>NC_065448.1:35485663-36230038 GCF_917563875.1 Diabrotica virgifera virgifera
AAAAATAGTTTGGCTCACTTGACTGTGAAATAGTGCACTTGACGTATACTGAACACCTCAATCCCATAACTTTAGAAGTCTGTAACTTCAGAATAATAGTTTTTCAAACCTAGGTCCCATGGACTTTTAACCTACACACTAGAACTATCATTGATCGAACTTTTGTTAAATTTTACCGGGGCAACTTTTCCATTAGGAGTGTTGCCATTGTTCACTCTTAGGGCCGGTTTTTCAGTGATGGGTTAAACTATTTATTTTTCAGTTACCGAAATATTTATGGTTAATCAGTTTTTCAGTACTAGGTTAGCGTTTAAACCCTATCGTTAGCCTAGTGCCTAACCCAAAGCGTTATTATTATATCGTTATTATATAGAAAGGAATTATAAGGGAAAATATATTTTAAAAAGGTAACAGGTATGTTTACACATACCTACTGTAACAGGATTTAATGCATGATTCCTAGTAATATTTTAAAAAGATAATTATGATAGATATTTAAAAAATTAATTCCAATAATTGTCTCTATAGCAAAATAATTATTTACCAAACAGTTGAATTTCTTATTTCCTGGTCAATCTGTTCCTAATAGCCACACCACCGTGGTCTTTGACAAGCGAAATCGACAAAAAAAGTCTAAATCTTCCCAGTAATTGTAAATAGTCTCTTCTGTTATAAAACCGAGGTAGATATTATGAATCAAATGAAGATTTAAATATTTTTTTTAATTTGGTTATGAAATTGTTTTTATTATTCTGTCAAATTTATCATAATTTCTCGAATTGCACATGCGTAAGTACAATTACTGCAGCCAACATAAGAAAAAAAGTGGTTAGCAAACTGAGATTTTTTTAATCTAGTTTAAAGCACTGAAAAACGCTAGGAGGGTTAAAAAACTGGGCCATATATGTCTTTTCAAATAACTTGTTTTACTATACTGTCTAAAGTTTTTGTCCAGCGTGAACTTTTGTATGTTCACGCACATAATTTTTATGAGTGAACCGCTTAAAACAAATTTCACAAACACTAGAAAGTCTGGCTTAGCATACCTACCTAGAAAGCCCGAAGGGATCATTTTGGCCCCAAGTTCTTAAATCGATAAAAACTCAGTTTAAAGAAATTATGTCAACTCTAGACCTAGACAATAGAATCTAATTTTATTTTTTAGTTTCATTGTTTATCACATTCGCTGCCTAAAACATTTGGAACACCATACAGTTTGCAGTTTTTGACATTTGTCACACATTGCACCTTGTTACAGCCGTGGCACTGTTTTGAAGGTACGATTCCGACAACGACTGCGTTAGAGTTGTCACCATGACGACATCATTACTTTGCATTTTTATTAGCAACTGCTGTCCGGCAGAACGTCAGTTGCTAGTAATTAGACAAATTAATAGTGCCAAGTAATGAGGTCGTCATGGTGACAACTCTAACTGCCGCCTGCAGTCGTTGTCGGAATCGTACCATGATTTCCTTTACAAAATATTTTCAACTGCCATTTTTTTCGTTTTTGGATAGTAGCAGAACTGGTTGATAGAACCGTTGTTGCTGGGTGTAGTACCAGATTTTGGGAGGCAAGGTGAGCCCATAATTCTTCACACACACAGCCGAAGAATAAACTTGCGAAGAGTGAATCTACTTCCAGTTACTTCTTATAACTAATCCATGCATTTATTGCTCCTAAGTCAAGACAGATTATAAATCATGTTCATAGGCCATCGTCTTTGAGCAACTTTTGTAGTATAAGGCCGCGCTATTTGGTCCTCTACACCAGTGGTTCCCAACCTTTTTCCCATGATCGCCCCCTTAGACAGGTTTCACCGGTTGTGAATACTATAATCGCCCCCCTCCCCAATTAAATTGAAACAAAAAATTATTCAGTACAATATTGATTTATTTTTACATTTCACTGCTTGTCCACTGCTGGACATAGTTCTCTCTCATAATTTTCCCTCTATTTCGATCTTATGCCTCTTGCATTTTGTCCACGTGTTGGTGAACATGGTTAGAATTGTTAATTTCTCCCTTGGGCCTGGTGATACTCACATAAATTTCTTTATGTCTGGCTCAATGTTGGTTAATAGCTATATGTACCTCAAATCCTCAGAATAACCACATGATGATTTCTGGGGAATTTGGTCAGACCTCCTCTCTGTATATTTTCTTCAAAAATAGATAGTTTGTCAATGAATGCTCCGACTACTCCCTTCGCTTTGGCCATATTTATGTTCTTCCTTTGTAATTCCAAGTTCGTTCCATTTAATTTTTCAGAAATATCTGATAGTTAAGCGATGTCATTTCGAAGAGAAGAATAGGTCTTGGGTGGGCAGCATTTGGAAAACTGAGAGACACTTTTAAAAGTGAGTTGCCCACATGCCTAAAGAGAAAGGTATTTGATCAGTGCGTCCTCCCAGTCTTGACGTACGGATCAGAAACACTCACCTTAACAAAAGCCTCGGCTACCAAAAGAGTCACGCAGAGAAGAATGGAGCGGTCAATGTTAGGAATAACTCTGCGAGACAAAATCAGAAACGAAGAAATCAGGAGAAAAACAAAGGTGACTGACGTCATCGAGAGAATAGCCAGGTTGAAGTGGAGATGGGCAGGACACAGCCAGAATGACAGATGGGCGATGGACGAAGAGGTTATTGGAATGGAGGCCAAGAGAAGACAAGAGAAGCGTCAGTCGACCGCCTACAAGATGGACTGACGACTTAAGAAAGGTAAATAAAAACTGGATGAGAGCGGCGCAGGATAGATGGGGTTGGAAACGAGGGGAGGATGCCTATGCCTATGTTCAGCAGTGGACTTTTGAGGCTGGATGATGATTTCGCTTCTCTTGTAGTGCTGTACTCAGTGTGGGGTCAGTAGTTATCAGAAATTCGATAATAGTATCCATGAGACTGCAGAACAGCCGTAAGCAATTCCCTTTCGAAAGCCAGCGGACGTCCGTATGTAGTACTGTAGTAGCAATGTATTAAATATCTCATCATTTTCTTTACAAAGTGTCAGAGTGTACGAAATATTCCATCATTCTTTGGTTTTGCTTTAATTTTATTTACCTCATCTATGACAAGACCAATATTTACATATGAAGCTCAGACATGGACCTTCACGAAGGAAAATATGGAAATAATGGCCAATACTCAAAGGGCAATGGAAAGAAAGATGCTGGGTATCAAGATAAGTGACAAAAATAAAAATACATGGATCAGAAATAAAACCAAAGTGAAAGATCTAAACAAACATGCAGCTACTCTCTAGTTAAAAACATGATAAAACAACAGACAAAAATACGGAAGATGGAATGATGCGACAATCCACTGGAGACCTTGGGACCGTAAAAGAGGAAAGGGCAGACCACAGATGAGATGGTCGAATGACCCAAAAAGATACGCTGGGACCAGGTGGACAGGATTAGCACTGAACGAAGAAGAGTGGAAAAATAAGGGGGAGGCCTACGTTCAACTTTGGACAAATGAAGGGCAAAAGATAGATAGATGACAAAACGACCACAATTTTGGCCGTACACTTTTTGTTGGAGTCAGATCGGCAGGGTCGGTACCTACTCTCATCATTCTTATCCCACTTCTATCCCTTTCTCTTTTGTGCGGATGTTCGCCCAATACGAAAGCTCGATAAAAGGAAAATGCAGAATTAATTATAATGTATTACTTACCTATAGAATTAAATTGTATCATGATTCATAGCCCTCTGTTACTAGACGAGATGTTTGTGTTATTATTACCTGCATTGGTGTACATTTAATTACTTTTTATTATCATATGGATATCCGATCGAAAGTATTGTTTTTTCTTCTCTATTACCCATTTCTCTTTTCCCGGATGCTAATCGCCCACCTTATCGCCCCCTTTTCTCTATTGCCCCCCATATCGTCCCCTTCGCTCTATCGCCCCCCTGAAAATCTCAAATCGCCCCCAAGGGGGCGATCGCCCCCCGGTTGGGAATCACTGCTCTACACCAACCCCATATTTGGTTTGTTTATAAAAATTGATTGTTTCAGGAAGTTTTTTCCATAAACAGCAACATCCACTAATTGATGTAACGAGCTCAAAATTACATTTTTGTCACTCTTTCTTTGGTATTCATTGTTATTTTTTCGTCGCTCTGGAATATAAGGCTACCATACAAAATTTTCACACTTTACGCTTAGAAAATCTTTTTTTCTGTTGCGATTCAAAGTACCAACAGGACTTGTTGATTTCATTTGCAATGCCTTGCCAATGCCATTTCTGCCCTATCCCAGATGATTTTCCATTATCCGCAAAACAACGTGTTCACCAGCAATTGTATCTTTATTGCGTAGATGATCAGTACCAGTATAAGGATAACCATTTACTATAAACAAACAACAAACATACATAAATATAATTTTACCTATCCGACAGGAATTTGAAAGAGACTCGTCGAATTTTCGAGAAAACAATAATAGCTTACACAGGGGCAATTTGGCCCATTCAGACTTCTATGGTAGATTTGTTAGAAAAACCATTTAATAAATTTAGTAAACAATACTTTTTATGTCAAACAGGGCTTCATATCAAAATATTAAAAGTCACAAAATATGAAAGTATGTATTATTGCCTCAAATAAGAAAAACTACAATAATTTCAAATCGCAACAGGGTCCAAATTGGCACCTCCGAATTTCTAGTGTTAAGGCTTTTCTTTAGTGTGCACTCTCAAATGTCCTTTCAAATTATATTTTTGAGAAAACTGCTTAAAACAAATGTCACACTTGTGAGGTTTTTCTCCAGCGTGCGTTATCAAATGATTTTTCAAAGTTCCTGTTTGAGAGAATTGCCTAAAACAAATTTCGCACTTGTGAGGTTTTTCCCCAGTGTGCACTCTCAAATGATTTACCAATTGACTATACTGGGAAAACTGCTTCAAACAAATTTCACATTTGTGGGGTTTTCCTCCAGTGTGACTCATCAAATGTGATTTATACAGGGTGTCCAGAAACTCTACCGACAAACGAAGACAGGAGATTCCTCAGATAATTTTAAGACTATTTAACCCAATTCACCTAGTCCGAAAATGCTTCTTAAGGGAGCTAGAGCTCTTTGAAGATGGCGTCATGAAATTAGTTTTTCTTAAATACCTCCAGAACGCTTCTATTTAGAAAAACGAAAATTGGTGTGCGTATTTACTTTTCAGAAATAAATCGATTCCATCTATTGCAAATTTCTAGTGCCGGTCATAGGCGTCCGTTTTGGGTAGAGCAACGGGTATTTATCGCATAACTTTTTTGTCCTTAACTTTTATGCATTTTTGACAAAGGATTATTAAATTGTGAGGTATTCTAGTACTAAAAGGTACTCTTGATTTAAGTCGGTAGGACACACCGTTTTCTAGAAAAATCGATTTGAAAGTTTTTCGTTTTTTGAATTTGAAAAAAAATTGAAAGAACTTTTCAACAAAAAACGAAGTATTTTACCAACATAAAGTAAGAGTAACTTTTAGTACTCACATACCTCATAATTTAATAATCTAGTGTTAAAAATGCTCAAAAATTCAAGACAAAAAAGTTATGCTATAAAATAACTGTTCACCTACCCAAAAGGGACGCCTATGACCAGTACTAGAAATTCGCAATTAATGAAATCGATTTATCTCTGGAATATAAATAAATGTACCAGTTTTCGTCTTTCTAAACAGTTTTTTTTTGAAATTTTTTTTGTGATTTAAAAAGCGAAAAATTTTCAAATCGATTTTTCTAGAAAACGGTGTGTCCTACCGATTGAAAACAAGAGTACTTTTTAGTACTAGAATACTTCACAATTTAATAATCCAGCGTCAGAAATGCATAAAAGTTAAAGATAAAAAAGTTATGCGATAAAATAACCGTTGCCCTACCCGAAACGGACGCCTATGATCGGTACAAGAAATTTGCAATGGGTGGATTAGATTTATATCTTGAAGATAAATACGCGTACCAATTTTTGTTTTTCTAAATAGAAGCGTTCTGGAGGTATTTAAGAAAAACTAATTACAAGACGCCATCTTCAAAGAGCTCTAGCTCCCTCAGGAAGCATTTTCGGACTAAGTGAATTGGGTTAAATTATCTTAAAATTATCTGAAGAATCTCCTGTCTTCGTTTGTCGGTAAAGTTTCTGGACACACTGTATCTATTAAATTGTTACATTTATAATTTAAAATCTTAAAGAGGTATGTAAACTTCAATATTAAAAGTATTTATTTTTTTATTGCATATAAATAAAATTTTATAACTTTGAATTAAAAATGATTTTGTTCCAACACAACGAAAAACCGGCACGTAACTCTTTGTTATAATTTACTCCTGTCCAAAAAAATCATCCACGAAACTTTAAAATCATTTCTGAATTGTTTTTGAAATGTTTTAACAGTGACTTATCATGAATACTTTGTGTGAAAGTTTTCACGGTGTATGGGTACTATGCTCTTTTAAAATAACTAATAAGTTATACGAGTAATATGCTTTTTCTCATGAGGATCTTTCAGTGCGTCACAGTTTTTCGGTTTCTTTCTAAAGGCTGTATGACACTATACATTTTCTTGTATCATTTCTAATATCGTTTCTGATATGTCAAAAAAATGCATAGTGTCATACACAGATACAAGAAACGATATCAGAAACGATACAAGAATTTGAGTCGGACACAGATTCTTGTACAAGAACTGCGCCAATTTCTGCGCAAAGAGCAAAAACGTAAAACCTGCTGGTAAAACATCTAAAATGTCATAATTACTTACTCATAATGGCGGCTGAAATGAAAATGGGATCATGTATTGATGAATTTATTTGTGTTTTTGTAGGTATTATTTATAAATCTCATATTGATACTTAATATACCGTTTGGTATGGACTACTGTTCTACTAATAACCATATATTTAGCTCCTAGTAAAGTTCAAACTATAAATTTAGGTTTCATGGTGCATAATTTTTACAAAATACAATAGCTCCTAATCTGGATAAACTGAAGATAATTATTCTAATGCAAATATTTTAGCACAAATATCAAAACAAAATAAAAACACAAATAATCAACCTCAAACAGTCAACGTAAAATTCTAACATTAAAATGTTAATTCAAAGTTTATAAATTTTATATAATCCTTAAAATCAGCTGTAGATGTAGATGCAGTACTACCATAACGTGACACGGGGTGACAAACAAAATATCGACCAATCACGTGCCGAATTTCATACAATTTTCGATACAAGAACTTGCATAGTGTCATACAGGGAACAAATGTACGTACACGAAATGATACAAGAAAATGTATACAAGAAACGATATCAGAAACGATATTAGAAATGATACAAGAAAATGCATAGTGTCATACAGCCTTAACGCATTAAATTGTATGTGACAGAAAAAAACGCACGTCGGTGATTACATTTCGTCGGTGACATTTATAACATTTATTCTAGTTGTCTATAGATGGCGCCATAATCGAAAACAAAATAATTTGCGAATTATATAATATATCTACGAATATAATCTGAACAATTTAAAAGACTTTTAGAAGTCAAAGAAAATACCATTTTATAAATGCAATAAAGACAATTGATTTGTTTTTATGCCAAATTGCAAATAAAATTTGACAACTTTAAGATTTAACTAAAATGTAACAAAAAGAGGTTAAGTTGTGGCAGAATAGATATAGCTTTAAAGGGTAATTACTTATTTATGGAAGTTTCCTCAAAATAGGCTAGCTGGAAATTGAAGAGACTAAACAGTAGGGCTCAGGGAAGGATCAGGCCGTATTTGCACGCCCTAGTAAGACGGTACCTACTGAAATACTTGAATTATAAAGAAAATAAATTAATATAAGGAGTAATGATAAGAAAAGAACTATTGGCCAAGAAGATATTCAGAAGTAGTGTTGAGCGCCAGGAAAGAATAGAATATATTGCTCTCCACGTGACCTATATTGCTGTACCTAACTAATACTATTAAAAAGGTAGGATAATAAAACATATAAGTATGTACAACCAACAAATTTAATGAAAAAAAAATACCTATAACCCCTATATAAAATTTTATACAAACTAGCTAACCACCTGACGTACTAGGCTAGTACGCTCCTGTCTATTACATAGATATTACAGTAGAGAAAAGCAAATATATTGAATTTATTATACCAAGACAGTTAATGGATCTAAATAGGTGTGTACAAAAACTTATTATTAAGGAGGATTACAATATTGGTTGACAATCCCACATCTGATCGGAATGACACACCGGACAATACTGATATATTGTGATAATAACCGAGATAGTGTGCACAGTATCTTACCAGATAGGTTATGGTCTCCGGACTATTTTAAATAAAATAAAATACAAATACAATAATGAAAATGACATATAAAAGTTGTGGAAAAGAAAAATATTGATTATGATTACGTTAATTGATTTTAGAAAAATGAATTTATATGATTATTAAGATTATATATGTTATTAAAAATGTTAAAGTTGAAATATGTTATGAAAAAGAATTGAAAATGTAAATTTTAATAATAAAACCTGTCGTTTCTACAAACAGTAGGCCTGTGGCTTCTCCAAACTCCGGTTAAGTTGATGCGGGAGAGCCAAGTAAGGTATCTTCCGGGTTTACTCTACCTTAGGGGGAGTAGTTCTCACCAACCAGAAGGTACGACGATGTGGTGCAACAAGGAGGTACTTCCTAGCACCGGGAAAACTGTCTATCTCCAAAAAACAAAAAAATAAAATCCATCCAATGCCAAAAGAACTCAAAATGATCCTCTATTTATTCCATATCCAAAAAAAGGTTGACTTTATCTTGATCTCCACCAGTGGCTAAAAAAACAAACCTTGATCAGCTGATTGCCTTGACCACACAAGAAACAGGGCCTCTGCAAAAAGGTGTACCACCTTATCAGAACTTGACAGAGAAAAAATCTAAGAAAAAATGAAGTTTGATGTATTTGCTTGAAATGTCAGTGACCTTGATTATCCTTGACTGGAAAGAGCCTTTTTAAACGAATATAAGGAAGTATTTGAACAAGTAAATATGAATCTGGTAATCAAGATTACTTTAAGGAGTTATATAAATGAGAGAATAAGAATGGTCATTGATTCCAAACTGATTTTGAACTGGAAGTATATAGTTAGAAAGAATTCTTTTCTCTGTAGAAAAAAATAAGTGCGATGGTATTGAAGTATTGCAAATCTGATGATTGAAGAATAACACTTCATTTAAAGATAATATATGTAAGATATTTGAAATGAATAACAGGGTTATTTTTTTTATTTAAGGAAAAAACCATCATTTTTTTAATACATACCCATTACTCTTCAAAAAGGTGTTGGAAAACAAAAAAAACCTCTTCTTTTCAAAACCACTTAACAACCAAGAACAAAACAACTTCTTCCCACGTAAACTTATATTCTTTTCAAACATTTCAACTAAAATTTTATATTCTCTGTAATGGCCACTGGTGTGATGGGTCTGCCTTCAACAACAGCCGAGATTGAAGTGACGAATAGCCCCTTCTGCAATGACAATCACGTCAGCCGGAAGCCGTATCGACACACAAACCAACTTCTAGGTTCCGAATTCCCCAAAAGTTACCAATTTTGTCGTCGATCAACTGCAACTTTCAATACAATTGTCTGTAAAGTTGGTTGCATACCTAGTTCCTATTGGAATAAATATTTTAGTAACGATGGTAATAACTAATCGTTACATTCCCTCGTTACTCGGAGAAAAAAAAATGATCTAATGAACAATTTTTTTTTATACATATATAAATACTCAATACAAGTATCCATAAAAAAAATCACACGCTGTGGGATCCAACACAGGCGTGAATAACCAAATATCTAAAATATACTACGAATCTAAGAATACTACTCTACTCTAAAATAACCTATATTGGCGACACAGAACTCGTAGGACAAGTTCTCGGTGGCATACATCATAAAGACCAAATTGTGTTCAAGTTGATTCAGTATATTTTTATAAAACCCCAAATTATAGTCAACAAGAACACCATAATAACCATATTCATAACTGCAAAACAAAACATAACCTATACAACGACTAACTTATACACACTTACATTTGACTCGATCGATTATACCTAACCGCAAATTATGAGTCATGTAAATGGAGTTGTCCTAATGACCAATATATCACATATGGTACCAACATACATATTTAAGGTTTATTATAACCCTTTTCTAAATTACATAATTCAGATAAATCCTAATCAAAAAAAAATGTCGAATGGGACGAGTAATACAAAATCGTTCTATCGATGGACAACAGATTTAAATAGAGCATATCCAAAGTGAACAATTAGTAGATTTCGTAGCCAATTCGCAATAAGCCAACATAGACCATAGTATATCAAAATAAATATAAGAGTTATTGACAAGAAAGGAAATTATTGTAGCAAGCCTTTTATCCTAAATTGATCCGACATTGGACAACAGATTTATATTGAAGCATATCCAAGGTGGAACAATCAGGCAGATTTAATTGAGCAACGCTACACCTAGTACTAAATGTACTAATGATGATTACATATTTGTTACCATGACCCTAACTCAACCGATCATCAGATTTGTATCAGATTCAATGGGAGATCTATCTAAGGGTAACTAATCGAATAGTTGACCTAACAGAAGTTAGCTTACTCTGGGATTCTCTAACTATAGCTATAGCTACAACAGATTGATAAGAATGGCCAGAAGAAGCTAACCAATATTTCGAAGTCATCTCTCATGAAAGAATTCAAGAAGTCACATATTAATAACTCTTATAAATAAATCCAATTATGGAAATACTAGAGAACAAGTAAATCAATTTCTAAAGAAACTGCAGATTAAGAAAATGTTCCCTAGTTACTCACAGAGAACAGGATATTGATCCTGACCCTAAGGTACATATGAACAAAAAAAAAATTTAGTTCCTCGGAAAGATGATGCTTGAACAAAATAATCCCTTGGTGAATACAAAAGCTACAATATTTCAATATAGCAAAGAAGTTACCATCATTATCAGAATAATAAAATAGTAAAACTTAAGAAGGATAGATAAACATACAAGTTAAGACTAACGCCCGGTTTCATAATCAACTTAAAGTGAACATTAACTAAAGTCCACTTTAACGTTGACATTTACCCATATGAATTGCATTGACAAGGGTACCAACCTAAAACTTAATGTCCACTTTAACTGATTATGAAACCGGGCGTTAGTTTCTTCAGAATGAATGTAAACTGAAAATCGAATAAGAATGCCTAGTGCATGATTAAAATGATGATTAAACATTCTATCATAAAGATTCAGCATCTGAACTAATTGAGGTATGGCTTGGAACTAGGCAACTGTGAGCAATGAAATCTGCTTCCTATCAGGTGCACAGTCGATAAGCAACAAGTCTCGAACCCACGTATTTGCATAGCCAAGCTAGGCAAACCACTTTCCTAAGAAATGTTCACTACAATAAATAATGAAATGGTTTCATAGTCTTTATCATAAATTTAATCTCAATTAACTTTATCAAAATTTGGACACATGAAGTATAACTTTGGAATCACACTGTATACTAAAATTGCATTTACACAAACAAATATCACAATGACTTCTTTAGACAAAAATAAGCTAATGTACCAAGGAATCATGCTAAGCACTGAAATAACTTTCCAGTAGAAACTACAAAATCAAATACAAAACGAGATAATCCTAATCTAAACATATTATGTAGATACACTAATCTATAAGTGATGACATATATAAGCATAATCACATACAAGGTGTTAACAGTTCCATACCAGTTCAATAATAAGCCAAATTAAGCTAAATCTCAATAATAAACTAATGAAATCTCAGATACATAGAATATGGAAAGCTAGAAAGATTACTATAATAGATAAAACATAGAGTCCCTATCTGGTGACTAAAATCAAAATCCAATCGTTAACCTATTCATTGAACAATCGAGTATTTCTAAAATTTAGAAAGAGGAATTAACTTGATCAGTATTGTTAAGTTAATCTTCTTCTTCTGACGACGAAGATGGTAAGTCGTTGACAGTATTATCTGGTAGTAAGTCCTTTATGTGAAATCGACCAATTTCCTGTTGGACGAACTATCTTTTAATTCATATATTAAAGGAGAGATTACTTTACTGACAACACATGGGACATATTTCTGACAAAATTTGGCAGAAATAGCATCACCTTTACTTGACTTAACAAAATTACGTTTTAATACCCGATCACCAACAAAGAATCGCAAATCTCTTTTCCTCAAATTGTATTGACTCTGTGACTTAAGGTAAGAAGATTTTAACTTCTTCCTGATGTCTGCAAATATTGGGGGCAAAGTCTGAACATCATCTAAACGATGAAGTTTCTCAGAGATCTGAGGGAGATTTGTGGAATTGTCTGAAATTAAACCAAAATAATCACCAGACAAAGCAATATTTCTACCAAAATTCAGATAAGCTGGAGAACATTGAGTAACTTCATGGACCGAAGTTCTTATGGCTTGAGCTATGGAGTGGATATACTGGTCCCAAGCTCTGTGATCTGGATAGGTGTACGATCTAAGGGCTGTTACAATACTGCGGTTCACTCGCTCACTATGATTAGCTTGCGGATGGTATGCAGCATTATAAAAGATCTTCTGAACTTTGTACTTAGTTAGAAGATCCTTAAAGGCCTTAGACACAAATTGAGGACCATTGTCACAAGACACAATTTGGGGAACACCAAACAACAAAAAGACTTGTTCCTCCAAATATTTCACAATGGTAGGGACAGTAGCATTCCGAAGAGGAAAAACTAGTGGAAATTTAGTAAAGTAGTCCACAACTACTAAACAATAGGTATAGCCATTGTAACTACGAGGATATGGTCCAATCAGATCCATGGATACCATCTGCCATGGGAAGTCAATGTTCCTAAAAGTACCCATTAATCCAGCTTGTGGCATAGTACTTGGCTTGCAAGTAGCACAAACTTTGCATCTAGATATATATTTCTTAATATAGTTGCGCATGCCAGGCCAATAATATAATTCTGCTATCCTACTAAATGTTTTATAGGAACCGAAATGACCAGATGTCACATTATCATGAAAAGTACGAAGAATTTCATCCCTGTTTGCTGTTGGGACGACAATTTTCCAATCAGACATATTAGACAAAGCTTCCACTGAACTAACAACATGCTTATAAATGATATTATTTTCTACTTTAAAATCAGGATACTGATCAGGTGTTTGAGTAACCTTTTCCAACATTTTCTGATACCATGCATCCGGAACTAAAGTGGATAAGTCAAGAAGATTGACATCAAATGTTCGAGACAAAGCATCAGCTACTACAACACCATTTGCTTTACGATGGACGATATTATAATCAAAGGCTGACAACTTACAAATCCATCGAGACAAACGTTGGGAGGGGTTCCGCATAGAATGCATCCACAATAATGAACTGTGGTCAGTAATAAGGGTACACTTACGACCTTCTAAATAGTAGCGGAAAGCCTCCAAGCCATGAATAATAGCAAGGAGTTCACGCTCGGTAGTGGAATAATTTTTCTGGGCCTTATTGAGCTTCTTACTAGTATATGCTATGGGGTGTTCAGAACCATCTTTCATCTGAAAGAGTACACCACCTGAGGCGGTATTTGAACAATCAGTCATGAGGTAGAAATGTTCACTGAAATCAGGTGAAGTCATGACCGGAGCACTGGTAAGAGCTTCCTTAATGCGATGAAAACCATCATCGGCTTCAGGAGTCCAGGTGATAGTCTGGCCCTTTTTCCTATTCTTAAGGAGGTCGACCGCCTACAAGATGGACTGACGACTTGAGAAAGGTAAATAAAAACTGGATGAGGGCGGCGCAGGATAGATGGGGTTGGAAACGAGGGGAGGAGGCCTATGTTCAGCAGTGGACTTTTGAGGCTGGATGATGAAGGAGGTCAGTAAGGGGTGATAATAAAGTAGAATAAGAAGGCACAAATCGACGATAGTAACCACACATGCCCAAGATCCTACGTAATTGTGTAGTAGTTTTAGGAATGGGGAAGTCCTTAATAGCGGTTACTTTATCAGGGTCTGTTCTCAAACCTTGATGATCAACAACATATCCTAGAAATTTCAAATTAGGACGACAAAAATTACATTTCTCTAAATTAACAGTGAGATTAGCCTCTTTAAGGCGTGAAAATAATTTCTCCAATATTTCAATATGTGAAGAAAAATCAGGAGTAACAACTATGATGTCATCTAAATAATAGAATACGAATGGTTCGAGTTGGGGAAAAATAACCAAGTCCATTAAACGACACATTGTTTGCGGAGCTGAAACTAGACCGAAAGGCATTGTGACAAATTGAAATAACCCTTTACCACTGACAGCGAAAGCAGTATACTTCTTACTCTCTTCGCTTAACGGAATTTGTAAGAAGGCTTTGGATAAATCGATCGAAGAGATATATTTGGCATTCTGAAGTTTGCTCAGAATTATATCTATCCGAGGGATGGGATAAGCATCTCGATTAGTAGTGATACTATTAAGTTTGCGACCATCAAAGCATACTCGGAATGATCCATCCTTCTTCTTTGTCATCCATAACGGCGAACAATATGAAGAATTTGAATGTTCGATAATGTTTAGAGAGAGCATCGAATCAATTTCTTTACCTAAATCTGCTTGCCATGCCTGAGGTATGGGATATTGATATTGTCTAAACGGAATTGAAGTGTTCACTTCGATAGTATGAGATATTAAATGTGTACGGCCTAATTTATCTTTGGAAGAGATAGAAGAAAATTTAGAGATAATATTCTCTAACTGGTTTTGTTCTAAGCTAGACAAACTAGAGAACTCACGAATGGCACTTACAGTTGCGACATTAAAGGAAGATATAAACAACGAAAAATATGAACAGTTTAATGTACTATTAAATGCATTTAAGAAATCCATGCCAAGAATTATAGAATTTTTAACTGAAGGGATAACATAAAATGTAATCATTTTCCGAATATTGGCAACTACGATTTCTGTGTCAAATTTACCTGTAACTGACTGGATTGCACCATCCGCAGTAGAGACTTGCAGAGAAGAAATAGGCATAACATTAATATCAGTGTTTTCTAACAATTTCAGCGAATACGAACCTATTAAAGAAATGTTAGAGCCACTATCTAATAGAGCTAAACAAGATTGTCCTAAAATTTCAATTTCAAGATAAGGTCGGTTATCATTATGTTTCCTAACTAATAACGAATTTATATCAAAATCCAAAATATCTGATTTATTTTCAAAATTATCTGGTATTAACATAGACATATTATTATTATTTACAAACGTACAACCTGGTATAGAATTTGGAACTGTTTCCTCGTCTTGATTATGCTTATTACTAAAATTCCAGCTTAAGACTGGAGGGGATAATCTATGATCAAGCGAACCGTACGAGTCAACTGAAGTGTTATTAACAATTACTTTTTCTCTGATTTCGGTTTGCGTGTTGGCCTCCGGTTGGAAGTGTTTCTTCCTTCCTGAGAGGTGTTCGAACTGCTGGCGGGTATTGGACCTGAAGCTTCGTCTACAGCTGCGATCATATTCCCTGATGGGGCTGCTGTTTGAGGAACGCTCAGGGTACGAGCCTCTGCATGCTCGTTTCCCGAACACTTAAAACAGTTACGTTTAAGCGTATTTTCTCTACCACAACCGTGACAGAAAATCCGTGTTTGGGGTCTGGTACAATCCCGAAATGCGTGACCAACCCCCTGACAATTCCAGCAAGAAAAGGAATAAGTAGTCACCGACACATTCGGTGTATGGGGTCTAGATTGCCAAGAACGATTTCTCGAGGAGTGAGAGGTAAATCCAGCACCAGAATTAGATGTTGTAGGAGGATGAAAGGACCAGGATAGAGTTTCCTCTAACCGTTTACACTTATCTGTCAGGTCTTCGATAGTGGCTATATCAACCAGTGCCAATTGGGCATGGTAAAAAGGTAGCAAACATTTTAAAATTATCTTAATTTTTGCATTATCTGTTAAAGGAGTATCTAAACGACTACACATACCCAACATAGTGTTAATAAACATAGTCACTGATTCTCCAGGTTTTTGCTTGTGGTTCTTGATCTCATCTAAGAGATCAGTTTGAAAAGAATAAGGCAGAAAATCGGATTTTAGTTTCTGAGCCAAATCAGTCCAAGTGGTAAAGCTACCACGGTTGTTCATAAACCACGTAAAAGCATGGCCTGTAAATAATTCGGCAGAAGCCGAAAAAAGATCTTCCTCACTCACACCTCTCGAAACACGAAGACATTCTACCCTATCTAAAAATGAAATTACTTGGTCATAATGACCTTCACCAGAAAACGAAACTCCCCACTTATGTACCTGCACAGGCTTGGGATGTAACAAGGAATTAGAGGCTTGAACCGAAGAAACAGGAGTGGACGTGGCTAGAGGATTTACTAGAGAATCGAGTTCACCTTCTAGACTGAGGTCCGGTCTTTTCACCTGCGAATAAATATTTATCAGGAAGTTTATCCGGCAGATTACATGTAAATCTGTCTAATAAACCTCCGGATAACTTTTATTCGGAGGTGAAAAGACCGGGCGTGAGAATCCTAATGGACATAGAGCGTTTGTAAAGTTGTTGCTCCTCATCTGAGCAACATAATAAGTGGACACGACCAGAGATATGAGCAAGACGTGAAATGTATCTAGAATACATGCTATGATGGACAGTCCCTCTAAAATTATTTATGTTTTGCGTAAGATCCTCTAGTGTCTCATTTATTCCCTGTTGTTGTTCCAGGAAAGGAATAGCTGCAGCTGAAATCTGACGGAAACTCCTATTTCCTTGCTCCTGTTTAAGAGCACCACGCAATAGACTGCGTTTTCTATCACATTTAGCGCCTTCTTCAACCTCTATTTCCCTTATCCTCAGCTCATAATCTAACTCCTTAACTAACAAATGTTCTGGCTGAAAGGTACACATGGTGATAGGGAAAGAATTAGTAACAATAAACCCAACCCAACAACGACAAACCGAACCCACCCCAACAAACTAATGACCCAATTAACCGACAAACCAAATATAACCGAGATATATATTTGGGGTAGATATTTAAAATAATTTAAGTAAATGTTTAAACGAAAATGTATATAAAAAAAATGAAAACTTTATAAATTATATATAGGTATGGTAAGCAAAAATTTAGCTAACTGTAGTATATTGTGGCTGCACCTAAATCAAAAGTAGTAATGTACCTAGATATCAAAAAAAAATAAATCATTCAAAATTTTTCAAAATAAATATCCAGGTATCACCAAACCGACCAGACCGAAATGTCAACCAATATACCTGTTCAAATATTATCCTACTCACGATTTACAATTATTATTTTAAATAAATTAAAATAGTACCAATACAGCAATACAAGTGCACTAATGTATTTTCCAAATAACGTACAAAAGGAATCAAAAATGTATCTCTATATAATTACAAAATATACAACAATGAACCAGAAAGATACTTACTAGAAAAATTTACAATAAGCAACAAAATAAAGAAAGGTACTGTCTTACTGAAAATCGGGCTCCACGTTGGCGAGCGTCAATTGTAACAAAAAGAGGTTAAGTTGTGGCAGAATAGATATAGCTTTAAAGGGTAATTACTTATTTATGGAAGTTTCCTCAAAATAGGCTAGCTGGAAATTGAAGAGACTAAACAGTAGGGCTCAGGGAAGGATCAGGCCGTATTTGCACGCCCTAGTAAGACGGTACCTACTGAAATACTTGAATGATAAAGAAAATAAATTAATATAAGGAGTAATGACAAGAAAAGAACTATTGACCAAGAAGATATTCAGAAGTAGTGTTGAGCGCCAGGAAAGACTAGAATATATTGCTCTCCACGTGACCTATATTGCTGTACCTAACTAATACTATTAAAAAGGTAGGATAATAAAACATATACGTATGTACAACCAACAAATTTAATGAAAAAAAAATACCTATAACCCCTATATACAATTTTATACAAACTAGCTAACCACCTGACGTACTAGGCTAGTACGCTCCTGTCTATTACACAGATATTACAGTAGAGAAAAGCAAATATATTGAATTTATTATACCAAGACAGTTAATGGATCTAAATATGTGTGTACAAAAACTTATTATTAAGGAGGATTACAATATTGGTTGACAATCCCACATCTGATCGGAATGACACACCGGACAATACTGATATATTGTGATAATAACCGAGATAGTGTGCACAGTATCTTACCAGATAGGTTATGGTCTCCGGACTATTTTAAATAAAATAAAATACAAATACAATAATGAAAATGACATATAAAAGTTGTGGAAAAGAAAAATATTGATTATGATTACGTTAATTGATTTTAGAAAAATGAATTTATATGATTATTAAGATTATATATGTTATTAAAAATGTTAAAGTTGAAATATGTTATGAAAAAGAATTGAAAATGTAAATTTTAATAATAAAACCTGTCGTTTCTACAAACAGTAGGCCTGTGGCTTCTCCAAACTCCGGTTAAGTTGATGCGGGAGAGCCAAGTAAGGTATCTTCCGGGTTTCCTCTACCTTAGGGGGAGTACTTCTCACCAACCAGAAGGTACGACGATGTGGTGCGACAAGGAGGTACTTCCTAGCACCGGGAAAACTGTCTATCTCCAAAAAAACAAAAAAATAAAATCCATCCAATGCCAAAAGAACTCAAAATGATCCTCTATTTATTCCATATCCAAAAAAAGGTTGACTTTATCTTGATCTCCACCAGTGGCTAAAAAAACAAACCTTGATCAGCTGATTGCCTTGACCACACAAGAAACAGGGCCCGGATTACGAACACTCGATACGAATCGTATCCGCCATGTTTTCCCATAAGGCGCTACGGTAAAACATGGCGGATACGATGCGTATCGAGTGTACGTAATCCGGGCCCAGGGCCTCTGCAAAAAGGTGTACCTACCACCTTATCAGAACTTGACAGAGAAAAATCTAAGAAAAAATGAAGTTTGATGTATTTGCTTGAAATGTCAGTGACCTTGATTATCCTTGACTGGAAAGAGCCTTTTTAAACGAATATAAGGAAGTATTTGAACAAGTAAATATGAATCTGGTAATCAAGATTACTTTAAGGAGTTATATAAATGAGAGAATAAGAATGGTCATTGATTCCAAACTGATTTTGAACTGGAAGTATATAGTTAGAAAGAATTATTTTCTCTGTAGAAAAAAAATAAGTGCGATGGTATTGAAGTATTGCAAATCTGATGATTGAAGAATAACACTTCATTTAAAGATAATATATGTAAGATATTTGAAATGAATAACAGGGTTATTTTTTTTTATTTAAGGAAAAAAACATCATTTTTTTAATACATACCCATTACTCTTCAAAAAGGTGTTGGAAAACAAAAAAAACCTCTTCTTTTCAAAACCACTTAACAACCAAGAACAAAACAACTTCTTCTCACGTAAACTTATATTCTATTCAAACATTTCAACTAAAATTTTATATTCTCTGTAATGGCCACTGGTGTGATGGGTCTGCCTTCAACAACAGCCGAGATTGAAGTCATGCCCCGCGCACTCTAATAAAAAACATGTAATCGTATTTATTTTCCTTCCATTTTGTCAGAGGCGCTGATGTCGGCATTGTGATTGGTGGAACATGACTTTTGACAAATCCTGCGCTATCTGTGAATCTGTGTTCAGTGTTCGTGTTCGTTCGTTCGTTGTCGTTCAGTTATTTTATATGGTCGGTTATGTGATGTGTTTGTGTCACCATAAAAAGCTGATATTCAGTCGTATTTTTTGATATTTTGTAATCGAGTATCTTTTTAAAGGTAAGTTTTTCTGATTGTAAGGTAGAGATTTTCTGATTGTAGGTACTGCTTATCCAACAGTTTTAAAATACACACTTTATTTCGCGTTTTGTTGTTAGGTCCAGTTAGGTCTAATGGCTCCGTTCAGCTGTTGGGTGCAGACAGTGGAAAAGTTCAACAAGTAAACATTTATTTAATCCAAATTAAATGCTCATATTTCTATGTAAAATGTCACATTATTTTATAAATAAATAAGTAAGAAACAAAAGTTGTTTGTGTTTTACCTTTATTGTCCAATTGAATAAAATATTAAATATTGGAAGTACCGTATGGAGGCTATGTACCTAGCATGGAGGCTAGATTATGGCACCCTTCCTATCCAATCAACAACAAGAGCGTTTAAAATTTCACACCTATCATGTCGAAGCCACAGACCACTTATGTGGAGGCCAGATTTGTAGTATCCTTCCATTTAACCAGGTGCTGAGATGGCGCTGAAATACGTGACATGTTTTTTAAAGAGTAAGATCGCATTCTACCCTTAGAATATAAAGAAATCAGGAAGGAGTACAATGCGAAATGAATCCGAGCCAGGAAGGAGGTTGCAAACGGCGATCAGCTGTCAGATTTGCTTTCTATCTCCAGTGACGTACCTTTGAAAGAGGAAAGAAAAGAAATTCTTAACGATTTTATTACATCTTTGATGTTAAACAAACAGCTATAGATCAAGAGAAAATACGTATTAATATAATATTTTGTTGAAAATTCAGTTAAATAAAATTTTATTATACTAATAACTTCAGTTAATTGATTGCATATACAGGAGCTTTACCAGATGGTACGCCTATGCACACAGCTGATCCAATACACAAACACCTTCTACCTCGTTGACAAAAACTTATGAGTCATCCACAGACGTTCAAGATGGCCGGTTCCGCTAGAAATTTTAGGTGTTGTTGATATATGACACACTCCTTCCTGTTTATTTATATTCTATTTTTCTATTGTGATGTGATTTGATTCTACCAAATCACACAACACTTTTTTCTATGATTGAAGTGACGAATAGCCCCTTCTGCAATGACAATCACGTCAGCCGGAAGCCGTATCGACACACAAACCAACTTCTAGGTTCCGAATTCCCCAAAAGTTACCAATTTTGTCGTCGATCAACTGCAACTTTCAATACAATTGTCTGTAAAGTTGGTTGCATACCTAGTTCCTATTGGAATAAATATTTTAGTAACGATGGTAATAACTAATCGTTACAATGTCACTAAAATGTATATTATCACGGACTTACCTTTTTTTCTATCATTTGTGACGCACTGAAAAATGCTCATGAAAAGAAGCATAACAGTAATTATTACCATATTATACGCTGTGAGCTCGTACGTAGAGGGGATATTTACAAATCCGCGAACGCCAGTATTCTTTTTCTCATGATCATCTTTCAGTGCGTCAAGGCCGCGTCTCACCATCAAATAATTGACAGTTAATTTGATCAAACTTGACAGTTAGTGACACAAAGTGACAGTTAGTATGTATAGTTTGTGTCACTAGTCAAGTTTGACTGTCAAGTTTGATCAAATTAACTGTCAATTATTTGATGGTGAGACGGGGCCTTCACAGTTTTTCGATTTCTCTCTAACGCATTAAATTGTATGTGACAGAAAAAAAGGCACGTCTTTGAATACTTTGGTAATTATTCTAGTTCGGTGATTATTCTAGTTGTCGATAGATGGCGCCATAATCAAAAAAGAATTATTTATTAAATAAAATAATAATATTATCAATATAATCTGTACAATTTATAAGACTATACAAATGAAAGAAAATACCATTTTATAAATGCAATAGACACAATTGATTTGGTTTTATTCCAAATTGAAAATAGTCAGATTTAACTAAAATGTCACGTTAGAATAAATGTCATAAATGTGTATTATCACGGACTTACCTTTTTTTCTATAATTTGTGACGCACTGAAAAATGTTCATGAAAAGGAGAATAGTGACAAGTTTGTAAACGTTTACTGGAAATTTGACATAAATGTCAAAGTGATTAATTTAAAATTAAAAACATTAATTATAAACAATATTAGTTGGTCAAAGCTGTGGTATATATTTTTACCTTAAATATACTTACGTTTTAAATACTGAATTTAAGTTTTTTTAATGTTCCGTAATATCTAATTATAAATAATCTATTATAATCTTAGCGCCATCTACACGATTATTGTCAAAGTATCCGAAGTAAGAAATTGATATTCAATAGAACGTCAAAATGATTAGAAAAATCTTAAAAAAATCGATTACAATTTAATTACTTTTTTGCGTTGTAAATATTAAGCGATAACAATTAAATAATAAATTTAAAAATTACCGGTAAAAGTTGAATTAGTAACCGGTAGGAGCGACACCAGCGAAGTTCAGAGCGTATATTCTTTATTTCTAACTATACTTAAGAGGATCGGTACGTATTTTCGGCTGTAACGCTATTCAAATGGGGATTCATTTTTTTCGAATCCTGAGAAAACTAATAAGTATTTTTGAAAAATTTAAACGCAAAATGAAAGATTACGTTATTAGCGAGGGCCGAAAGTCCCTGAGAAATTCTATAATGTTTATTTTAATAAGTTACAGGGGTGAAAAACTAAGAGAAAGTTTAGTGTGATTTTTAATTTCAAATATATCACTCAAAATAAACTTTTTATTTATTTTAAGGGACTTTCGGCCCTCGGTAATAATTTAGTCCTTCATTCTGCGTTTAAATTTTTCAAAAATATTTATTGGTTTTTTCAGGATTTGAAAAAAATGAACACAATGCCGTGGTAATATTTTCCAAATCTATCTTTGTCTTACAACGCACTCAGCCGAATATAATATTGTCAGCATATATTGTCAGTCAGACACTGACAATCAGTGACAATTTTAAATATTTGACATTGCATCGGGAATATGTTGAGTTATTGATTAAATATTATTGATATATAGTGTATTTGATAAATAATTGATTTAAGACGTGAACTTAATAAAAAGTTATTTATTGTGTATTATTTGTGGAAGATCCAAGCAGAGAATACATCAGGATAATATATTCTGTGATCGTGATCCAAGTATTTTGTTGTTAAAGAAGTTCAAATTTGTAAGCGTTCCATAGCAATATATTATTAAAAAATCACTTTAAAACTTTTCCTCTTTTCCCGATTGAGTATTAGTCTTTATTGTTGTACAAATAAATTATTACATTCACTGAATACATAGTTAGTGAAAAACTTATCACATTTATTAACTGAATTAATAATTTGCAATTATAAAAATAACAGTTATCCAAGAACATTCAAAACCCATCTCTTTAAATTAATGATGACATTTTCAAGTAGAATGACATTCTAGTAATGTTTACATATCCATACCAGTGTGAATTTTACTACACGTAATTTGCCGTGTAAAGACAGAAAAAGTAGGGATACACGTAAAATATTTGCGAATTATGTACCCATAGCCTTAATAGGGCTTTTCATTCACAGTCATTTGTTTCGAGCTTCTGTCATGTGTCACATAATATTAATATATCTACGTCATACGTTATTGGTATATGCCAATAATACAAACCAAAGACGTATGACGTAGATATATTAATATAATGTGACACATGACAGAAGCTCGAAACAAATGACAATCGATGAAA
Organism: Diabrotica virgifera virgifera; assembly: GCF_917563875.1. NCBI lineage: Eukaryota > Metazoa > Arthropoda > Insecta > Coleoptera > Chrysomelidae > Diabrotica > Diabrotica virgifera. The sequence continues at coordinate 35,509,246 of NC_065448.1, forward strand.
AGCCCTATTGAATATAAACTGATGACATTATTTTATGTATAAATTTATGACATTTACTAAAATATAATTTTCTAACTGATTTTTGAAATTATGAATGATGGCAAATGTTAACTTAGTAACACTATACACAATATTGTTTACGTAGTTCTAAAAAATTCAGTTTTTAAAGTAAAAATAATAATATTAGAAAACGAAGTTCCGCCAGAAGGGTCCTATCAAAAAAATTCCGCAATCCTTTTTCTTGAATTTTATGAGAGCTTTTCGCAGGTCCGATAAACAAAATTTTACAGTAACTGAATTAGTGAGAAGACAAGCCCAAATTTAGAGACAGATGGAGCTATATTTGATTCCTTTTTGTAAATTTTAAAATAAATTAGTGTAGCTTAACATAATCAAAATCTAACCCTCACGTACAAGTTGTAGTCCATGTGACACAAGGGCGGATCCAGAGAGGGGACCATGCCCCCCCCCCGAGAATTTAAAAAAAATCTAAATTTAAATATTAGGACATTAAAATTATTATCGTCTTTAAAATTTAATGACGGGTGGCAATGAATCATGAATCACCGTCTTGTAAAAATTGTCAAAGTGTAGATTCAGCATCTAGTCTCATTATCGATGGACGTTATCTTTGTGCAGTGTTAGTTTTTGTTTAGTTAAATATTTCGTGTGAAATACTCCGTAACCGAATATCTCTAATCTTGAAAAGTAATCAGTAATCATTCTCCGTAGGTATCATATTAATTTATTTGGGTTTGTACTCAGAATTCCGCATAGTTGCTGTAAATTGTAAATAGATTATGTTGTTCTGAAGCTCTTTCCTTGTGACATTTTTATAATTAACTATTTAGATGGGAAACAAGCCACAATTAACTTGAAAAAAATAATTTTATTAACGTTTCGACGCCCAAATCGGGTGTCGAAAAAAATCAAAATCGAAATGTTAATAAAATTATTTTTTTCAAGTTAATTGTGGCTTATTTCCCATCTAAATAGTTAATAGGGAACTTGCATAAATTTTTAAATTCGAAAAAAATGTTATAAATCACAACAGAACATAATTTAAAACATGTATCAAAGATAAAAAAAGTTTTGTTTGTCTTTCGTTTGGCCCCTAAAGACGATTAAAAATTCAAATTGAAACAGGTGGTCCAAAACGCATAGTGACGTCATATAGTTGTGCATGTACATTCTGCACCAACAAAGTAAACAAAATTGTATATAATTTTAAATTAGACATTATAAACGTCAGTAGAAAATACAGTTATGTAACGTCACAAGCGTTTTTGATCGTTTGAACTATTTTACATTGGCTAAGGGTTCTTCTAAACCAAGGCCAGAAAACAGAAAAAATATATAGATTTTAAATTTCTAAGTTATTATGAGGTTTTATCGCGTGAAAGTTTGGAAATATTATTTTTAAAGGAAACTGAATAATATTACGTAATAAAAAAATGTGTAAGTTATTGGTAAGTTCTCTCATAGGTTTGGCATTCGTTTTGACACTGACACTAAGTTTTATAAATATATTTGATAATTTCTATTTCTGATATATTTGAGTGTTTTTAAGATATATTTTTTAAAATGACCGAAGAGGGTTTTTGTAAAGGGCAGTCTGATAACTTACCTATAGTTGATATGTGTATGGTGGCTACATATTTTCAAAAAAGTGAAAATTTTTCCGTCGGAGAAGTTCGGGGAGTTAAAGCAGATAAGTAAGTACATATATTATGTATATTATACTCCCATTATACCTACTAATTTTATACTGTGATTTTATTCTGATTATTATTCTCATAAGTATTTAACGATAAAACTTAGTAGGTACACACTTCCTATTAAGTATAGTGGCAATATTATAAAACACAGAAATATGAAAAATATACTTGTTTTATTTAACACTATTAAGCAGACAACAGACTACTTACGATAAAATGATCTTGACATACATGAAGACCTTGTGTATTATCTGAAATATATTTTTTCGACATGCAAATAACCACTTTAAACGGCGTTTTTTATCCCTTGGTAATCTAATAAATATTTTATTGGGGTTTTGAATGCTTGTACTTGTACAGAATGGCACTAAACAATACTTACTTATAAAGTTTTTCTTTATTTTCCATATTAATCTTTCTCTTTTTTCCTTCAAAAACTGTAAACTCCAATCCCAACAAACTGGTATATTTTTTATATTATTACAATGACATACGATAAAAAAATGTCATTACAATATAAATATTTTCCCATATTTCGCGACGATGCTGTGGCCAAATACCCAAGTAGGTGGAGGCCAATAAACTAAAGAAGAAGAAGAAGAATATACTTACATATAACCCTCCCACATCACTGATATAACCATATAAAAAACTAATGTAAAACTATGTGACGTCACGGGCCGTCTGAACTACTTTAAAATAAAGAAGACTTTAAATTTGTATTTCTAAGTTATTATGAGTTTTTGAAGCGGGAAATTTTGGAAATCTCATTTTAATACAAAACTGAACATTATTATGTAATAAAAAAAAATGTGCAAGTTCCCCATTGTAATAGATTATGATATTAATCGCGTTTTCCCATTATAAAACCATTCTAAGCATTTTAATAAATAGTTTAAATAACTTTGTATTGGTGAAATTAGTTATTAGTACATTCTTTCACGGTTCTTGCTGTAAATTTTAAAGAACCGCTTGGATTGACATGAAATTTGGCATACCCATAGCTAACACGGTAACGAAAAAAAGTGATATTGTACCGATGTGTGCTTTTGCTCCGGGGGTGACTTTCACCCCCTTTTGTGGGGTGAAAAAATATATGTCCAAAATAAGTCCTGAAATGGATAAATTAACAAATTTTGAGCAACTTTTGTTCTATAGAGTTTTTTCACCAAGTCAATACTTTTTGAGTTATTTGCGAGTGAATATGTTAATTTTTTAACAAAATATCCACGTTTTTGACAGTTTTTCGCAAATCATTCAAAAAGTAAGTATTTTATCGACTATTTCACTAGACCAGGCCCGGACTGGGCCGCCGGCCCGCAGGCCGGTGCGCTTTTTGCCTCCGTTAGTATATATCCATTAAAAAAATTAAACGCTGAAATTTTTTTTAATCTTTACACAAAGATTAGGCGGCTACAATTCCCCTAAAAACTGTTTTTACTTAATGAAGAAACAGAAACTGCTAGAGAAACCTACATGATAAAGCCAGTGGGTACAACAAATTATAACTTGTATCAGGTATCAGATAATCAAATAGCACAGATACGACGCGCAGCGCCCTCGAAGACCATTTTTACGATTCAGGCGCCTTTAGTATGTATCAATATTTGCTGTTTTTATTATAATACATAGGCGCCCTCGGAAGACCATTCCTACGATTTGGACGCCTTTCGTAGGTATCAATTTCCGCTGTTTCTGTTATAATAAATAACTTAGATATGACGCGCAGCGCCCTTGAAGATCATTTTTAGATTCTGCCGCCTTTTGTAAGTATCAAAATCCGCTGTTTTTATTGTAATAAATAGCTTAGATACGACGCGCGGCGCCCTCGAAGATAATTTTTACGTGATGGGCGCCTTTCGTAGGTATCAATTTCCGCTGTTTATATTACCTACTTATAAAAACGGTCTTCGAGGGAGCTGAGCGTCGAATCTAAGCCATTTGACTATCTGATACTTGATACAAACAGTGTTACATCCCACAATTGGCCTATAATAGATACGTGTAGTTTTCTGCGCTCCATAACTACATTATACATATAGGATTGTTGTGCCCCAGAATCCTAAATAATGAAGCCAGTGGGTACAACAAAATAACTTGTCTCAGGTATTAGATAATCAAATAGCTTAGATGCGACGCGCGGCGCCCTAGAATACCAATTTTACGATTCAGGCGCCTTTCGTAGGTATCAATATCCGCTCTTTCTATCATAATATAAGAGTGTTACATCTCACAATTGGCCTAAAATATGAGTGCAGTCTTCTACGCTCCATAACTACATTATACATATATGATTGGTGCGCCCTACAATCCTACACAATGAAGCCAGTGGGCATAGTAGAAACGCAACTTTGTCAGAATACGCAAAAAGTAGTCATTTCAATGTTTGGTATAAATGTTTAAGAAAGTCGATACGCCGCCATTAAAAATAAGAGCTTGCCGATATTGTAACATCCCATTAATCATTAGTAGTCAACTTACATATTAGTACAGTTGTTTAACATTTTTTCTACTTTTAAGGACAAAAATTTCATTTCCCAATTTCATTAGCGAAACCGAATTCAAAATTATTATACACATCATTTTTGAAACGCTATTTGGTTAAAATATCTCATATTCGTTAATAAAAAAAATATATTAATTTGTCTGGACTAAATTACGGTTTTGTTGATATCAGAGGACTTGGTATTCATACAATATTGCCAAACTGAATTTTGTTATATTCGGTTTAAATTTTATAGCGAATTTCAGAGCCGACTGTACAACAAAATTTAACACACATAGCTCGAAAATAACACGGTTTATGTTACTCACATCCTCGCATCTCTGACCAATCAAGCCGAAAGCATCCTTCTCAAAAACCTCCTTATTTAAAAAGCTCTTTAGATCGATATCCCCATCTTTCCGTTTCTTCCTTTTCCTCGTTAGTTCGAAACTCACATACTTATGTAAACTGAGCGATTCTTCTTCAAAAACAGTCCAAATTATGACCGTATTTAGAAGTGACGTTAAATCCAGCGAGATGTCCAGAAAGGATTCACTATTACCTCTCTCCAAACGTAGGTTTGATGTGTGAGATTTTCTGCTGCCGGTATACCTTCGAACCTGTCTCAGGATTTCTTCCTTTGTGATATCCTTGTCTATATCAAATATGTCCCCCTGGTCCTGACAGTCCCGGATGTTCTCTATTACGTTTCCCTCCGTGCGGGCCACGATTGTCTTCTTTAGGCGCTCGGCCTCTTCTTTCCATGCCACTTCGAGGTTTAGGTCCCGTTCCTAACTTCTTAGCGCTTTTGACGCCAATTTGACTCTTCCTCGTGTCTGCACTACTTTAGTTTAGCTTGAGGATTACTATGCGTAGGATTTTCCACTTCCCTTCACGATCACCTTCTGCGTCACTACGTTTATATTCCTCCAGCGCGAGGTGAAGGTCCATACCCATAAAGACGACTTCTAGGAGCTTCCTGAGGTACTTACCTCTGTAGCCTCCTCTATACTCTTAGGGACGCCTCTCTAGTCTCCAGTGTCTCCATGTCTTCCCTCAATTTAGAAATAATTGCCAGTAGTGTTTTGTCCCTTTCCATTTCCGTCACCCCTCTCTCTACAGGGACCATAAAAATATACTGACGATTTCCCCGGTTCTCTTTTTTCTGAGTCTACCTTGTAATTGTGATCATAGAATTAAGTTGGAGGTATCTCTCCTGGTCTGTATGTACCTCCTGCACATACAACCAATTTCGGTTTTTCCTGATCAGGTCGTATGACCTTTCCCCCTCACCTAAAAGTCCAGGTTCCAAGACCACTACTAAGTCGCCTGCAGGTTTATTTTCTCTTCCCGGTTTGGCGGCCGTAGAGTAAAGTGATCATCTTCCAACTCGACTTTATAGTGTCGTTAATTTTTTCAAACCCTCTTTCCCCTGAGTTCAGGACCGTTGCGATCATTTGTATCTTTCTTTCACAAGTTATTGGGGGAAGATCTCTTCTGTGTGGACACGCTTGCCGCCTTATAGTCGTTCCTTCCTCACCGCTTTTCTCCACTATTCTTTTTTGGATCTCAATGCTGCCGAGGGCGACTTCTCCGAAAGTGCCCTCCATGTCTTCGGTGAATCTTTTAAGGTTTTTACCTCATTCTTGATTTCGACTTTCGCATTTGTATGATCGAACATTAGTTTCACTAATGCTCCTTTCAACTCCTTTGCAAGGTTGCCTCCGCTGAAAGATCCGTCTTGTTCAGGTCCCTGACCGGAATTCTTTCAACAGATCCCCTTTTTCCGAAGTCTGCTCCTTCCTCTTTTCTTCTTCGCTGAGTACTTTCCCTTTGTCCCCTTCACTACTTATGAACAACATATCATCTCCTTCATAGCTTGTTCCAGCTGCATCACCACTGGTGACTCGCTCCATTGTCCCTTCGTTTTGTTTTATTTTTTCCTACGTGATTAAATACTTATCCATATAGTTCCCACGAGTAGGGGCGAATTATACTGTCCGGCGAGACAGTGCGCCCTTGCCCAAGCTAAGGCTTGAATTTCAAAGGGTTTCGTCAGTTCTCCGAGGGCTCCGTTTGCTGCCGTCTGAACTAGGTCATTCACCACTCAGGCATGGCCGGATCGTCTGACACCGTGTGGTTGCGGATTTTTTTATCGAGGTTTGCTCTTCTATTATATAGAGTTTCATAGCGCTCTAAAAATTTGAATAAATTCAAAAAGTGACTTCTATTGAACACCAATCATGATTTTTGTTAAATGTTTTTGAACCAGTAAATTCCTCTGTAGAAGCAGTTGAAAAATTACTCAAACTTTTCAAAAATTTTTTTGGAGTCTCCAGAGAGCACCAAAAATTGTAACGGAGTTAAAGGGATACTGGGAAACTGAAGCTATATTTTTATGGTATCTTAATATAATTTACTATTCCCAACAAAAATAGGAAATTACTTTATGGATTTAAATTAAAATTAAATTTAAAAAAAAATCACAAGTAATATTTATTCACCTTACATGCGCTAGGATTTGAAACAAGTTTGATGTAAAGAAGGGGGTCTAGCACCTTTGTTTAGAGATTAGGTTGGCGCCTTTTTTAGGATTTGGGTTGGCGCCTTTTTTAGGAGCCAGTCCGGCCCTGCACTAGACTGTTTTTAACTGATAAAACGGCATAGCAACGCTTCGTTTCCTACTGACAAAACTCCTTAACGACGTGAAATCTCAGCGACAAAATTATGACAGATAATAAATAAAGATAAATAAATGAATAAAAAAATAAAGATTATATTTCGTTGATATATTGCATTAATTGTCTCGTGAAATAGTCTTGTCGAATATCATTCGAGAGAAAATTATTTCCGGCAAAATTTTCTCCTGGTTTCATTCAAGTTCGTTGCCTTTTGGTAATTTTCGCTTATGAAATTTTGACAAAATCACTCGACTGACGTCTCGTGATTTAAGTCAAAATTTAATTCGCGAAAATTGCCAGGCAACAAACTTTCATACCAGTCGAAAATATTGCCGGCAAAATTTTCTCTCTTGTGATATTATATACGAGAATATATTATTGAATCCTTGTATTATGTTAGATACGTTCTTTTTATTTTATTTCTCAATATGTATTTTTATATTTTATTTTAAAATAAATGAGTATGTATGAGTTTCCCTCCTTTTAAATAAATGTTTATTTGACAAACCTTTCCTTACCAATTATAAAGTTAATTATGCATGTAAACAGCAATATACTATTTATGCAGATGACATTGTTGTCTTAATAAGAAAAAACTGAAGTTGGTTAGGAACTTGAAAGGTGAAGCAAGAAAATGCATGTCTATAAACGAAACCAGAACAAAATATATTGAAATGTGTGGAGAGATAAAATAGAATAAATTTGTCACACTAAAAACAGGAACAAAGACATACACAATTCTGGACCTCTGAGGTAAACTACACTATGTCATTTCGAGCAACTGTGTTTGCAACAAAGTTTAGAGCACTTAGGATGTTAATAAAGATCTGATATATCCCATAATTGGTTGAAAGTCAATATGACCATATTTTAATGATAGTATATTACCAATTTGTATAATCCAACTAATAAAATAAGTGGATTAAAGCAACTTGTTTAAAATAACACCATGTCGACATAGTGTAGTTTACCTCCGAGGTCCAGAATTGAAAATGCCAGTATTTGGCATTTCAATACAAGTATTTGGGAGTGACAATAATTGATAAATATAGAAGAAGGAAGAAGAAATAGAAAAGATACTTCTAACAGGAAGCATGGCTGAGGAATATCAGATATTGAACTAACCTCAGCGTTGAACAGATATTTCATATTGCAAAAGATAGAGAACCGTTTAAAGAAGTGATTGCCAACCTTCGTTAGAAGACAGCACAATAAGAAGAAAAGGAAGCAGAACAATGGTATAAGATTGAAGTCAAAAATGTATGTAGGGCAGCTATAATTCAAATATGTAGGTACATATATGAAACAGGCATTTGACCAGTGGCTTCGTATGATTGTGACAATTGGACAATAAATAAGAAAGATGAAATGCACGTAGACATCTAGAAAAGAAAAGTATTGTAAGAAATTTTTAGTGGATTTAGGCACCAGAGTTTTATTTGCTCAGTAAGAAATAAAGATCTCCTAGTGTTTTCTCTATGTACGTACTTTGAATAATATTTCATTAGTACCCATTACTCCCCACCAAGAATAAAGTAATATCACAGTATTTTGTTAAACTGGGGTAATATTCACAAATATATACTTCTGTGCTGTTATTTGGGTAAGATTGTTAATATTTTATATCAATATTGTTTTTGTTGCTTGGTACAAAATCCTTCTAATAATTTAAGTTTATCTGACTCATTCATATTGATAAAGGACGATTTTATTGAAAGATGGTTCATTCGATTACATAAAATCAAATTTAACCTAAGAATATCTCAGAAAAATCATAGCATGTGATTTGTCTTTAAAAATTTAAACATCAAATAAATTTAATGTCAAAACTTAAATTGTGACTTATTCCCACGGACATTGTAAATTGCATTTTATATTATGTTCCAATGTCATGGTTTGTTCGTTAGTTATTTGTTTTGTAGTTTTAAGTCTGATGAAGTATATAAACAGAAGAAAGCCGACACCATTAATAAAACGGTAGGTACATACTATGAAGCACCCGTTTTCCTTCCTTTCAGTGAGAAATAAAGGGTATTTCCTAGTGTTTTCTCTATGTTCTTTGAATATTTGATTAGTACCCATTACTCCCCAACAAAAATAAAGTAATATCACACTATTTTGTCATTTTTAGTGGAGTAATATCAATATCCACAAATAGCATTGACATTTAGAATTTAAAACAGTTTCATGTTTTCAATATCATACATTTATCTTGAATACCTACATTAACTCCAAAATAAAAATAGATACATAGGTATATTTATATTAACATAAGTATAAACAGAACATTATTTACATGTAGGTACCTACATAAAACCATTGTTTTAAAGATCCAAATTTACAATGCAATCATTTATCACAAACACAAATAATAATGAAAACTATAAGAGATTACGGATATACCGATTACCAATAACCTCTGAAATAATAGCACATTATTGAATTAGAAAAAATAAAAATGTTATCTTCCCACCAATATAATAAATTTTATTTAACTTAAGCATTTAAATAATTTATTTTCAAAAAACAAATTATGTAAATAAAAATATTGCAAAGATAATTGACAGAATCTGCATTTTATTTGGTGTCCTATGTCAAATTTACTAAAATTCCCTAGATTTCAATGTTTGAGCACAACCTTAACCGAGTAAACCCGAAGTATCGTTTATGAAACAGGACGAAAACTTGAGCACGACGCTGCCGTAAGGTCGACTTGGCTGAGCACGACCTCAAGTTCGGCTTGAGTACCGACTATGAATACGGGGCTTAGTGTTTATTTTATGTTCTAAGGTCTTTTCAAATAACTTGTTTTACTAAACTGTCAAGAGGTTTTGTCCAGCGTGAACTTTTGTATGTTCACGCAAAGAATGTATACGAATGAACTGCTTGAAACAAATTTCACACTTGTAAGGTTTTTCTCCAATGTGCGATCTCAAATGTCTTTTTAAATGACTTTGCTGCGAAAACTGCTGAAAACAAACTTCACACTTGTAAGGTTTTTCTCCAATGTGCACTCTCAAATGTCTTTTCAAATCACCTGCTTGACTAAACTGCTTAAAACAAATTTCACACTTGTAAGGCTTTTCCCCAGTGTGTACTCTCAAATGTACTTTTAAATTACTTGCTGTAATAAACTGCTTAAAACAAATTTCACATCTGTAAGGCTTTTCACCAGTGTGCACCCTCAAATGTATTTTCAAACTATGTTCTATACTAAACTGCTTAAAACAGATTTCACACTTGTGAGGCTTTTCTCCAGTGTGCACTCTCAAATGTTTTTTCAAATCACCTGCTTGACTAAACTGCTCAAAACAGATTTCACACTTGTAAAGTTTTTCTCCAATGTGCACTCTCAAATGTGTTTTCAAATCACCTGCTTGACTAAACCGCTTAAAGCAAACTTCACACTTGTAAGGCTTTTCACCAGTGTGCACTCTCAAATGTTTTTTCAAATCACCTGCTTGACTAAACTGCTTAAAACAAATTTCACACTTGTAAGGCTTTTCCCCAGTGTGTACTCTCAAATGTACTTTTAAATTACTTGCTGTAATAAACTGCTTAAAACAAATTTCACATCTGTAAGGCTTTTCACCAGTGTGCACCCTCAAATGTATTTTCAAACTATGTTCTATACTAAACTGCTTAAAACAAATTTCACACTTGTAAGGCTTTTCACCAGTGTGCACTCTCAAATGTATTTTCAAATTAAGTTCTGTACTAAACTTCTTAGAACAAATTTCACACGTGTAAGGGTTTTCTCCAGTGTGCACTCTCAAATGTTGTTTCAAAGAACCTTTCTGTGTAAACTGCTTAAAACAAATTTCACACTTGTAAGACTTGTCACCAGTGTGCAATCTCAAATGTATTTTCAAAGAACCTGTTCTAGTAAACTGCTTAAAACAAATGTCACACTTGTAAGGCTTTTCACCAGTGTGCACTGTCAAATGTCTTTTTAAATTACTCTTATCAATAAACTGCTTAAAACAAATTTCACACTTGTAACATTTTTGGCCAGTCTGAACTTTCTTATTTTTCCTTAATGTTTTTCCCTCACTGCATCTGCTTATATAGTCTCCTGTATGATATGAAGGTTTAGTTAATGGTTCCATAATTTGCAATTTGTTCTCATCTTGGAGAAAACCTAAAATACAAAATAACTAGAATGTAAAAATTTTTACTGGAAGTCACAAATTAACCCCTTAATACACAATTTTTTGAAAAAGGCCCACCAAAAAAAATCAATTTATTTTTAATGTAAAAAGTGATCCTAATGCGTAGGTTAGCCCAACTAGTACTTGCATTTATCCGATTACTGAAATAATCGTCACGAAACAAACGTTTTCAGTGTTTTATTGTTAGATTACAATTTTTGTTGGAATAATCGAAAGGACGATGCGATGGACGATCATTTTTTGTTGAAAAGTATTTTGTTTTGTTTACTACGCTGGAGCATGATATAATTAATTGAAGAATGAGCGAATCAGAATATGAATACCTACGCAAATTTGTCAAAAGCGAATCAAAAGGAAGAGACAAGTCGAAATTGATAAATAGAAAAAGGATTACATTTTATACTTGAATAAGTAAGTGTTCAGCTTACAATCCCATGTACAGTCCGCCTAATTTACTTACTGCTGCACATCATTATTTACGTTAGAGATCCAAGCTGACATTGTTGCCCAATTACAAAAAAATTTTGAATTCATTTTAAATCAAATACATCACATAATTTTTGCGGAAATGGATTATACAGCAAAACAAATGAATATTCAATGTAAATAAATAAAAATAGAAATAGAAACCTAGAATTAAGTTATAATTTTACGTTAGAGTACATAATAAAAACAGTAAATATAAAGAAACAAATACTTATAGTAAAGAATAAAAACAAATATGAAGTATCATCACAGCACGTGTCAAATAAATGTTACCAATTTATGCCAAAATATCACCTTCGTTCGATTACAGTTGGTGTGTTTCGAACAAATGTGCTTCATAAAAACGCTTTATAATCCATTTACTTATACAAATTAAATGAAAAATATTATTGTGTATTTCTTTAAGCTAACATTAATAGAAATCTTTAAATATTATTTCCACGCGTACATAATAAAATATATTATGTCTAGTGGCTGTAATGCCAGTGTACTCGCCAAAATGATTCTAAAAAAGAACACACCTACCGCCTAAAAATTTCGTGTTGGTATCATGTGACGTCACGGGCTATGACATGGATGACGTGCAACGATAAGTAAATTAGACGGAGTATAAATGATAAATATGAACAAAACGATTGTTTTTTTTTGCTTTCATATTATTTTTAATTCTCGATTGCATGTCAGTGCGAAAAATTATAGCAACATAAAGTACAACGACACTCGAATTGTCTCGAGTGTGTGCAGTTTGTTCAGTTAACATGCTCGAGTTAACTCGAGCGTGCACGTTAAGGGGTTAATGCAGAAACATGGGGTTTTACACACAAAGAAAAGGAAACAGATTTTGTAAAGCAGTTGTATATTGACCTATACTCTGACAATTTTTTGGAAAAATTAATTCACTGCTAAGAACTAATTCTAAAACTTAGGCAAGTAAATATAGGTACGTGAAATACAGCGATTTTTCTACAAATATAAAATACTTTGCTAGTTCTATATGAAAAGGTTAAGTAAGCTGCAAAAAACAAGTAGGTACACAATCTATACTGGTAAGAGTCTTCCCACTCACTCACGCTCATCACTTCGTTTTGATGAAAAAACAATATAAAACAACAAAGATGGAAGATGTTCCCCAATGTGTATCATCAGATGTCTTTTTAAATTCCTTTGATCAGAAGAACCTTTAAAAGCAATTTCACACTTGTAAGTAAGGTGTGCCTTCGTACATGTCTTTTCTTTAGAACAGTGGTTCTCAATCTGTGGTACATGTACTACTGGTGGTACATATCATTATTTGCGGTGGTACACAAAACACACAAAAAAATAATATAGTAGTACTTAAGTCTTGATAATACCATCAAAAAATATATACTCTCCTAGAAGAAGAGATTAAATGGAACAGATGGTCACGTTTATTTGTCACTTCAAAATACTCGTTGATACTCGTGTAGAGGACGACTGCATAAACTCAAATAGCCAACGACACGGCAGCGTAAACTATTATTAGGCTTGGGGGAAAGTGGACAAGGAATACGAACGGAGCAATTTAACTTTACATCCAGATCAAATAAAATTTCGATGCCATTGATTTGCAAACTCTTTTTCACAATAAAATATTTATTTTTAATATGTATATTAAATTGTTACATTTATAATTTAAAATCTTAAAGAGGTATGTAAACTTCAATATTAAAAGTATTTATTTTTTTATTGCATATAAATAAAATTTTATAACTTTGAATTAAAAATGATTTTGTTCCAACACAACGAAAAACCGGCACGTAACTCTTTGTTATAATTTACTCCTGTCCAAAAAAATCATCCACGAAACTTTAAAATCATTTCTGAATTGTTTTTGAAATGTTTTAACAGTGACTTATCATGAATACTTTGTGTGAAAGTTTTCACGGTGTATGGGTACTATGTTCTTTTAAAATAACTAATAAGTTATACGAGTAATATGCTTTTTCTCATGAGGATCTTTCAGTGCGTCACAGTTTTTCGGTTTCTTTCTAACGCATTAAATTGTATGTGACAGAAAAAAACGCACGTCGGTGATTACATTTCGTCGGTGACATTTATAACATTTATTCTAGTTGTCTATAGATGGCGCCATAATCGAAAATAAAATAATTTGCGAATTATATAATATATCTACGAATATAATCTGAACAATTTAAAAGACTATACAAGTCAAAGAAAATACCATTTTATAAATGCAATAAAGACAATTGATTTGTTTTTATGCCAAATTGCAAATAAAATTTGACAACTGTAAGATTTAACTAAAATGTCATGTCACTAAAATGTATATTATCACGGACTTACCTTTTTTTTTATCATTTGTGACGCACTGAAAAATGCTCATGAAAAGAAGCATAACAGTAATTATTACCATATTATATTCTTTATTTCTAACTATACTTAATTGAATATAAACTGATGACATTATTTTATGTATAAATTTATGACATTTACTAAAATATAATTTTCTAACTGATTTTTGAAATTATGAATGATGGCAAATGTTAACTTAGTAACACTATACACAATATTGTTTACGTAGTTCTAAAAAATTCAGTTTTTAAAGTAACAATAATAATATTAGAAAACGAAGTTCCGCCAGAAGGGTCCTATCAAAAAAATTCCGCAATCCTTTTTCTTGAATTTTATGAGAGCTTTTCGCAGGTCCGATAAACAAAATTTTACAGTAACTGAATTAGTGAGAAGACAAGCCCAAATTTAGAGACAGATGGAGCTATATTTGATTCCTTTTTTTAAATTTTAAAATAAATTAGTGTAGCTTAACATAATCAAAATCTAACCCTCACGTACAAGTTGTAGTCCATGTGACACAAGGGCGGATCCAGAGAGGGGACCATGCCCCCCACCCCCCGAGAATTTAAAAAAAAATCTAAATTTAAATATTAGGACATTAAAATTATTATCGTCTTTAAAATTTAATGACGGGTGGCAATGAATCATGAATCACCGTCTTGTAAAAATTGTCAAAGTGTAGATTCAGCATCTAGTCTCATTATCGATGGACGTTATCTTTGTGCCGTGTTAGTTTTTGTTTAGTTAAATATTTCGTGTGAAATACTCCGTAACCGAATATCTCTAATCTTGAAAAGTAATCAGTAATCATTCTCCGTAGGTATCATATTAATTTATTTGGGTTTGTACTCAGAATTCCGCATAGTTGCTGTAAATTGTAATAGATTATGTTGTTCTGAAGCTCTTTCCTTGTGGCATTTTTATAATTAACTATTTAGATGGGAAACAAGCCACAATTAACTTGAAAAAAATAATTTTATTAACGTTTCGACGCCCAAATCGGGTGTCGAAAAAAATCAAAATCGAAATTTTAATAAAATTATTTTTTTCAAGTTAATTGTGGCTTATTTCCCATCTAAATAGTTAATTGTAATAGATTATGATATTAATCGCGTTTTCCCATTATAAAACCATTCTAAGCATTTTAATAAATAGTTTAAATAACTTTGTATTGGTGAAATTAGTTATTAGTACATTCTTTCACGGTTTTTGCTGTAAATTTTAAAGAATCGCTTGGATTGACATCAAATTTGGCGTACCCATAGCTAACATGGTAACGAAAAAAAGTGATATTGTACCGATGTGTGCTTTTGCTCCGGGGGTGACTTTCACCCCCTTTTGAGGGGTGAAAAAATATATGTCCAAAATAAGTCCTGAAATGGATAAATTAACAAATTTTGAGCAACTTTTGTTCTATTGGGACCGTGCAAGTTCGGCAAAGCGACCTCTATTTCTACGCTCTGTACTTTTATTCGCACTTTTAATTATATTGGCCAATTATATTATTCCGGGTTGCTGGATAATTGTCAAGACCATAGTCCAAAAAAAATAATAAGAAGAAAAAATAAGATGCAGGTTATGTTTAGCAAACGTAAACAATTGTATGTAGTAAATAAAATCAGTTATTAAAATGCAGTACTGCAAGCAAAATACAATTAATTAAATTTACCTTTATATAATAATTGCATATCGTATCAATATTGTGGAGCAATATATAATTTTTCTGCGTCAGTGACAGAAGGTATGAAATATACGTCAATTTGACAATTTCAATTGACAATATGAATTATTTAAGATAGTTGCAATATTTCTCCGCGACTCGCGCACGGTCGTTTCTCGTTTCCCTTTCCAAGGACTTGCACACCGCGAATAGAGTTTTTTCACCAAGTCAATACTTTTTGAGTTATTTGCGAGTGAATATGTTAATTTTTTAACAAAATATCCACGTTTTTGACAGTTTTTCGCAAATCATTCAAAAAGTAAGTATTTTATCGACTATTTCACTAGACTGTTTTTAACTGATAAAACGGCATAGCAACGCTTCGTTTCCTACTGACAAAACTCCTTAACGACGTGAAATCTCAGCGACAAAATTATGACAGATAATAAATAAAGATAAATAAATGAATAAAAAAATAAAGATTATATTTCGTTGATATGGTGCATTAATTGTCTCGTGAAATAGTCTTGTCGAATATCATTCGAGAGAAAATTATTTCCGGCAAAATTTTCTCCTGGTTTCATTCAAGTTCGTTGCCTTTTGGTAATTTTCGCTTATGAAATTTTGACAAAATCACTCGACTGACGTCTCGTGATTTAAGTCAAAATTTAATTCGCGAAAATTGCCAGGCAACAAACTTTCATACCAGTCGAAAATATTGCCGGCAAAATTTTCTCTCTTGTGATATTATATACGAGAATATATTATTGAATCCTTGTATTATGTTAGATACATTCTTTTTATTTTATTTCTCAATATGTATTTTTATATTTTATTTTAAAATAAATGAGTATGAGTTTCCCTCCTTTTAAATAAATGTTTATTTGACAAACCTTTCCTTACCAATTATAAAGTTAATTATGCATGTAAACAGCAATATACTATTTATGCAGATGACATTGTTGTCTTAATAAGAAAAAACTGAAGTTGGTTAGGAACTTGAAAGGTGAAGCAAGAAAATGCATGTCTATAAACGAAACCAGAACAAAATATTATTGAAATGTGTGGAGAGATAAAATAGAATAAATTTGTCACACTAAAAACAGGAACAAAGACATACACAATTCTGGACCTCTGAGGTAAACTACACTATGTCATTTCGAGCAACTGTGTTTGCAACAAAGTTTAGAGCACTTAGGATGTTAATAAAGATCTGATATATCCCATAATTGGTTGAAAGTCAATATGACCATATTTTAATGATAATATATTACCAATTTGTATAATCCAACTAATAAAATAAGTGGATTAAAGGAACTTGTTTAAAATAACACCATGTCGACATAGTGTAGTTTACCTCCGAGGTCCAGAATTGAAAATGCCAGTATTTGGCATTTCAATACAAGTATTTGGGAGTGACAATAATTGATAAATATAGAAGAAGAAAGAAGAAATAGAAAAGATACTTCTAACAGGAAGCATGGCTGAGGAATATCAGATATTGAACTAACCTCAGCGTTGAACAGATATTTCATATTGCAAAAGATAGAGAACCGTTTAAAGAAGTGATTGCCAACCTTCGTTAGAAGACAGCACAATAAGAAGAAAAGGAAGCAGAACAATGGTATAAGATTGAAGTCAAAAATGTATGTAGGGCAGCTATAATTCAAATATGTAGGTACATATATGAAACAGGCATTTGACCAGTGGCTTCGTAAGATTGTGACAATTGGACAATAAATAAGAAAGATGAAATGCACGTAGACATCTAGAAAAGAAAAGTATTGTAAGAAATTTTTAGTGGATTTAGGCACCAGAGTTTTATTTGCTCAGTAAGAAATAAAGATCTACCAGTGTTTTCTCTATGTACGTACTTTGAATAATATTTCATTAGTACCCATTACTCCCCAAAAAGAATAAAGTAATATCACAGTATTTTGTTAAACTGGGGTAATATTCACAAATATATACTTTTGTGCTGTTATTTGGGTAAGATTGTTAATATTTTATATCAATATTGTTTTTGTTGCTTGGTACAAAATCCTTCTAATAATTTAAGTTTATCTGACTCATTCATATTGATAAGGGACGATTTTATTGAAAGATGGTTCATTCGATTACATAAAATCAAATTTAACCTAAGAATATCCGTCAGAAAAATCATAGCATGTGATTTGTCTTTAAAAATTTAAACATCAAATAAATTTAATGTCAAACTTAAATTGTGACTTATTCCCACGGACATTGTAAATTGCATTTTATATTATGTTCCAATGTCATGGTTTGTTCGTTAGTTATTTGTTTTGTAGTTTTAAGTCTGATGAAGTATATAAACAGAAGAAAGCCGACACCATTAATAAAACGGTAGGTACATACTATGAAGCACCCGTTTTCCTTCCTTTCAGTGAGAAATAAAGGGTATCTCCTAGTGTTTTCTCTATGTTCTTTGAATATTTGATTAGTACCCATTACTCCCCAACAAAAATAAAGTAATATCACACTATTTTGTCATTTTTAGTGCGGTAATATCAATATTCACAAATAGCATTGACATTTAGAATTTAAAACAGTTTCATGTTTTCAATATCATACATTTATCTTGAATACCTACATTAACTCCAAAATAAAAATAGATACATAGGTATATTTATATTAACATAAGTATAAACAGAACATTATTTACATGTAGGTACCTACATAAAACCATTGTTTTAAAGATCCAAATTTACAATGCAATCATTTATCACAAACACAAATAATAATGAAAACTATAAGAGATTACGGATATACCGATTATCAATAACCTCTGAAATAATAGCACATTATTGAATTAGAAAAAATAAAAATGTTATCTTCCCTATGTATAAATATAATAAATTTTATTTAACTTAAGCATTTAAATAATTTATTTTCAAAAAACAAATTATGTAAATAAAAATATTGCAAAGATAATTGACAGAATCTGCATTTTATTTGGTGTCCTATGTCAAATTTACTAAAATTCCCTAGATTTCAATGCTTGAGCACAACCTTAACCGAGAAAACCCGAAGTATCGTTTATGAAACAGATCGAAAACTTGAGCACGACGCTGCCGTAAGGTCGACTTGGCTGAGCACGACCTCAAGTTCGGCTTGAGTACCGACTATGAATACGGGGCTTAATGTTTATTTTATGTTCTAAGGTCTTTTCAAATAACTTGTTTTACTAAACTGTCAAGAGGTTTTGTCCAGGGTGAACTTTTGTATGTTCACGCAAAGAATGTATACGAATGAACTGCTTGAAACAAATTTCACACTTGTAAGGTTTTTCTCCAATGTGCGATCTCAAATGTCTTTTTAAATTACTTTTCTGCGAAAACTGCTGAAAACAAACTTCACACTTGTAAGGTTTTTCTCCAATGTGCACTCTCAAATGTCTTTTCAAATCACCAGCTTGACTAAACTGCTTAAAACAAATTTCACACTTGTAAGGCTTTTCCCCAGTGTGTAATCTTAAATGTACTTTTAAATTACTTGCTGTAATAAACTGCTTAAAACAAATTTCACATCTGTAAGGCTTTTCACCAGTGTGCACCCTCAAATGTATTTTCAAACTATGTTCTATACTAAACTGCTTAAAACAGATTTCACACTTGTGAGGCTTTTCTCCAGTGTGCACTCTCAAATGTTTTTTCAAAACACCTGCTTGACTAAACTGCTTACAACAGATTTCACACTTGTAAGGTTTTTCTCCAATGTGCCCTCTCAAATGTATTTTTAAAGTACCTGCTTCACTAAATTGTTTAAAACAAACTTCACACTTGTAAGGCTTTTCACCAGTGTGCACTCTCAAATGTTTTTTCAAATCACCTACTCGACTAAACTGCTTAAAACAAATTTCACACTTGTAAGGCTTTTCCCCAGTGTGTACTCTCAAATGTACTTTTAAATTACTTGCTGTAATAAACTGCTTAAAACAAATTTCACATCTGTAAGGCTTTTCACCAGTGTGCACCCTCAAATGTATTTTCAAACTATGTTCTATACTAAACTGCTTAAAACAAATTTCACACTTGTAAGGCTTTTCACCAGTGTGCACTCTCAAATGTATTTTCAAACGAAGTTCTGCACTAAACTGCTTAGAACAAATTTCACACTTGTAATTGTTTTCTCCAGTGTGCACTCTCAAATGTTGTTTCAAAGAACCTTTCTGTGTAAACTGCTTAAAACAAATTTCACACTTGTAAGGTTTTTCTCCAATGTGCCCTCTCAAATGTATTTTTAAAGTACCTGCTTCACTAAATTGTTTAAAACAAACTTCACACTTGTAAGGCTTTTCACCAGTGTGCACTATCAAATGTTTTTTCAAATCATCTACTCGACTAAACTGCTTAAAACAAATTTCACACTTGTAAGGCTTTTCCCCCGTGTGTACTCTCAAATGTACTTTTAAATTACTTGCTGTAATAAACTGCTTAAAACAAATTTCACATCTGTAAGGCTTTTCACCAGTGTGCACCCTCAAATGTATTTTCAAACTATGTTCTATACTAAACTGCTTAAAACAAATTTCACACTTGTAAGGCTTTTCACCAGTGTGCACTCTCAAATGTATTTTCAAACTATGTTCTATACTAAACTGCTTAAAACAGATTTCACACTTGTGAGGCTTTTCTCCAGTGTGCACTCTCAAATGTTTTTTCAAATCACCTGCTTGACTAAACTGCTTAAAACAGATTTCACACTTGTAAGACTTTTCACCAGTGTGCAATCTCAAATGTATTTTCAAAGAACCTGTTCTAGTAAACTGCTTAAAACAAATGTCACACTTGTAAGGCTTTTCACCAGTGTGCACTGTCAAATGTCTTTTTAAATTACTCTTATCAATAAACTGCTTAAAACAAATTTCACACTTGTAACATTTTTGGCCAGTCTGAACTTTCTTATTTTTCCTTAATGTTTTTCCCTCACTGCATCTGCTTATATAGTCTCCTTTATGGTATGAAGGTTTAGTTAATGGTTCCATAATTTGCAATTTGTTCTCATCTTGGAGGAAACCTAAAATACAAAATAACTAGAATGTAAAATTTTTTACTGGAAGTCACAAATTAACCCCTTAATACACAATTTTTTTGAAAAAGGCCCGCCAAAAAAAATCAATTTATTTTTAATGTAAAAAGTGATCCTAATGCGTAGGTCAGCCCAACTAGTACTTGCATTTATCCGATTACTGAAATAATCGTCACGAAACAAACGTTTTCAGTGTTTTATTGTTAGATTACAATTTTTGTTGGAATAATCGAAAGGACGATGCGATGGACGATAATTTTTTGTTGAAAAGTATTTTGTTTACTACGCTGGAGCATGATATACATAATTAATTCAAGAATTAGCGAATTAGAATATGAATACCTACTCAAATTTGTCAAAAGCGACTCACAAGGAAGAGACAAGTCGAAATTGATAAATAGAAAAAGGATTATATTTTATACTTGAATAAGTAAGTGTTCAGCTTACAATCCCATGTACAGTCCACCTAATTTACTTACTGTTGCACGTCATTATTTACGTTAGAGATCTGAGCTGACATTGTTGCCCAATTACAAAAAATTCTTGAATTCCTTTTAAATCAAATACATCACATAATTTTTGCAAAAATGGATTATACATAGTGTGACCAACTAGCCCGAAAAATCCGGGACATGGCCCGAATTAGGAGGTCGTGTCCCGGCGTCCCGGGCAAGGCTTCCGGGCCATCCGAATTTTCAACATTTTAGTAAAATTCTATTTTGAATACGTTATTTTTTAAGAACTCACATCAAATTGAATTGGTGGGACGAAAAAAGTCGACAATTTCTAGAGTGTAATATTCAAATACCATATCCAAAATGCATACATTTTATGACGGTATTTAGGCCAGGGTAATAAGACAAAAATATACCCTGTTCGTGACACTCGAGCAGCCAGGGTACTGAAGTGTTTTTTCGACAAGTAATACCTATAGGAACAAATTGTAACTATTTCCTGTGTAGGATCTGGCGGCCATTTTTATTTATAAACAATTAACTGTCAAAAAATGGCATTTTTCTTTTTTTTTTCAAATAAATGGAAAACAGTTAAACTTATGAGTTTTTTAGTACAAATATCTTTGAGATTATGGAAAAAGCTTTAAAATGACATATTACAAAGTTTGATATACTCACTTATTGTTCATATAATTGCGAAAAAAGGTCGGAATTGCAAAAAAATATTTTCGCAATAACTATTGTAAAAAATAGAGTAAAGGTTTGAAATTTTTGTCAAATGAGGGTTCTTTGGTGCTTAATATGAAATAAAAATTTTAAACTGATTCATTCAATTCTTTAAGTTTTATTCGAATTGTTTATCTCAGAGAGCATTTTTTTGCAATAACATAAGTCAGAAAAAAATGACGTTAGAACCATTCCACAGGTGTCAAATGGAAGAGCATGAGCTATATTTTCAACTAGGTTTAAAAAAGCGAATAAACAATGAATTTATTAGTAATAAATAATTATGCAAAAGTATCGTAAATCTCTACTTATAAACTTTTTGAATAACTTTTTCCAAAAAAATTAACTTTTTACCCTGTTTTAAGTGCATAACTACCAAGTAATGTTATTTATATCATAATTGATAAAAAATTATAATAAATATATATAATTTCTTATATAATAAAATAAAAAGTTTATAAGGAAAGATTTACGATACTTTTGCATAATTATTTATTACTAATAAATGCATTTTTTATTTGCTTTTTTTAAACCAAGTTGAAAATATAGCTCATGCTCTTTTATTTGACACCTGTGGAATGGTTCTAACGTCATTTTTTTCTGACTTATGTTATTGCAAAAAAATGCTCTCTGGGATAAACAATTTAAATAAAATTTAAACAATTGAATGAATCGCTTTGAAATTTTTATCACATATTAAGCACCAAAGAACCCTTATATGACAAAATTTTCAAAGCTGTACACTAATTTTTACAATAGATATTTCGAAATTAATTTTTTTTGCAATTCCGACCTTTTTTCGCAATTATATTAACAATAAATGAGTACATCAAACTTTGTAATACGTCATTTTAAAGCTTTTTCCATAATCTCAAAGATATTTGTACTAAAAAAACCGTAAGTTTCACTGTTTTCCATTGATTTGAAAAAAAAAGGGAAAAATGCCATTTTTTGACACTTAATTGTTTATAAATAAAAATGGCCGCCAGAGCCTACGCAGGAAATAGTTACAATTTGCTCTTATAGGTATTACCTGTCGAAAAAACGCTTCAGTACCCTGGCTACTCGAGTGTCATGGAAAAAACCTTATTACCCTGGACTAATTATATTTCATCGCAAAACAAATATGATTTTAAGAAACAAGCTACAATAGTAAGAAGTAATCAACATAAAAATGTTCTAAAGCGGTTTTCTTTTGGCATGTTTGACAATTATATTTTTGATGGGATTAAGCCACCATTGGTTGTAATGATAATTACATTTTTATATTAATCTAAGGTTATATTTACATGGAAATCCAACATCAGCTGATTTTCTAAGTTTTCCTTTTTTGGGAACAATTTCCGGAATGGAAGTCGATATATCAAAAACTAACAAAAATGTAATTATCACTACAACCAATTGTGGCTGACTCCCAACAAAAATATCATTGTCGACATAAAAAATGTTAAATAATAAATAAAATGATAATATTAAAGTTCCACATTAAAAAAATAGCCCGATTTTCATTGAAAAGTCCCGGATTTCAAGTATTTTTTTCAGTCTTGTCCCGAATTCGACTGAATTAGAGTTGGTCACACTAATTATACAGCAAAACAAATTAATATTCAATGTAAATAAATAAAAACTTTAGAAATAGAAACCAAGAATTAAGTTATAATTGAAGCGTTTTACATGTCTGCTCTAGTGGGGACAGGGATAAGACTAGCTACTAAGATACTGGGGGTCGAAATGGGGCTAAAGAAAAAGAAGCAGACACATAAAGCCTCTTTGCGAGACGGCAGCTCATTGGTTGTGCGGTGGCAGGTCGTAGATTCGTTAGGGGGGGTAAGGGGGTGTTAAGAAGACTAACTACCATAACCAAATACACCAAATACTTACTCAGACTAGAGGATCTTTCTACTATTTAAAAAAGGACGCCATTCGAAATAAATCCTCTGGTTCACATATGGGTACTTACTGGACATTTGGGCTACACTTACGGGTACCAATTGGGGAGACATTCATCATAGATTCCTCCTTGGGGTTAAACTGGGCTACTATTTACTGCATTCTATGGCTTCTATGCCATTTCTTTTTCTTATATACTAAAACTCATTGCAGTTGCATTAGAATCCAGTTAATAATTTTCCACAAGGGTTAGAAAAACAAAAAAAGATACATTTACAATGTTTATTCAAACCTTTCAAAACTCGAATTTTATTATAAAAATGACAAATAAAAACAGCTATAAACTTTTACATGACTTACTAATACACAAAACTTTAACTGACTTTAATATTACAAAGGTTTTAACATGGTTGAGCATTGTATGTCAAAATAAGATTTGACCTACTTATTTCGAAACAAAATTTGACTCTGTCAGATGTCAAGTCAAATGTCACTTCCATTTTATTTTTAAAATTCAACAAATCAACATTATGAAAGCAACTATTATTATATTTAAAATCTTTACCAGCAAACTTTAATGTCCACTTGGAATTTAATCTAAAACAAAATATCTCATACCTTTTAAAACAAAATCTCATCGCCACACGTCACACTTCAAACACTTTCATGTGTCATTCGTCATTCTACAGGTGGGTGGGGCAGACATTCCATAACACAAAGGGGCTCTGGGAAACTGAAACTTGAACACAGGGCTTCGATAGGGCACATCAATAGAGAACTTCTACACGGTAACAGAACTTCTACACGAGAACAGAACATCCCAGATAGCATGCAATATTCCTGGGACATTCTCTCAATGTCCTGAAAAGAATATAAATATTCCGAATATTCCAGGAATATCGGCCGAATATATATATCTTGGACGAATATTCTGTGAATATTCCCAACAGAATATCCATAGAACAATACTATGGGTAAATTCTAAGAATATTTCTCGATGAATATTCGTCAGTAGCACATCCTTAGAATATCTCTCGAGGAATATTCTTTGGGAGCAGATCCCCAGAATATTCTTTTAAGACATTTCTAAAAAGCTAAATAGTAAAGGGCCATGTGTACATAGTGAAAAACCGAAGAAGAATTGACGGTCGTGCTGTCTGCTGTCAAACTTTTGTTTTTGTTCAATGGAATAGCACAAGTGTATAATGATGTTTATGAAAAAGAAGCAAGTTTAATAGTTGTAGCTTTGTTTTAATCACGTCAAAACATAAGCAAGAGAACAAATCAAGTATCTATAATCACTCCATGGTGTATTCTTTGATGTAACACGTGTAACACCATTGTTCCATGATCATTTTGGCGGCATCGGCTTGTGGCATCGGCATTCTCCATTCTCGGCAAGCAAAGCAAGTAGCAATAGGCGACTTTTTAAACAAGCATCGGCCAAAATTTTGTGGATATTAATGTAAGTACAATTTTAAGTTACTTTATAAAATGCCACGAAAGCATAGTATGTTAAAACGAAACCGTAATTTTTATCTAAGAACAAATAGGGAAATAGTTCAAGTTCTAAACTATGTTAAGGAAAATGCGGGAACACGTGAAAGTAAAACCACAGTAAAAACTAACTATGATCAAGGATCTTCTAATGAGTTTATTAATGTAGCCTCACAATCTGATATTTCCGATGAATGTATGGGTGATCCAATAATTAATTTAAGTAGTGAGGAGAGTGATTTAGATACAGTAATGTCCAGTAATGAAACAATTCATAATTTAGAAACTGTTCCAAACCAGATTTAAACTCTGATACTACATTTTTTATTAAACCAACGAATTCAACAGGGTTCAATAAATTGCGAGACTGGGCCGTTTCATATAGTGTACCCCATTCATCACTCAGAGCTTTGTTAGATATTTTAAGATCCTTTTCCTCAGAAGAAAGTAATAATCTCTCTCAATTACCTCATGATCCAAGAACCTTCTTATATACTCCAAAGTGTACTATTATGAGAAATGTAACTCCCGGTCATTACTGTCATGTTGGTATAGAACAAGGTTTAGAAAATCATTATAAAAAGTTTAATATGAAACCCACAGCTCGAGATTGTATAGAAATAGGTATAAATATTGATGGCCTACCATTGTCAAAAAGCTCAGCTAGTCAAGTTTATCCGATTTTGGGAATAAATAATAAATGTAGTTTAAACAGTCCAGTATTTTTGATAGGGATTTATCACGGATATGAAAAACCTCATGATTTTAACAATTTTTTGTCTGAATTTGTGGATGAGGCAAATAATTTAATTCAAAATGGAGTTGTGGTGTTTGGACAATCCTATGCATTTAAAATTAGTATGTTTTTATTTGATGCAGTTGCAAAGGCTTCGATACTAAAAATTAAAGGACATTCCGGCTACAGTTCATGTACAAAATGTACTCAGGAAGGGGAATATATAAGTGATAGAGTGTGTTTTACAGATTTGAATTTTATTAAAAGAACACATGATAATTTTAGTAAGCAGGATGATTCAGATCATCATACAGGGACTACCATTCTAAGTGAAATTAAAAACATAAATCTAATAACTGATATACCATTAGACTACATGCACCTAATTGCATTAGGAGTTGTAAAAAAAAATGTTTGTGGAATTTGGTGTAACGGGCGACCTCCACATAAACTATCCAGTAGACAAATTGAAAATATATCTGCAAAGTTGGTGGAAATGTCTGGTTATATTCCATCAGAATTTTCTCGTCAACCTCGAACTTTAAAAGAATCAAAACGCTGGAAAGCTACTGAATATAGACAGTTTTTAATTTACACAGGTCCAGTTGTTTTGAAAGATATAATAGAAAAGCAAAAATATCAAAAATTTTTAATGCTTTCCGTTTCAATACATTTATTATTAAGTTTGACAGATAGCAACAATGTAGATGTAATAGATTATGCAGAGGCTTTATTAAGAAAATTTGTCGAAACCGTTCAGAGGTTATATGGTAAACAAATAATGTCACACGATTTTCATAATCTGCTGCATTTAGCTGATGACTGTCGAAAATTTGGTTCATTAGAGAATTTCAGTAATTTTTCTAGTGAAAATTTTTTTGCAGAGTTTACTTAAGCAGGTTAGAAAGCATGACAAACCTCTTCAGCAAATTATTCGGCGTAATTATGAACTAAACACTAATAAAATTCAATTTACTCCACAAAATAGAAATAAGGAAATTCCTTTCCAATTTTGTTTAGAAAGAGAATATGTGTTTTAATAGACGATACTACAGGGCCTGAATTTAAAAAAATATGCTTTGAGAAATTTGCATTATCTCTTTCTTTAAAAGATTCTTGTTGCATCCTAAAAGATAAATCAATTATTGAAATTAAAAATATTGTATATTGCCCTAGATTACATCAGAATGTAGTAATAGGTTCAGAATATCAGAGTAAATCTGACTTTTTTAACATTCCTTGTAATTCATCAAACTTGGATATATTTTTAGTAGAAAATTTAAGTACTTTAAAATATTGGCCAATATCAGATATAGCATTAAAATGCTGTAGAATGCCTTACAATAACAAATTTGTAGTTGCACCTCTACTGCACTGAATAGTAATATATGTAACAATTAAGATGCTTCCTGCATGGTGATTCGGTATTTATTAAGGTTGATCTTACCCTACTGAGAAATGTTCCTTGACCATTTTTTAAATACTTTTTAATTTTCTTTTAAAATTACTTTTAAATAGTCCCAGTTCCAGTTATTTAAAAGAGTTCCATCATATATATTGATTCAGTATAGGCTCGTAGTTAAAATTAGAATAAATTATTATACGTAAACCTTTTACACCAACTAACTCTCAATTACATAAAAAAGAAATTACAAAAAATTGTTAAAAAATGGTGAAGAAATGTTCGTCATTATAGTAAGATCAACCTTAAAGTTGGTTTATTTTTTATTATCAAGAAAGAGTTGTTATATTTGTAGCTTCTGTATTTGTGAAATAAAAAAAGTGGAGCTATGCATGCATGTTAGGCTGATATTAAAAAAATTAAAACTGCACCTATGGTTATTTTGGGTATATGCAGCCTGTATTTTATTGTTTTTATTATTTTTATTACCTTATTTATTGAAGAGCACTACTGAACTATTATCAGGAAGCAATCTTATTGCACATAAAATCATAAAATTCTACAATATTTTAATAAGTTACATATCTTTTTTTTATGGAACACTGGAAACCTACAAAGAATTTGTTGAAGAAATGCCTTGGGTTGTTTTGAGATTTCCAGAAAGTGAAACAATTGAGGCAGTACCAGCTAAGTGGTATGACAAAGCAAACAAACTTTGTAAATTTCCTCCCGTGGACGATCATACTGAGAAGGAGTTATCCAACTTTATTATTGAAGAATATGACCCCTTAGAGGAATGGCCAATACATGAGGCAGTGTTAGAAAGCCAGACAGAATTTGTACTGTTTAACAAAGCTCACATTAGAGCTAGTAAAGCGTGCAATAGCCAGAATTACAAATCAGATAAAGAAACTGTGTTACCACAAAAGAGACCTCCTAAACCAAGGAAAATAGCGAGCAGTAGTAGTGAGCAGGACTCAGATGGGTCAGATCTGGTTTTTGAACATTCATTTCCTAGTAAGTTGTAAAATTAAAAAGGTGTTATTATAAATTTTAATTTTGTAATTCTATTTTATTGCAGAGTCTAAGAAAGAACAACATGAAAAGTGTACCCCATCTAAATCAAGTGAGCACATTTTTAATAATAAAATAAGTTTTATGAGGTGATGATTCATTTTAACTTGCTGTACTGTAAATATAATATATGATATGAACTCATAGTGTTATAGTCACTTGCATATATCTACCACCAAAGCAAGTGAACTGACAAACGTACCGTTCGACAGATTGGAGTACAAATTCAAGTGCTGTGGCACATTCTTTAATGTGTATTTTTACATAAGCTTTATTTATAACTATGATCTTTTAGGAACTCATCCAAATATTGGATTAGAAAACAAACAGGAAGTAAAAACCGTGCAAGAAACTTCCAAACCCACACCAACAAGTAAGTTATTTTCTAATTGTTATTGGATTTCTAAAATTAAAGACCATTCACATTGTGCTTAAGTACTAATTTCAGTTTATGTATTGGCTGTAAATCAACTTTACAGATGTTAAACTGATTTTTTAACAATTAAAAAAATTGATGGTTTGCGTGAAAACAATATGAATTGTTAACAAAAAGTACGGCTCAATACTACAGTGAAAGCACCTATGTAGTTGCTATTTGGTCAATAATTTTGATTTTTGTTTTAGATGCCAATGCTCAAGAAACTGCAATTTCATATTTAATAAGAATAAAAAGAACGTTAGAATTACAAGAACAAAAACTTAGTGAAATTGACAGAAAAGTGGATGAATTGTCCACTATAATCAGAGGGCAACAAAAAAGTACAGATATAACTGATGATGAAGTTCATAAGAAATTACCTCTATCCACCTTTTATATGTAGTAGGGCCATAATACTACATAAAATTGATAAAAGTTTATACATTATTTCCGATTTTAACTTGATACAGTTTACCCAAATAAGCCGGTCATAGTGTATTGGAACTTTCTTATGCAGGGTGCGGCAGGTAAACTGCCGGTTAAAAAGATCTCGAGAATTAAAGATCACTGAAAACTCAAAATTGATATGTACCCTGCATTGATATGTATGTTTCTTATGCACCCTGCATAAGAAAGTTCCAATACACTATGACCGGCTTATTTGGGTAAACTGTATCAAGTTAAAATCGGAAATAATGTATAAACTTTTATCAATTTTATGTAGTATTATGGCCCTACTACATATAAAATTGCCAAATAAAAGTTCATGGAATAGGTAGTTAAAAATAGCCTGTCATGTACTACAAAACAGCTACAGTATTTCCGATTTTGATCATAGGGTGATAAAAATCAATAATTTTAAATTCTAGGAATTTTTTGTTTTATCAGTATTTTGATTATTGTTCAAAATAGCTTACATATTCCTATCTTAACTTTTTATTTACTATCCATTGCCATTTAATTAAAACAAATACAGGATGGTCAAAAATTCGGAATTCTCGACTACCCTGTATTTGTTTCAATTAAATGTCAATGTATAGTAAATAAAAAGTTAGGATAGGAAAATGTAATCCGTTCTGACCAATAATCAATACTTTTAAAACAAAAAATTCCTAAAATTTAAAAATATCGATTTTTAACACCCTATATCTTCGGAACTATTCACCTTTGGACTTAAATGTGATAGATCAGTGAAATCAGCTCCTAAAGGACAATCTAAAAATGCCATAAAATTCAAGATGTCCCATTAAAAAAAACAAAGTTATAACCAACTTCCGGTGTAACCGGAAGTAGCAAAAGGATGCTGATTTGTACTAAATAGTTCACCCTTGAAAATCCCTACATGCCAATTCTTAGTTTTCAGTGCCTTTTAATTCTCGAGATCTTTCTAACCAATGGTTTATCTGCCGCACCCTGTATAGATAATCCAAATATGAAAACTAAAATAAATATTTTTTTTAGAATCTATATTGAAACTACATATAGATTGTACATCTAAGGAAGTCGAAGTAGCCATAAGCAAATGGCTGACAAAAGCCAAAGAGAGGATGAAGAAAAACGAAGAACACAATTAATTTTAATTTGGAAATAAAGAGTTAATTAATATTAGTTAATATTTTAATATTCTCATTCATATATTTCCCCAAATTGTGCAAAGGTCGCGTGCATACTGATACAGCAAACGCAATTATAGAAAATGTTCAGCGCAGTATTTATTTCTTGGTTAATAGAGCGAGTACACATTGGTGAAGCAATACAACCTACAACGTTTTGCTTTACCAATGTGTGTCCTATTAATCGAGAAGAAAAAACCGCTTCTAATACCATTACTCAAAAGTTTTGTTATTAATTATGTTTTTGCTTATCTGTGTGCACTCGGCCTAATTTACATAAAATATTACTGCAGTGCAAAATGTGCATGCGAATATTCTTTAAATATGTTACTTGGAAAGCCCAGAGAATATTTAAGGAATATCTAGAATATTCCCGATGGCATTGCCCCTTGAATGTGCGAGCCTGGATATTCATGGATCATTCAAGGAATATCTGCAATATTCATGGTATATTTCCTTGGAGTGCTTCCCCGAATGTACCTGTTTGGAATATTCTCCAGAGATATCCGTCGGATATCGCTAGGACTGAACAAAATGCTGGTCCTAGGAATATTCTATAAAGAATATATATATATATATATATATATATATATATATATATATATATATATATATATATATATATATCTAGGGGACATTCACTGAATATTCCATTATTCTTTTAGGACATTCTATGAATGTCCTATGAATCACATTTTGCTATCTGGGATCATAAGAACAGAAACAGCTACAGCAAACAAAGGGATTACGACACCATTACTGTGGCGTCTTACTATATACCGGCTTTTCACTTCATAATTAAAGGGTTGTTGATTTCTCCTAACCCTTAACCAAACAAAATCACCGCTTGACACAGTGAAATCCATTTCAAAACTAACAACCACTATCTGCCGGTAATATCGGACAAAAAACGAACATTTGCATCCATCTCCCTGTCCGGAGTTCTTTCTGTCAAGATGGTAAATTTAGAACTAACTTTCTTCTCCCCGCGACACCGGGTGAAGACACAGATTCAGGAAAAACGCGCAATTACTGTGTGATTCTCGTCCTTAGAGGTACTTATTTGACAAAATCTTATGTTACTTCAGACGGGCTCAACCATTTTTTCAAGGGGAGTTGGGGTACTTTCTCAACGTTGCGTAACATTTTGTAATACTCTAAAACTTTCAAACAGGGACGGCTTTAAAATATTTATGGTAAATTACTTCATGAAATCAATTGGAAAAATAGATATTTTTTGGGAATTAGGATAAAAAATTAATGAATGATATTACCAACACATTGTAGCGAGAAATCCATCTGCTACATAATCTTACGTTAAAGTACATAATAAAAACAGTGGATATAAAGAAACAAATACTTATAGTAAAGAATAAAAACAAATATGAAGTATCATCACCGCACCTGTCAAATAAATGTTACCAATTTATGCCAAAATATCACCTTCGTTCGACTACAGTTACAGTGTGTTTCGAACAAATGTGCTTCATGAAAACGCTTTATAATCCATTTATACAAATTAAATGAAAAATTTTATTGTGTATTTCTTTAAGTTAACATTAATAGAAATCTTTAAATATTATTTTTACGCGTACATAATAAAATATATTATGTCTAGTGGCTGTAATGCCAGTGTACTCGCCAAAATCATTCAGCTACCTGTAAAAGTACACCTACCGCCTAAATATTTCGTGTTGGTATCATGTGACGTCACGGGCTATGACATGGATGACGTGCAACGGTAAGTAAATTAGACGGAGTATAAATGATAAATAATATGAACAAAACGATTGTTTTTTTTTGCTCTCATATTATTATTTTTAATTCTCGATTGCATTCCAGTGTGAAAAATTATAGCAACATAAAGTACAATGACACTCGAATTATCTTGAGTGTGCAGTTTGTTCAGTTAACATGCTCGAGTTAACTCGAGCGTGCACGTTAAGGGGTTAATGCAGAAACAAGGGGTTTTACAAACAAAGAAAAGGAAACAGATTTTGTAAAGCAGTTGTATATTGACCTATACTCTGACAATTTTTTGGAAAGATTAATTCACTGCTTAGAACTAATTCTAAAACTTAGGCAAGTAAATATAGGTACGTGAAATGCAGCGATTTTTCTACAAATATAAAATACTTTGCTAGTTCTATATGACCAGGTTAAGTAAGCTGCAAAAAATAAGTAGGTACACAATCTATACTGGTAAGAGTTTTCCCAGTCACTCACTCTCATCACTTCGTTTTGATGAAAAAACAATATAAAACAACAAAGATGGAAGATGTTCCCCAATGTGTATCATCAGATGTCTTTTTAAATGCCTTTGATCAGAAGAACCTTTAAAACCAATTTCACACTTGTAAGTAAGGTGTGCCCTCGTACATGTCTTTTCTTTAGAACAGTGGTTCTCAATCTGTAGTACATGTACTACTGGTGGTACATATCATTATTTGCGGTGGTATACACAAAACAAACAAAAAAATAATATAGTAGTACTAAGTCTTGATAATACCATCAAAGAATATATATACTCTCCTAGAAGAGATTAAATGGAACAGATGGTCACGTTTATTTGTCACTTCAAAATACTCGCTGATACTCGTGTAGAGAACGACTGCATATACTCGAATAGCCAACGACACGGCAGCGTAAACTATTATTAGGCTTGGGGGAAAGTGGAAAAGGAATACGAACGGAGCAATTTAACTTTACATCCAGATCAAATAAAATTTCGATGCCATTGATTTGCAAACTCTTTTTCACAATAAAATCTTTATTTTTAATATGTACATATATTAAATTGTTACATTTATAATTGAAAATCTTAAAGAGGTATGAAAACTTCAATATTAAAAGTATTTATTTTTTTATTGCATATAAATAAAATTTTATAACTTTAAATTAAAAATGATTTTGTTCCAACACAACGAAAAACCGGCACGTAACTCTTTGTTATAATTTACTCCTGCCCAAAAAAATCATCCACGAAACTTGAAAAAAAAAGAATGTGTATGTACTATGTACGCACATAAGAAGATATTCTTCTATTATATAATAGGTAATTTAAACGAAGTAAATATACTTAAAAGGTTATTTGTATTTTATTTAAAAATCAAACTAACTTTCTTATCTACCACTTTCAAAAAATTTTTATTAAAACAACCAAAAATAAAAAAAAATATGAATTGCCCGGGAATTGAACCCGCAACCTTCCAATCTCAGTGCTAACGCATTTCTAACTATAGTATTTTTACTACAAAAACGTTATTACGTAGGTCAAAATTTTTGACGTAAGAGAACTGTCAAAACATTAGAATGTGACTTTTCATTATTGCCGTGTTTATAATAAACATAGCAATAATGAAAAGTCACATTCTAATGTTTTGACAGTTCTCTTACGTCAAAAATTGTGACCTACGTAATAACGTTTTTGTAGTAAAAATACTATACTCCATCGAGGCACTGCATATAGACATGTAAGTTTCGGATATAATTACACAACACGGCGACATATAGTGTAAAAATGTTATGCTTACATAATATTTTATTAATCCAAAAACACAAGAATTATAATAAATAATACATTTCCTAAAACCACTAATATATTCTTTTAATGACTTATTTGCACGGTTACAGATACATACATACTTATCTTGAAAGATTAGCAATGAACTACATACTGTCAGTGTGCGCAGGCGCGCGGTAAATGTACAATTTTACCCTCCATCGATTCGCCGCTAAAGATCTTCAAAATATCTTCAAAAATCGAAATACATTCGACCAAAAATTTCAACTACGTCAAGACTTTTTTTAGTTAAACCTTTTTAGAACATTTTCGAAATTATTTCATTGAATAATTTTCCTGTTCACAAAAGTATTCAGTGAAACTTTTTAACAAATTTTGAAATTTTGTATTTCGCCTAAACTCTTCAACTCTTCATCCATAATTTTTTAATAACAAAAAAATCATTTCTGAATTATTTTTGAAATGTTTAACAGAGACTTATCATGAATACTTTGTATGAAAGTTTTCACGATGTATGGGTACTATGTTCTTTTAAAATAACAAATAATAAATACGAGTAATAACAGTAATTATTACCATATTATATTCTTTATTTCAACTATTCGCGGTGTGCAAGTACTTGGAGGGGATACGAGAAACGATCGTGCGAGAATAGCGGAGAAATACTATCTTAAATAAAACTATCTTAAACTATCTTAAATAATTCATATTGTCAATTGAAATTGTCAAATTGACGTACATTTCATACCTACTATGATATGCAATTATTATATAAAGGTAAATTTAATTAATTGTATTTTGCTTGCAGTACTGCATTTTAATAACTAATTTTATTTACTACATAAAATTGTTTACGTTTTAATAACATAACCTGAATACTATTTTTTCTTCTTAGTATTTTTTGGACTATGGCCTTGACAATTATCCAGTAACCAGGACTAATGTAATTGGCCAATATAATTAAAAGTGCGAATAATGTTGCTGAGCGTAGAAACCAGGTGTCGCTTTGCCGAACTTGCACGGTCCCAATACTTAATTGAATATAAACTGATGACATTAATTTTATGTATAAATTTATGACATTTACTAAAATATAATATTCTAACTGATTTTTGATATTATGAATGATGCCAAATGTTAACTAGTAACACTATACACAATATTGTTTTTGTAGTTCTAAAACATTCAGTTATTAAAAGTAAAAATAATAATATTAGAAAACGAAGTTTTGCCAGAAGGGTCCCGTCAAAAAAATTTCGCAATCCTTTTTCTCGAATTTTATTAGAGATTTTCGCAGGTCCGCTAAACAAAATTTAACAGTAACTGAATTAGTGAGAAGAGAAGCCCAAATTTAGAGAGAGATGAGCTATATTTGATTCCTTTTTGTAAATTTCAAAATAAATGTAGTTTAACATAATCAAAATCTAACCCTCACGTACAAGTTGTAGTCCATGTGACACGTGACACACAAGTTCTGTGAGAAACTGGGTTTATTTATATTATGTACAATTATTTGCTACAAATAAACTCTATTATTATTATTATGTCACTGGAGGCGAAAACAACGAACTGTCAATACTGATGGAATAGCCCCGTCCCATTCAAACAGTGAAGCGAGATTGGTGCCAACATACAAGAGATAGGTCCTAGAAAGACAGAGAATTTGTCAGGGACAATTTGCTACAATTACCACCAGAGTTGCCAGATTTGATTTTATAAATCCCCCACTTAGAAACTGAAATTCCCTCAAATTGAAGCTCAAATGCCCCAAATTTAAATTGTTGTCGCATTTTAATAAATTAGTAGTCAAATGTAGAGAAGTAGTCAGATGTAGAGAACAAGAGAACATTAAACCAAAATTATACTACTTATCAACAGAGAGCCCTGGAAATAATCAGGGCGCGAGGATATATATCCACTCATATATATCGTGATATATATCATGATATTTATGTTACATATATATATATATATATATATATATATATATATATATATATATATATTGTTATATTTCTATTTGATATGAAAATTAAATTTTGATAATTATAAACAAAATTCAATTTAATATAAAATATTTTTAATTTTCTCAACCTCGGGCATATAAATTTAGAACAACCTGTATACAACAAATTGTTATATTTAATTTTAAGAAGTGATTAGAATAAGCGTACGAAACTCGGAACAATGTGCTTAGATAAACAAAGTGAATGACGCGTACCATTATCGTTCTTCTCGGAAGGTCGATCATTAGCCTATGCTAAATAAGACTCATTTGAAAGAGAGAATAGGTCATTAAAATTTGTAAATAGTTAGAAAGTATTTTAGAATGGGAATTAAATATTTTCTTTTGAAATCCATTAAGCATATTTAGAAAGATTAAAAATTGGTTTTGAGGAATATTACGAATGAGAGTTGGTGGTGGAAGATTGATTTGTGAATCTGGAAGGGATATTTAGAAAGTAGGGGAATGGATGAGAAAGTGAGATCAGAATGTTTTGAGCTGTCGAGAAGTGAAGTCGAGTAGTAGACGGTAGTGTACGGAGAGTGAGAAAGCCGGTAGTTCCGTGAGTTTGGAGTATCTATCGTGGAACGAGAAGTAGGCCAGGTCGAGAGTAAAAGAACCTCCTTGAGCCAAGAGTGTCCCGGTAGCTGATAGCAGTTTCGAAAAAGGTAGAACACAGCATCACGACAAAAGCAGGAACGAGAGCTATTCGAGCTAGTTTTTCAAAGGAGAACATTACTGGAAGCCAGGACGAGGTTTGATCGCAGCCAAGGATAGCAGGAAACGGGTCTTGTGTGAGGACATTTTCAGTTCACCAGGAAAAGGTCAGTCTCATTTGTTTGGACATGAATGTATGGGTTTTTCGTATTAAATTCCACATAAAAAATTGAATAACATAATCAATAATATCAGAAAAGCTTCATCAAAGTTAAATAGAGTTGTTCCTAATAACTCCTAATAGTTAAATGTTAATAAAAACTTTCAATTGAAAACCAAAAGGAAATAAGATTCCCATTTGTAAATGTTATGTTTAAGAATAATAAGAAATAGCAAATATTAAGCATTGATTGCCTTTTAAATAAAATAAAAAATATTTTGATTATAATTGTAACCCATATGTGTTTTTTTTACTCTTTTCTTTTCTATCCCGATTAGGAACCATTAAGAAATATTTGAAGCCACGAAAGTAAGTAATTAATTTATAATTCGCCCTGAGATTGAAAACATATTGATATGTGATCTGGTTAATTAATTAGATTAGTATTAATACATTGATTAAATTAAGTGACATATAAGAATATTATCTCATATCAATAATCAAGATCACATCAACTGTCGTCCAACGTGGAAAGCATTGTAAAGTATTTCTAGTGGCAAATTTGAAGGATAGAAAGAGTAAAGCCGGTATTTGAAAATTTATATGTGGTAAAAAGTGAGATACTTACATTTGATAACATAAAATTTTAGATCTCTTTAGGTACAAATTTTACATAACTGATTTAATATTTTATTTTTACGATATTTACATTTGATATATTTATTGACAATTTATAATATTTGGGTAAAAAAACAAAGTCGTATTGGTAACATACTAGTAAAATTTCATATTTGGCGGGGATAATACTTCTTGAAAACAAATGTCTGTGACAAGAAGCCAAAGCAAGGATAACAAAAAACAAAAAGAACATTCAGACCAAGAAGATATTTTAGACACGACAATCATGGCATCAGAACAGCAAGAATTATCAGGAATAGATAAATTATTACAAATGATGCAACTCCAGTCACAAAGAATGGAACAGAAAATGGATGAAACACAACAAAAACTGGATGACAATCAAAGAGAAACAAAACAAACAATGGAAAAAAATCAGGAAGAAACATCAAAGAAAATGGATAAAGTGGATCAAAAAATGGAGGAAACACAACGAAAAATGGATGAAACACAACAAAAATTGGATCAAAAAATCGATGAATCTAACAGAAGAAAAAGAAGAAGAACAGGACAAGGAACAGGAGAAACAAAATACGGACGAATCAGGTAAAAAACAAACAGTGGAAATGAATTTGGCAACGAAGCAAGGACAAAGAAGAAAAGGGAGAAAAAGTCAGAAAAAGACAAAAGAAAATGAAACCTGTGGCTCCTCAAAAGAAGAGTTGAGCCCAGAAGAAGAAAATTTGAGAGTATCAGAAACAAAGGAAACCTGGGATTCCTCAAAAGAAGAGACGAGCTCAGGAGAAGAAGAAATAAAGCAAAAAAATGAAAGCGAAAAAGATATGATCGAAACAGTGGCATTTGAAGAGGAGGCATATGAAAACGAGGATGCAGAATACACGATAAAAGTATGTGAAAAATCTGAGGAAAAAGACAGAAGATTAATATGGGAAAAAGGGAAAGACAACATAATAGCCGACACTCTAACACAGGATGAGGACACTGAAAATAAGGAAACAATTACTCTACAGGTGGGACTAATTAGAGTAATACAAGAAGAAGAGATATAAGACGTAGATTAAAGTAAGGAAATATACAGGGAGTTGGTTTTGCCTCGAGAAAATTTATTTAAAAATGCAGATAAATTTTATCGAATACAAGGCGGGGATTTGTTATATTTCTATTTGATATGAAAATTAAATTTTGATAATTATAAACAAAATTCAATTTAATATAAAATATTTTTAATTTTCTCAACCTCGGGCATATAAATTTAGAACAACCTGTATACAACAAATTGTTATATTTAATTTTAAGAAGTGATTAGAATAAGCGTACGAAACTCGGAACAATGTGCTTAGATAAACAAAGTGAATGACGCGTACCATTATCGTTCTTCTCGGAAGGTCGATCATTAGCCTATGCTAAATAAGACTCATTTGAAAGAGAGAATAGGTCATTAAAATTTGTAAATAGTTAGAAAGTATTTTAGAATGGGAATTAAATATTTTCTTTTGAAATCCATTAAGCATATTTAGAAAGATTAAAAATTGGTTTTGAGGAATATTACGAATGAGAGTTGGTGGTGGAAGATTGATTTGTGAATCTGGAAGGGATATTTAGAAAGTAGGGGAATGGATGAGAAAGTGAGATCAGAATGTTTTGAGCTGTCGAGAAGTGAAGTCGAGTAGTAGACGGTAGTGTACGGAGAGTGAGAAAGCCGGTAGTTCCGTGAGTGTGGAGTATCTATCGTGGAACGAGAAGTAGGCCAGGTCGAGAGTAAAAGAACCTCCTTGAGCCAAGAGTGTCCCGGTAGCTGATAGCAGTTTCGAAAAAGGTAGAACACAGCATCACGACAAAAGCAGGAACGAGAGCTATTCGAGCTAGTTTTTCAAAGGAGAACATTACTGGAAGCCAGGACGAGGTTTGATCGCAGCCAAGGATAGCAGGAAACGGGTCTTGTGTGAGGACATTTTCAGTTCACCAGGAAAAGGTCAGTCTCATTTGTTTGGACATGAATGTATGGGTTTTTCGTATTAAATTCCACATAAAAAATTGAATAACATAATCAATAATATCAGAAAAGCTTCATCAAAGTTAAATAGAGTTGTTCCTAATAACTCCTAATAGTTAAATGTTAATAAAAACTTTCAATTGAAAACCAAAAGGAAATAAGATTC
Organism: Diabrotica virgifera virgifera; assembly: GCF_917563875.1. Classification (NCBI taxonomy): domain Eukaryota; kingdom Metazoa; phylum Arthropoda; class Insecta; order Coleoptera; family Chrysomelidae; genus Diabrotica; species Diabrotica virgifera. The sequence continues at coordinate 35,548,785 of NC_065448.1, forward strand.
CCATTTGTAAATGTTATGTTTAAGAATAATAAGAAATAGCAAATATTAAGCATTGATTGCCTTTTAAATAAAATAAAAAATATTTTGATTATAATTGTAACCCATATGTGTTTTTTTTTTACTCTTTTCTTTTCTATCCCGATTAGGAACCATTAAGAAATATTTGAAGCCACGAAAGTAAGTAATTAATTTATAAATCGCCCTGAGATTGAAAACATATTGATATGTGATCTGGTTAATTAATTAGATTAGTATTAATACATTGATTAAATTAAGTGACATATAAGAATATTATCTCATATCAATAATCAAGATCACATCAATATATATATATATATATATATATATATATATATATATATATATATATATATATATATATCGTGATAATATATATATCAGTATTTTATTTCGTATTACTTTTTACATAAGAAGGTTAGAAAGCGGAAAGGTCGCAACTGCGTTGACTTGCCTAGTAATAAGAATTCAAATCTATCAAGATCAACCAATTCAAATTAAGAACTTTTATTACAAAAGGAGGAATATGGCTCTAGGTTCGCCTCATTTTTTGGCAAACTTACTGAACCATAGCTTTTTGGGAGAAAGACTTACTGCCGAACAAAAAAAACAGGCTTATGAATATTTAAATTCAATCAACACAGATTTTGTTCCGTTTGTAATGGCCCTAACTTCGAAGTCTAAACCATTTCCGTCTTTCATGTATTGTCCAAATTTCAAAAAAAAAAACATCTCCATTATTATGGTGGAAGTCTGTTCCAATCGCTGAATCTGCTTGGCGTGAAAAAAACATATTTCTAGAAGAATTAACCAATTACTTACAGCAGTAGTCTCAACGGCAAGCATTGAAAGGTGCTTTTCAAGCTTTGGACGTGTGCATTCCAAATTACGAAATAATTTAGGAACCGAAAAGGCTGCTAAACTTGTATTTATGTTTAAATATTTAAACAGTTCTTCATACCAAAAACATGACAATTTGGAATGGATTTGGTCTGAACAAGAAACTGAAAGAAGGGAAAATGAAGAGGCGGAATTAAGTCTTGGGTGCTTTACTGGTTTTGATTCAGACACTTCCGTCATCTTAATTAATTTTCTAAATTTTGATTTTGTTTTTTAAATATTCAGAATTTTAAGATATTTTGGAAAAATAGAAATACGAAATACCTATATGTTTTAAGAGGATCGGTACGTATTTCCGGCTGCAATGCTATTCAAATGGGGATTCATTTTTTTCGAATCCTGAGAAAACTAATAAGTATTTTTGAAAAATTTAAACGCAGAATGAAAGATTACGTTATTAGCGAGGGCCGAAAGTCCCTGAGAACTTCTATGTTTATTTTAATAAGTTACAGGGGTGAAAAACTAAGAGAAAATTTAGTGTTATTTTTAATTTCAAATATATCATTCAAAATAAACTTTTTATTTATTCTAAGGGACTTTCGGCCCTCGGTAATAATTTAGTCTTTCATTCTGCGTTTAAATTTTTCAAAAATATTTATTGGTTTTTTCAGGATTCGAAAAAAATGAACACAATGCCGTGGTAATATTTTCCAAATCTATCTTTGTCTTACAACGCACTCAGCCGAATATAATATTGTCAGCATATATTGTCAGTCAGACACTGACAATCAGTGACAATTTTAAATATTTGACATTGCATCGGGAATAGGTTGAGTTATTGATTAAATATTATTGATGTATAGTGTATTTGATAAATAATTGATTTAAGACGTGAACTTAATAAAAAGTTATTTATTGTGTATTATTTGTGGAAGATCCAAGCAGAGAATACATCAGGATAATATATTCTGTGATCGAAGTATTTTGTTGTTAAAGATGTTAAAAATTGTAAGCGTCCCATAACAATATATTATTAAAAAATCACTTTAACACTTTTCCTCTTTTCTCGATTGAGTATTAGTCTTTGTTGTACAAATAAATTATTACCTACAATCACTGAATACATAGTTAGTGAAAAATTTATCATATTTATTAACTGAATTAATAATTTGCAATTATAAAAATATCAATTATCCAAGAACATTCAAAACCCATCTCTTTAAATGAATGATGACATTTTCAAGTAGAATGACATTCTAGTAATGTTTACATATCCATACCAGTGTGAATTTTACTACATGTAATTTGCCGTGTAAAGACAGAAAAAGTAGGGATACACGTAAAATATTTGCGAATTATGTACCCATAACCTTAATGTTTTCAATATTTTTAGTTAATTTAGTTGTTACTTGGATACTCGTATCATTTTGTTTTCTGTTTATGTAACATACTACCCTACATACATTTATATTTTTGTATTTTTTATTTAAGTAAAAATATATCTTTTATATTGTTACATTCTAGATTTAGAGTCTTATTTTGGTAAATTTAGTTTCTCTATATTAAAATTTTTTTCCAAAATATAAATATCATATAAATATCACATTTTGGATATATATCGGATATATATAATATATATCCGATATTTTGATATTTATATAAATATCATGGATATTTTGTGCCCTGGAAATAATTCGTATGTCCTATCGTCTTCGATTATATGAGAGTATAATATACAGTTCTATGTACAGTTGGAAAAATGAACGAATAGGGCTTTTCATCGATTGTCATCATATTAATATATCTATGTCATACGTCTTTGGTTTCTATCATTGCAATATACAAATAACGTATGACGTAGATATATTAATATTATGTGACACATGACAGAAGCTCGAAACAAATGACTGTGAATGAAAAGCCCTATACCCATGAACAATCACATCAATAACTTATTTTGTATTTGTTGTCTTTTTCTATAAGAAGTTTGTTATTTATAGAAAAGACAGCAAATACAAAATAAGTGAAAAAATGAATAACCATTTTCAATTTCGTTACAAAACGAAAATACAGTCGAACCATATTCTAGTCCAATGGCATAGATGCTAGGGCATCTATGCCATTTCGTTCGTTGCAATCCGGGACTGCATGCCGGGGTTTTGTTTTGGTTGGATCAGGGACAGCAGCATATTATGTGCTTCCTGATGAGAGACTAATAAGTTTCGAAACCGGTAGAGGTGCTTGCTGCACTCTCTGATTGGACTAGAATATGGTTCGGCTGTATTTTCGTTTTGTAACGAAATTGAAAATGGTTATTCATTTTTGATTTACATTTACTCTGATTGGAGTACGAAGGGAACTATTCTCGTTGGAACTTTACCGCGCTGAGCAGATGGGACGTGAATTGCAAATTGTAGAATTCCCTCATCTTCCTTAGTCTCAGCATCCGTATGGCTTGCAAATTGTAGAAGCCTCGGAGGTGTAACCAGAGAAGGTTCCCATTGTTTTCATTCTGGTGGGATGTAGAATAGCATTAAGTTGTTTTATATGCCATTAGAGTGAAAACTTAGTCTATTTACAAAATAAGTGATTGACATGATCGATCATGGGTATTCTTTCATTTTTCCGACTATATATTCGCAAATGTAATTTACCATGACCCCTTAAAACCCCCCCCCCCAAATCCCCCAACCATTTCTGCTTAAAAAATTCCTCTAGACGCTTTCAAATTACTCCAAAATTGTGGGAAAATACCTCAACCTGGCAACCCTGACTACCACTATCAATTTTTTTGTTTACGCAAAATGGCGATTATCTTCCCTCCTTCCCTGACTACGCTCTCTCATCCTGGCTACAGTAAATTCACTTCATGCCCATTCCATCAGTATTGACAGTTCGTTGGGCGAAAATCAAATCTGACAGCTGGTCGCCATTTGCAACCCCCTCTTGGACTCAAGGTTATTTGGCATATTATACTCCTTCCTGTTTATTTTATGTTCTAAGATCTTTTCAAATAATTTGTTTTACTAAACTGTCTAAAGGTTTTGTCCAGCGTGAACTTTTGTATGTTCACGCAAAGAATGCATACGAATGAACTGCTTGAAACAAATTTCACATTTGTAAGGTTTTTTTCAATGTGCGATCTCAAATGTCTTTTTAAATTACTTTGTTGCGAAAACTGCTGATAACAAATTTTACACTTTTAAGGTTTGTCTCAAATATGCACTATCAAATGTATTTTCAAATCACCTGCCTGCCAAACTTTACACTTGTAAGGCTTTTCACCAGTGTGCACCCTCAAATGCATTTTCAAAGAACCTATTCTAGTAAACTGCTTAAAACAAATGTCACACTTGTGAGATTTTTCTCCAGTATGCGTTTGCAAGTGATTTTTCAAGTACCTGCTTCACTAAATTGCTTAAAACAAATTTCGCACGTGTTAGGTTTTTCACCAGTGTGCCTTTTTATATGATTTTTCAAATGGTGTGCTACACTAAATTGCTTAAAACAGATTTCGCACTTCTAAGGTTTTTCTCCAATGTGTAATCGCATATGTAGTTTCAAACTAGATACTGTAGTAAACTGCTTGAAACAAATTTCACACTTGTCAGGTTTTTCTCCAAATGTGCGATCTCAAATGTCTTTTTAAATTACTTTGCTGTGAAAACAGCTGAAAACAAATTTCACACTTGTGAGGTTTCTCTCCAGTGTGTACTCTCAAATGTGATTTTAAATTATTTTGCTGCGAAAACTGCTGAAAACAAATTTCACACTTGTAAGGTTTTTCTCCAATGTGCACTCTCAAATGTTTTTTCAAATCACCAGCTTGACTAAACTGCCTAAAACAGATTTCACACTTGTAAGGTTTTTCTCCAGTATGCACTCTCAAATGTGTTTTCAAATGATGTGCTCGACTAAACTGCTGAAAACAGATTTCACACTTGTGAGATTTTTCTCCAGTGTGCACTCTCAAATGTTTTTTCAAATCACCTGCTTGAATAAAGAGCTTAAAACAAATTTCACACTTGTGAGGTTTTTCTCCAGTGTGTACTCTCAAATGTACTTTCAAATGTCCTGCATGACTGAACTGCCGAAGACAAATTTCACACTTATAAGATTTTTCACCAGTGTGCACTCTCAAATAATGTGTTTTCAAATGATCTGCTACACTAAACTGCTTAAAACAAATTTCGCACGTGTAAGGTTTTTCACCAGTGTGCCTTTTTATATGATTTTTCAAATGGTGTGCTACACTAAACTGCTTAAAACAGATTTCGCATTTATAAGGTTTTTCTCCAGTGTGCAATCGCATATGTAGTTTCAAACTACATACTGTAGTAAACTGCTTGAAACAAATTTCACAGTTGAGGTTTTTCTCCAGTGTGCACTCTCAAATGTGTTTTTAAATTAATTTGCTGCGAAAACTGCTGAAAACAAATTTCACACTTATAAGGTTTTTCTCCAATGTGCACTCTCAAAGGTTTTTTCAAATCACTTGCTTAACTAAACTGCTTAAAAAAATTTCAGTTGTGAGGTTTTTCTCCAGTGTGCACTCTCAAATGTGTCTTTAAATTATTTTGCTGCGAAAACTGCTCAAAACAAATTTCGCACTTGTAAGGTTTTTCACCAGTGTGACTTTTTATATGATGTTTCAAATGATGTGCTACACTAAACTGCTTAAAACAGATTTCGCACTTATAAGGTTTTTCTCCAGTATGTAATCGCATATGTCGTTTCAAACTAGATACTGTAGTAAACTGCTTAAAACAAATTTCACACTTATAACATTCTTGGCCAGTCTGAACTTTTTTATTTTTCCTTAATGTTTTTTCCTCACTGCATCTGCTTATATAGTTTCCTTTATGATATGAAGGTTTAGTTAATGGTTCCATAATTTGCATTTGGTTCTCCTCTTTGAGGAAACCCAAAATACAAAATAACTATAATGTGAAAATGTTTCTGGAAGGAACAAATTCATGCAGAAACAAGGGGTTTTACAAAGACAAGAAAACAGATTCTGTAAAGCAGTTGTATTTTGACCTACACTCTGACAATTTTTTTGGAAAGATTGATTCACTGCTAAGAACAAATTTTAAAACTTAGACCAGTAAATGTAAGTGAACCATGAGAACACCGAGTCAAGGAGGACATTGTTAGATTTGTTTCCTACAAAAAATCATTAATGTTATTGTATATTTATATTTAAATATGTTGGTGTTACCGGTATACAGGAAAAGATCCGAGGATCATATATGACATGACAATAGTTATGACAAAATCATAATATATGACAAATCACACAGGGTAAACATGTAAATTTCACTCCATGACCAAATGATGCGACAAATCATGTAGTGTAAAGTCCAGTTAATAAAATCGTTAGGAATTTTTTCTACACTCTCTCAAGGGTACATCACGGAAGGTGGAAATCAAAATCTGACAGTTGGTCGCCATTTGCAACTCCCTTCTTGGACTCTAGGTTATTTGACATATATACTCCTTCCTGTTTATTTTATGTTTTAAGGTCTTTTCAAATAATTTGTTTTACTAAACTACCTAAACTTTTTGTCCAGAGTGAACTTTAATAATATGTTGCTGCAAAGATTGTTTATGAGTGAACTGCTTAAAACAAATTTCACACTTGTAAGGTTTTTTTCCAATGTGCGATCTCAAATGTCTTTTTAAATTACTTTGATGCGAAAACTGCTGAAAACAAATTTCACACTTGTAAGGGTTTTCTCCAATGTGAACACTCAAATGTTTTTTTAAATCACTTGCTTGAATACATTGCTTTAAACAAATTTCACACCTGTAAGATTTTTCTTCAGTGTGCGATCTCAAATGTCTTTTTAAATTACTTTGCTGCGAAAACCGCTGAAAACAAATTTGGCACTTGTAAGGTTTTTCTACTGTGTGCACTCTCAAATGTTTTTTCAAATCACCTGCCTGACGAAACAGCTTAAAGCAAACTTCACACTTGTAAGGCTTTTCACCAGTGTGCACCCTCAAATGTATTTTCAAATCACTTGCTTGACTAAACAGCTTAAAGCAAACTTCACACTTGTAAGGCTTTTCACCAGTGTGCACCCTCAAATGTATTTTCAAAGAACCTATCCTAGTAAACTGCTTAAAACAAATGTCACACTTGTGAGATCTTTCTCCAGTATGCGTTTGCAAGTGATTTTTCAAAGTACCTGCTTCACTAAATTGCTTAAAACAAATTTCGCACGTGTTAGGTCTTTCACCAGTATGCCTTTTTATATGATTTTTCAAATGGTGTGCTACACTAAACTGCTTAAAACAGATTTCGCACTTATAAGGCTTTTCTCCAGTGTGCAATCGCATATGTAGTTTCAAACTAGATACTGTAGTAAACTGCTTGAAACAAATTTCACACTTGTCAGGTTTTTCTCCAATGTGCGATCTCAAATGTCTTTTTAAATTACTTTGCTGTGAAAACAGCTGAAAACAAATTTCACAGTTGTGAAGTTTTTCTCCAGTGTGCACTCTCAAATGTGTTTTTAAATTAATTTGCTGCGAAAACTGCTTAAAACAAATTTCGCACTTGTAAGGTTTTTCACCAGTGTGACTTTTTATATGATCTTTCAAATGATGTGCTACACTAAACTGCTTAAAACAGATTTCACAGTTGTGAGGTTTTTCTCCAGTGTGCACTCTCAAATGTGTTTTTAAATTATTTTGCCGCGAAAACTGCTTAAAACAAATTTCGCACTTGTAAGGTTTTTCACCAGTGTGACTTTTTATATGATCTTTCAAATGGTGTGCTACACTAAACTGCTTAAAACAGATTTCGCACTTATAAGGTTTTTCTCCAGTATGTAATCGCATATGTCGTTTCAAATTAGATACTGTAGTAAACTGCTTAAAACAAATTTCACACTTGTAACATTCTTGGCCAGTCTGAACTTTATTTTTCCTTAATGTTTTTTCCTCACTGCATCTGCTTATATAGTTTCCATTATGATATGAAGGTTTAGTTGTTAATGGTTCCATAATTTGTATTTGGTTCTCCTCTTGGAGGAAACCTAAAATACAAAATAACTATAACGTCAATACTTTACTGGAAGTCACAAATTAATGCAGAAACAAGGGGTTTTACAAACAAAGAGAAGAAAACGGTTTCTACAAAGCAGTTGTACATTGACCTATACTCTGACAATTTTTTGGAAAGATTGATTCACTGCTAAGAACTAATTTTAAAACTTAGACCAGTAAATGTAATGGACCAACGTCGGAAAAACAGCTGATATTTTAAGACAGCTGATTAATATATTGTTCCCTATGCTTCCTCGAATACCGTACCTACCAGCCATCTGGCTACTGATATAGGTTGCGTTCATTACTGCGCAGCACACTTTTACAGGTAAATATATCGAATTTAAAATTATTTTAAGACGAAAAATTTTTTTGACATTACTTTTTAAACATTATTAGAAATATGAATTATAATTGCCAGACATTTCTGTGGTTTAAAAAGTAATGACCAAAAATGTTTCGTCTTAAAATAATTTTAAATTCAATATACAGGGTGATTGATTAGTATGATAAAGCTTAGTAGATCCGTTATAGTAATAGATACCAATAAAAGTTAATAACAAAAATTGTAGCCAACCTTGAGCTTCACATTACAAAATTAGTTAGAATGTTACAGGGTGTTCGATAACATAGTGGCAGACTAAACTTATGTTTTTTAAATGGAAATCCTCTTAACTTCCCCATCACAAAAATATAAAGATTTGTTATGTTATATAGGGCTTTTACAAAGTCTTCTTCTTCTTCTTGTAATAGGACTATGTCCTGTTTCTTCTGTTACAGTCTTTGCTGCGATCCGGAGCTCCAACTCTCGTACCATCGTTTTTGGGTCTTCCTATGGGTCGCTTGGTGTTGGGCTTCTGTGTTTTCGCCCAATGCGCCATACGTTCAGGGTCCATCCGATCTACGTGGTCTCTCCACATGCGTCGTCGCGCTCTTGTCCATCTTACTACGTCTTGAATGCCTAGCTCTCTCAATGTGTCTTCGTTTCGTATTCTATCTCTGAGTGTGATACCTCTTATAGATCTTAGGGTTTTCATCTCTGTTGTTCTCATTATTTGTTTGGTCTTTGTTGTCTCGGCCCTTGTCTCAGCTGCGTATGTCAGTACGGGTCTAACACATGTCTTATAAATGCGGACTTTGCTTTTGGTGCTCATATATTTATTCCGCCAGATTATATCCCTCAGGAAACCAGATATTCTCGCTGCTTTCGTTGCCTGCTGTTTTGATTCTTGCCGTAGATGCCTGTCGCTAGATATTTCCACACCTAAGTATCTACAATCCATTACCTGTTCGATTATATGCTCGCCCACTACTAATTTACATCTAATTGGGTTCCTGGATATTCCCATCGATTGGGTTTTCTCTTTGGATAGTGTCAGGTTATACTTTTCGGCGGTTATTTTGTATTTTTGTAGTAGGCTTTGTAAGTCATCTTCGTTTTCGGCTATTAAGATTGCATCATCTGCGTAGCAAAGTATTCTCATGGTTCGGTTACCCATTTTGTATCCCTGATTCATTATGTTAATACTACCTATAACTTCATCCATTATTAAATTAAATAGGCATGGACTGAGGCTGTCCCCTTGTCTAATGCCTGCATTGATTTTGATTTCTTCCGTGAGCCCGTGTGTGGTTTTAATTCGTGTTTTGTTGGATCTATTGAGCTCTTTGATTATGTTTCTACACCTCTGACCTATGTTTTTCTTTTCAAGGATAGTGAGCACGTCCTTTAATCGTACTCTGTCGAATGCTTGTTTCAGATCTACAAAGCATGTGAACATGGGCTTGTCGAATTCTATTGATTTCTCAACTAATTGTCGCATTATGAAAATAGCGTCTATTGTAGATCTGTTTGGGCGAAAACCCTGTTGTTCTTCCGATACACCGGCTTTCTTATATATTTTTTGGGATAGGATTTTTGTCAATAGTTTTGATGTAGAATTGAGTAGTGTAATTCCTCGGTAGTTCGTAGGATCTGTCTTTACGCCTTTCTTGTAGATGGGTATTGTTATACTCTCTCTCCATTCCTCTGGTACTGTCATGTTGTTTACAATTTTTTGGAATAATGTTGTTATCTCTTCTATTATGTTTGTACCTCCGTATTTAATTAATTCATTTGGTATATTATCCGGACCTGGCGATTTTCTATTTTTTGATCTTTTGATTGCTTCGTTTACTTCTTCTTGGGTGATGTTGTCATTCTCTGTTTCTTCTTGGTGAATGTTTTGTAGGTCATTTCTTTGTACTTATTTTTACAAAGTTATAAAGGTATTTTTTTTTCTTCTTTTTTTTTGTGGAATTTATGGCTTTGGAGAGAGCCAATTAGCTTTAATAATTGTTAGAAATAATATTTCTAACATAGCAAGTAAATAAAAATACTATAAAATTTGTTATAAATTCGTATTGTGAGATGAAATCCAACACGCAACTGCTCACGTCACAGAAGTGAGAGCGACTACTCACGGGTTAAGCAACTTTTGTTCTAGAGGTTTTTCACCAACACTAAACCAATACTTTTCAAGTTATTTGCAAGTGAAAATTTTCATTTTTCAACAAAAAAACCAAACATTCAGACGGTTTTTCGCAAATAACTCAAAAAGTAGATATTTTATAAAAAAAATATTAACAAAAATGTCAACTATAAAAAATGAAAAAATTGTGTATTTATGAAGTCTGGATCCAGCAGAAGCAAAGTTGTAACTCATGAAAAATAGGAAATAAGCCACAATTTTACCAAAAAAAATGATATTTTTTTGTGACGGATATTCTTGAGTTGGGATTGATTTCATGTAATCGAATGAACTATCTTTTAGTTAAAGTCGTGCCAGGAACGCAACTCATAAATATTGACGATATCATTTTAAAGTCTTCTACTTTAAAATGTATAATATACGTCTGAAATGCCAATATAAATGAGTCAAATTAAATAAATTATTAGAAGATTTTTTTTACTTAGCAACAACATTTTTGTTTATTTTAGTAATATTTTGTATTTTGACAACGAAACCCGATTTGGGCTTCGAAACGTTAATAAAATCTTTTTTTTTTGGTAAAATTGTGGCTTATTTCCTATTATAAATAGTTGATCATGAAAAATAGGTTGATATTCCTCAAATTCCAAATTGAATATTTCAATGTGTAATAACCAAAAGATGAATCTACTGGGTCTACATACTTCACACACATACCATTTATCCCTTTTTTTATGAGCTATATTTTTCCTAGGCATATTTTGTTAGATAAAATACTTACTTTTTGAGTTATTTTCAAACTTATCGTGATGATGTTTTTTCCATTTTTCATCTATGGAGAAATTGGTATTACAGAGTAAAAAGATATTAGTTGGAAAATTGGAAAAACATTTAAGCATATAGGTACAGTGGACTCTCTCTATAACGAACACAGATATTATGATGTTTTGCTTATAACGAGGTAGATTAGGTGTCCCATGAAATTCCTATTGAACTATAACCCACTATAACGAGGAATATTTGGTTATAACAAGGAAAAATGATCAACTATTTTCAATGGGAAATAAGCCACAATTTTACATTTTACCAAAACAATGATTTTATTAACGTTTCGACGCCCAAGTCAGGTGTCGTTGTCAAAATACAACAGGTGTAAATTAAACAAAAATGTTGTTGCTTAGTAAAAAATTCTTCTAATAATTTATTTAATCTAACTCATTTATATCGGCAATTCAGACATGTATTATACATTTTAAAGTATACGACTTTAAAATGATATTGGCAATATTGATGAGTTGCGTTCCTGGGATGACTTTACTAAAAGATAGTTCATTCGATTACATGAAATCAACCCCAACTCAAGAATATCCGCCACAAAAAAACAGCATGTGATCTGTCTTTAGAAAGACAACCAAATGCAACGGTGGCAATAAAATTTTCGCGCTAGAGATTCCATAGTAAATCACGAGGGAAAACCAGGAAAAAAACCTCGTGATACTATCCCAACATCATAAGTATTTGGGCTTACATTTAGTTTACTTTCAAAACTAATACCAAATTCTGACTTTAATATACACTCACGTGCAAAAAAATCGATCCACTTAAAAATTTGGTCAATTTGATGTCAAGAATTTCCTAAACCCGTTGTCCGATTTAAGTGATTTTTTTACCATGTTATAGCCTTATTCATTAACAATATCGCTATAATAATATTGTTGCTAGACAGGTAAACTGTCGTTGTATACTGGGTGTATGAATGAATCAAACTATGGTTTTTTCTCAAAGCTCGCATCACCCTGTGGACTATTCTAGCATTTATAAAATACTGAAATTAAAACTTAACTACAGCCTCAGGTCTTCTTAACATTCTGTTTTTAGATTCATTCCTTATGTTGGATAATAAACAAGTTAGGTAGTTTAACAACTGGCCATGTTCGTCATCAGTACAGGGTGTTTCTAAATAAGTGTGACAAACTTTAAGGGGTAATTTTACATCAGAAAATAAGGACAGTTTGCTTTATAATCATATGTCCACAAACGCTTCGTTTCCGAGATACGGAATGTTCAATTTGTTTTTACAAACTGACGATTTATGTATTGCTTTAAAACCATTTGAGATATGCAAACCAAATTTGGTGGATTTTAAGACGTAGTTATTGCACATTTTTTGACATATAATTAAGAATTTAATATTCACCATTGGCACGCAAATTGATATTACGACCGATCATATTACCCGTATGCACGCCAATGGTGAATATTAAATTCTTAAGAGGAAACAGTAGCGATCAACAGGTAGCGAAAACGCGTAATTTTGAATATTTTTTCGAGATATCTGGCACACGTATTCGTAATATAATAAAGAATGGCGGTACAGAGCCCAATTTGAAAAATATATTAATATGTGGAAATTACTCTGTAATTAAATACAATATTAAAAAAACGAGCCTGTACCGCCATTAAGAAGAACAAAAAAATACATTTTCTTCAAATAAACTTTTTTATCCGATGCCTAGATTTTGTGTCATTTTGTGTCATAGTTAGTGAGACAGTAAGCCAACAACATAAGCTGCTTGTTCTGGACATCGAAGTAAAAAGCGAAACTAAACAAAAATATCGGAGAGGACCACAAAAAATCAAGTGGTGGATGCTAAAAGATGAGAAGGAAGGTCTATTCAGGGAAAGAATAGTAGAAAAAATATGTTGGAACATGAAAGGAAGCCCTAACACAATTTGGAGAAAAATGGCCAATATTATTAGAGAGACGGCTATTGAAATACTTGGGAAAACGTCAGGAAAGAAGTTTGAAGATAAAGAGACTTGGTGGTGGTCAAATGAAGTACAAGGAAACATAAAAGAGAAGAGAAAATTATATAAAAAGTGGCAAGAAACCAGATCGGACATAGATCTTCAAAACTATATGGTCGCCAAAAAGAAAGCGAAAGTAGCAGTAGCAAAAGCTAAAGCAGAAGCGTATTCAAACCTATACGATCAACTTGATACCAGGGAAGGCGAAACGAAGATATATAAAATAGCCAAACAGAGAGCAAAGAAAGCAAAAGATTTTAATCAGATTAGATGTATCCGAGATGAAAATAATAAAATACTAGTTCACGAAAGGGATGTCAAAAAGAGATGGAGAAAGTACTTTGACAGCTTATTAAATGAAGAATTTGACAGACAGCCTGTAGAGTCAACGGAGACAGTAGCAGCAATGGTCACCAAAATAACCAACGAGGAAGTGGCTCAAGCGCTTCAAAAAATAAAGAAAGGAAAAGCGGTAGGACCAGATGATATTCCTGGGGAAGTATGGAGAGCTTTGGGAGAGACAGGAACAAGGTGGCTAGCAGGTCTATTTAATAGAATTATGGAAGTTGGACAAATGCCAGACGAATGGAGAAGCAGTATACTGGTACCTGTTTACAAAAACAAGGGAGATATACAACAATGTACAAACTACAGGGCTATAAAACTGCTTAGCCACACCATGAAAATATGGGAAAGAGTAATTGATAGACGGATACGTGAAGAAACCGAAATATCCGAGAATCAATTTGGCTTTATGCAGGGTAGATCAACAACAGATGCAATTTTCATTATAAGGCAGTTGATGGAAAAATACAGGAGTAAAGAAACAAACGCTCATATGGTATTCATTGATCTTGAGAAAGCATATGATAGAGTTCCTCGAGAGATTCTGTGGTGGGCACTCAATAAGAAAGGAGTCCCTGGTGAATATGTAAAAATTGTGAGGGATATGTATGAGGGAGTAACGACTAGTGTTAGGACAGGTGTGGGAGAGACTGATAAATTTCATGTGAAAGTAGGATTGCATCAAGGTTCTGTGCTTAGTCCGTATTTATTCTCATTAGTTTTGGACCAGATAACAGCGAAAATACAGGGTAACATTCCATGGTGCTTAATGTATGCTGATGATGTCGTGTTAGTAGGAAATAGTGAAAGAGACTTAGAACAAAAACTGGAACAGTGGAGACAAGCTCTGGAGGAAAAAGGTTTAAAACTTAGTAGGACAAAAACAGAGTATTTGGAATGTTCATTTAAAGATGGAGCTACTACAAATAAAATGGTATCTTTGGATGGTGAAATGATTGTAAAAAGCAATAGTTTTAAGTACCTAGGATCGGTATTACAGAGTAATGGAGAAATAGATGGAGATGCATGCAGTAGAATTAGGGTTGGATGGATGAAGTGGAAAGAAGCGAGTGGTGTGTTGTGTGACAGAAAAATTCCAATGAAGCTGAAGGGAAAATTCTATAAAACAGCCATAAGACCAGCTATGATGTACGGAACTGAATGTTGGGCAGTGAAAAAGAAAGAGGAACAGCGAATGCATGTGGCGGAAATGAGAATGCTTAGATGGATGAGTGGAGTGACAAAGAAGGATAAAATTAGAAATGAGTATATTAGGGGAAGTCTAGGTGTGGCACCAATTGATGCCAAAATGAGAGAGCATAGGTTAAGATGGTTTGGTCATGTTCAACGTCGAGACGTTAACCACCCAATACGAAGAATAGCTGAAGTGCAGATTCCTGGAAGGAGTAGGAGAGGAAGACCAAAGAAGAGCTGGGGGGAGACGATAAGGCAGGACATGTTGGTAAAGGGGATTAACATTGATATGGCCCAAGATAGAATTGTGTGGAGAAATGCAATTAGGGAAGCCGACCCCGCATAGGGATAAGGCAAAGAGAATGATGATGATGATTTGGAACTACTAAAATTTTTTATTTCATTAGTAGTTCCAAAATGACACAAAATCTAGGCATCGGATAAAAGAGTTTAATTGAAGAAAGTGTATTTTTTTGTTCTTCTTAATGGCGGTACAGGCTCGTTTTTTTAATATTGTATTTAATTACAGAGTAATTTCCACATATTAATATATTTTTCAAATTGGGCTCTGTACCGCCATTCTTTATTATATTACGAATACGTGTGCCAAATATATCGAAAAAATATTCAAAATTAAAGCCGCAATCTTGGAACGCGTTTTGGCTACCTGTTGATCGCTACTGTATCACCTTAATTGTATGTCAAAAAAATGTGCAATAACTACGTCTTAAAACCCACCAAATTTGATTTGCATATCTCAGCTGGTTTTAAAGCAATAAATAAATCGTCAGTTTGTAAAAAAATTGAACATCCCGTATCTCTGAAATGAAGAGTTTGCGGACATATGATTATAAAGCAAACTGTCCTTATTTTCTCATGTAAATTACACCTTAAAGTTTATCGCACGTATTTAGAAACACCCTGTACTGATGACGAACATGGCCAGTTGTTAAAGGACCTAACTTTGGTGTGATGAAATATTACGGGTTTATTTGAATAATCTTAATACAAAAACAATTAAAAATCGATTTCGACAAAAAAGTGTACCGTCGTTTAACGTCACATTACATAACCTTGTTTTAAAAAGAGATTTTCATTATAGAAGGCATAGAAAATTCCCAAATAGTAAGTTCTTACAAGATGCTTATAAGTCCGTGCAAAATGAACTACTGAAAGTAGTGGGTAAAGCAAAAAAATACTATTTCTCGAATAAATTATCCGATGCACAAGGCAATAGTAAAAAATTATGGGCAACTATCAATCACCTTATTCATAATGCCGAAAATACAAAAAAACCAATAACAATACATGAACTACACTATCAGAACTCGATATATAATAAATCTGAGGAACTATCAAACCAATTAAACAAATATTTTTCACAAGTAGGAAAATCTCTGTCAAAAAACATAACACCTTCAACAAGCACTCCGATAAATGTATCGCCAAAAGAATATATATTTGAATGGCAACAAGTCTTAGAATTTAAGAAAAGAAAATAATCGTTTTCGTTTTGATTCAATTCGAGTCTCTTGCCATCCTCTGACACCGTGTTTCGGGGTCCCTACCCCTTATCAAAGAGGCTATGCAAGTAGACTGAATTGAATCATCTCGAAACGAAGAAGAACTGCATATATTAAAATATCTGCAGCAGAGTGTGGTTAGACTGTCCTCTAACGGGGAATGACAAAATGAATAAAAATAAATTTCGACTACGAGTCAGGATTCTGTTAACCGAGATACGATAGTACCAAGCGGCGCCGCTAGGAGGAGCACTCCAACAATGCGTCTCAGAATACTTTAACGAAACGTGGTCATTTTGTACTCTAAACCGAGTAAGGTATGAAAAAGAAAAGAAAATAATCGTTTTCGTTTTGATTCAATTCGAGTCTCTTGCCATCCTCTGACACCGTGTTTCGGGGTCCCTACCCCTTATCAAAGAGGCTATGCAAGTAGACTGTCCTCTAACGGGGAATGACAAAATGAATAAAAATAAATTTCGACTACGAGTCATGATTCTGTTAACCGAGATACGATAGTACCAAGCGGCGCCGCTAGGAGGAGCACTCCATCAATGCGTCTCAGAATACTTTAACGAAACGTGGTACTCTAAGAGTACAAAATGACCACGTTTCGTTAAAGTATTCTGAGACGCATTGATGGAGTGCTCCTCCTAGCGGCGCCGCTTGGTACTATCGTATCTCGGTTAACAGAATCCTGACTCGTAGTCGAAATTTATTTTTATTCATTTTGTCATTCCCCGTTAGAGGACAGTCTAACCACACTCTGCTGCAGATATTTTAATATATGCAGTTCTTCTTCGTTTCGAGATGATTCAATTCAGTCTACTTGCATAGCCTCTTTGATAAGGGGTAGGGACCCCGAAACACGGTGTCAGAGGATGGCAAGAGACTCGAATTGAATCAAAACGAAAACGATTATTTTCTTTTCTTTTTCATACCTTACTCGGTTTAGAGTACAAAATGACCACGTTTCGTTAAAGTATTCTGAGACGCATTGATGGAGTGCTCCTCCTAGGGGCGCCGCTTGGTACTATCGTATCTCGGTTAACAGAATCCTGACTCGTAGTCGAAATTTATTTTTATTCTTAGAAATTAATGTTCAAGAGGTCGTAAGAACACTTAAAAAAGGCAAATCTCCTGGCTGGGATGGCTTCGGTGTTGATATTAATACGGCGTTTGAGGAGGAGCTTCTACCGATCATAACTAAATTAGTTAACCTTTCTCTTGTCACTGGAACAATCCCAAACTCTATGAAAATGGCAATAGTGATACCACTTTAGAAGGGAGGAGACTCAAAACAGCCAGGAAGTTATCGGCCAATATCTCTCTTAACAGCGATGTCAAAAATATTAGAATCGTGTGTAAATCTTCAAATCATAAACTTCTTGAATACAACTGGCACCTGGTTTAATACAATATGGTTTCAGACATAATTCCAGCACAGTATCAGCAGCTACCGACTTGATTACAGATATACATATATAGTACCTTAGACAAAGGATTAAGCTGTGTATTTGTATCACTAGATTTACAAAAAGCTTTTGATACAGATAACCATGAGTTACTTATCTCAGTGATTGAACAATATGGTGTAACTGGTATGTCCTTAGTGTGGCTGAGGGATTATTTGACTGGCAGAATACAAAAAGTGCTCTGTAATAATGTGCTTAGTATGGCAGAAGACATCACATGTGGAGTTCCTCAAGGGTCTATATTGGGACCCACAATGTTCCTTATTTATATAAACTCCATTTCCAATCTACCTTTAAAAGCAACGCTATTTCTATATGCTGATGATATAGGACTCTTGTATGCTGAGAAAGATCCCAAAAAGCTAGAATATGCTGTTGAAAAAGATCTGACATATATAGATGACTGGCTCAGATACCACAAGCTCTCACTTAATATGAGTAAGTGTAGTTACACAATAATTTCAAATATAGAAGAACACAGAGAGTTACAGTTAAACTTTGGAAAATTCAAATTCGTTAAAAAAATGTTACCAAATACCTTGGCTTACACATAGATAAT
This sequence comes from Diabrotica virgifera virgifera, assembly GCF_917563875.1. Lineage (NCBI taxonomy): Eukaryota > Metazoa > Arthropoda > Insecta > Coleoptera > Chrysomelidae > Diabrotica > Diabrotica virgifera. The sequence continues at coordinate 35,567,071 of NC_065448.1, forward strand.
CAACTGACATGGGAACAGCATATATTGAACATGTGTCAAAAAATAGCTCCAGCAGTGGGTATGCTTGGAAGAATTGCAAAATTTATAAGTATCCCACAGCATAAAATGATCTATCACTCTTGAATAAATTCACATTTGTCATATCTAACTATCGTTTGGGGTAATACAAATCAAAAACAGCTACATCCTCTCATGGTGTTACAGAACAAGGCTGTGAAATATATATTTCAACTATCAAGTCTTCATCCAACTGATGACCTGTACTATCAGAGAGGAATTCTAAACATTGAGTCGCTATACATTTTACAAGTTTGTATATTCATTCATCAAATTAAGCTTTCTCAAACACTTACAAATATTACTCTAAGACGTATAGAAGATATGCATGACCATAATACCAGACAGGGAGGTAGTTTTCAAACCGTAAGAATACGAACTACTGGTGCACAAAGAAGTACATACTCAAGTGGTCTGATTTTGTATAATAAGTTACCCACAAATATCAAAGACTTCAGGCTAGAAAGATTTAAAACTGAACTAAAAGAGTTACTTCTTACCAACTACTACAACAGATAGCTTTAATTGAATATAATTCTATAATAATTTAATAATAAATAATAATTTAATCATTTAATTTAATACAAGTCTTAAATGAATTTATATAGGAAAACTTAACCTTTAGTGTAAAATAGTCTAAAAAGTTTTTTGTTATGTAATCTGTTATTATTATATTTATGTTTATTATGTTACCACAAAACCAGCATAGCTACGGCTCTTGTTTTTTTTTAATGTATTTTTTTGTATATTGTTATTATGTATTTTAATAAATGGAATAAAAAAAAAACTTTTTTATTATCCAACATAAGCGAATGAATCCAAAAACAGAATGTTAAGAAGACCTGAGGCTATGGTTGGGTTTTAATTTCAGTATTTTATAAGTGCTAGAATAGTCCACATGGTTAAGCGAACTTTGAGAAAAAAACACAGTTTGATTCGTACACCCAGTATATAATGACAGTTTACATGTCTAACAACAATATTTTTACAGTGATATTGTTAATGAATAAGGCTATACCACGGTAAAAAATCACTTAAATCGGACAACAGGTTTAGGAAATTCGAGCATCAAAAATGACCAAATTTTTAAGTGGATCGATTTTTTGCACCCGAGTGTATATATGCTATTTTAAATTATAAATAATATTAAACTTACCGGCACAAAAAACCGCCACCCCAAAAAATGAGTCATTGTTAATGTCTTGTATTTCCTAAACCTGATGTCCGTCTGATTTAAGTAATTTTTTTAATATGTTATAGCCTTATTCTTTAACAATATCGCTGTAATAATATTGTTGCTAGACAGGTACATTGTCATTGTATACAGGGTGTACAAATCAAACTATGTTTTTTTCTCAAACTTTGGAACACCCTGTGGAATGTTCTAGCTTTTATAAAATACTGAAAATAAAACCCAACTATAGCTTCAGGTCTTCTTAACATTCTGTTTTTTGATTCATTCGCTTATGTTGGATAATAAAAAAATTAGGCACTTTAACAACTACCCCTGTTTTTCGTCAATACAGGGTGTTTTTAAATAAGTACAGCAAACTTTAAGGGGTAATTCTGCATGATAAAATAATGAAAGTTTGCTTTATAAACGTATGCCCGTAAATGGTTCGTTTCCGAGATAGGGGGTGTTGAAATTGTTCTTACAAACTGACGATTTATTTATTGCTCTAAAACAGTTTGTGATGTGCAAATAAATTTGGTAGATTTTAAGAGGTAGTTATTGCGCATTTTTTGGCATACAATTAAGAATTTTATATTCACCATTGACGTGCATATGGGATATATCTAAAATGTTTATACCCGTATGCACGCCAATGGTGAATATAAAATTCTTAATTGTATGCCAAAAAATGCGCAATAATTACCTCTTAAAATTTACCAAATTTCATTTGCACAACGCAAACCGTTTTAGAGCAATAAATAAATCGTCAGTTTGTAAGAACAATTTCAACACCCTCTATCTCGGAAACGAAGCATTTACGGACATACGTTTATAAAGCAAACTGTCATTATTTTATCATGCAGAATTACCCCTTAAAGTTTGCCGTACTTATTTAAAAACACCCTGTATTGACGAAAAACAGGGGTAGTTGTTAAAGTGCCTAACTTTTTTATTATCCAGCATAAGCGAATGAAACAAAAAACAAAATGTTAAGAAAACCTGAGGCTATAGTTGGGTTTTAATTTCAGTATTTTATAAAAGCTAGAACATTCCACAGGGTGTTCCAAAGTTTGAGAAAAAAACACAGTTTGATTCGTACACCCTGTATACAATGACAATGTACCTGTCTAGCAACAATATTATTACAGCGATATTGTTAAAGAATAAGGCTATAACATATTAAAAGAATTACTTAAATCGGACATCAGGTTTAGGAAATACAAGACATTAAAAATGACCCATTTTTTGGGGTGGCGGTTTTTTGTGCCGGTGAGTGTATAAATAATAGTAAAATATAAAATATGTACTAACTAGATATGTTACTGACTTACTAATCGTGGTATTTTCTTTCTATTGACTTCCTCTTTTAGTATGGGTAACCACATCCTATGAGGAATTTGCGACACAATTGGTTTCATTTAGCATAATTAGAGCTGCTTCTTTGATTTTTCTCTTTTTATTATCTGTTTCTTTCAGGACTATACTTGAATCTCTCCACTGAACTCTATGTTCATTATCCCATGCGTGTTGACATATTTGAGATCTATCAAATTCTCTATTTTTAATATAAGACTGATGTTCACTTATTCTAACGTCTAATGGTCTTGATGTTTCACCTAAATAAAATTGTTTGCATTCACAAGGTATTTTATAAATACAATTCTTTGTTCTTTCTTGTTCGTTGTTAGGTTTAGTTTTAGATAGAATAGATCTCAATGTGTATGTTGTTTTAAATGCTGAATTTATTTCCTATTGTTTTAAGTTTCTCAGATAGTCCTTTTATATTATGGTATTGATATTTTCCTCATATTATTTCTTGTGGATGTTATAGGATCCTGTTCTACGTTGTTCTGTTCTATTCGATACAATCTTGACAATCCCTTATTTATAAACGGTATTTATTTTTTGTGGCGGATATTTTTGAATTGGGGTTGATTTCATGTAATCGAATGAACTATCTTTTAGTAAAGTCGTCCCAGGAATGCAACTCATCAATATTGGCAAGATCATTTTAAAGTCGTCTACTTTAAAATGTATAATACATGTCTGAATTGCCGATATAAGTGAGTCAGATTAAATATATGTATTATTAGAAGAATTTTTTACTAAGCAGCAACATTTTTGTTTAATTTAGTATTATTTTGTGTTTTGACAACAACACCCGACTTTGGTGTCTAAACATTAATAAACCATTTATTTGGTAAAATTGTGGCTTATTTTCCATTGAAAATAGTTGATTATAAAAATGCCACAAGAAAATAGCTTCAGAACAACATTAAGGAAAAATGAAATTGAAAACTATGATTCTTTACCTGTTTTTAGCGCAGTAATGGCTATAAATAAATACCCCAACTGCCTGTATATAGAAATGCCCAACATCTGTGTTATTATCGAGGCCAGTGCTGTAATAAACTTCACCGCCTGTCATAAACTTCTTCCTGTTTATCGACCCATATTGAATATTGAAGGAAATTTACAGTTTACGATGGCGAAGTCTCATTGTTCAAGTCGACCATCAATACCTAATAAACTAGGTAAGATGCATCAAAAGATTTAAATATTATTGTTGTCTGATATAACAAGAGCCGCTTATAACCATTTCAGTTTTGTTATAGAGGGAGCCTATTGTATATTTATTTATTTATTCACGGACAAGCCCTATTAAGATATAAATGTTACAGTGTTCTAAATTATATAACATAATTATATAATCATATAACATTAATGTTAACCAATTATATAACATAAATTATCATAATATAATATAACAAAGTGGTTTGAGAAAAAATAATTCTATGAGTAGTACAGTTACAAAAAAGAAAAAAAAAGAATAAGATAACATATAGGTCAGTAAATATAGTATTTTTACTACAAAAACGTTATTACGTAGGTCAAAATTTTTGACGTAAGAGAACTGTCAAAACATTAGAATGTGACTTTTCATTATTGCCGTGTTTATAATAAACATAGCAATAATGAAAAGTCACATTCTAATGTTTTGACAGTTCTCTTACGTCAAAAATTTTGACCTACGTAATAACGTTTTTGTAGTAAAAATACTATAGCAATGAACTGTCATCCCTGACAGTACATTGGTATGGTAAATACAGTAGAACCCCGCAAATCCGAACCCCGCAAATCCGAACTTTCGGCAAATCCAAACCAACAGAAAGTGAAAAAATTTTTAAAAATTCAAAATAAAAATTTAAAAACATGCTTATTATATGTAAGTACAGAGAACCAGAAAATTTAACAATGTAAAATTAATAGGAATTTGGACATGTGAAATTTATTAAAAATAAATACATACTTTATATACTTTATACGTATTACCATACATACTTATAAAATCTTAAACACAATCAATAAAGGAATGTGCATAATACACATTTCCCATGGTATTAGGCAATCCAAACCACGTGACCTCTGGTTGGCACACAAACTAACAAAGAGTTTATGTTTGTATCTATTTTTCAATAATTTTTCATTGTTTATCGTCGTATTTTGGATTCATTTGGATTTCGTTTCCTGTTTTTGCGAACTTTATAAACTTTACCACAATGCAAACTGATTATTTAAGGAAATTATTATTGGAAACTCCAGATGTTGCGAGAAAGGTAGGCGAAACAATTTTTTTTACTGTTCATTTTGCCCCGATATTTTTATCAATAATGATGAATTTTGCAAGCAATAACATTATTTCTTTTATTGTTCTAGATATTTATTGAAGCTGAAAATAATTGGGGATTTAGATCCATACGCAATTCAGTCAGAATTGGATTTTACAGTAAAGTGCAGTCCATCAAGTTACTATTATAGATATTTATACATATACATATCTGGTGGAGTCTGATATGTCACAGTTGCTACTCTAAGCAGCAGATGAAAGCATACAAAAGCCTTCAGGCACATAAATATTTTACAGCTGGATTTGTTTTGAATGGAGTAAAAATTGTTAATGATTTCCTGATTTCCATATTATTGTCGGAAAGGTATGCCTTTATTTTATTTATTCACCATTAAGAAATATATGGATAACAGTATTAGTGTCTTTTGGATAAATTGGTTTTAAATATTAGATTTATTTACGTTTATATATCTGTATGAAACCAGACATATCATCCAATCTGTTTATCGTCCTAATCTGTAAACTGCGAACTCCATAATTCTCTGAAAATGATTTATTACTGCCATATATTTGAATTACTGTCATGATTGTTCTAGAATTATATTATATGAATGTCTGATTTTAAATAAAATATTCTCAATCATTGTAAAGAACGCAAATACTCTAATAAAAATAAATTTTTGTAGTTGAAGAATTTCCAAAAAAATAAAATATTTTTTTAGGTGAATATTTCCAAAAATCTAATGCTAAATGACTAAATGCTTGGGTGGGGTGATAGCCAGTTCTGATGACATAGCAAATTCACATTGTATGCGTATGGCCGGTAATAGTGAAGTCTGCAGCCATATTGCAGCAATCCTATTTTTAGCTTAGTATGCTCAGGGCAAGACAGACGAAGAAGAACCCAATGTATGTACATATGTTACAGCTACATGGTTTGGAGATAGCAACATATCGATACTTTTTTGGCAAAGTAACGTAAGTGACATTTTTGGCGAAAATCATGTTTTTCCATTAAACTAACACTATTATTATTTAGAAGGTACTGCCAAAGTGTAGTAAGCCTAGAATTACTTTAAACATAATATATGTATGGGCTTACTACACTTTGGCAGTGCCTTCTGAACAATAATAGCGTTAGTTTAATGAAAAAACATGATTTTCAAAAATGTCACTTACGTTACTTTGCCAAAAATGTATCGATATGCATTCTCTGATGAAAAACTAATGAATTTTGAAACTGTTCGGTCAGAGTGCTTGTTGCACTCACTAAACGAATTGAAATATAAGATGGCTTTGGCATTGTGTTTTAGTGATATGAAAATGGTTATTCATTTTTAATTATAATGTACTTCTTCATCATGAGTAATTATGTATTGGTCTTTTAAATGTGTATTTATTTTTGTAATTAGTATCAACTTGTAATGATAATATACATTTATCGTTTAAGGTATGACTATGTTTTGACTCTAAAATAAATGTTTTAAAAATCAAATCCTGCCTCTTTCTGTTAGTAACTACCCATGGATATCACAAATTGTGCTTACTGATAGGTTTGTTCGTAGAACGATCAGCAACTCTTACCAACCATCAGACACATGCGCATTCGTAGTCTATGAATGCTAACTATTAACTGCACAACGCTAACTGTTAACTGCTCATGCATCTGATGGTTGGCAGCAGTTGCTAATCGTTTGTGTCGTACTATGAACAAACCTATTAGGTCTGGATCCCATGTACCAAAAAAAATGATTAATAGCAAGCTGAAAATTTGTTACTAGCTTAACGGTATCCAGTTGGACAAACTTTGATGTATTGTGACACTGGAACAGGGGTAGTTTTAATTGTGAAACAGTTTGGAAACTCAGATTTGGAACATCAGATTACAAAAACATCCCATATATTTTGTCGGACAGAACATCCAATTGATCTGTTATCCTTTCATTAAATTCTCATGCAAAAATCAGACTGCTATTACTAACCAACATGATTCCTGTAGTTTGACATGGTCTTCGTGTTCTACTCATTAAAATGCCCAGTTGGTGATTTTTTCACCAGTCTGGTTTTTGCATGAGAGTTTAATGAATTGGTAGCAAATCAATTGGAAGTTTTATCTGACAAATTACATAAACATTTTCGTAGTTTGACATTCCAAATTTTTAACCTGTTCCACAGTTAAAACTTCCAGTGTTCCCGTACATCAAAGTTTGTCGGACTAGACACCATTAAGCTATTGATAAATTTTCAGCTTGCTATTAATCAACTTTTTTTTGGTACACGGGATCCAGGTCTATATGGAATAAATAAATAACAAAACAAATTCCCTGTCAAAACTGCATTTATTTTGAATAGAATGAAAAACAAAATAATATTGTTTTAACAAAATAGGGGATAAATGTTAAAATTTAGTATTAATAAAGTTTGTCACATTGGCCTAAAAATGAATGTCACTAGTTACGTTAGTGTCACATATAAATAATTGTAATAATATTAATAAAAACCATAATTCCTAGCATGAGTGCGTCCTGTTATTTGACAATTTAGTTAGGTGAGGAAACATAAATGAGTTTCTAATACGTTTTCATCGATTGTCATTTGTTTCGAGCTTCTGTCAGATGTTGTATAATCTGTGTATAATATTACTATACACGGATTATACGACATATGACAGAAGCTCAAAACAAATGACTGTGAATGAAAAGCCCTATAGAGGGAACACGAAAAAAATTAACATTATCCGATCAGCTCGACTTCCACAGTTCACTACTATACAGATTACAGGCATGTTTTCAGCACTTAAAATCACCACAAACGAAAAGTTTATAAAATAATTAATCTAATGAATGTCTTTAAATACTATATTAAGCTCAAAATCACGACAAAAAACAAATTAAAATTAACATTATTCTGATCAGTTGGACTTGCACAGTTCACTATTATACAAGTGACAGGCATGTTGTCAGCACTCAAAATCACCAAGAACGTAAAGTTTATAAAATAATTAATCTAATGAATGTCTTTAAATACTATATTAAGCTCAAAATCACGACAAAAAACAAATTAAAATTAACATTATTCTGATCAGTTGGACTTGCACAGTTCACTATTATACAAGTGACAGGCATGTTGTCAGCACTCAAAATCACCAAGAACGTAAAGTTTATAAAATAATTAATCTAATGAATGTCTTTAAATACTATATTAGCTCAAAATCAGGACAAAAAACAAATTAAAATTAACATTATCCCGATCAGTTGGACTTCCACAGTTCACTAATATACAAGTCACAGGCATGTTGTCAGCACTCAAAATCACCAAAAACGTAAAGTTTATAAAATAATTAATCTAATGAATGTCTTTAAATACTATACTACCTCAAAATCACGACAAAAAACAAATAAGAAAAATCAATAATTACATTGAGTTTAGGTTAAGAACAGTTTTGTGTGCCAACCAAAGATCACGTGATTTAACTTTGACAGGTCGATGGATTCCCTAATACCATGAAGGAAAACATTGAAAAAGATAAGAAACATGAGAAACATAGTGTAATCAATATCCAGATTACAAATTAAATGAATCATTTACATGGCCGAATTCCCATGTCCCCTGAGGAAACAAAACTACTATAGTCAGCGATTTAATATTTCAGTGATCTAAATCTAAATATTTTTAAGCTTTAGAATATTGGAGGCATAAACGTGCGGATAAAGTTTCATAAAGGGATCGGTGGCAGTCCAAATCTTTTAAAAATCATCTTCGTTAGCTTCTTAGGCTAACTTTCGGATAATCCGAACTTTTCAGAATCTGAACAGGCTGTCCCCCAATTAGTTCGGATTTGCGGGGTTCTACTGTAGTATAAAGTAGTATATTCCTGTTAGTTACTTACATTTTTCATCGACTTGACTTTCTTCAAATAGTGCAAACTTCTGCTCGTCTTGTTCAATTTCATTCTTTACAGGTAATTCTTTTAAATCCGAATAAACAAATGCATCCTGTGCACTTTCACTCAAGGGTTCTTCTTTAATTTCAATTTTCATGGTATCCAGAAGAGCATCATCTAACTCATGATTTGATGTTTCTATTTTACAGGATTTTTCACTAACTTGTGATAATTCCATTATTGTTAAACTTGATTTTATATAAATAAAAATATAACTTTTTCTCGTACACAATCAAAATAAAAAACAAATTTATTGAATTGACAACTGACACCAAACATTATGTGTCAAGTGTCAAAGCTGTGGTCTAAACGTCATCTGTCCTATAAACGTCAAAGCAACGTCATTTCCGAACTAAAAAGGTTTACAAATTCGCTGTGTCTAGGTACACGCTAGCGTGTACGCAAATAAAAAGTTAGGTACACGCGAATTAAACTTCATCAAGCCAGTGACGTCATTATTTAGCATGCACAGTGACTTTATATTTTGGTGCACGCTATTTTCTTACGTTTTACGTTTGTTTGATAGAACAATATTTGTTATTAAAGGAAGGGGAATTAAAGCCGAACCATTCAGATGTTTCAAACTTAATTGTAATAAATTAATGTGTGTATAAAAGTATAATATTCAGGTTAAAGTTGGATTTATAGTTTGACGTAGCGTAGACGTAGACGCAACGTAGACGTAAGAAACGGACTGGAGACGGAAGAAAATATTATGTCAATTTATAGATCGACGTAGCGGAATTTTTGCGCATGAGTAGAAAGAGTAAACAATGACTTAATTCTAATTCAACAACATAGCCTATAAATTATACGAACAGTAAACAAACTTTGTGTTTATTTATTTATACTTATACTATTATTTATTATAATATTTATCTGTTTTGTGTGTTACATGGATTAGGAAATAAACGAAAGTATGCTCTTTGGTGCCGCATGCCGTGGGATTTCTAACTATTTTGTTCCATTTCCTGGTCTTTAAATGTTTATTGGATTTACCTATCGTATAATATGTGTGGATAACCACGAATTAGGCTAATAACAACTCATATTTATCTGAAATATTGAAATGACTCTATGATATATTTTTATTAAATTAATATCTTAACATCCATTGTATTAACAAATAATTAACAAAATTCGAATATGTTGACAATCAACTTTTTAACAACACAAGGAATGAGAGGGCGGGGCGGGTCCACTTTGAGTGACAGAACAAAATTCTGCCTTATGATTGGCCAGACGGAAGAAACGCACTGTAAAAGATGAAAGTTGGTCATCTCTTATGTTACGTTACGTTTCTCTTACGCTCCGTCAGGCGCTTGCGTTCATCTATAAACACGAGTACACAAAATTCGGTGTTGATCTTTTCCAGTGCGTCTCCGTTGCGTCTACGTCTACGCTACGTCAAACTATAAATCCAACTTAACACAATAAATATTTAGTTGACATGACATGTACAAAATATACTGTTAAAATAATTTTTATACGTAAGTTAATTATACCAGTTTATAAACCAATGCTCTTGTGTTTATTTCTATTTATACAGGGAGTTGAACTTATTACTATTTTCATAGAAAATTGGTTATAACTTTGTAAATACCCTATATAACATAATAAACCTTTATATTTTTGTGATGAGAAAGTTAAGTAGATTTCAAATATAAAATATAGGATGTTTCATTAAAAAATATAAGTTTGGTCTGCCACTATGTTATCAAACGCCCTGTAACTAATTTTGTAATATTATGAAGCTCAAAGTTTGTTACAATTTTTGTTACTAATTTTTATTGCTATCTATTACTATAGCGGATCTACTAAGCTTTTGTCTCTTAACTTTTTCATACTGATTTAAAATAATGTTAAACTCATTAAAAGAACTAATTAATTATCTACATTTCATAGTTAATTAAAAAAACACTAAACAAATAAAAAATAAGAAAACTCTTTATAGTAAAAACAACGCGATTACATAGACAAATTCTATCTAACACTCTGACACTTTATCAAGATAGCGTGTATGCAAAAAACCAGTAACAGTCCACGCTAAATAGTGACGTCACTGACTTGATGACGTTTCGCGTGTACGTAACTTTTTTATTTGCGTACACGTTAGCGTGTACCTAGACACAGCGTTACAAATTCTTGTTCTGTGAATCATTTGAATGGAAACAAAAACGATTGAATAAAAATATTTATCTTATCAGTTCACAATTATCTGAAAATTATTTTTCGTTTTTATAAATATATCTAAGAAACCATAACTGAAAACTAATAAACTTGCCTACTGCAAATCAGGGACCCGGACCACATGTACCGCTAAAAACAGAAAACCGAACCGAAACCGATATTTTTGTGGACCGTGGACCGGAACCGAAACTAAACCCTTATTTGATATTAAATATAATTTTTGAAACCGAACCGTAACACCTAATTTTTCAAACGGTTTTATTGGTTTTGTTGTCCAAGATATTGTTACTTTTGTTTTTGTTAATCAATAAAACATGCGTGGCATGGAAACCAAGAAATTACCGCAAATAATTTTGCAGTGTTTTCTACCGGCTTCTACTTTTTTATTAATGGTAGGGGAGCACAATAAGCGGGGATTTTTGCAGTTACTCGATCGCGTCAGATTATCACATGGGGAGAAGAAACCCTGTAGCCTGTATAAATGTACCTCTACCATATTATTGGCTCTTATTACAGGGAAGTTCGTTAAGGTGGGTCTGAAAGATTAATTACATGCAAAACAGTATACCTTTCAAAAATCTGATAATCGGTAATACATCTTTGGAGTTGGCTATACAGGGTGTCCCCGAAAATAGTGCGTTCCTTTTAAGGTATGGATATATACACAATGTAGAACAAAAAAGTCCTATAACATTTTTTTCTAAAGTTAACCGTTTCCAAAAAAAAAATACATTGTTCGCCGTATAAGCGAACTTTTATTTTCATTAAATTTAAAAATTTGGCATCACTGCGCCAAATTTTGATTTTTTTTATTGTTCAAGATTTTTGGTATCTCGAACAATTTTTAAGTTATTTTGAAAAAAAGCATTTTTTTCAAAATTAATCTGTTTAAAAATTTTACTTTAAAACCAAATTTTTTCAAAAATAAGCACTTTGAATCGATGAAACTTACAGATCATATAAACACAACATAAGTAAAGTAACTTGTGAAGCGGTAACGATTAATTTCATTTAAGTTGATAATTGGGGGGTGATCTTCCTGATTTTCTTTTGCCAAAACAAAAGGGACCAACTTTATTTTGAGTGTAAGGGAGTGTTCAAGTATTACGTAACGCGATTTTTGACCCCTTCCCCCCCTGCGTAACGCACTCAATGGGCGTTTAACTATTGCGTAACGCAATTTTTGAAGATTTTTGAAACCCCCACCCCCAACCTGTGTTACGTAATACTTGAACGGCCCCTAACTTGCTTACATTCGATGCTAGAAAATTTTTTTTTTTTTAAATAAAGCTTTTTTAAACACTTTAAAAAAGTTGTAATATGTTTTCCCCAAGAATGCTTCATTATTTGGATATTTCACATTTAATTATTCTATTTGGAATTTTTCGAATATGAACCTATTTTTTTATTAGCTATAACTCTGCTTTTGTAAAGTATAGAGACCTAATATATACACCGTTTTTTTCACCTTTTGATAGGCTATAGTTTTGCTAAGAATATTTTTTTTCGACAAAATGCTTACGTTTTGAGTTATTTGCCAAAAACCGTCTAAAAACGTGGTTATTTTGTTGAAAAATGAACATATATTGCAAATAACTCGAAAAAACTCTATAGAACAAAAGTTGCTTAAAATTAGTCAGTTTATCCATTTCGGGACTTATCTTGGACATATATTTTTTCACCCCCCGAGATGGGGTGAAACTCACCCCCAGGTCAAAAGCACACATCGGCACCATATCATTTTTTTCTTTGACAAGTTAGCTATGCGTATGCCAAATTTCATGTGAATCCAAGCGCGGTTCTTTAAAATTTACAGCAAAAACCGTGAAAGAATGTACTAGTTATAGAGTATACAAGTTTTGAAGGTCTCCTTTTTTTTTGCTTTTATGTATATTTTCCCTAAATGTATTGACAAATCAAAATTTCAATTAAACACCCCTCCAAAATGGCAAATTATTTTTCGATATTCGTATTCTTGGCAATTTTTGACATATCCACAAAAGAATAAAAATTTTCTAGAAGCATTTTTGGCCGAGATAGCATTTCCAGTTTAAAAATTCATAATTTGTTTATTTATCAAAATTGACATTTAAAAGAAAGCGCGTGAGTACATCTAACATAATAAAAATTGTAGAATATTTTGAAAAATGATAATTTTTGTAGCATCTTAAATGAAAACTTTTTGTCTGAAAATTGGCGGAGGAGTAGTTTCCTATATCTCCGTTAATACTGGGCCAAATTCAATGTTTTCTTTTAATTTGGGGTAGCATATAAAAATAGTAGCACCTGCATGACCCTTTTTGTCATAAATAATCATTAATTTTTTCCTCTAGTGTTGTGATAAATAAAAGTTTGCACCAAAGATAATCACAAAATAGTAAAATTTTGTTAAAGAATCATAAAAACTTTTTTCCTTGTACAAATCATTGGCAAAATTTTGCGAAGATAATGTGAATACAAAATATAATACATAAAAAAAAAAGGAGGACAACCTCTATATTTACACAATTTTTAATGTATTACCTGTTGAAAAGATTATAAAATTAAATGTAAAATACATAATATATATTTTAATGTTGTACAAAGAAAAAAGTCTTTTAACTTTTTAATGCTAATTCAGTATTATATTTTTATTTTTTTATATAAAAAAATTGTTGTGTCAATTTTTAATTATTACATCTAGAGAAAAAAATTGTTTATAACAAATTGACGAATATTTATTAGTAAAAGTGTCATTTATATGTTACTATTTTTATAAGCTAACATAAACTAAAAAAAAACATTGAAATTGGTCCATTATTAACGAAGATATTGCAAAGTACTACTGCACCACTCTTTATGCAAAAAGTTTTCAGTTAAGGTCACTACGAAAAACAGTTTTTTTAAATATTCTAAAATTTTAACTCTATGCATAAATGACACTGTTAAGTAGTAGGGTTGATAGATGTACTCGTGCACTTTAAAATTTTAATATTGATAAATAAACAAATTATGAATTTTTAAACTTGGAAAAGCTATCTCGGCAAAAAAATGTATCTAGAAAATATTTTTCTTTTGTAAGTGTGTCAAAAGCTACCAGGAACACAAATATCGAAAAATAATTTCAAAATTTTTAATACCGGTGATGTCATTAAAAAAACAAGTTTTAAACAAATTACACAAATTTTCAAACGCCATCTTGAAGGGGTGTTTGATTAAAATTTTAATTTGTCAATATATTTATCAACCAATTTTTTTGTCAATTTATATTGATATCAAAGCGTAACTTTTTCTGCAAAACAAAATATTTTATAGTGCTTATTTATATTGCAAATAATATTTTTTTGTAAATTTGTTTTTCAATTTTGATTTACAATTATTTAAATAAATATAGGGCCAAATTTAATTTCGTAAGTCTCATAAAACAGACCGTTTTTTCATCTTTGCAGAAAAAAATTGTAAAATCCTTAATAAAACAAGAATGGCCGCAGCAGTTAAAAAAGTAAATTTTGTGCAAAAATTACCAATTTTTAACTATTTAAACAATGATCCCCTCATCATATACTTTCTTGAAAATATCTTTTGTTTGACTAAACTTTAATAAAAAATTTATTCCAACCTGTACGGAATTACATTTTGATGTTATTTTATTTTATTGGGCTATAAGTTATCAGTAGGTACCTATCTATGTATAACTTGAAAATAACTATTGTTTGTTTTTTAACCAAGAGGAGTGATTCAAATTTACCGCGCCGTAATGCTTGTTTCTAATTGGTCCAACCACAGGCAAGTTTACTCCACTGTTATTAAATTTTGACACTAATGACATTTATGAAATTTTGGCACTTCTGTCATTTTATAGGTTAATTAAGTATATCGGCGATTTTTTGTGTTTTCTGCATTATTCCTTTAATTTTTAGATTTTTAGTCTACTTTTATATAAAAACAGTTGTTTTTAGAACTCTTTAGCAATGTGTTAGTATAATATAATATGTAGGGATTATCATCGAAAGATGATATGATCAACGAAAAAAGAAGATCAATTTGGTGACTTTTCTAGTAACTTTCCTGGGTGTGAATCTGTCCTTTTAGTTTACTCCTCTTGGTTAAAAAATCAACTATAGTTGTAATTTAAGATACAGACTTTTATTATGTTTCAGAAGTGAATGACTAGACATTGTCATCTTTTTTGTAAAAATTTTATTAAAATCTACAAAAATTAATGACAAAAACATATTTATGACATAAATATATATAAATATATATAAAAACATATATTAAAATGTTTGAGTCTTTGGTATGTGCCCTTTTATTTTAAATACTTATCATGCCATAACAAATATTTTTATTTTTATATAGGTATCTGCTAATATCCCTTTCAGGAAAACTCGTGCTGTATTTCAGTAGAATATCAAATACAGTTTAAATTTACAATATTTAACTTGCATTTAAGTGATATAAATGAGAAATGAAACAATAATAAATGTCAAAACTTTACGTAGTTCCTCTGTAAAAGCTGTGATTTTGATTTGTGGCTCTTTTGTATTGAAGTAGCGATATTATCTTCAAATTATTTTTTTTATGATATTCATATTCGCAAAACATTCGCACAAAAAATTTGTTCTACTAAACTGCCTAAATTTTTTGTCCAGTGTGAACTTTCGTATGTCGCCGCACAGAATGTTTATGAGTGAACTGCTTGAAACAAATTTCACACTTATAAGGCTTTTCACCAGTGTGCACTCTCAAATGTATTTTCAAAGAACCTATTCTACTAAACTGCTTAAAACAAATGTCACACTTATGAGGTTTTTTTCCAGTGTGCACCACAGAATGGTTTTTTAAAGAAGTTCCACCAGTAAACTGCTTTAAACAAATTTCACACTTGTAAGGCTTTTCCCCAGTGTGTACTCTCAAATGTTCGTTTAAATTACTTGTTGTAATAAACTGCTTAAAACAAATTTCACATATATAGGGCTTTTCACCAGTGTGCACCCTCAAATGTTTTTTCAAATCACCTGCTCGACTAAACTGCTTAAAACAAATTTCACACTTGTAAGACTTTTCACCAGAGTGCAACCTCAAATGTATTTTCAAAGAACCTGTTCTAGTAAACTGCTTAAAACAAATGTCACACTTGTAAGGCTTTTCACCAGTGTGCACTGTCAAATGTCTTTTTAAATTACTCTTATCAATAGACTGCTTAAAACAAATTTCGCACTTGTAACATTTTTGGCCAGTCTGAACTTTCTTATTTTTCCTTAATGTTTTTCCCTCACTGCATCTGCTTATATAGTCTCCTTTATGATATGAAGGTTTAGTTAATGGTTCCATAATTTGCAATTTGTTCTCATCTTGGAGGAAACCTAAAATACAAAATAACTAGAATGTAAAAAATTTTACTGGAAGTCACAAATTAACCCCTTAATACACAATTTTTTTGAAAAAGGCCCACCAAAAAAAATCAATTTATTTTTAATGTAAAAAGTGATCCCAGTGCGTAGGTCAGCCCAACGAGCCCAACTATTTTTTTATAGGACTTGCATTTATCCGATTACTGAAATAATCGTCACGAAACTGTCATTGGACGATTACAATTTTTGTTGGAATAATCGAAAGGACGATGCGATGAACGATCATTTTTTTGTTGGAAAGTATTTTGTTTACTACGCTGGAGCGTGATATAATTAATTGAAAAATGAGCGAATCAGAATATGAATACCTACGTAAATTTGTCAAAAGCAGCTCACAAGGAAGAGACAAGTCGAAATTGATAAATAGAAAAAGGATTATATTTTATACTTGAATAAGTAAGTGTTCAGCTTACAATCCCATATGTACAGTCCGTCTAATTTACTTACCGTTGCACGTCATTATTACGTTAGAGAATTAAGTTGACATTGTTGCCCAATTACAAAAAATTCTTGAATTCATTTTAAATTAAATACATCACATAATTTTTGCGGAAGTGGATTATTCAGCAAAACAAATTAATATTCAATGCAAATAAATAAAAACTTTAGAAATAGAAAACAAGAATTAAGTTATAATCTTACGTTAAAGTACATAATAAAAACAGTATATATAAAGAAACAAAAGAACAATCTGACCCCAAAAAAATAAAGGATGAATATTTGGGAATAGGTACATAGTTGAAATTGTGTTTTATTATATAAGAAAAAGTTTACAATTCTACATCCCCTCTTGAAGATGAAAAAAATATATTCAAAATAAGTAGTCCTGTCGCCAGGGGGGGTACAACGGCCTTCTTAATTCAGATGGACTTACCCAAGTTTTTTTTATGTATTTTGACCCGTAGAACACGAATTTTTTGGGTAACAGTTGATCCGGATGTCGATAAGATTGTTATAAACAAAGAAGTTGAGGAATTACATAACAGCGATTTCTCGCAAAACAAAACATTTTTTTGTATTTTTTGGGTCATTCTAACCAAAAAATGTTCCTACAAGTTTTTTCGTACGATGCATAGTTTTCGAGATAAACGCGGTTGAACTTTCAAAAAATGGAAAAATTGCAAATTTTGAACCCGAATAACGTTTGAACAAAAAATAAAATAGCAATCCTGCTTACCGCCTTTAAAAGTTTAAGTCAAACTATATCTGTTTTCAATATTTGCACTGCTAAAAATTTATTTTTTGATTGTTAAAAAAAGCTATAAACACATACTGTTTCCCGTGCCTAATACATGCGTTTTAATGCATGCTACTTACAAATAGCCCCGCTTGCACTTTTATCTCCTCTACGTACTCGTTCGATTTTAAATGAGAAATCATTGAAACATCACTCAAGCACTAGGTGTTTATAGCTTTGTTTTAACAATAAAATAATATATTTTTGGCCATACAAATAATTAAAACCGATATAATTTGACTTGAACTTTCAAATGCGGTAAGCAGAATTGCTATTTTATTTTTTAATCAAAAGTTTTTCGGGTTCAAAAATTCCAATTTTTCGATTTTTTGAAAGTTCAACCGCGTTTATCTCGGAAACTATGCATCCTACGAAAAAATTTGAAGGAACATTTTTTGGTTGAAATGGCCCAAAAAATACAAAAAAATGTTTTGTTTTGCGAGAAATCGCTGTTATGTGATTCCTCAACTTCTTGGTTTATAACAATCTTATCGACATCCGGATCAACTGTTACCCAAAAAATTCGTGTTCTACAGGTCAAAATACATAAAAAAAACTTGGGTAAGTCCATCTGAATACAGGAGGCCGTTGTACCCCCCCTGGCGACAGGACTAAAGACCGGAATTAGATAAAATGACTAATTCTAAACAATTTTTGTTCTATTGAGTTTTTTCACTAATAGCCCGATCAAAGAACAATCTGACCCCAAAAAAATAAAGGAAGGATAAAAATTTGAGAGTAGGTAGTTGAAATTGTCTATTATTATATAAGAAAAAGTTTACAATTCTACATCCCCTCTCGAAGGTGAAAAATATACATTTAAAATAAGACCCGAATTGGATACTATGACTAATTCTATGTAAACAACTTTTGTTCTATAGAGTTTTTTTGCTAAGTCAATACTTTTCGAGTTGCGAGTGAATATGTTCATTTTTAACAAAAAAAAACATGTTTTTGGACGGGTTTTCGGAGATAACTCAAAAAGTAAGTATTTTATTGAAAAAAATATTCTTAGCAAAAATATAGCCTATAAAAAATAAAAAAAAATGGTGTATGTATGAGGTCCGTAGACCCACTAGAAGCAAAGTTGTAGCTAATGAAAAGTAGGTTCATCTTCGTCAAATTCCAAATCGAATATTTCAATGTGAAATAACCCAAAAACGGAGCACTGTTCGGGGAAAATTCATTTCAACTTTTTTAAATTGTTTAAAAAAAGGTTAATTTTTGTTTTTTAAAAAAACTTCTAACATTAAAAGTAAGTGAGCTACGCTCAAAATATTGTTGGTCCCTTATTTTATTTTTTGGTAAAAAAAATCGCGAAAATCACAACCCAATTAGCATCACAAATAAATTTTATCATTACCACTTGGCAACTTACTTTGCTTATGTATTATTTTTATCATCTGTAAGTTTCATCGGTTCAAAGTGCTTATTTTTGAAAAAGCTGTAGTTAAAATTGCTTGAACGAGTAACAAATCACGAGTTTGGCAAATTTTGAACAGCCATAGCATAACCAATTTTTGTCTAACAAGAAAACAAAAAATCAAATATATTCAAAAAAGCAAAACGAACATTTTATTACTCTTTGTGATTTTTGATATTACTAATAATTTTTAAGTTAATTCCATAAAAAATTCCATTCTTTTCAAAATAAAAAAAAATGTTTTTTTTTAAACCCACTTTTTTTCAAAAATGAGCACTTTGAACAAATGAAACTTATAGATAATTATACAGGGTGTCCCGAAAAGATTGGTCATAAATTATACCACACATTCTGAAGTCAAAAATAGTTCGATTGAACCTAACTTACCTTAGTACAAATGTGCTCATAAAAAAAGTTATAGCCCTTGTAAGTTACAAAATGAAAATCGATTTTTTTCAATATATCGAAAACTATTAAAGATTTTTTATTGAAAATGGACATGTATCATTCTTATGGCAGGATCATCTTAAAACAAAATTATAGTGAGATTTTTCTACCCCATAAAAATTTTATGGGGGTTTTGATCCTTTAAACCCCCCCCCCCAAACTTTTGTGTACGTTCCAATTAATTCATTATTGTGGTACCATTAGATAAACACAACATTTTTAAAACTTTTTTGCTTCTTAGTATTTTTTCGATAAGCGAGTATTTATCGAGATGCGGCTTCTTTTTTAATATAATTACATAAAATTTTTATGGGAGTTTTGTTCCTTTAAACCCCCCAAATGTTTGTGTACGTTCCAATTAAACTATTATTGTGGTACCATTAGTTAAACACAGTGTTTTTAAAACTTTTTTGACTCTTAGTCTTTTTTTGATAAGTCACCTCTTATCGAGATTTGGCTTCTTTTTCAAAATATACCTAAAAATGTAAATTATAAATACATTTTCAGATTATTAACAGGTCTCTATAATCGTACTTAACCATATACAAATATGTGGTGGGTTCGATAAATATTCAAAATATTTCGGTAAACACTGGCTTATAGAAAAAAATCCTAAGAGGCAAAAATGTTTTAAAAACAGTGTGTTTAACTAATGGTGCCACAATAATAATTAAATTGGAACGTACACAAAAGTTTGGGTGGGTTTAAGGGAACAAAACCCCCATAAAATTTTTATGGGGTACACAAATTTTACTTTAATTTTTATTTAAGATACTGCTGTTATAAAAATGCCACATGTCCATTTTCAATGAAAAATCTCTATGAGTTTTCGATATATGAAAAAAAATTGATTTTCATTTTGTAACTTTAAAGTGTTGTAACTTTTTTTGTGTGCACTATTGTATATAGGTAAGTGAGGTTCAATCAACCTATTTTTGACCCCAGAATCTGTGGTATAATTTATGACCAATCTTTTCGGGACACCCTATATAAACAATACATAATTAAAGTAACTTGTGAAGCGGTAACGATTGATTTTATTTGGGAAGTCAATTAGGGGGTGATTTTCGCGATTTTTTTTAGGAAAAAAATAAAAAAACAGCAATATTTTGAGCGTAACTCACTTACTTTTAATGTTAGAGGTGTTTTTAAAAAACAAAAATAAACCTTTTTTTAAACATTTTAAAAAAGTTGTAATGAATTTTCCCCGAAAAGAGCTCCGTTTTTGGGTTATCTCAAATTGAAATATTCGATTTCGAATTTGACGAAGAAGAACCTACTTCTCATTAGCTACAACTCTGCTTCTACTGGGTCTATATACAGACCTCACGCATATACCATTTTTTTTTCAGTTTCTTATGAGCTATATTTTTGCTAAGAATATTTTTTTCGCTAAAATGTTTTTTTTTTTAAATGAACATATTCATTCTCAAATAACTCGAAAAGTATTAACTTAGTGAAAAAACTCTATAGAACAAAAGTTACTTAGAATTAGTCATATTATACAATTTCGGAATTATTTTGAACGTACCTATATTTTTTCATCCCGTATTTCCCAATTTTAATAAAATGGAGGGGATGTAGAATTGTAGGGTAAGGTGGGGTAATACCGGACAGCGGGGTAATACCGGACTGCGTTGTTTGTGCACGTATCGGCATATTATTGAATTTCGCGCTCATCACAGGCTGACCGTTAGACATCTGAATCTCAGTTCTCAGTTTAGTCGCTGCCACGTGCTTGCAAAGAGAGTTATCACAAAAATTACAAAATTTAGTGTGTGATTATATGAATTAACTGATTTTAAAGGTGAGTATTGACCATTTCTATTATAAGAAATTGATGAGATTACGTGCAAAATCATAGCTTACGCAGTGTATTTTACGTATCTTTAAGTAGTTTTATTCATTACTTCCTCTAATAATTACTACCGAACATATGCATAAATATGTCGTTTAGGGGTAATGCCGGACACTGTGTCCGGCATTACCCCAGCTCCGGTTTGAACTATTTATTGTATTGGGAGATAGGTACATGCAAATACCTGCTGTTGTTTTATTATGATGGAATATTGGAAAGTGGATATAAATATAGTTAATAGGTAATAATTCATAATTACCTACATTTATAATTATTTGTCAACATTTTTTATAAATTTTTGTAGTTTTTGTTTCCCATTACAATTAAAACAAAATCTAATATAGTTTATGACATGTATGTGACATTTACATATTAATTCTTTGTAGACCTGAAGAAGATCCCATTCGTGATCAAAACATTGGCAATAAAAATAACTCAACAAACATACCTACAGTATTTATATCCAGTTTCTGCGATTCCATCATAATATTTATTATTGGATACAAAACAGTAAACACTGTTATTTTAATTTACAGATGCCGCGGAATTATAAAAGAGTCACCGAAAAAGCTTCGTGGAGAGAGGAGGAGTTGCAAGGAGCACTCCGTGCTATACAGAATGGTATGTCGTTAAGAAAAGCTGCAATAAAATTTTCAATTCCAAAATCTACGTTACACGAACGACTTAAAAATGGCACTGCCCCTTCTGGACCTTCCTTGGGCCGAAAGCCAGTTTTTTCAGTTGAAGCCGAAAATGCACTTGCTGTTCAAATTAAGAAGCTGGCAAAAGTTTTTTATGGAATAACTCCCCAGGAAGTACGAAGATGTGCTTTTGGATTTGCACAATCAAACAACATCCGAGTCCCCTTTAATCAAGAAAGAAAAATGGCTGGTAAAGACTGGGAAAGGGGCTTCATATCTCGTCACAATATTACGTTAAGGAAACCAGAAGCAACCAGCATTAACAGAATTACAGCTTTTAGTCGCAATGAAGTTACCATTTTTTTTTAACAATTTATCCAGACTTATGGAAAAATATGCATTTTCACCCAATAAAATTTATAATTGCGATGAAACTGGGGTCACTACTGTACAACGCCCACCAAAAATATATGCAGAAAAAGGTCAGAAGCGTGTTGGATTTGTTACAAGCTGGGAAAGGGGGAAAACAACCACAGCGATGTGTGCCGTCAACGCTACAGGAACCTATATACCTCCCATGCTTATATTTGCACGCCAAAGAATGGCGTCCCATCTTCAACGAAACGGTCCCCCAGGTGCCCTTTACACATGCTCAAAAAATGGGTGGATTACAGAGGACATATTTCTTACTTGGTTACAACATTTTCAAGCATTTGTAAAAGCATCCAAAGAAGATCCAGTTCTTTTAATCATGGACAATCATAGCACTCACTGCACGTTACAAACATATAATTTTTGTAGAGATAACGGTATTGCTGTTCTGACAATCCCTCCACATTCATCACATCGCCTTCAGCCACTCGATGTGAGCTTTTACTTTCCTCTAAAGACCGCATTCAACTCTGAATGTTCCAAATATTTGACCAGCCATCCAGGGGAGAAAATCACGCCTAGTGAGATTGCTGAATTATTTAATTTAGCATTTAGTAGAGTGGCAACCCCGGAAAAGGCTATCAAGGGATTTAAAGAGACAGGTATTTTCCCCTACAACCCTGACGTATTCACAGATGAAGATTTTGCTCCTGCAGAAGCCTTTCAATCCACTGTTTCTGATGCACTTCAAGAACCTACCCAAGCAGAAAAACTACTCAAAACAAATGAGACTACCCCTGAAAAAAATAGTAGTGTGAATGAGACAGAAATAAAAAATGTTTCCTTTGCCGAGATAATTCCTCTACCATCTTGTTCTCACGAAAATGTTGTAAAGAGACAAAATAAGGCAAACAAGCAACACTCTATTGTATTTACGTCAACACCGCTAAAAGAAGAGCTAGAAAAAAAAGAAGAGAAGAAAAATAAAAAGACAACAATCAAATCAGATAAGGCTAAAAGAAATGTATTTATGACACAGGAGGGGTCTACATTAAGACAAAAATCAAAGCGAACAAAAATTGCCTTAAACTATAAAATATGTGAAGAAGGAGAAAGTGAGATAGAGGATGATGACGATGTTAGGGACAAGAACATTACCGAAGACATTTGCATTTTGTGTGGAGAATTTGGCAAGAACAGTGAACTTTGGCTAAGATGTGTGTATTGTGGTCATTGGGCACACAAGGCATGTTCTAACTCTCCAAAAGACAAAAAATTTATTTGCGACTTTTGTTTGTAAAAGGTGTCCGTCATTACCCCAACATAGAGGGTAATACCGGACAGTGACAACTTTTTTTATATGTATATTTTTAATTTTGTATTGTAATTTTAAAAAGTTTTTTTAATCAAAATTTGTAGACTAACATGTGTTCTTCATTTTTGCTTAGGTTTCAAATTTTAATGTCGTCTAATAATAAAATAAATTCTAATTATCTTTAAGTGTACGCCATTACCCCACCTTACCCTAAACTTTTTCTTATATAATAATAGACAATAGGGCTTTTCATCGATTGTCATTTGTTTCGAGCTTCTATCATATGTTGTATAATCTGTGTATATTAACATTATACACGGATTATACAAAATATGACAGAAGCTCGAAACAAATGACTGTGAATGAAAAGCCCTATTCCAACTACCTATTCCTAAATTTTCATCCTTCCTTTATTTTCTTGGAGGTTTTCGTAAAATTTTGTGTTCCCTGATCGGGCTAATCGCTTCATTTTTTTATTTAAGAAATGCTATATTTAGAATATCCATTTCTATGCGACCACTGTGCAGTGACTAGTGACTGAACAAGATTTTTGTAAAAATTCGACCTGTCAAATGTGGTCGAGAAATGTAGTCGAGTCTTGACTCGACGTGGACTCAACACAAGGTCCCTATACCATAGGTTGTATGGTAACTTTGACATTGACAAATGAAATATTGTCATCGTGACGTCACCCAGACGATCAATTTTACCTTTACGAATTGTTTGTAAACATAATAGGATATTTTTTTGGAGGTTTTCGTAAAATTTTCTGTTTCCTGATCGGGCTACAAGTCAATACTTTTCGAGTTATTTGCGAGTGAATGTGTTCATGTTTAACAAAATAAAACATGTTTTTGGACGGTTTTTCGGAGATAACTCATAAAGTAAGTATTTTAGCAAAAAAATATTCTTAGCAAAAATATTTCAAAAACATTGAAAAAAATGGTGTATACACGAGGTCTGTAGACCCGGTAGAAGCAGAGTTGCAGCTAATCAAAAGCAGGCTCTTTTTCGTCAAATTCCAAATCGAATATTTCAATGTGAAATAATGCAAAAACGGAGCACTTTTAGGGGAAAATTCATTTTAACTTTTTTAAAGAGTTTAAAAAAAGGTTTATTTTTGTTTAAAAATAAAACATGTAATATTAAAAGTAAGTGAATTACGCTCCAAATATTGTTGGTCCCTTTTATTTTTTGGTAAAAAAATCGCGAAAATCACCCCCTAATTAGCATCACATATATATTTTAACATTACCACTTCATAAGTTACTTTGTCTATGTATTATTTATATGATCTGTAAGTATCATCGGTTCAAAGTGCTTCGTTTTGAAAAAGCTGTAGTTAAAATGGTTTGAACGAGTAATTAATCACGATTTTAGGCAAATTTTGAACAGCCATAGCATAACCAATTTTTGTCTAACAAGAAAACAAATAATAAAAAATATTCAGAAAAGCAAAACGTACATTTTATTACTCTTTGAGATTTTTGGTATCCCTAATTGTTTTTAAGTTAATTCCATAAACAATTACGATTTTTTTCAAAATAAAAAAAATGTTTTATTTTAAACCCAATTTTTTTCAAAACTGAGCACTTTGAACCAATGAAACTTATAGGTAATACAGTATGTCCACGGTTGGGGTGCCCAAGAGGAAAAACTTTTTTATTTTCTATTTTAGCGAAAAATGTCATTCTTGATAAAAAGTTTTTCAAATCCTGCTTAATTTTGTAGCCAATTTTATGTAAATCCCTATAAATTTTTGCACTAAGTTCGAAATCGTAACAATCTAGTGTTGCCAAGCCACAATGTAGCTTAGTAACTGTCAACTCCGATAAATAATTTGCGAATTATCATTTTTTCGACATTGTTAAGCGTTCACAAAAGAATTTATCTTGTGTTAAATTTCATTATTAAAATTATTGGATTGATTATTATTTAATTAATAAATAATTTGATGATTCAAGGAGAACGACAAAGTCTTGTTTCATAATCCAGAGAAGCGAAAGGGTTGTTCTCCCAAGTTATTATTGTTACAATTTCGAACTTAGTTCAAAAATTTATAGGAATTTACATAAAATTGGCTATAAAATTAAGCAGGATTTGAAAAACTTGATTTTTATTTTATTTTATGGGGTTTTAGAACAAGCAAAAATTTTTATCAAGAATGACATTTTTCGCTAAAATTGAAAATAAAAAAGTTTTTCCTCTTGGGCACCCCATCCGTGGACACACTGTATAAACAATACATAAGCAAAGTATAACTTGTAAAGCGGTAACGATTAATTTTATTTGAGAAGCTGATTAAGGGGTGATTTTCGCTATTTTTTTACCAAAAAATAAAAGGGACCAACAATATTTTGAGCGTAACTCACTTACTTTTAATGTTAGGAATAAGTTTTTTTAAAAATCAAAAATAAACCTTTTTTAAATACTTTAAAAAAAGTGCTCCGTTTTTTGGTTATTTCACATTGAAATATTCGATTTGGAATTTGACCAAGAAGAACCTGCATTTCATTAGCTGCAACTTTGCTTTTACTGGGTCTTCTGACCTCACGCATACACCATTTTTTTCAACTTTTTATAAGCTATATATTTCCTAAGAATATTCTTTTCGCTAAAATACTTACTTTTTGAGTTATTTCCGAAAAACCGTCCAAAAACATTTCTTTTGGTTAAAAATGAACACATTCACTCGCAAATAACTCGAAAAGTATCGACTTAGTAAAAAACTCTATAGAACAAAAGTTACTTATAATTTTTGTTCTTTTGAAGTTACTAGTTATTTTGAACGTATCTATATTTTTTCACCCCCGAGAAAAAATTTTTCACCCCGTATTTTCCAATTTTTGTAAAATGGAGGGGATGTAGAATTGTAAACTTTTTCTTATATAATAATAGACAATTTCAACTACCTATTGCCAAATTTTCATCCTTCCTTTATTTTTTTGGAGGTTTTCGTAAAATTTTGCGTTCCTGATCGGGGTATTATAGTAAAGAATAAAAACAAATATGAAGTGTCATCACCGCAACTGTCATATAACTGTTACCAATTTATGCCAAAATATCACCTTCGTTCGATTACAGTTACAGTGTGTTTCGAATAAATGTGCTTCATAAAAACGCTTTATAATCCATTTATACAATTTAAATGAAAAATATTATTGTGTATTTCTTTAAGTTAACATTAATGGAAATCTTTAAATATTATTTATACGCGTACATAATAAAATATGTCTATACCCCAGGCTGTGGGTGAAAAATAGGTCGATTTCAGGATATAATTCAGGAATTTTTGAAACCTATCAGGTGTTGTAAAGGACGATGCCAGGAATAACTTCTACTAAAATGTAACCAAAAATATTGTGCGCTTTTTTTTAATTGCGATTTTCATTTGTTAAATTTGCAATTTTTATTGATTTTTAATTTTGTAGCTTAGGATATATTGATTTTAGAGAAAAACTTTTTAATGGAAAGTTGTAGTAAATTAAAAAAACTACAATTTGAGCTATGGTAAGTTTAATTTCGTTAATTGGTTATTGCAAAACAGCCTGCGAAAAGTCCAAAATGGCCGTTTTTTACAATTGCATTATTTATTGTACAAATAATTTTTTTTATTTTTTAAAGCTTTAAAATGAAGATCTTTCAATTCCAAACATAAAAAAAAATTGTAAAGCCAGATTGACGAATTTGTTGCTTAGATATTATAAATTATTTATCCCAAGAGGTCAAATGTCGAAGGCTATAAATTTTTGAAAAAAAAATCGTAGAGAGTTGGTGAAATATCTAATCTCATTCTAAAGAGTTATATTTTCATATTCTGATGTAAATAAATGCGTAAAACATTTTTAAACCTCTAATTTTTGGGTTTGAAAATAAGGGGGCAAATTTCGTTATAAACATTTAGAGCTGAAGCGGCCCTGTACATCCTATGAGTTTTTAATTTACAGATTATTGTTGCTGAAGATGAAACAAAGATTTATAAAAAAATAAAAAATTTCTACGACCAACTGAAGCCGAGCTAATTTTTGGGATTGAAAATAAGGGGGCAAATTTCGTTATATACATTTAGAGCTGAAGCGGCCCTGTACATCCTATGAGTTTCTAACTTACAGATTATTGTTGCTGAAGACAAAACGAAGATTTATAAAAAAATAAAAAATTTTCTACAACCAACTGAAGCCAAGATAATTGTTTTTTTTTTCTCAAGTCGTAGTGCCTTTATTTATAACAATTAAGAAATTATTTTACAGTCATTGACTAAAGAAAGACTTATATTATCTTAAAATAAAAATTATTATAAAATGTAATTACATTTAATTATTAAAAATTATTTTTTAAATCGGTGCTTTTGCGAGCGGCCGAATTTTGCAAATCTAGCTTCAAATCCGAGCGGTCGGAAAATTTTTACGTAACGTGTATTAAATTTTGACAGAAAACAATTTATTAATATTACCATTATAATATACAGTCTATTTACCACTGTATTTGTTTTTCTTGATAAACTTTTATATGTGAAATTTCATATCTGAAGAAATAATATTACAAAAATGATACATATATATGAAATATATAACTATATTTTTAAGTTTTTCATTGTTATATAAATATAATAATAATAATAATGTTACTTCTTACTATAATATACAATATATAACTTTTTCTTCTTGTAGTGACTATTCTTTTTGGATTTCACATATAAAAGTTTATCAAGGAAAACAAATACAGTGGTAAATAGACTGTATATTATAATGGTAATATTATTAAATTGTTTTCTGTCAAAATTTAATACAAGTTACGTAAAAATTTTTCGAGCGCGCGGATTTGAAGCGAGCCGGGCGATTTGCAAAATTCGGCCGCTTGCAAAAGCACCGATTTAAAAAATAATTTTTAATAATTAAATGTAATTATATTTTATAATAATTTTTATTTTAAGATAATATAAGTCTTTCTTTAGTCAATTACTGTAAAATAATTTCTTAATTGTTATAAATAAAGGCACTATGATTTAAGAAAAAAAAACAATTTTCTCTTCAGTTGGTCGTAGATAATTTTATTTTTTTTTTATAAATCTTCGTTTCGTCTTTAGCAACAATAATCTATAAGTTAGAAACTCATAGGATATACAGGGCCGCTTCAGCTCTAAATGTTTATAACGAAATTTGCCCCCTTATTTTCAAACCCCAAAAATTATCTCGGCTTCAGTTGGTCGTAGAAATTTTTTATTTTTTTATAAATCTTCGTTTCATCTTCAGCAACAATAATATGTAAGTTAAAAACTCATAGATGTACAGGGCCGCTTCAGCTCTAAATGTTTATAACGAAATTTGCCCCCTTATTTTCAAATCCAAAAATTAGAGGTTTAAAAATGTTTTTCGCATTTACTTACATCAGAATATGAAAATATAACTCTTTAGAAGGAGATTGGATGTTTCGCCAACTTTCTACGATTTTTTTTTCAAAAAGTTATACCCTTCGACATTTGACCTCTTCGGATAAACAATTTATAATATCTAAGCAACAAATTCGTTAATCTGGCTTTACAATTTTTTTTTATGTTTGGAATTGAAAGATCTTCATTTTAAAGCTTTAAAAAATAAAAAAATTATTTGTACAATAAATAATGCAATTGTAAAAAACGGCCATTTTGGACCTTTCGCAGGCTGTTTTGCAATAACCAATTAACGAAATTAAACTTACGATAGCTCAAATTGTAGGTTTTTTAATTTGCTACAATTTTCTATTAAAAAGTTTTTCTCTAAAATCAATATCCTAAGCTACAAAATTAAAAATCAATAAAAACTGCAAATTTAACAAATGAAAATCGCAATTAAAAAAAAAGCGCACAATATTTTTGGTTACATTTTAGTAGAAGTTATTCCTGACATCGTCCTTCACAACACCTAATAGGTTTCAAAAATTCCTGAATTATATCACGTTTTTTCACCCACAGCCTGGGGTACTAGTGGCTGTAATGCCAGTGTACTCGATAAAACGATTCTAAAAAGAACACACCTACCGCATAAATATATTGTGTTGGTATCATGTGACGTCACGGGCTATGACGTGCAACGGTAAGTAAATTAGACGGAGTATAAATGATAAATATGAACAAGACGATTGTTTTTTTTTGCTTTCATATTATTATTTTTAATTCTCGATTGCATTCCAGTGTGAAAAATTATAGCAACATAAAGTACAACGCCGCTCGAATTATCTCGAGTGTGCAGTTTGTTCAGTTAACATGCTCGAGTTAACTCGAGCGTGCACGTTAAGGGGTTAATGCAGAAACAAGGGGTTTTACAAACAAAGAAAAGGAAACAGATTTTGTAAAGCAGTTGTATATTGACCTATACTCTGACAATTTTTTGGAAACATTAATTCACTGCTAAGAACTAATTCTAAAACTTAGGCAAGTAAATACAGGTACGTGAAATACAGCGATTTTTCTACAAATATAAAATACTTTGCTAGTTCTATATGACCAGGTTAAGTAAGCTGCGAAAAACAAGTAGGTACACAATCTATACTGGTACGAGTTTTCCCAGTCGCTCACTCTCATCACTTCGTTTTGATGAAAAAACAATCTAAAACAACAAAGATGGAAGATGTTCCCAATGTGTATCATCAAATGTATTTTTAAATTCCTTTGATCAGAAATACCTTTAAAACCAATATCACGCACTTGTAAGTGTGTTTGTGCCTTCTTACATGTCTTTTCTTTAGAACATCGGTTTTCAATCTGTGGTACATATCATTATTTGCGGTGGTACACAAAACACAAAAAAAATAATATAGTAGTAAGTCTTGATAATACAATCAAAGAATATATACTCTCCTAGAAGAAGAGAATAAAATGGAACAGATGGTCACGTTTATTTGTCACTTCAAAATACTCGTGTAGAGGACGACTGCATAAACTCAAATAGCCAACGGCACGGCAGCGTAAACTATTATTAGGCTTGGCAGAAAGTCGAAAAGGAATACGAACGGAGCAATTTAACTTTGCATTCAGATCAAATAAAATTTCGATGCCATTGATTTGCAAACTCTTTTTCACAATAAAATCTTTATTTTTAATATGTATATTAAATTGTTACATTTATAATTTAAAATTTTAAAGAGGTAAAAAAACTTCAATATTAAAAGTATTTATTTTTTCATTGCATATAAATAAAATTTTATAACTTTGAATTAAAAATGATTTTGTTCCAACACAACGAAAAACCGGCACGTAACTCTTTGTTATAATTTACTCCTGTCCAAAAAAATCATCCACGAAGCTTAAAAAAAATTCAAAATACATTCCACCAAAAATTTCAACTTCGTCAAGACTTCAACTTTTTAGAAAATTTTCGAAATTATTTCATTGAATAATTTACCTTTTTTTTTGTTTTGATTCTGGCCTTGGTTTAGAACCTTTAGCCACGTAATTACATATAAAAATAAAGAATAATAAAAAATAAAGCTTACAAATAACAATGTCTACTTACTATGTTAATAAATACAACTATGCTAATTTTTTTTCCTTCTCTACGGTAGGAACTAAATCCGATTCATCCTCTCGGAGATTGAGAACCTCTTAGTGATTTTTTTAATTTTTTTTTTTAATATTTTTTTTATTTATTTTTATTTTATATATATTTTTTTATTATTTTTTTAATCTTTTTTTTTATTATTTTTTTATATAATTTTTTTTTCGAACATACATAGGTTACAAAATAATATAATTAATTACAGGAAATATCTCATTCATTCATTACATAATACAAAGGAAATATCTATCCATTCAAACGATTAGTTTTACATTCACACTTTTAATTTAATTTTTTGAAGAAATGTCATAATTAGTTTAAAAATTTTAATGTTGTCTTCACTTAATAGTACATTTAAGTCTAGGGGAGTACTTAAACCTGCTTTCAGCAATTCTTGTAGCAGCCACATACTTGTATTGAGATGTAAGGGACATCTTATATCTGTTATTTAAATTTTGTATTTCGCCTAAACTCTTCAACTCTTCATCCATAATTTTTTAATAACAAAAAAATCATTTCTGAATTATTTTTGAAATGTTTAACAGTGACTTATCATAAATACTTTGTATGAAAGTTTTCACGGTGTATGGGTACACTTTCTTTTAAAATAACTAATAAGTTATACGAGTAATAACAGTAATTATTACCATATTATATTCTTTATTTCTAACTGTACAGAGGCGTGCGGTCCATGGAAGCGGGGGAAGCGCTGCTTCCCTATTTATTCGTCGATATAAGAAAATATATTATTAATTAATATTTAATAATAAAATTTCTTTCCCTAATCCAAATAATCTACATATTACCTAGCCAATAGGCATTGAAAAATATTAAAAATTAATCGCGTACGAACGAAATCAATATGCACACAATTCAACTATTTGGTCCACTCCTGGCAGAAGCGCATCTCAAAATCGCCGCTTGTCATGCAGTTGTCCCTTTTAAAATTGGTCAGGGTTCAATGACCGCACCCACTAGTCGCGCGAATTTTGGTATGCCATGGAAGCGCTCGTCGTATCGCCTTCCCGAAAGTGAGATGCTCCGACTGTTATTGCTGCTACGGGGTGCTTAGGTATTACATACATTCGCTTAAAGAATAATTCGATTTAAATTTTTTGCAGAGATATTTCCTTTTACTGATCTTTTATTTGACATTTTACAGAAATCAAATGGCATTGCATTTTGTATAAGACAAATTGATGACTTTGAACATGAAAGAAAAATAATGAAGATTGATAATTTCGGAGACAGAGAGACAGAGAAAACAGAGGAAACAAAGAGACCTTTTGATAATATTATACAACAAATGAATTCTAGCTTTCAAAATTTTAACGATTTAAAATTTGTAGAATTATATATAATCTTAATATTTCTAATTATAATTCATCAAAATTTCCCACAGAGGAATTTATGTCATTACGATTAAATAATGAAAATTTTTTGATATCCCAGCTTTGCATTCTCAGTTAAGTATCATTTATGAAACAACTGACATGAATGATAAAGAAATACCCAGAAATCTGGGATTTCTTTATAACTACTGGTTTAAACAAGTCGCTGTGTGACGTGGTCAAGTTGTGTGAATTAGTACTACTAACTATCCCAGCCACAAGTGCATCAGTTGAACGAAAATTTGCAGTATTAAGATGCATTAAAAGTTTCAAATTAAGAGTTTAAAAGAAATTCAACAAGCGAAGACAGACTTTGAAAGTTAGCCCTATTATCCATTAAAAAAGACTGCATTCAACAATTATCAGAAGTTGATAGGAGAATAGACCTTGAGTATAAATAAGTGTCATTTTAGTGAAAGTTGTGTGTTGTGGAAAATGCCTCGGAGTATATATTTTTTTTTTAATAGGATTCTTCTTTAGAAAACCAAGCCCGGCGCGACGACTCAAGGCCCGAGCTAGCAATACAGATCAATGATAGGTCACTAGTCACTAGAAATAGCGGGAATAGAGTGCCTCACGCATTCACGCATCACGGATTTAGTGTGTGAGTCCTTGTACGCAGGACGTCTCACATAATTAAGTACTTTGCTGATAGAGAGCCCCTGCGCATCAGAGTGTTATCAGGTGTAAAGTTGCTCGACGCTCGACCCTTAAGAAAATATTTTTATATCCTTATTGAATCGCTTCCCCTTTCGAAAAAGTCACCGCACGCCACTGAACTGTATACTTAATTGAATATAAACTGATGACATTATTTTATGTATAAAATGACATTTACTAAAATATAATCTTCTAACTGATTTTTGATATTGTGAATGATGGAAAATGTTAAGTTAGTAACACTATACACAATATTGTTTACGTAGTTAAAAAAAAACTCGTTATTAAAAGTAAAAATAATAATATTAGAAAACGAAGGTCCGCCAAAAGGGTCCTGTAAAAAAATTTCGCAATCCTTTTTCTTGAATTTTATGAGAGATTTTCGCAGGTCCGATAAACATAACAGTAACTGAATTAGTGAGAAGAGAAGCCCAAATTTAGAGAGAGATGAGCTATATTTGATTCCTTTTTGTAAATTTCAAAATAAATTAGTGTAGTTTAACATAATCAAAATCTAACCCTCACGTACAAGTTGTAGTCTATGTAAAACACAACTTCTGTCAGAAACTGGGTTTATTTATATTATGTACAATTATTTGCTACAAATAAACTCTATTATTATTAATATGTCACTGGAGCGAAAACATAACGAACTGTCAATACTGATGGAATAGCCCCGTCCCATTCAAACAGTGAAGCGAGATTTAGGCCAACATACAAGAGATAGGTCCTAGACAGACAGAGAATTTGTCAGGGAAAATTTGCTACAATTACCACCAGAGTTGCCAGATTTGATTTAATAAATCCCCCACTTAGAAACTGAAATTACCTCAAATTGAAGCTCAAATGCCCCAAATTTAAATTTTTGTCTTATTTTAATAAACTAGTAGTCAAATGTAGAGAACAGTAAACCAAAATTATACTACTTATCAACAGAGAGCCCTGTTAGACGAAAACTTAAAACATGTTCTATTTTTCATGGTATTTTGATGCAAGTTGTCAAATTTCATGTTGCCAATATAACAAAATTTACAGTTTAGAATAAAACTTAACCTTATTGTGTAAATTTAAATGATATTTATTGGAAGTGATAAGAATTTGTGATTTATACTTGTTGAATATATATTTAACGTTGGACTGAAATTTCCAAGTGAAATATTTAAAGTTAATGTTTTGGTATATTTATTTTGTTGCCAACAATGAAAATGGTAACAACAATTGCACAGAAATAGCTCTGATGTAAAAAGGTCAGGCTAGGTAAGAGATATGCCATGCAAGACAGACTTGCATAGCCTTGCTGTAAAGCTGCTTTAAAACAAATTTCACACTTGTAAGGATTTTGATCAGTATGTGTTCTCAAATGTCTATATTACACTGCTTAAAACAAATTTCACACTTGTAAAGTTTTTCTCAAATGTGAACTTTCGTATTTATATCCAAAAATTGTTTATGAGTGGACTGCTTAAAACAAATTTCACACTTGTAAGGCCCCAGTGTGTACTCTCAAATGTGCTTTTAAATTACTTGCTTCACTAAATTGTTTAAAACAAATTTCACACTTGTGAGGTTTTTCTCCAGTGTGCACTCTCAAATGTTTTTTTAAATCACCTGCTTGACTAAACCGCTTAAAGCAAACTTCACACTTGTAAGGCTTTTCACCAGTGTGCACCCTCAAATGTATTTTCAAAGAACCTATTCTAGTAAACTGCTTAAAACAAATGTCACACTTGTGACGTTTTTCTCCAGTGTGCGATCTCAAATGATTTTTCAAAGTTCCTATTTGAGAAAATTGCCTAAAACAAATTTCGCACTTGTAAGGTTTTTCACCAGTGTGCCTTTTTATATGATCTTTCAAATGGTGTGCTACACGAAACTGCTTAAAACAAATTTCACACTTGTGAGGTTTTTCTCCAGTATGCAACCGCATATGTCGTTTCAAACTAGATACTGTGGTAGACTGCTTAAAACAAATTTCACATTTGTAACATTCTTGGTCAGTCTGAACTTTTTTATTTTTGCTTAATCTTTTTCGCTCACTGCACCTGCTTATATAGTTTCCTCTATGATATGAAGGTTTAGTTAATGGTTCCATAATTTGCATTTGGTTCTCCTCTTGGGGGAAACCTAAAATACAAAATAACTATAATGTAAAATTTTTATTGGAAGTCACAAATTAATGCAGAAACAAGGGGTTTTACAAAGAAAGAGAAGAAAACAGATTCTGTAAAGCATATAAGGAAAACAGATATTTCAATCATAAAAGTGCTGACTCATCCTGAACTTAGATATGGGGGTTTAAGATCCATGTTCCTCTATGAGGCTGAATGTCACAATGTTCCTCTATGAGGCTATCTGTCAACCTATGGACCAGGGTGTTTTAGAGACGCCGAAAAGAAACTATCAGAGAATCCTTCTATCAACCATGATAGGGACACGAAAGAAAGTATGGCCGAGAGTTAATCCCTACATTGAAAACCATCAATTTGAAAGACTTTTCATACTGAAATTCAAGTGCATGCGGTAAGGTTTGCGGCACAAAAAATTGATTAGGCTTGGGATAAGCTATTGGGCGAGGATAAAGAAACAACAGACAATACTCCGGATAAAGTTCAGGAAAATATTTTACCCTTAGTGAAACTTATCCCTGGATATGAGAATGCGTCTTTGAGTGATGTATGAGAGTAGTTTTAAAGAGATGACCAGCATGAAATAACCGATCAAGAAATTGTTACTCTTGTTAATAGTGAAGGTGGTGAACACATCGAAGAACCAGAGACCGTTAAGCCCCACAAACTTTCACACAAAGAATATAAATTTTTAGATTAAAAAAAAAATTGAAGCTGCGATAAAATACGCCGAGCAACAAGAATAAACCATGACTGTCTATATTATGATGATACAGAGATGGCAAGACTTGGCAGCAACAAAACAAATCACTAGTTTTTGTCGCTCATTCTAAACCTAAACCATTCTATTTACAATGTCCAATATAAGTCAATGTTAAACAGATTCTAGTTTTATTTAATCTTTATCACATTAATATGTACATTAAGGGCCGGTTGTTCGAACGCTAATGAAGAAGTTGATTATAATCAATCTTCTTGTAATCAATTTTCTTGATGGGAATCAAATGGAGACATCAAAAATACATGTAAAACACTAATCATTCATTGATTGTAGATAAAGCAGTAATTAAAATATAGCCGCAGCTGTTAAATTATTAAAAATTGCTTATTATTATTATTATTGCTTTGTAAGTAAAAACAAGAAATTAACATCAGAAAGAGTTTAATTATGGTTTATTTTAGATTAAAACCAAAATAATAAAATAAATCAGTCAACAATGTCAACATAAGAGAAGTACGCTTAATAAAATATAATTGTAATTAAATATTTGATAATGATCATTTTTGATTAGCGTTCGAACAACTGGCCCACAGGATATTACAGTAAATAATTAAACACTTTTAAGAGTAAAGTACATTGCAATGTTATTGGTAAATTCCATGTCAAATCACTCACTGGATCTCCGATTTTTCTGATCTTGGTGTATAGCTTCTTCGGGACGTAAAAATAAGATATTTAACACATTTAAGGTCAAAAAGTATTCTTCTTCTTTTTTTCTCAAGTTGTGCGATTTTACAGTGATTTGGTGTTTATTTAAACAAATTTGCATTTTCTATCTTAAAGTATTAATTGAAAAAATAATATTTTAATAGAAGGGACTCAAAAATGTCATTATATGGCATTATAACAAGTTATTTTGATTCAAAACAAGTTTTGATCAAATTTTATAGTGTAGAAAACGTTAAAAGACCGTTTTTTTACATTTCCCTCCATTCCCAAAATACATCATAATCGATTTGGCTGACAATTTGCCCACAGATAGCCAAAACATAGGACTTTAAGTGGTTAGAAAAATTTGAATTATTTTACAATACAAAAAAAGTTACATGCAATAATATCAGACTCCCAAAGTATATTAGTCCAGTCGGAATAGAATTTGACCTTGCTTGCCGAGCTGCCCAAAATATTATTTTTCTAATCTTTAGGGGGTCAATATTAACCTAAATTTAAAATCGCGAATGAATTCCTCCGTTACGTTAGCCGCCATCTTGATTTTAAAGGAGAATCGTTTTCGCTCAATATCTCAGCCATTTTTAACTTTTCGACAAAAATGGTAGGAACTGAAATAGGAAACTTGCACATTTTTTTTATTAGATAATAATGTACAGTTAAAATTTCACTCTTCAAAAACTCGTAATAACTTAGAAATACATATTTAAATTCTTCTGCGGTATAAAATAGTTCAAACGGCCCGTGACGTCACATAGTTTTGCATTAGTTTTGATTATGGTTATATTTCGATGTGTCTAGGTACACGCTAACGTGTACGCAAATAAAAAAGTTACGTAGACGCGAATTAAACTTTATCAAGCCAGTGACGTCATTATTTAGCTTGCGCAGTGACTATACATTTTAGTACATGCTATTTTGATATGTTTAGTGTTTGTTTGATAGAAAAATATTTGTTAAGGGAAGGGAAGCAGAACTATTCAGATGTTTCAAACTTAATTGTAATAAATCAATGTATATATATATATATATATATATATATATATATATATATATATATATATATATATATATATATATATATATAAAAGTATATATTTAGGTTAGCAAAATAATTATATGTATTTAGTTGACATGACATGTAGGTACAAAATATTGTTAAAATAATTTTTATATGTAAGTGAATTATTATAATCAACTATTCTAAATGCAAAATAAGCCACAATTTAACTAAAAAAAATATTTTATTAACGTTGCGACGTCCAAATCGGATGTCATTGTCAAAATACAAAAATTAGTCAGATTAAATAAATTATTAGAAAAAATTTTTTACTAAGCAACAACATTTTTGTTTAATTTAATAATATTTTGTATTTTGACAACGCCATCCGATTTAGACGTCGAAACGTTAATAAAATCAATGTTTTAGTTAAATTGAGGCTTAGTTCTCATTTAGAATAGTTGATTACAAAAATTCCACAAGGATAATAGCTTCAGAACAAGTTAATTATTATTGTGAAAGCTTTAGGTCTTCCTTTTATTTTAATCTTGGACGGTAATACTATTTCATTTATAACTAAAAAAATATATATTAATTTATAGCCTCTTATCTTTTTCGTACTGTTTTAAAATGTTCTTAAACCCGTTAAAAGAACTAAATAATTGTCCACACTCCATAGTTAATTTAAAAACAAACACTAAACAAATAAAAAATAAGAAATCACTGACACTCTAACTTTTTTTATTTGCGTACACGTTAGCGTATACCTAGACACAACCTTATATTTAGGTATATTCTTCTTCTCCTTCTTTAGTTTATTGGCCTCCACCTACTTGGGTATTTGGCCAGCTCATCGTCGTGGAATAAGTCAAAAATATTTATATTCTAATGACATTTATTGTATGTCATTGTAATAATGTATACCAGTTTGTTAAAATTGGAGTTTTATACTGTTTTTGAAGGAAAGGAACGAAGGTTTACTATTGAAAATAAAACCATTTTGTAAAAGAAAAATTTTCTATGAATAGTTCAAACGATCAAAAACACTTGTAACGTCACATAAATGTATTTTCTACTGACGTTTATAACGTCTAATTTAAAATTCTGTTTACTTTATTGGAAAAATGTAAATGTACAACCCAGTGACGTCACGACTGTTTGGACCACCTGTTTTAATTTGAATTTTTAATCGTCTTTAGGGGCCAAACGAAAGACAAACAAAACTTTTTTATCTTTGATACATGTTTTAAATTATGTTCTGTTGTGATTTATAACATTTTTTTCGAATTTAAAAATTTATGCAAGTTCCCTATTGTTCCAAATAAATCGTATTTACATTTATTACAATTTTTTTTAACAATTTTTGTCGTGTGGTCGATATTTTCCGAGTTAATTGTACTTACAGTAGACGCCTCTTAATGACTCTCAGTTTGCTAGCACCCACTATAAATTTGAATTACTCCTCTTGGTTTAAAAACAGACCATAGAGTAGCAGTACATAATCAATGACAATATCACAGATAAGACAATATGCTCAATATCAAAGGAACAAAAAACAAATAAATCAATCATAGATTAAGGATCTTTGTCTCTGGGGAAGGGAATTTCACTGAACTGGCATAAGAATAAGGCGTGATATTTAAATATGTTGGTGTTACCGGTATACAGGAAAAGATATTACCGAGAATCACATGATTTTATCTATTCTCCTGTGATGAGCTATGACGAGACGAGTGACAATAGTTATGACAAAATCCTAATACATGGGAAATCACACAGGGTAAACATGTAAATTTCACTCCATGACCAAATGATGCGACAAATCATGTAGTGTAAAGTCCAGTTAATAAAATCGTTAGGAATTTTTTTTATAAACTCTTTCAAGCTGGTAGTCATTTGAAACTCTCTTCTTGAATTCAAGGTTATTTGACATACTCCTTCCTGTTTATATTCTAAGGCTTTTTCAAATAACTTGTTTTACTAAACTGCCTAAAGTTGTTCTCCAG
Source organism: Diabrotica virgifera virgifera (assembly GCF_917563875.1). Classification (NCBI taxonomy): domain Eukaryota; kingdom Metazoa; phylum Arthropoda; class Insecta; order Coleoptera; family Chrysomelidae; genus Diabrotica; species Diabrotica virgifera. The sequence continues at coordinate 35,606,914 of NC_065448.1, forward strand.
CGTGAACTTTCGTATGTTCACGCAAAGAATTTTTATGAGTGAACAGCTTGAAACAAATTTCACACTTGTAAGGTTTTTCTCCAGTGGGTACTCTCAAATGTCCTTTCAAATGACCTGCTTGACTAAACTGCTTAAAACAGATTTCCCACTTGTGAGGATTTTCTCGAGTGTGCACTCTCAAATGTCTTTTCAAATCACCTGCTACACTAAACTGCTTAAAACAAATTTCACACTTGTAAGGTTTTTCTTCAGTGTGTGATCTCAATGTGTTTTTAAATTACTTTGCTGCGAAAACCGCTGAAAACAAATTTCACACTTGTAAGGCTTTTCTCCAGTGTGCATTAGCAAATGATTTTTCAAATGGTGTGCTACACGAAACTGTTTAAAACAAATTTCACACTTGTGAGGTTTTTCTCCAGTGTATAATCGCATATGTCGTTTCAAACTAGATACTGTAGTATATAAGCTTAAAACAAATTTCACACTTGTAACATTCTTGGCCAGTCTGAACTTTATTATTTTAAAAGACTAAGTTTTCACTCTAATGGCATATAACATATCCCACCAGAATGAAAACAAATTTTTTATTATTTTAGCTTAATCTTTTTCCCTCACTGCATCTACATATATAGTTTTCTTTATGATATGAAGGTTTAGTTAATTGTTCCATAATTTGCATTTTGTTCTCCTCTTGGAGGAAACCTAAAATACAAAATAACTATAATGTAAAAATTTTACTGAAAGTCATGAATTATGCAGAAACAAGATGTTTTACAAAGAAAGAGAAGAAAACAGATTCCGTAAAGCATATAAAGAAAATAAAAGAAAACAGATATTTCAGTCATAAAAGTGCCGACTCATCCTGATGAAAGTAAACTTGGATATGGGGGTTTAAGGGCCATGTTCCTATATGAGGCCGAATGTCACAACTATCTATCAACCTATGGACCAGGGTGTTTTAGAGACGCTGAAAAGAAACTATCGGAGAATCCTTCTATCAACCATGATACAAGAAATAAACTATGACCGAAACTTTTTTTTTGTTTTATGGCATAGACTTGGGTCAATTGGCCAGTCACATTTTTTTCTCATTCATATATAGAGAAGGCAATGAGGTCCTTGAGTTCCATAGCAAACTCTTCCACAGCTCTCTAATCAGTTCAAAAGCTAAAGCTGGCCGCTATGGACTATCCAAGTTGCTCACCACATTTTTCCATTATACTCTTCTCTTTTCACATGTACATTTATATATCAAATTATCAGGATTAATAAGTTTAGAGTTTAATTTTAGTTAATGACCGAGAGTTAAACCCTACATTGAAAACCATCAATTTGAAAGACATTTCATACTGAATTCAATCGTTTATTTTAGAAACCCGTTAACTGACATTTATACAGGGTATCCAGTAACTCTACCGACAAACGAAGACAGGAGATTCCTCAGGTAATTTAAGACAATTTAACCCAATTCACCTAGTCCGAAAATGCTTCCTAAGGGAGCTAGAGCTCTTTGAAGATGGCGTCATTTAATTAGTTTTTCCTAAATAACTCCAGAACGCTTTTATTTAGAAAAATGAAAATTGGTACACATATTAATCTTCCAGAGATAAATCGATTACATTTATTGTGAATTTCTAGTACCGGTCATAGGCGTCCGTTTTGGGTAGGGTAACGGTTATTTTATCGCATAACTTTTATGTCTTTTACTTTTAAGCATTTTTGACACTGGATTATTAAATTGTGAGGTATTCTAGTACTAAAAGGTACTCTTGCTTTAAGTCGGTAGGACACACAGTTTTCTAGAAAAATCAATTTGAAAATTTTTCGTTTTTTGAATTTCCAAAAAAAAATAAAAAAAAAACCATTTAGAAAAACAAAAACTTGTACGTTTATTTATATTCCAGAGATGAATCGATTTCATTAATTGCGAATTTCTTGTACCGGTCATATGCGTCCGTTTTGGGTAAGTCAACGGTTATTTTATTGCATAACTTTTTATCTTTAATTTTTAAGAATTTTGACTTTAGATTATTAAATTATGAGGTATTCTAGTACTAAAAGTTACTCCTGCTTTAAGTTCGCAAAAAAGACCTTTTTTTTTGAAAATTTTTTTTTTCAAATACAGAAAACGAAAAATTTTCAAATCGATTTTTCTAGAAAAGATGTGTCCTACCGACTTAAATAAAGGGTATCTTTTAGTACTAGAATACCCCACAATTTAATAATCCAGTATCAAAAATGCTTAAAAGTTAAAGACAAAAAAGTTGTGCGATAAAATAACCGTTGCCCTACCCAAAACGGACGCCTATGACCGGTATCAGAAATTCACAATGGATGAAATCGATTTATCTCTGGAAGATAAATATGCGGACCAATTTTTGTTTTTCTAAATAGAAGCGTTCTGGAGTTATTTAACAAAAATAATTATAAGACGCCATCTTCAAAGAGCTCTAGCTCCCTTAGGAAGCATTTTCGGACTAGATGAATTGGGTTAAAATGTCGTAAAATTATATGAGGAATCTCCTGTCTTCGTTTGTCGGTAGAGTTTCTGGACACCCTGTATATCATTGCACTTGACGGGTTGCATATTTACATATGCTCCTATACTACGGCACCATAGTGCTGAAATCGGTTAGCCTTTGATATACACTATTACGCTACAAACACTCAGTGATTTAGGCACCTATTAAATTATAAGACATCTACTAAAATATGGTGCCTACGTTTTTATTGCCATTAATATTATTGTTAAGTATTGTATATTTCAATTTATTGCTTGAAAAACAGAAATAGAAATGTCGAAACTGCAATAAATCGAGCATAGTATCCTTATAAATGTGTTTTTTGACCCTAACCCAAGATACAAGTAAAACAAAATTTATAAAAAAACGCCAATGAATAAAAAACAAATAAATATTTTTTTATTTCTATTTATTTATAAGTACAGATATATACATAATTACTCGTATACAGTGCGTCTACAGAGTAACGCATAAATTCATTTTTCTACGAGCGTGCAAAAATGTCTACTTTTCCGCATGCGTTTTAGTTTGGAAAGTTTTACTTTTCCGCAATGAATTTAGATATTATTTACTAATTTATTTCAAATGTATCTTATTGTGTTCATGTTTTAATGAAATTAACGCGACAATTCGATGAAATAAAATTATTTTAACATAATATTCGAAAGCTAAATCAGTAGACAATAACAGTGGTTTTCAATCGTCGTCATGGAAACCAGGATCGTCATCATGCTAACCAATTTGAAAGTTTGGTTTTGACAACCTTGTCAACGAATTAATTTGCGTATGTATTTTCATATTAATTCAATTAATTGATTACGATTTGGTCATTTTTTAAACGCTCGTAGAAAAAATATTTTCAAAATGGGTATTTTCCTAACAAGTGCGGAAAGTCTCTTCTCCGCAACCGACTGCTTGCCGAACTCCGCTTCGCGTCGTTCGGCAAACTGCAATCGCGTGCGGAAAAGTGAATTTCCGCACTTGTTAGGAAAATAACTATATTAGCTAAATAAACAACATTATTAGAAATTACCGAAACAGGTCGATTTTTAATTTTAATTTATGATTTTATAGTAATATCTCTTTTCAGTAATATAAACACTAAAATAATTACAGTGGAACCCCGATAAGTAGGCCTCCGATAACCGGGAAGTCCGGCAATTCGGAGATCCAAAAGTTTTTTTGATCCAAAATTGAGTGATTTGAAATGGAATCGCCCTATTACAATAGACCTAAACTTGTGTTTCATTTATCTCCCTATTATCCGCCATTCCATCGGTCAGTTTATGGCGGATAACCGAGACTTTACTGTACCCCTTCCTGTTTATTTCATGTTCTAAGGCGTTTTCAAATAACTTGTTTAACTAAACTGTCTAAAGTTTTTGACCAGCGTGAACTTTCGTATGTTGCTGCAAAGAATTTTTATGAGTGAACTGCTTGAAACAAATTTCACAGTTGTAAGGTCTTTCTCCAGTGTGCACTCTCAAATGTGTTTTCAAATTACCCGCTGCACTAAATTGTTTAAAACAAATTTCACACTCGTAACCTTTTTCTCCAGTGTGCACTCTCAAATGTGTTTTCAAATGATGTGCTCGACTAAACTGCTGAAAACAGATTTCACACTTGTGAGGTTTTTCTCCTGTGTGCACTCTCAAATGTTTTTTCAAATCACCTGCTTGAATAAAGTGCTTAAAACAAATTTCACACTTGTGAGGTTTTTCTCCAGTGTGTACTCTCAAATGTACTTTCAAATGTCCTGCTTGACTGAACTGCCGAAGACAAATTTCACACTTGTGAGGTTTTTCTCCAGTGTGTACCCTCAAATGTATTTTTAAACTACCTGCTTGACTAAATTGCTTTAAACAGATTTCACACTTGTAAGATTTTTCACCAGTGTGCACTCTCAAATGTGTTTTCAAATGATCTGCTACACTAAACTGCTTAAAACAGATTTCACACTTGTGAGGTTTTTCTCCAGTGTGCCTTCTCAAATGTGTTGTCAAATGATGTGTTCGATTAAACTGCTGAAAACAGATTTCACACTTGTGAGGTTTTTCTCCAGTGTGTACTCTCAAATGTCCTTTCAAATGACCTGCTTGACTAAACTGCTTAAAACAGATTTCACACTTGTGAGGTTTTTCCCCAGTGTGCACTCTCAAATGTCGTTTCAAAAGAACTTCTTGACTAAACTGCTTAAAACAAATTTCACAGTTGTAACATTCTTGGCCAGTCTGAACTTTTTTATTTTTACTTAATCTTTTTCCTTCACTGCATCTGCTTACATAGTTTCCTTTATGATATAAAGGTTTAGTTAATGGTTCCATAATTTGCATTTGGTTCTCCTCTTGGAGGAAACCTAAAATACAAAATTACCATAATGTAAAAATTTTACCGGAAGTCACGGATTAATGCAGAAACAAGTGGATTTACAAAGAAAAAAAAACGATTTCTGTAAAGCAGTTGTATATTGACCTATACTCTGACAATTTTTTGGAAAGATTGATTCACTGCTAAGAACTAATTCTAAAACTTAGGCAAGTAAATGTAGGTACGTGAAATACAGCGATTTTTCTATAAAAATAAAATACTTTGCTCTGCTAGTTGCATATGACCAGGTTCAATAAGCTGCAAAATACAAGTATGTACACAATCTATACTGCTAAGAGTTTTCCCCGTCACTCACTCTAATTCGTCGTATTTGCAAGTGCAAGCGTTGTTACAGGCATTTGATTGGTTCTCTAGGAAGATCGGAAGCCAGAAAGAAGGTGAAAAAAGTAATGACTTATAAAGCATAAATAAATATAATTAAATAGCACATAAGCAAAACGCTCGGACAGGTCGATTTTTAAAACAATCGTAGTATATTCTAGCATCAATGATTCGAACTTTACGTGAACCCTCTTCAGATGACAGGCATAACTTTGATTTTTTAAATGAGAAAGTGCATCATGTGACACCTCATTTAAAAGCTTTTGAGATACTGATTACAAAAATGTAAAATACTTAAATCTTTCTTGAGAGCGTAAGCGCAAAATTTCGGTCGCATAAGTATTTTTGAAAAATTTAAACGCAGAATGAAAGACTGCATTATTACCGAAGGCTGAAAGTCCCTTACAATAAACAAAAAGTTTCTTTTGAATTATGTATATATTTTAAGTTAAAAATCACTCTCAATTGTCTATTTTTTTCACCCCTGTAACTTATTAAAATAATCATTAAAGAAGTTCTCACACCCTCGGTAATACCGTAATCTTTCATTTTGCGTTTAAATTTTTCAAAAATACTTATTAGTTTTCTCAGGATCCACAAAAAATGAATGCATTTAAAAATAATTCGCATATTCGAAATTTTGCGCTTCGCGCTCAAGAAATATTTAAGTATTTATATTTTCCTGTTTTTGTTTCACTTTTGAATGGCAAAAATAAAAGCTATTTTTTTTTCTTTAAATGTTTCATTATTTATTCTTGGGAGCGCCACCAATGTTTTAATGAAGAATCACTGGATACAACAACAAAATTGCATATAAAAATCCATATTATAGTCGCACTTAAATTTGGGTGATAGAAGGGTATTCAAAAGCTATCATGTCAGTCATATATGACCGACATGGCCTCACCGTAAAAATTTCTGTCGGTCATATCTGTCTGACATGGCCTCCAAGAGTTGAACAACTTTTTTGGTAAGGCGCCCCATAAAACTTTTTGAGAAAGGCGTGCGACAGGCAATGTGTTAATAATAATACGCCGGCAACAACTAAGTATAACTAATAAGAAAAATATCAGATATCAGACGGCTTTAGGCTCGCAGCCCAGGCAACCAAGTGACGTCATATAACATCGAGGAAACGTCAGTTTTGGTTGAATATATATGTACACGTGTTTGAAAATTACGTCATATAGACGTCTTTTGTAGGTGATTTTAAATACGTAAGATTAATGACGTCAAAATACGTTTAAAAAACGTTTTCATTTTAGACAGTTTAAGTCTGACGTCACAAAATTGGGAGGAGCTTGTTTGTCTTGTTTGTATTACTCCAAACAATTTCGTTAAATAATGTTCATAAGAAATTTCTCATTTATTGTTTGCGTGGTTTGTGTCTTGTGTGATAAAATAAGACTTTGCATTTAGATATTTAGTTGAAGAAACGTGTTAATTAAGAGATTTGTATTCGTTTTTGCTCAGTGAGTTAGTTTAATGTATTCTTCTTGGCAATTATTTGAGGTTATGTTTATTTTCTGTTAATGAACTAATTATGTGTTATCGAGTTTTAAATTAATGTTTAGCCTTCTAAGATTGTTTCAGCAGTCTACAAGATTTAGCTATAAGATGGCAAAGAAAAATGACGCCCATGTACTACTGTATACAGGTATTCCAAAATGAGTTGTTCATGATTCTTTTTGATTTAATGGACAGCGTTAAATTAAGACATTAATGCCTGGTTGCACCAACAGATCTTAAGCTCCAGCTTAGCTAAGCTCTACTTATAGAGCCTCCTTGAGTATCACTTACGTTGCACCATAATTTTAGATTCTTACCTTATATCAATTATATCGATGGTTAAGAGCGCATATATAGTATGTCCAAATATCTTAATTGTTGAGGAGAACGTTTTGAAGTTTTCGCGTTACTTTTTGTTTGATACTGCTGATATACCGATATATCATAATGTTTGGGTAATAAGTTCGGGTATCATTATTAGCTTAATGTAGATATTTTTTAAAATATTATGTATTATTGGGTTAAAAAATATATATTTTTTTAAATGTGTATGGACATACAAGATAAGGGTTGTTACTGTTCGAATTCAAAACATGGCGCCTCAGAAGAACGGTCGTGTTTACGACTCGGAAGTTAAGTGTTGTAAAAAGTGTTATAAAGTTGCACAAAGTGGTCTATTATGTGCGAATTGTGGAACGTTATCCCATAGTGGCTGCCTGAAGCAACTAAAATCGATCAAATATATCGATGATGAGACAGTTATATGCTGTGAGGAGAGTGTGAGGTTAAGTGATCCACCAAACAAAACCTTGGATAGTGAGGCTGACGATGAGGATCCGAGAGAAACTGAAATAAGGTACTTAAAGAAAATTATTAATCAGAATGAAACAATAATATCAAATCAACAAATTACGATAAATTTATTGAAGGAACAACTAGATTTATTTAAATATATGCAAATAGCTGATCAGTCGCCATCTACAAAACAAAATACGAATTCAATCAACCATTCAAACAGAGACCCAAATTTTGAACGACCGAAACAGTCTAGCAGTAAAATATATCCAAAAAACGAAAACACTACACCCGCAAAAAATGTTGCTGTAAATGAAAGTCTAGTTGTTGATAAAGAAAGGAGTTCCCCAACAAAAACTCTATTTAAAAATAGTACCAATAAAAATAAACAAGTTGTTTCCTTAATCGAAAATAATAAACAATTATCAGCTGATATTTTAAGAATACAAACGGAGGCAAAATGTTCAGATATCATTAATTTAACAAACGATGAGAATTTGATAAATACTGAGAGTAAAAATTCGGTTCCAGTTCCAAATAATAATGGGCAAGAATGGAAAACTGTTAGGTATAAAAGAAGGAATGGACCTATTGTTATTGGCAATAATGAAAACTCTGAAATCAGTGGTGTCCCAAAATTTAGTCATCTTCATGTTACTAGGGTAAACCAGCATACAACGGCAGATAATCTTAAGAAGATGTTAGAAAAACACTTTCCAGAAGTGATATGTACGTCCTTAACGGCTAAGCATCCCAACATATATTCATCCTTTAAAGTCTCAATTTTTGAACAACATTTTGGTTTAGCGATGGACCCAAAACTATGGCCCGTAGGCTCTTATGTAAGCAGGTTTTTTATGAAGCGTCCAACACATACTCAAATAAAATGAAGGATGAAGAAACGACCGTTAACCCTCCATCAAATTTTCAAAATAACCTAATTCAACAAGGCACGGTAAGCATGTTTCATGTCAATTTACAGTGTATATCAAATAAAGTCGATATGATCAATGCTTTTCTTGCGGATAAAAAGTTCTATGACGTCATATGTTTTTCAGAGCACTGGCAAACTGAAGAAAATCTAAAATTAATTAACATCTCCGGCTTTTCACTAGCTAACTTTTTCTGTAGGGTTGAAAAGAAGCAAGGTGGCGTTGCAATTTATGTAAAAGAAAATCTTATGTATTCTTCTCTTAATCTAAATGAATATAACGTAGAGCAAACTTCAGAGTTTTGTGCAATTTATATACCTTCAATGAGAACCAATATTTTAACTGTATACAGATCAGGTAATGGTGACTGTGACTTGTTCTTGGTGAATTTTGAGAATGTTATAGCATTCTTACTTAACAAAGCAGACAAACTGATTATACTTGGGGATTTTAATATAAATTTTAAAATTAAATCTGACTCTTCTTATGATATTCAAAATCTGTTAATGTCTTTTGGTCTAGAAATAACGATAAACGATTATACTAGAATCACATCTCAATCCAGTAGTTGCATCGATAACATTATGACTAACTTTTCTGAAAATATCTACAGGGTGGGCGTATTTGAACCTTGTTTCTCTGACCATCGAGCACAATTTATATCTATTGATTCTGATCTTAAAGTTGTTGACACTAATCAATCACTTCAACGGTCTATTACTTCTTCTGGTTTGCAGAAGCTTAAATATGCACTAGCTAGTACAAAGATGGACTTTTTCTATGACACCAATAACGATCCCGATGTCTTGATGTTCTTTTTAACTGAAACTTATAACAACTTAATATTAAAGTTTTTTCCATTAAAAAAAGTACGACAAACTGCTAAAATAACACCCGTGCAATGGTTTAATGACGAATTAAGGTCTTACAGATCTAATCTTTCTCTCATTAAACACATTGCAGATGTCACTAAGGATCCCGATATTTTCAAACTATATAAACAACAAAAATATGAATATAATCGGCAGTTACAAAATGCTAAAAAGTCGGCTTACTCTGGTTTTATTACTAACTCCAATAATAAACCTAGAGACTGCTGGAAAATATTAAACTTCGAAAGAGGCAATACAAGATCCAGTTCGGTACAACCAGATCTATCTCCAGACGAAATAAATCAATTTTTTATTACAATCGCAGAGAATATAATTACATCCCTTCCCACTATTAATAACGATATCCTCTTCAGTTACAGAAACTATCCTTCCCCGAGTAAGTCCTTTTGTTTCCGACCCGTTGTGGAAGATGAGATCTCTCAAATAATTAAATCTCTTAATAATTCCAATTGTAAGGACGTTCACGAAATTAATAGCAAAATTTTAAAAGAAACTTACCAAATAGTTTTAACACCTTTCACTCATCTTATTAACTTAATTTTATCAACTGGAGTATTTCCAGAAGCACTAAAGTACTCAAAGGTACTACCTATCTATAAAAAAGGTGATTCCTCGAAAGCTGACAATTACAGACCCATAAGCATTGTTTCTACATTCGGGAAAGTGATTGAAAAGGTGATCAAACAACAATTATATTCTTATTTTGAGTCTAAAAGTTATTTTAGCAACTCGCAATATGGATTCAGAAGTGCTCGTTCTACTACAAACGCGGTATATAATATTGTGAGCGAGGTGATTGAGGGGCTTGAACGTGGCAATCGCATAGCAATTTCTCTCTGCGATTTGTCGAAGGCTTTTGACTGCGTTTCACATGACATTTTGCTCCACAAATTAAACTATTATGGAATCAGAGGTATCCCTCTTAAGCTTATCTCTTCGTACCTATGTGGTAGACACCAGGCTGTAGTGTCTAAAGGTTATCTCTCCGATTTTCGACCCGTAAAACATGGAGTCCCACAAGGTTCGGTCTTGGGACCTCTTTTATTCATTATATATGTCAACGATTTGCCTCATTTCATATCTCCGTACAAATCAGTACAATTTGCGGATGATACGACATACATAATATCAGGTAATAAAAATGAGGATTTAAAAATGGCTTACGAGGAAGTCTCTGATAAATCTAGCACATGGTTTGCTGCGAACAAACTAAAACTCAATACTGAAAAAACGCAGGACTTGATTATATCTGCAAGTGGTTTACATGGCGATCCAGATGACAAAGACACTGCTAAACTATTAGGAATAACCATAGACAATCGATTGAACTGGTCGGCTCATATTTCACAAGTAAAGGCGAAGCTGTCTAGTTCATTGTTTCTTATTCGTCAACTAGCAAGGGTTGTCAACTTTGAGACATTGAAGGTGACATATTTTTCTTTATTTCACTCACACCTAAGCTATGGATTAATCTTATGGGGCAATTCAACAAATGCTCTTCAAATTTTCAGGATGCAAAAGAAAGCTATCCGGATTTTAGCAGGGGTTAGTTATCTGGAACATTGCCGACCTCTCTTCATCAAATTAAAAATTATGCCGCTACCTACTCTGTTGATATATCAAGTTCTGACTGAAATTCACAGAAAAAGGTCCCATTTAACAAAGCAGTCTGATGTTCACGTTCACAATACGCGATACTCTCACTATTTACGAACAAATCGCTCTAGATTGCGTCTTTCAGATAAAAATTGTCTTAATTATAACTACTACAATATTTTACCAAAAGATATTAAACAGCTAAGCTGTAACAGTTTCAAAAAAGTAATAAAAAGGTATCTGTTGAAACATTGCTTTTATTGCTCGGAAGAATATATGACTCATTGCAGAACATCTACTGAAATGCTTACCGTGACACAAAATATTTTTTGTTAATCTATATTCTTGTTTGTGATACATATTTATAAGTTGTGTTTTATATTTCTGTTTTATATACCTTGTGATTTTATATACCTTGTAATTTTTATATTCCTTATTTTGACTTTGTAATTTTGACTTGCTACAAACAATTTTTTTTTGTAAAGTAGTTAAATAAATCTATCTATCTACTGCATGTCCGGACAAACAATATTTACAGCCATGATAAGTTTGATCGCGTGAGCACTAGTATTGTATGTCCCAAAACATACTATGTTTGTGCACTTCCAATCGGACATAAAATATCTGTGCAAGTCGGTTTTTAGTAGAAATGGGAAATACTATATTTTGGCAAGGCGGTTTAACACATTTACAATCATTCTGGACTTACAGTAATTATGCAGAACATTCATATGACCCTACTGAATATTCTTATATTATCTTAAAATCAGCAAAAAGTGGACATACTATATCTGCGCTCTTAACCATCGATATCTATTATTATATTATGGTATTCTTATTGTAATATATTATAATTATATTATATTAATTCTTATGATATTCTCGACTTAAGAACACCCCGAAGTATGAGCGGGAACACAAGGTGTATTAATACTCATACGCTTATGAACTGCACCTAGCGGGTCATAAGTGCCTTCACATTTTACTCTTCTTCAACTGGTCTTGAGTAAAACGTCTTTAATCTTTCCTATCAGCCTCCCTTGGCTAACTCTTGTTTCTTCCGACCCCGAATGGCTATTAGGTTTACGAGGGCAGACGGGTCACTATATTTCCTTCTACTACTTTCTCTAAAACTTACCAACCCGCATGGCAGGCGTGGTGTTTTATTTTTGCCATACCCCCTCAAATAATGTCAAGATTTAAAAAATTACCCCAGGTGAGTAGGATGAATCCAGAATCTCACACTGATTTATCAGTCTGTCCCACGAATTCGGATTCTGGGGGGGGGGGGACAAAACCTTGACTCAGAGACTACTTAAGATGAATGTCGCAACGTACGATGCTCGAACGCTACTATCGGATGCCAAGATCACTGAAAAGATCAGGTGGGACGTAATTGGGCTCTGCGAGGTAAGAAGACATGGTGAACACCTACAGACACTAAAAGCTGGCCATATATTCTATCACGTTGGTGAAGAGAACAAATCAGTGGGAGGTGTAGGTTTCCTCATAAATAAACGGCTTTACAGTAGAATCGTTACAATACATGGTATATCCACTAGAGTAATATACACCATTATAAAGCTAAACGACAGATACAACATCAAAATAATACAGGCTTATGCACCAACCACAGACCACAGCGAAGAGGAAATAGACATTTTCTATGACGAAGTAACGAAAGCCCTGAAAGAAAATCACACCCATTTTACAATCCTATGTGGTGATATGAATGCAAAAATTGACATGAAATCCGATCCGTCAGAATTTGCACTTGAAAACTTCGGCAGTGATGGAAGAAATGAACGCGGACAAACATTATTAAACTATCTCCTTCAGAACAAATTATATGAAATGAATAGCTTCTTTTACAAACAACATCATAGAAGGTGGACATGGAGAAGCCCGGATGGGAAAACGCAAAATGAAATTGACTATATAATTACAGACAAAAAATTTATGGTTAAAGATGCCACTGTCCGAAACAGCTTCACAACAGGAAGTGATCACAGAATGGTTCGCGCTAGAATAGAAATTAACATCGACAAAGAGAGAACTAAACTAATAAGAAAGAAACAAATGAAAGCATGGTCACAACCAAAAAATGAAACAGAGTTTGCAGATCATATAACTGTACATCTACAAAACAGACCCCCTACAAATGATATAAATCAGCTAAATAAATTAATTACTAATACCGTAGCAGAAGCTCAAAGGAAATGTTGTACAGTCAACAAGAGAGAGGAGAGAATCACTGCTAACACCAAACTTAAAATGGAAGAAAGAAGATAAATGCTAAAACATAAGAATATAGAACAACAAAGCTTAAATAAAATAAACAAAGAGGTCTCTAAAGCTATTAGAAAGGACATAAGGGCATATAAAAATGAGAAAATCTCGCAGACAATCGAGCATAACAAGAGCATGAAGATATTAAGAAGGAAATTGACGAACAACAGAAAAGAAATTATCAGACTCAAGGGAAAAAATGGCAAACTAACATCCAATAGAGAGGAAATGCTAGAGATAGTGGAAGACTTCTATAAAACACTGTATACAAATAAACTTGACTTAAACCCTACAGAACATTCAGAACAAAAAATTATGAATCAAGGTTCAGAGGATATTCCCGAGATAACAACGGCTGAAATCTATCATGCTTTAAAGAAAATGAAAAATAACAAAGCACCAGGAGAGGATGGAGTAGTGGCAGACGCGCTAAAAATCGGAGGCGCTCTGCTCTCATCGGGGTATTCAAACACCTTTTCAATATATGCTTAGAAAACCAAGTCTTACCAGCTGATTGGAATAATTCTATAACGCTCCTCATACATAAGAAAGGAGATAAAACAGACCTCGAAAACTATAGGCCAATTAGTCTTCTAAACCACCTATAGAAATTGTTAGCTCAAATAATCACTGCCAGAATTGAGAACAAGCTAGAAACATGCCAACCTAGAGAACAGGCAGGTTTCCGCCCTGGGTATGGTACAAATGACCATCTAACTTGCCTAAAGGTCCTAATCGAAGAAACTGTGGAGTACAACCGGCCGCTAGTTCTAGTATTTGTTGACTACAAAAAAGCCTTTGACACTATCGAAATGGTAGCCATCTTAAGAGCTTTGAGAGATTGTAGAATCGACTACCGATATTCCCACATTATTCAACATATATATGCAAATGCCACAACAGCAATAAACCTATATACTCTATACCCAAATTCAAAAAATAAAACTAAAAAGGGGAGTTAGACAAGGAGACAACATGTCACCAAAACTATTCAATGCCGTAATGCAGCATGCATTCCAGATGTTAGAATGGGAAAACAGAGGTTTGAATGTCGATGGCGAAAGGCTGAACCACCTACGATTTGCAGATGATATAGTTTTAATAACCGACGACTTAAAGGAAGCCCACGAAATGCTGCAAGAACTACGAGTTTCTCAAAAAGTAGGGTTGGAAATAAACTTTGGGAAAACTAAAATGATGACCAATTTAGTACCTGGCGGACCACTGGCACTAGAAAACTGCCATATCGAAACAGTTCACAAATACATCTATCTGGCCACGACATACAAATATGTAAGTAGAGACAACCAAACATGCGAATTATCTCGAAGAACAGCTTTAGGATGGGCAGCGTATGGCAAACTAAGAGACGTGTTCAAGGAAAACATCCCAATAAAGCTAAAAAGAAAAGCATTTAACCAGTGCGTACTTCCGGTGCTTACTTATGGAGCTGAAACACTGACATTGACTAAAACATCAATAAGAAAATTACAAGTAGCACAACGAAAAATGGAAAGATCCATGCTTGGCCTAACTTTGAGAGACAGAATACGAAATGATGAGTTACGGCGAAGAACTGGAGTGGAAGACATCATAAAGCGCATTACGAAGTTGAAGTGGAAATGGTCAGGACACGTCGCAAGACAGAGAGACAACAGATGGACAAGGAAGATCTTAGAGTGGCGGCCAAGGGCGGACAAACAAAGTCGTGGAAGACCACCTACCAGATGGACCGACGATATTAAGAGAATATCGACAAACTGGATTGCAGCTGCCCAGGACAGAGAAGGGTGGAGACATCTTGAGGAGGCCTATGTCCGACAGTGGACAAATTTGGTTGTGTGATGATGATGAAGCTTAAGATCTGTTGGTGCAACCGGGCATAAGTATGTTGGATAATTTGTTAGTAACTATTTATTAGTATATATGTTGTTTCAGTTTTGACACAGTAAGTAGGTATACAGTGGAACCTCGATAACTCGGATTAATCGGGACCGCGGTCGATCCGGGTTATCGAAAATCCGGGTTAGCCGGAGAATATGGTAAAAATTAATAAAATACGGTATACTTACAGATAAACTCCGTTATAATTGAAACAACATGAAATATATATGCACAGTACACCTGCATCTAAATTACTAAAAACACGCAAAGACAAACGTAAGCAAACGGAAGCGAACAATACAAGACTGTACTCCACACAATACAGTCACAATCGGAACGATATTATGTTATTTAAGAAAAGTGGAGACTAAGACCATTGTTTATAAAATAATTTTTTAAATAGTCTTTTAGTCTTTTTTAAACCGTGCTAAGACAGTTTGAAATGAATAAAAAAATACTACAGGTGCCTGTTGTTTCCGATAATCCGAGACAATGAACGTCACTTTGATGCCGTGTACCATGAGGCATTTTTACTATCCTATAGTTCAAATTACACAAATACACATCTCTCAAATATTATATTACATACATTTTTATTGTTGAAATGTTTGTCTGATGAAAATCGGTCCGGGTTAGCCGGACTTCCGGGTTATCGGGGGGCCGACTTATCGGGGTTCCACTGTACTTATATAAATAGTGAAAATTCTATAATGCGAGGGCTGGTACAATCATGCAGAATCAATGTTAGATTGCTTCTAATGCACAAGCGATCTTAAACAAATGGTAGTATATCTTCCGACACATGGGACGTAGACCTATAGGTTTCATGTTACCTATTTTTTATACTACCTATTTGGAAACATCTGAAAGAGGTCACTTTTTGAAAGTATTAAAGACGTGATTTTACCGACCTATAAAAGTCGTCACCTTTTTGACGTTTTAAAATCGTCACAATTATGACGTCAAATCGATGAGATAAATACACGTGGTTTTCAACGTCGGTAGGTACTACGTCATAGAAACACGTCAATTGGTCATTTTTATAACGTGTTATCTACATTATACTAAAACTTAGATATTTGTACAATATATAAAATCATAAATAATATTATTGATGACCCAGATCTCCTGGCAGCTGTTGGCCTGCGTGTTCCATCTATTAATTCCAGAAATAGCCAACTACTTAACATTGAGTTTCATAGAACCAATTATGGCATTAACTCGCCTATTTGTCGAATGAGCAAATTAACAAATGAAATGTTACAAAAGTGTGATTTGGATTTATTTAATGATGGTTTTAATAAATTTAGTGGTAAAATAAAAAAGTTTCTATCAAATTAATGTTAAAATTATTATGGTAAAATGTGTCTTATTTATTAAATATTTATCTGATTTCAAATTTGTTACCTCCAAACTTTTTGTTATATATATATATATATATATATATATATATATATATATATATATATATATATATATATATATATATATATATATATATATATATATATATATATATATATATATATGATTCAGTGTTTTTATAATTATTGAAAAAAAAATCTAGTCACAACGACATCTTGTTATTGTTATAGTAATCTTTTAATATATTTTGACTTGTATGTATATTCTAATGATTTAACTTTGTAAGACTATATAGGTTATACTTATAACTATCCTTTGTACTTTTATAATTATTGTTGTTTTATACCTACTTACTCTGTAAATGCTATATGCGTAAATAAAATTTTGACTTTTTGACTTTTGATTATAAAAACGTCTTTTGGTTGCCTGGGAGGTGGCTCTTATAAAGAGATAGTCGAGGGGTATATCAAATTTAGTATATACGGAATTAAAATTCAAACTAAAAATAAATAATAAATTAAAAATAAATAATATGGAAACTAAACTAAAACTAAGAAGACTATAAAAACACTAAAGTAAGAATAAAATAAACTAAATAAATAATAAATGAAAAATATGATACAATAGCATTGATTAATTAAAAACTACTAGAGTAGTAGTATCATACATAATCAATGACAATATCACAGATAAGACAATAGGCTCAATATCAAAACAACAAAAACAAATAAATGAATCATAGATTAAGGATGTTGTCTCTGGGGAAGGGAATTTCACTGAACTGGCATAAGAATAAGGTCCGGTGCAAATTGAACCTAAG
Source organism: Diabrotica virgifera virgifera (assembly GCF_917563875.1). Taxonomy (NCBI): domain Eukaryota; kingdom Metazoa; phylum Arthropoda; class Insecta; order Coleoptera; family Chrysomelidae; genus Diabrotica; species Diabrotica virgifera. The sequence goes on from NC_065448.1 coordinate 35,624,228, forward strand.
CGAGACACAACCTGCGCCGGCGGGACGGGTGACCCGTGCAGTTATTTTCCCAGCGCACCGCATATTGATCACAACATGATCACAACCCAACCCAACCGTTGGCTGTCGCTGTAACGAATAGAGACGGGCAAAATCAGTGCGGACATGTAACGGTTACTTTTGATACCGGCTCTCAGTGGTACCGAGTACAAATACTGATTACAAAATACTGATGTATCTGATCCTTGTACTGAATTGAGTAGGCAACTTTAAATCGGTATTTCCATACTTGTAACTCGTTTTAAAAATATCTTACTGGTCCCTAGTAGTTGTGGCGGTATGACTTTCGAAAACATCGAATTTTATCATAAGCGGGTGCATAAAAAGATATCTTACACAGAGTATTTTATTTCTGCACATAATACTTACATATTTAAAAAAATCTCAGAGTTATTTCATAATCTCTCTGCTACTGATCGGTCATAAAAAATAACACTATCTGCATATTTCTTTTTTAATTTTAAGCATAAACAAAAATGTAATATGCCGACAAGTTGAATTTGAGGGTAATACGATATTTTTATCGATCACAGTTTTAAGTAACATGAATCATTTTTCACCATATTTTTCTAATAATGTGTGATTGTAAAGGCATAACTTTGATTATTAATTTCGGATCGCCGCTTATTTAGTCTACCAAAAGTTATCAAAATTTAATCACAAAGACAAAGCAGTTTTCACTCGGGCTTTTGACTATGCTAATATTTTTATTTTTCACAATAAATTGTACTTAGGTACCATCCGTATACATTTCAGATACGTCCATCTCGCGAACAAAAACAAGTAAAAATAAACATGTGGCAGTGAGTCACGCGTCCCACGACCCAAGAAAACTGTACGCCGGTGACAAACGTTCCCAAGTGAGACCTGCGAGCGCAAGCTATGATGGTAGGTTGTGTTCAATTTGTGGTCCCTCGATTATAAGCGTGCTTCACAAAACTCTCCACGCAGTTAGCCGGTGCAGGTTGTGTCTCGCTTAAACCTCGGTTTCCTCGAAAGCGGCACCGACAAACTGCGAGCGTAACACTGCGATGAATGACATCATAAAAACTGTACCACGCAAAATAATAGCGGTGGTTTCCAAGGATGCGTTGGAAGCCACCGCTTGCTGAGTTTGCACATTCCATTTCCGCAGTGAAGAACCTTGAATTTTTCACCGTAATCTGACGTAGTTCATCGCAGTGTTACGGTCGCAGTTTGTTGGTGCCGCTTTCGAGGAAACCCAGGCTTTAGGATCAATTTGCGCCGGGGCTAAAGCGTGATATTTAAATATGTTGGTGTTACCGGTATACAGGAAAAGATATTACCCACAATCACATGGTTTTATCTATTCCCCTGTGATAAGCTATTGACGAGACACATGAAAATGGTTATGACAAAATCATAATATACGACAAATCACACAGGGTAAACATGTAAATTTCACTCCATGGCCAAATGATATGACAAATCACATGATAAATCATGTAGTGTAAAGTTCACTTAATAAAATCGTTAGGAATAGGGAACTTGCACTAAAAAATTTTTTTGCATACAATTGTTAATTTATGTTTTAAAATGTTATATTCAAAATATTACGTCTTAACAATTAATAGTGTACGTACAACATCTAATCAAAGTTCCGCGCCTAAAATTTCCGTTTTAAACAACTTCAAAAGCGAGAGCTGGGATCTGACGTCACAGGCCACTCGTATCGTTTGCCCGTTCGGGGTGGGTTATTGCATTTAATGCAGTTTGTCCATAGATAAATAATATAGTTGAAATATCTTGTTTTACTCTGTGGCAAAAATGATTTTTTCTGTGACAGGCAAAATATTAACATTTTATCTCTGTTGACATGTATCAAAAAGTTCTTTTTTATGAAATTACTTTTGTCGTTTCTTGTGTTGAAGAACAAAGAAGAAACAAGTAACTTAAAAATAAACAAAACTTTTAGTAATAAAAGTAAGAGTAACTAAAAAGTATTGGTGCTACTATAGTATGCGGTCTACAGTCGGGTTTCTACTATAGCTTGCGGTCTACCGAGGGATGCGGTGTAAGTATAAGCTGAGATGATAAAGATATTAACTTGTAAAATTACAATAATGATTCCTCTTATTTATGCGTATTATTAACTTTGTAAAGAAGGATTTTGTTGACTATGTACACGTTCTATCCGTACGTCTGCTAATCACCATAATCTTTTCTCAGAAGGCTTTGAACACAATAATGAAAGGCTCCAGTAGGTACTAATAAACATTACAATAAAATATAATCTTTATTATAATGCAAATTACACCGTAATCTTTTCCAGGATATACGAAATCCTTCGATTAGAGGTAGTTAGATCAAACCCACGGGGTAAACCGTATACTATAATATAATGGTACCAAACTATTGTTATAAACGGTTTAAACATGCTTATTAATAACTCTTACTTATTTGCCTTGACACCTCGCATTTCTCCAATAGAATAGCTTTCACTACTTTTTATAAAAGTTGCCACGATGAAGACATCAACGGTAGGTAAGTTAGTCAGATTGACCTTTTGAAAAACCCTCGTCCGTCATATTATGCGTTTTAAACTCTTTACAAAGTAGCACTCAACTTTATCAATTTCAGTTTAAAACTAAGCTGATTGGGGAACTACTTAATAGAATATATAAGATGAACATAAATACTACCTAGGAATTTTCCATTAAAGACGATTAAAATGTAATATACCCGTGATACCTACCCTAATCGCGTTGTTTCCGACTGCTAGCCCGTGGCGTCAGACCAATAGAAGGACGTTCAAGAGCCTCCAAAGATATTTGAATTTTATAGCATTTTCAAAGCGTCGTAATTAGCGCACGGGTTAAAAATATTTGTTTTTTTCGCATGCAAGCGTTTTATGGTCATGTTACTTTATGTTTTTTAATATCATTTTAATATTTACAAATTTATGCAAGTTCCCTATTGCTTTTCTACCTTGTTTCAATGGTACGTAATTCAAGGCGGAAATCAAAATCTGACAGCTGGTCGCCATTTGCAAGCCCCTTCTTGGACTCAAGGTTATTTGGCATATACTCATTCCTGTTTATTTTATGTTCTAAGGTCTTTTCAAATAACTTGTTTTACTAAACTGCCTAAAGTTTTTGTCCAGAGTGAACTTTCGTATGTTGCCGCAAACATTGTTTATGAGTGAACTGCTTAAAACAAATTTCACACTTATAAGGTTTTTCTCCAGTGTGTACTCTCAAATGTGTTTTTAAAGTACTTGCTACAGTAAACTGCTTAAAACAGATTTCACACTTGTGAGGTTTTTCGCCAGTGTGCACTCTCAAATGTTTTTTCAAATCGCTTGTTTGAATAAATTGCTTTAAACAAATTTCACACTTGTAAGGATTTTCACCAGTGTGCACCATCAAATGTATTTTCAAAGAACCTATTCTAGTAAACTGCTTATAACAAATTTCACACTTGTAAGGTTTTTCTCCAATGTGCGATCTCGAATGTCTTTTTAAATTACTTTGCTGCGAAAACTGCTGAAAACAAATTTCACACTTGTAAGGTTTTCCTCCAATGTGCACTCTCAAATGTTTTTTCAAATCACCTGCTTGACTAAACAGTTTAAAGCAAACTTCACACTTGTAAGGCTTTTCACCAGTGTGCACCCTCAAATGTATTTTCAAAGAACCTGTTCTAATAAACTGCTTAAAACAAATGTCACACTTGTGAGGTTTTTCTTCAGTGTGCGTTCGTAAATGATTTTTCAAAGTTCCTATTTGAGAAAATTGCTTAAAACAAATTTCGCACCTGTAAGGTTTTTCACCAGTGTGCCTTTTTATATGATTTTTCAAATGGTCTGCTTCACTAAACTGCTTAAAACAGATTTCGCACTTATAAAGTTTTTCTCCAGTGTGCAATCGCATATGTCGTTTCAAATTAGATACTGTAGTAAACTGCTTAAAACAAATTTCACACTTGGAACATTCTTGGCCAGTCTGAACTTTATTATTTTTTCTTAATCTTTTTTCCTCACTGCATCTACTTATATAGTTTCCTTTATGATATGAAGGCTTAGTTAATGGTTCCATAATTTGCATTTGGTTCTCCTCTTGCAGGAAACCTAAAATACAAAATAACTATAATGTGAAAATGTTTTTGGAAGGAACAAATTAATGCAGAAACAAGGTGGTAGGGGAGTCCAAGCGGGGATTTTTGCAGTTACTCGAGCGCGTCAGGTTATCACATGGAGAGAAACCTTGTACCCTGTAAGTCGTGTAAGTGTACCTCTACCATATATTGGCTCTTAACCCTTAAACGCCAAACCTTATTTAGGTTCCATGTATGCCCAAGGGTGGGTAAAAAATGTTCACCTCGAAAATAGCTAATATATTTATTGAGAGTTGTTACAAATGTTAGAAATAGATTAAACTTAAGAATATTATGCTTATTTAACACAGCACTGTCTATAATATTAACATAAACGATGTTAAAACCTTCAACAAAATTAACAATGTACATCAAAATTAAAATACCAGTAAAAGTCAGTAATTCAGATCTGTCAATTTTCTCCACATCCTTACTTTCAGTTTCCACATTAGTGTGGCAGATAATTATGATTATGTAAATATACGTCAATAATTATGTGGATTATGTTCCTGCCAACAAGAAATTATATAGAAACCTTTAGTAACAAGTTTTGCCAAGGATAAACATTTTGTGCCCAGTGCCGGTTTAACCTAACTTCGAGCCCTTTGCGCTGGAGGTTTAGAGGCCCCATTCATTGCTATTCGTTGTCAGTTTTTTAACAAGAAAACACATGCATTAACTATTAAGGTTTATTGTAAAATCCATAAAATATTTTTTTAACAAGCAACAACTAGACATTTTTAAAATGTCTATAGGCCCCAGGTCGACTCAGCCTGAATAAAATGAGTACCTTGGGTAAAACCAGGGGTAATAATAGGCGGTTGAAACGTAGCATTGGCCCTGTTACCCTCCTTGTATACCGTAGGCCCTAGATATAGCAGACTACCCTGCTATAATCCCAAAGCCGCGTCAGCGGTATAAAACGGGAGACTATTATTATAAAAAATAATCCAAAAAATATATAAAAACATAAATCAAAAACAGAAAGTTTCACAAAACAACACATGACAAACAAAAAACATATTCTAAAAAATTCATAAAAACACAAATTAGATCACTTTTTTTTGGCTTGGCATTCGCAAACTGCCGTTTAATATTATCGCAATTCAGTTTCTCCAGTTCTTCATTCTCTATATACAATAGTAATAATGCGTCTAGGTTTTCTTGACCCAAATTTGAGCTTAAATATGTTTTTATTCATTTTAAATCCGAAAAAGACCGACCGCCTGACGCATTAGAAATTAGTATCCAGTGGCGGTCGGTCAGGGTCGGCAGTGCCGACCCACACATTTATTGATGTTATAGATTTTTTTAATATTAAATTTAATCGGAGTCTATGTAATTTTTTGTATCTGTGAAATAAAAAAAATCTGTCAGATAACACAGACTAAATTTTATTCGTGGTTTTTAAAAGGATTCGACCCATCCGAGCGTTAAGTGATCCATGCGCATAAGAGACTTTTTAAAAAATGAATGATCCGAGCGATGAGCCATGCCATCCATCTGACTGCCGGCTAGCCGACCCTAGTTCATCCCTAGCGTGACGATTTACACGTAAAACTCAACAAAATAACAAGTCGATGAGCAAGCGAACATACATTTCTGTCCGTAGGCAGATACGGCAGGCAACGGCAAGTACGGCACATAAAGATCTGCCGAGGTTTCATTTCGAGGCATCGGCAGAAATTGTAAAAAATAATCACAACAAATGTTCAATAGTGTCAACTGTAGTATTAAGTATACGACAAGACAATGTGTTTTTAACTGCAATAAGCACCCCACCTTGTGTTACACATCTACTGGTTTTCTCAGATCTATCACATCTAAAAATTTGATACCCATCAAGACCCAACTCGCTAGTCAATATACTTTTGTCTAAAAATGTTTCTGTCAGCAAGACAATATCAAAGTTTTCAACAAGTACATTGCACATAAGGGTATGTAGTTTTGTTTTAATACCCCTTACATTTTGGTAATAAAATTTTAAATATTTATTGCATTTCTTGGTGTATTCTGAAAATTTGCAGGTTTCGTTTGTGTTCTATGATGTTCTCGAAAATTGAATGGTCTAAAAATTACATTTTCTGGCCAAAAATCACTAATATTAATTGTATTATACAATGTTTCACAGATTCCTATCTTGAAGCTCTTGGAACTTGCTTTGGATGGTAATTCTTTGACAACTAATTGGTTTACATTGGATATTTGTGCATTTTGTTTAATATAGTCAAAAATTATTTGTTCAGTGGCATTGGAAATAACGGAAACAATATATATTTGGAAGTGAAACAAATAGAAGAAGTAAAAGATTTCTGTTATTTGGGCAGTCTGCTAAACACAACAAGAGGCACAGACAAGGACATAACACAAAGAATAAGCTTCGCACAAAACGCTTTCAACTCTTTGCGCAAGATATGGGCCTCGACAAACATCAGCAGAAGAACAAAGTTACGATTATTTGAAACTAATGTAAAGTCTGTCCTGTTATATGGAGCAGAAACATGGAAACACCATAAAAAAATCTTTCAGAAAATACAATCCTTCATTAACAGGTGCCTACGTATTATACTGAGAATATTTTGGCCAAACAAAATTACTAATGACGAATTGTGGAGAATAACAAATGAAGAAAGGATAGAACATACAATAAAAAAACGGAAATGGAAGTGGATAGGACACACCTTACGAAAACCAGCAACAAATATTGCTAGACAAGCTCTACATTACAATGCTCAAGGCAAAAGAAGAATGGGTAGACCATCTTATACGTGGAAAAGAACAATAGAGAAAGAACTCAAAGAAAATAATTTAACATGGAACGATGCAAAAAAGATAGCAAAAAACAAGAGAATGGAGAAAACTAGTAAACAAAATTGGACGGAACTCAACAGATGATGCGTGGGACTAGCAACCTCACCATCATTCCTCATGCTACTTGAAACACCTTAAGGGGGTATGTAAACGCCACAGTCAAAATGGTTGGTGATCATAGGAACTAAACGTTTAGCAATTCTTTCAGTAGATGGCAGCACGTATATATATTCGAACATTTTAATAACGACGAATTTTAATTCTATTAACGACGGCGTTGTTGCCACGTACTAAATAGAACTTATGATCGTTACCGATCGATCGGTACTGTTCGCCTTCAATCGTACTTGTATTGTATTTACAGTGATGAGGGTGTTTAATTATTTACCTGGAAATGGTAAATTCTTACTATTAATAGATAGCATTGTATAACTAGACAAATTTTTATCTTTTTTTAAACAATAGATACAAAACGTTTCATTTGGAAATATTTTATCACTTATTGTATTTAGATTATATTTGTAATAATGTGATTTGTAATTTTGTGACAATTATTAATTCTTTACCGGGTCAACAATTTTTATTTTAAACTGATAAAGAAATTTGCAATTGTTTGAAATACAAGTATGTAGTAAATATATACATTGAATCACACTTTTTGCTCTAAATTTTAAATAATCGCTTGGATTAACATGAAATTTGGCATACGGATAGGTAACATGTCAAACAAGAAAAGTGATAGTGTGCCGATGTAAGATTTTGCCCTGAGGGTGAGTTTTATTCCATCTCGGGGGTGAAAAAATATACGTTCAAAATAAGTCTGAAAATGGATAAACTGACTAATTCCAAGCAACTTTTGTTCTATAGTATTTTTTCACTAAATTAATGTTTGAGTTATTTGCGAGTAAAAAACACGTTTTTAGGCGGCTTTTACAAATAACTCAAAAAATATGTATTTTATCCGAAAAAAACATTCTTGGCAAAAATATGTAGCTTCTAAAAAAGTATAAAAAAATGGTGTATTAGACCTGGATCCCGCGTACCAAAAAAACTTGATTGATAGCAAGCTGAAAATTTGTTAATAGCTTAACGGTGTCCAGTCGGACAAACGTTGATGTACGGGAGGGAACACTGGAACAGGGGAACTTCGTAACAGGGGGTTACGAAAACGTCCCAGGTATTTATTCGGACAGAACATCCAATTGATTTGTTACCCTTTCATTAAACTCTCATGCAAACATCAGACTGCTAAACAACCGACTTGATTACTGTCATTTGACATGTTCTTCGTGTTCCACTCATTAAAATACACAGTTGGTGATAAACACCAGTCTGATTTTTACATGAAAGTTTAATGAAATGCTAACAAATCAATTGGAAGTTCTGACCGACAAAATACATGGAACGTTTTCGTAATCTGACGTTCCAAATTTTTAAGCTGTTCCACAAATAAAACTTCCCCTGTTCCAGTGTTACCATGCATCAAAGTTTGTCCGACTAGACACCGTTAAGCTATTAACAAATTTTCAGCTTGCTATTAATCAACTTTTTTTAGGTATGCGGGATCTAGGTCTATATAGGTATTATGAACTCTATGGACCCAGTTAAAACAAAGTTGTAGCTAATAAAAAATAGTTTCATATCCGCCAAATTTCAAAGTGAATATTTCAACGTGAAATAACCAAAAAATGATGCACTTTTTTGGGGAAAACTCATTACAACTTTTTTTAAAGTGTTTAAAAAATATTTATTTTTGTTTTTTTTTTAGTTTGTAGCATCAAAACTAAGCAAATGCTCAAAATAAAGTTGGTCCCTTTTTTTGGTCAAAAACCTCGGGAAAATCACCCCCAATTATCATCTTAAATCAAATCAATCGTAACCACTTCACAAGTTACTTTCTATCTATCTTCGAGCCTTAGGACCAGTATTTTATGTCCTGGTTAGCTAATCGGGGTTTAATCGGGACAGAAAACTACCTCTTAGGGTCTCTTGCGTTGTCCTCCTCCTCCTAAGTGCCTTCTCTATTGAGGTTGGCGATCAATATGGCAAATTTCTCTCTGTTCTGGGCTTGATGAATTAAGTCATTCCCTGTTGTGTGGGTCCAATCTCTGATGTTTCGGAGCCAAGATTTTTTCTTTCTTCCTATACCCTTTTTACCTTCGATTTTGCCTTCTAATATTACCTGAAGCTACTCAAATTCCCTATGGCGCATTATGTGTCCTAGATATGACGTCTTTCTAATTTTGATTGTATTGATCAGATGAGGATGTGTGTTCATTATTTACAGTACTTCTTCATTTGTAGTTTTGGTGGTCCAGCTTATTCTTAGCATTCGGCGGTACATCCACATTTCGAATGAATTCAGTTTGTTGACATCATACGGTTTTAATGTCCAGGTCTCACAGCCATATAGTAATAGGGACCACACATAACACTTTAGTGTTCTCAATCTTATTGTGACTGATAGCTTGGGGTTACAGAGCATTTTAAGCATGTTCATGAAGCCAGATCTTGCTATTTCAATGCGTCTTCTAATTTTTTTGAGTGGTCTAGCTGACTGTTTAGCTCTGTGCCCAGGTATATGAAGCTTTCGGAGCTCTGAAGGGTGATACCATTGATTTGTATGTTGGAATGTCAACACGGGAAGTTTTTTTCCTCGGAAAATTTTACATTTTCATCTCATTTCTAATTCTTGTTCATCATGTGCCTTGTCCGTTGTGGAAGTTGGCTATCATCATAGCAATTTTAATTTTGTTTACAGCGTGTCTATAACTCGATCGATGTTAGTCCAAACCATTGGCGTAAGTTTTGAAGCCATGAGTGTCTTCTTCTTCCGGGTCCACGTTTACTCTCTATTTTACCCTATATTATCAGCTGCAGTATACGATATTTATCATGTCTCATAATATATGACCGAGGTGTTCACGTTTTCGTTTTTTAATTGTGAAAGATATTTCTTTTTGTTTCCCCATTCGGCGCAATACCTATTCGTTGGTGGTGTGAGTCGTCCAGAATATTTTGAGGATACGTCGGTACACCCACATTTCGAATACATCTAGCCTTTTCGATAATGTTTCCGTTATTGTCTAGCTCTGCTCCATACAACAAGACTGGAAATACATAGCATTTTAGCAGCCATATTTTTAGTGGGACAGATATGTCGCAATGATTGAATATATTTCTCATGTTAAATGTAGCTCTGGTTATACTCTGAGTATATTTCGGATTTTTGATCCCATTTCGAGTTGACAACTGTTCCAAGGTATACATATAATTCTACGTGTTGAATTGGTTTTTTATTTTCAATTGTCTGGCAGGTTTTTGAGTTTTGCTCACTAGTGTCTATTTTTGTTTTATTTATGTTGAAGGTTAAATTCTCTTTTTTCACTCGCTCGTTGTAGGTACCCTCTCCATAAGATGCTGAAGTTCATCAATACTGCTAGCAACCACAACTGTATCGTCTGCATATCGGTTTATCTAATTATTACTCCAGTAAATTTCAGTATTTTTTTTTTCACTTACGGAAATTTTTGACATAAATTAATTAATGATTATACAATATTGTTTTGTCTACAATTTTTTTTATTAGGATAATGCCTCAACAAATCGATACATTTTTGGCAAAGTAACGTAAGTGACGTTTATGAAAATCATGTTTTTCCATTAAACTAACGCTATTATTATTCAGAAGGCAGTGCCAAAATGTAGTAAGCCTATGCATATATTATGTTTAAAGTAATTCTAGGCTTACTACACTTTGGCAGTACCTTCTAAACAATAATAGTGTTAGTTTAATGGAAAAACATGATTTTCGTCAAAAATGTCACTTACGTTACTTTGCCAAAAATGTATCGAAATACTAATGGCCATTGGCATGTGTAATGTGTGTAAAAATGTCGATGTCATCGTCTTTACAAAAAGCTAATTGTATCCGAACAATGCATTATTTGCGTTATTATAAAAATTAAATTTGCCAGAAAGTGAATAAAACTTAAATTGTTTTTAGATACGCCCCACATAACATGCTAGAGCTTAGGTTATCTATGTATTATGTCAAAACTAGTATAATCCCCCAGTAAACACTTTAAGACATTTTGAGCCTCGTTTAACTTTCAACCATTTGTATAACGTCACGGTTTCAAGTATAAAATATGTATATTTGTATTGTTAAGACACTGAGACGTTATACAATCATGATTGAAAGTCAAACAAGGCCCAAAATGTGTACTGAGAGGGGGTGGGGCCACTTTTCTAAACAAAACCGCGTGATTCATCGTATTTCCGTGGTTACAAAACTTGTTTTCAATTGTTTGCAGATTTTCTTAAAATCCGGCAAACGCGCATCTGTCGCCATTTAATACATCACTGCTGCCATCTACTAAATGACACGTGAACTCATCTTCTCATCTATTAAGTGAGAGCGGAACTAATTTATCACTAGAATAATGCCAACTTAATGCTGTAATGTGAACAAAATCCCCAGATTGCAGCTTTTAACAATAATTTTTACCTTTAGGTACAGTTAATTTAAAAATTATGGCAGTACGGACAATGAAATTTTGTTTAAAATAAAGCTTTTTGTGTAGTTAATCGTTTCTGATAGTTATTTTCTACCGAAGTTCAAAAATTATTATGCAAAACGAATTTTTACAACAAGTTACTAAGTAAGTTATGACATGGACTCCTTTAAGTACAGTTATAAAAAATATACTACTTTCTTTGGAAATTTTAACTAGATACTATTAAAATAGAAAGTCTACAGTTCACGTACATACCCCTAAGTTGAAGATTGGTTTTGAAATAGTGACGGTAACTGTACCTAAAAACTATATAAATTTTAACATTGTGTCATACCACCTTAAGGTGCCCTTTGCTCCACTTGGAGATGTATGATATATGATGATGATTCTAGTTGTCAATAGATGGCGCCATAATAAAAAAAATATTTTTTTTTAATTAGATAATATTATTACAAATATAATCTGTATAATTTATAAGACTATACAAATCAAAGAAAATACCATTTTATAAATGCAAGAAACACATTTGATTTGTTACGCACTGAAAAATGCTCATGAAAAGGACAATACCATATAATTTTCCATGTCAGCACCGAATTGCATGAAAATTTGGATTCAGGTTCCTCTTACCCTCTACTTAATTAATGGACTTAGAGCCACCCCTTTTCGGAGGTGAAAAAACATAATGTTCAAAATAAGTTCAGAAATGGATAAATCAGCTAATTTTAAGCAAATTTTGTTCTAGAGGTTTTTCACTAACACTAAACCAATACTTTTCGAGTTACAGTAGAACGTCGATAATCCGGACGTCAAAAATCCGGATCGTCAATAATCCGGATTTGTATCTAGCAAAATATCCGATTCTTTTAAAACGAATTAAGAACTTCGCTGCGAAAAAACGAACCTCTACTGCAATTCAAAAACCTTTTACACATTTTTTTAAAAACTCAAATAGTGTCTAATGTTTTTACTGTACTTACAGATGTTGCTATATAGTTATTTTCCTAACAAGTGCAGACAGTCATTCTTTTCCGAACGCTACTGCAGTTTGCCGAACAACGCGAAGCGGGAGTTCGGCAAGCAGTCGAGTGCGGAAAAGAGACTTTCTGCAAGAGTTAGGAACAATATTTTTTCTAAGAGTCTTTAAAAAATTACCAAATCTTAATCAATTAATTTAATTAATATGAAAATACATACACAAATTAATTCTTTGACAAGGTTGTCAAAACCAAACTTTCAATATAATTAGTTAGCATGACGACGATCTTGGTTTCCATGACGATGATTCCAAACGACTGTTTTTGTTTACCGATTTGACTTTCGAATATTATGTCAAAATTTTATTTCATCGAATTGTCGCGTTAATTTCATTAAAACATTAACACAATAAGATATATTTGAAATAAATTAGTAAATAATATCTAAATATTAGTTTATTGCATATATTATAATTACTTTAAGGCCATATTAACATATCTAAATTAACACGCGTGCGGAAAAGTAAAAACCGCGTGAGGAAAAGTGAAACTTTTTAAACTACTTTTAGTAGTTTTTTAACTACTAAAAAGTTTTTTTACTACTAAAAAAACTAAAAAGTTTTTTTAAACTTTTACAAGTTTGTATATTCATTCATCAAATTAAGCTTTCTCAAACACTTACAAATATTACTCTAAGACGTATAGAAGATGTGCATGACCATAATACCAGACAGGGAGGTAGTTTTCAAACCGTAAGAATGCGAACTACTGGTGCACAAAGAAGTATATACTCAAGTGGTCTGATTTTGTATAATAAGTTACCCACAAAGATCAAAGACTGCAGGCTAGAAAGATTTAAAACTGAATTAAAAGAGTTACTTCTTACTAACTACTACAACAGATAGCTTTAATTGAATAAAATTCTATAACAATTTAATAATAAATAATAATTTAATCATTTACTTTAATACAATTTCTTTAATGAATCTATATAGGAAAACTTAACCTTCAGTGTAAAGTAGTCTAAAAAGTTTTATGTTATGTAATCTGTTACCATTATATTTATGTTTATTATGTTACCACAAAACCAGCATAGCTACGGCTCTTGGTTTTTTTAATGTATTTTTTTTTGTATATTGTTATTACGTATTTTAATAAATGGAATAAAAAAAAAAAAAAAAAAACTAAAATGCGTGTGCGAAAGTAGACATTTTTGCACGCTCGTAGAAAAAATAAATTACAATACAGTGTTTGAACATAAAATAATGTTTTGATTACCTTTACTTCTAGACACTTACTATATAAGAGAAAATATGAAATTTTAAAATGTTCATTGTATACAGGGTGTCCCGAAAAGATTGGTCATAAATTATACCACAGATTCTGGAGTCAAAAATAGGTTGATTGAACCACACTCACCTATATATAATAGTGCACACAAAAAAAGTTACATCCCTTTGAAGTTACAAAATAAAAATCGATTTTTTTTCATATATCGAAAACTCTCAGAGATTTTTTATTGAAAATGGACATGTGGCATTTTTATGACAGCAACATCTTAAAAAAAAATTAAATTGAAATTTGTGCACCCCATAAAATTTTTATGGGGGTTTTGTTCCCTTAATCCCCCCCCCCCAAACTTTTGTGTACGTTGCAACTAAATTATTATTGTGGCACCATTAGTTGAACACAATGTTTTTAAAACTTTTTTGCCTCCTAGTACTTTTTCGATAAGCCAGTGCTCATCGAGATATTTTGAATATTTTTCGAATCCACCACATATTTGCATATGGTTAAGTACGATTATAGAGGCCTGTTAATAATCTGAATATTTATTTATAATTTACATTTTTAGGTATATTTTGAAAAAGAAGCTACATCTCGATAAAAGGTGACTTACGAAAAAAGACTAAGAGGCAAAAGTTTTAAAAACACTGTGTTTAACTAATGGTACCACAATAATAGTTTAATTGGAACGTACAGAAACATTTGGGGGGTTTAAAGGAACACAACCCCCATAAAATTTTTACATAGATATATTGAAAATGAAGCTGTATCTCGATAAAAACTGGCTTATCGAAAAAATACTAGGTGGCAAAAAAGTTTTAAAAATGTTGCGTTTAACTAATGGTACCGCAATAATGAATTAATTGGAACGTACACAAAAGTTTGCGGGGTTTAAGGGAACAAAATCCCCATAAATTTTTTATGGGGTGGACAAATTTCACTATAATTTTGATTTAAGATGTTCCTGCCATAAGAATGATACATGTCGATTTTCAACAAAAAATCTCTAATAGTTTTCGCTATATTAAAAAAAATCGATTTTAATTTTGTAATTTCAAAGGGCTGTAACTTTTTTTAAGAGCACATTGGTACTAAGGTAAGTTAGGTTCAGTCGAACTATTTTTGATCCCAGAATGTGTGGTATAATTTATGACCAATCTTTTCGGGACACCCTGTATAAATGTGTATACTGGCTTTTTTTTAGATAATTTCGATAATCCGGATAATTTGATAATCCGGATGGGGTCCGGTCCCAATTAATCCGGATTATTGATGTTCTACTGTATTTGCAAGTGAAAATTTTCATTTTTCAAAGAAAAACCACATGTTTAGACGATTTTTCGCAAATAACTCAAATAGTAGTTATTTTATCAAAAAAAATTTCTTAGCAAAAATGTCGCCTATAAAAAATTTAAAAAATGTGTATTTATGAAGTCTGTGGATCCAGCAGAAGCAAAGTTCATGAAGTCATGAAAAATAGGTTCTTATTCCTCAAATTCCAAATTGAATATTTCAATGTGAAATAACCAGAAAATGAATCTACTGGGTCTACATACTTCACACATATATCCCCTTTTTTATGAGCTATATTTTTCCTAAGCTTATTTTAGATAAAATACTTACTTTTTGAGTTGTTTACAAACGTATCTTGATGATGTTTTTTTTCCATTTTTCATCTATGGAGAAATTAGTATTGCAGAGTAAAAAGATATTAGAAAATTAGTTAGAAAATTGGAAAAATATTTAAGCATATACAGTGGACTCTCTCTATAACAACCATGGATATTATGAGGTTTTGCTTAGAACGAGGTACATAAATATGTTTCTTGGCCTGTTTTTAGCGCAGTAATGGCTATAAATAAATACCCCGACTGCCTTTACCTATATAGAAATGCCCAACATCTGTGTTATTATCGAGACCAGTGCTGTAATAAACTCCCCCGCCTGTCATAAACTTCTTTCTGTTTATCGACCCATATTGAATATTGTAGGAAATTTACAATTTACGATGGCGAAGTCTCATTGTTCAAGTCGGCCATCGATACCTAATAAACTACATAAGATTCATCAAAAGATTTCAATATTATTGTTGTATGATATAACGAGAGCCGCTTATAACGAGGTAATTAGTCCGCCATTTCAGTTTTGTTATAGAGGGAGCCTACTGGATATTCCTGTTATTTACTTACATTTTTCATCAACTTGACTTTCTTCAAATAGTGCAAACTTCTGCTCGTCTTGTTCAATTTCAGTCTTTACAGGTAATTCTTTTAAATCCGAATAAACAAATTCCTCCTGTGCACTTTCACTAAAGGGTTCTTCTTTAATTTCAATTTTCATGGTATCCAGAAGAGCATCATCTACTTCATGATTTGATGTTTCTATTTTACAGGATTTTTCACTAACTTGTGATAATTCCATTATTGTTAAACTTGATTTTATATAAATAAAAAATATCTTTTTCACGCACACAATCAAAAATCAATAAACAAAAACAAAGTTATTGTCAAACAAAGGCATTCCAAACATTTGCGAACGTGATATAATAACAAGAATCTACAGGTCGAGCAAGTCTCGTAAATTTCACGATTGCGAGCCACGCTTCACGCAACCGTGTTTGCGTACTTGTGTTTCAAGTTGCGTGGTCGTACGGAGTTATATTTACCAAATTTAAATATAATCGTTTTCAAAATTAAATCAATATGTCAATATGGCTACTGGGTGTAAAAGATAAATCTTATTCTATCTGTTCTTAATGAGTTTTAGATAATTTTAGTTGTATTTCTTTGTAATTTTGTGTTGTACAAAGATTAATTTAACATTTTCTCTGGAAGTATTAATTTAGAAAGATAATATGCTTCATTGGTGTTGTGTTTTGAAGTGTGAAATGTGATAAAGTCAAGATAAAGTTCACTTTTAAACTGAACTAAATAAGGTATCTGAGAGACAACAATGGTTAAATGCAATACAATGTACAGGTTTTACTAGCGAAATGAAAATTTTCCTGTCCTGTCTGCTGTAATCATTTTATATCTGGTAAGTTACAATTACAACAGTAACGATTTTTGAAGATGTTAACATTTTAATCTTATAGGAAAACCAGCCGACTTAATAGATAATAACAATCTCCAGATTGGGTTCCTTCAATAAATATGGTCTATAAACACAATGAAATAAGTTCCCCAAAATCTAAAATGGAGTGGTATCAAAGGAGAATTAAAGGGAAAAATATTCATATTGAAATTATTTATAAGGCACTGGACTGTCTTAAATTCTACAATAATACTAGGTGGGTAAATGATTTTAGACATTTTTCATTAAGAGTAGATTAAGATTAAGTAGATTTTCATTCAGTAGATTTAAGACTTGTTTACACGGGTAGAGTAATGATGCAAGTACTTGATAGAGTAGAGTAACTCTACCTGTAAAAATGCTCAGCACAGTAGAATAGCTGGTAGAGTGTATAGTTGGAGTTAAAGTAGAGTGACTAGCAACCTATGGCAAAGTAACTACTCTATGACCACCACTACTGCCAAAATGTCTACTCGGCTGCACACTCTACCCATAGAACACGCTCAATTATGGCAGAATAGAGTAGGTAGGAGAGTACATGGGGGCGCTGTCATTCTGGCTGGAATTGTGTTTTGTGTAAATAGTGAAAATGAAGTTCACCGAAGATGAAACTTTAAAACTTGTAGAGCTATAATACGGCGAATACCAGTGTTTATGGAATTTAGGTAGTGTATACTACAGAAATAAAAGTTTGCAGCAAGCTGCGGAGGATGAAATCGTCGAAAGAATGGCAAAGGGGGCTTTGGAGTAAACAAGCTTAAGCAAAAAATTAAGAATTTAAGGTGCACTTATAATCAAGAGTGTTTAAAAATACAAAAATCGGTTTCACTATACTAGCATCAGTACTATACTTGTACTCTCCTCACGTGAATGGTATCAAGCCATTTTTGGTAGAGTACTACCACTACTCTACTCTCCTCAAAACTCTACCCATGTAAACAAGTCTTTAGAAACAGTGGAAAATGAGGTAGCTAGTAGAGTAGTAGTAGAGTAAAATATACTGGTTTAGCAAATTGCAATGTTTTAAGGTAATACAGTAGCGATAAACAGGTAGCCAAAACGTGTTCCAAGATTGTCACTGTAATTTTGAATATTTTTTCGAGGCATTTGGCACACGTATTCGTAAAATAATAAAGAATGGCGGTACAGAGCCCAATTTGAAAAATATATTAATATGTGGAAATTACTCTGTAATTATACAATATTTAAAAAATGAGCCTGTACCGCCATTAAGAAGAACAAAAAAATACACTTTCTTCAAATAAACTTTTTTATCCGATGCCTAGATTTTGTGTAATTTTGGAACTACTAATAAAATAAAAAATTTTAGTAGTTCCAAAATAACACAAAATCGGATAAAAAAGTTGTATTTGAAAAAAGTGTATTTTTTTGTTCTTCTTAATGGCGGTACAAGCTCGTTTTTTTTATATTGTATTTAATTACAGAGTAATTTCCACATATTAATATATTTTTCAAATTGGGCTCTGTACCGCCATTCTTTATTATATTACGAATATGTGTGCCAAATATCTTGAAAAATATTCAAAATTACAGCCGCAATCTTGGAACACATTTTCGCTACCTGTTGATCTATACTGTTTCCTCTTAAGATAGTTTTAATAGTTATTTATGATATAAGTATTAAATTTTAAGACGCGCATGTGAAAGTTAACTTGAAAAAATAATTTTATTAATGTTTTGACTTCCACATCAGATGTCATTGTCAAAATACAAAATATTCATTATTATTAGGTTTGTTCTAGCAAACGGTCAAACTAGTCAAAAACCATCAGCAAACAGTTGGTCAGTAAAAGAACATAATACAGTCACCAGTGCGATCCCCTCTACTCGCGCTGGTCCACTATTCGCTGATGGTTTCAAACTGATGCTAGAACAAACCTATTATTATTATACATATCATTATCTGTAAATAATATTTCTTCTGATTGTTAATTGTAAAGGATAGAAAAATTACCCTTTATTTTATTTTTTTTAGAATCAGCTGAGAGAAGTGGTCTACAAAAAAACCAGGAAGGAAACGGAATATGTGGCTACGAAAGGCAAAAGAAAGGTTTACAAAGCAAATGTGACACATTTTTTTGAAATATTTAGGAATATCAGTAAATTGCATTAAAAAAATGTATGAAAAGATTTTGTTCAATAAAAATGTTTATATTTATCAAGGATGTATTATTTGGTATGGCCACATATCGTCAGTGATGTAATAATACATCCTATCTGTTTTTTCATGAGTTTTGTAAGAGAGACTAAAAACTTGTCTTAGGGTCACCTCCTGTTTTCATATGATATTTTTTGACTTGTTTTGTAGTAAATTAAACTATCTATGAACTACAAAACAAGTCAAAACTTACATATGAACACAGGAGGTGACCTTAAAACATGTTTTTCCATCTCTCATACAAAACTCATGAAAAAACAGATAGGAGGTATTGTCACATCAGCAAGGATGTACAGTGATGAGTGCCCTAATAACCGGCAAAATATTTAGTTGTGAGATAAAAAGAAATGAAACTAGTCGAGCTGGGAAATTTAGCGAAATTAACCTTTAAATTTACGTTATATTGATCCCACCTTTACACATATCGGAGGAGTATGTCAACTAAAACTGTCACTGTGACAGTGGTAGTTTCCAAACTCGTCTGATACGTCTGAAGGTGGTACACAATCAATACAATCTAAATGTATAAGTTAATATCGCTAAATTTCCCAGCTCGACTAGTTTCATGTCTTTTTATCTCACTACTTAATACATCTTTTGTGCTATTTTGCCGGTTATTAGAGCGCTCATCACTGTATTTCTGGTATATCCAGGGAATGTCTACAAAATATATTTTGAATGTCCAGAGAACATTCGTGGACATTCATGGAATGTTCCAATAAGACATTCAGGTAATGTTTAAAATGCTGACACAGGATTTTCCTGGGATGTTCTCAGGGAACATGTTTTCGGGGATATTCCAGGAATTTTTCAATGTCTGTGTACCTTCTATGGACCTATATGGAATATTTTGGTGTTATTACCGCCGCACTCCACTTGCGATTTGTAATCAGGAAGATTGAACACATTGTTTCAAATACAAGTCAATCCATTTGTGACTAAATAATCATGGATTGACTTCTATTTGAAAGAATGTGTTCAATCTTCACAACTACAAATCGCAAGTGGAGTCCGGCGCTTAGGGCTACTTCCTCTTCGGTATTATGTATTATACTACAGAAATCAGGAACTTTCCTTCTAAATATATGTATGCATCTTGGCCATCAAACATATTCTTCCAAACATTTTTTTAAGGGGTCTTGTGGGTAAAAAAAGTGACTTTTTAAAAAAATTATATCTCGAAAACTAAAATTTATTTTTATTTATAATTGGAACATGTAAAAGTATAGTACTTAAGGTAGTCTCAAAAAAAGTTTCAGCCAAAAATATTCATTTTTGTAGAGTTTAAGTTTTTTTGCGTTGGCAGCATAACTAAGTCCAGTCTCATCTGAAATCAAAAAGTTTCTTGTAGTTTATACCTCTGGCTAGAATATGAACGAAGGAATTAAAAAAAAATGAAATTTGAAGATTTTACATAAGTTTAAACACATTTTTGACCCCAATTTTTCTCATTTTTAAAGTAGTTTTTTTTATAAAACAAAAATGACCTCATCTAATAAAAAATCCTTTGTTGATTCACTAGCCAGAGGTATAAACTACAAGAAACTTTGATTTCAGATGAGACTGGACTTGTTATGCTGCTCACGGCAAAAAAGGGCTGTTGTCGAAAAATTGCAGTCAACTCTACAAAAATGAATATTTTTGGCTGAAATTTTTTTGAGAGTACTATACTTTTACATGTTTCAATTATAAATAAAAATAATTTTTAGTTTCCAAGATATAATTTTTTAAAAAGTCACTTTTTTTACCTGCAAGCATTGATTATAAATATTCCTCTGCAAGACAACAACTTAACAAATTGTTGATTTCAAATTGTAACAGTTGTTTTGCAAAGTATGCTGCCCTCTTGTATTTTCTGTGTATCTTCATCATACAATTACTTCATCTAAAAACTTTCTGCGATATATTCGCAACAACAAAAACAAACAAAACAAAAAAAAAATAAAACAAAAGTTTAACCACCTTCACACCACAGAATCAAGCAATCAAGTTACACAAATTTTCAAACACCTCACCTGACACAGCGTCTCAAGTACGATTGCGCGAATTGGTAAATATAACTCTGCACGACCACGCAACTCGAAACACAAGTACGCAAACACGGTTGCGTGAAGCGTGGCTCGCAATCGTGAAATTTACGAGACTTGCTCGACCTGTAGATTCTTGTAAAAAAATCTCGTAGAACCAGAGTTATAGCCAATGAAAAATAGATTCATATTCACCAAATTTCAAATAGAATAGTTCGACGTGAAATATCCAAAAAATTCAGCACTTTTTGGGGAAAACTCATTATAACTTTTTTAAACTCTTTAAAAAAAGCTTTACTTCTGTTTTTACAAGAAGTTTCTAGCATTAAATTTAAGCAAGTTGCGCTCAAAATAAAGTTGGTCCCTTTTGTTTTTGCAAAAAAAAATCGGGAAGACCACTCCCTAATTAGCAACTTAAATGAAATTAATCGTTACCGCTCCACAAATTATTTTAGTTATATTGTGTTTATATGATCTGTAAGTTTCATCGATTCAAAGTGCTTATTTTTGAAAAAATTTCTTTTGAAAGTAAAATTTTTAAAAATTTAAATTTTGAAAAATATGCTTTTTTTCAAAATAACTTAGAAATTGTTAGAGATACCAAAAATCTCGAAAAACAAAAAAGTCAGATTTGCTTTTCTAAATATCATGTATTTTTTTGTTTTTCTGTTAGACAAAAATTGATTAAGATTTGGTGTTTCTAAATTTGCATACATTCGGGATCAGTGACTCGTTCAACCCCTTTTAACTACAGCCCTTTCAATAATAAGGACTTTGAACCGATGAAACTTACAGATCATATAAACAATATATACACGAGTCAGGAAACTTGTGAAGTCGTAACGATTAAGTTCATTTAAGATACTAATTAGGGGGTGATTTTCTCGATTTTTTTACCAAAACCAAAGGGGACTAACTTTATTTTGAGCGTAACTTGTTTAATTTTGATGCTAGAAATTTTTTTTATAAAACAAAAATGAAGCTTTCTTTAAACACTTTAAATAAGTTGAAATGAGTTTTCCCCGAAATGTGCTTTATTTTTGGTTATTTCACGTTAAAGTATTCCATTTGGAATTTGACGAATATGAATCTATTTTTCATTAGGTATAACGCTGCTACTACTAGGTATAGAGACGTGATATATACACCATTTTTTTAAATTTTTTACAGGCTATATTTTTGCTAAGAATGTTTTTTCGACAAAATACTTACTATTTGAGTTATTTGCGAAAAACCGTCAAAAAGCGTGGTTATTTTGTTGAAAAAATGAACATATTCACTGCCAAATAACTCGAAAAGTATTGACTTAGTGAAAAAACTCTATAGAACAAAAGTTACTTAGAATTAGCCAGTTTATCCATTTCCTGACTTTCTTTTACGAATATTTTTTCACCTCCAAGAGGGGGTGAAAACCACCCCCAGGGCAAAAGCACATATCGGCACAATATCACTTTTTTCCTTTGACTTGTTAGCTATGTGTATGCCAAATTTCATGTCAATCCAAGCGGTTCTTTAAAATTTAGAGGTTTTGCAATATTTTACCGTTAAAGAAGGACTATATATAAGGTTTTTTTTGTAAAATTTTCTGAATTTTTCAATGGTCTCAAGTCAGTTTTTTTCTAAAATTTATGTTTTCGGAGTTATTTAAAAAACATCTAATTTCGCAGATCATTTGTTTAATAAAAAATGAAGCACCCACTTCTCGAGTAGAACTTTTTGATATGTTATTTATTAAACATTTCTTTATGAAATTACAAAAAGTTCTATCTTGTTTGATTTTTTCCGAAGTGAAAATCTATATGCACTCCCCTATAATTAATTTTTTGAATACGAAATCCAATACAATTATTCGATTTAGTCTGCAATACATAAATGTCTGTATAAGGAAATATTTTGCCAGGATTAAGAGCTTGTATAAGGTTGCTGTAAACAGGGACGCGCCGTCCATGTGGGCAAGGTCGTGCGGCGCACGACGACGCCAAGGCGTTAAAGGCGCCCTTTGAGTCGGCAAAGTTAAATAAATATCCAATTCAAAACTAAATATTTTTTTAAGCTTAAAAACAAAAAATAACCAAAAAAACAAAATTTTTTCTACTAATCCCAATGGTGAAATTTTATTATCCACCAATACTGACCGGCACCGGTGGTGAAATAATGCTGTTTTAACTACCTACTTACTTGTCTTTTCGATTGGTTACTATATTCTATTGAGAAAAACTTCCTTGGACGTAGATGCGAAGTTCAAAAATGCAGAAACCTTACGGCCACGAAGAATAAAAAATGATTTTCCTATGAAAGTGAAGATCAGCCAATTGAAAACCAATAATTAAATTTCAAAGTCAACTGTTTTTTTGGAATGCTAGATATTACTCTTTTTTTTCTGTAAATGAGAGGTTTGAGCTGATATCCTCCCATGCCAATGTTTTCAAATTTTTGTGGGATCCTGAGGATTTCGGCAAGTATTCTGATGAAGATCAATTTAATTTTTGTAAAAAACTTGAAGAAGCGTTAACTGACAAAAATCGAAACGGCGGAGACATAGACGGAACGGAACTTTTAACCGAACTACAATTTCTACAACTTTGCAACGGAAAGGTAACATCTGTAGTAAAAACACTTAATTACATTACAAAAAATAACTTAGCCCACTCATTCTCAGTATTGCGTTACGTATATTATTAACTATACCGATTTCTGTAGCTTCAGCAGGGAGATCATTTTCTAAACTAAAACTAATTAATAATTACTTAAGGGCATAGGCGCAAAAGGTCTCCTTGTGGTATATTATGAACCCTCTGTATAAATCATAATTTAAATATGATGTTATTAACCTTTAGGGTATTGAACATACATAAAAACAATAGCTTATAGTTTGTATCACATGTTTATTACGAGTGAACTTGAACTATATTTGTTATGGTTCAGATAGGTATAAAAACACGCTGAACAATCAGTATGCAGATATAGATATACAAATAATTATTAGAAGTTAGTATGTAGTAAGGCGCTATGAATCATTAATGTTATTGTTTAGATATCGGATACCAGTGAATAAAATATAATGTATAGTAAGACGTGTTTAGTCTTTTTAATTAATTAGAACCAGAAGGCAGTAACAACACACTATTCCTTACATGGCGTTCCTGTAAATAAGTTGGAGAATCTTCTGATAGGAGCAGAGATGGCGGCAACAAATTGGAAACACCGACGGCGGAAAATGGACCAGACCAGGACTCAAGAACCGAACCAGTGAAATAAAGACAAAGTGGAAATAAAATGTAAGTAAGAATGTCTATCTTTATTAAAAATGCTTCCCTCGTTTTTATATTTTTATTGAAAACTGAATATTTATCTTTGCTGATTTTTGAATAATTTATGAATTATCGATTTTTTTTTTAAGAATATCTATGAATTTTGAAACATGAAGTGATTTTTGAGAATATTTTTATCAAAGTTTATTATATATGCTATTACTGAATTTTTATTGAATTTTTATTGAATTTATTTGAAAAATCTATCCGATTTCTATTTCTAGTACGGTTATTTTTGAATATTTTATGGAATATCGAATTTTTTCCAAAAATTTCTAGCGAAGTATGAGATATAAACTTATTTTGAATATTTTTATCTAACTTTTGCATATGCTATTTTTGAATTTTTATCGAATTTTTGTCGAATATGTATACTATTCTTGAATTTTTATTAGCCAGTTATCTTTTTACATATTGATATTTATTGAGTATGTACATTTTCATCGATTTTGTGTTAAATTTTGTATGATATGAACCTGAATTAATATTTTTTGAGTGATAAATGATATTTTTTTAATGAATAATGATTAGTGATGACATACGTTAATATAAGAGCTTAAGACAAACTTTGCTATAAGCAAGAGATTTATTTTTAACGAACCGACCTGATGCGTCGAGATAAGGAATTTGGAGAAGAACTATATAGATAAGAAGAAGAACTAACAATAGTATAAGCTAAATATTATGAGACAACTTGAGACAATAAGAAACCCACTGCTCTTGTCAAATTGGGAAGGTACTAAGTGATTTATAGAAGCTTGAAAGCTTATTAGAGACCCACTCTGTGTTTTGAGAGTACCTATTTTATTCATGATTATTCGTGAATAAACAACGGCCTCAAAGCAAGGGATTGAGGTTGTGAAATTTGTAAAAGAATTTGATCTAGCCAACGATGTTATACCCGCTTCTGTTAAGGTAGATTGTAGAGGTTTCGTGGCTAGTATTGAGTATTATGATTGTTATATGGAATATGTAGAAGAATTGGAACTTTTCTCTCGAGTAAAGCCACTTTGATTAGTCGAACGTAGGCATTGAGGGATAAGTAAAGGAAGTGATTATTATGATGTTATATTATGAAATGATATATTGATGATTAAATGACAAATGATTGTTATATGAAGATGAATTATGTACACTGTAGAAGTGTTATTATGTGGAGAAAAATGAAGAAATATAGTTATAGTACCAGACAAGAAGAAGAGAGAGAGAAAAAAAATAATTTTATTAAAATATGTGGGAAAAATGGAACAAGGAAAATAAAATTTGTCAGAAATGTCAAAATAAAGCAGAATTAAGAATAATAGCAAATAAGTAGCTAATCATTGAATTATGTCTAAGAATTAAAGTTGTAAATTTTTTTTCTCTAAAGTAATGTTAATTATAAATAACTTATTTTTAAATGTATATAATGAATTCAGGTTAAATTTTCGCGGAAAATGGAAGTGTTTGAATTAAGGATAGACAATATCTTACAATAAGTGTTAATAGATAGTAAGCAAAGGGACACAGAAAGTGAAATTTTTATACATTCAGAAACATAGATTAAATATTTATTATAGGTACAAGAGAGATATTGAAAGTTTTATAGAGACATTTTAGAAGTTTTTAGAGAGATTAAATCTTTATTATAGGTACAAGAGAGTTATTAGAAGTTTTTTTAGAGACACATATTAAAAGTTTTAGAGAGAGTACATTTTTATTATAGTTAACAATATTTTAAAGTTAGTAAGGCGTATATAAATAAATCAAAATTAGACTGAAATAATAAGATGAAATAGTAAAGTAACGTTAAATTCTTTTTTATATACCATTTAATAGAGGTTTAGGTAATATTTAGCTTAGCTTAGGAAGTATTAAATTCGAGATTTTATTACAATTAGATTAGTTACGGCTTATAGGCACTAAAAGACTATTTAAAAGTTAGGATCAATTTCATTCACTGTGGACACTGTTTTAATGAAGTGAATTAGTGAACGGAAAAAAAGGACGAAAAGACACGACGTGAAAGTACGTGAACTAGTAATAGGTTATAAAATACCAGTTTAGTATAGGGAAAATATGAACTTTTGTGTAAAATAGGAAAAAGAATATACATGTTTAGGGAAAAATCGATTGATCTGAAACGTACCATATTACAGTTAGTTAGCATAGTTAGGAAATTTAATTTTTGAAAATAGTATTAGGTAACCATAAACATTTTGTAAAAGGGAAAGAGGAATATACCGTCAGATATTCTTCTTCTCTTCTTAGGACTTTCTTTTTTAACGGCGGAGATGTGGTATATTATGAACCCTCTGTATAAATCATAATTTAAATATGATGTTATTAACCTTTAGGGTATTGAACATACATAAAAACAATAGCTTATAGTTTGTATCACATGTTTATTACGAGTGAACTTGAACTATATTTGTTATGGTTCAGATAGGTATAAAAACACGCTGAACAATCAGTATGCAGATATAGATATACAAATAATTATTAGAAGTTAGTATGTAGTAAGGCGCTATGAATCATTAATGTTATTGTTTAGATATCGGATACCAGTGAATAAAATATAATGTATAGTAAGACGTGTTTAGTCTTTTTAATTAATTAGAACCAGAAGGCAGTAACAACACACTATTCCTTACATCCTGTCAAAGTGTTCAATGTGTTTTAAATGTATTAATTTTTTTTTCGAATCCTGAGAAAACTAATAAATATTTTTGAAAAATTTAAACGCAGAATGAAAGATTACATTATTACTGAGGGCTGAATGTCCCTGAAAATTTCTGTAATGTTCATTTTAATAAGTTACAGGGGTGCAAATATTTGTATAAGAGAAATTTTAGTGTGATTTTAAATTGCAAATATTTTATTGAAAAGAAACTTTTTTTTTTATTCTAAGGGACTTTCGGCCCTCATAATACTTATTATTTTTCTCAGGATTCGAAAAACATGAATACATTTAAAACCCATTGAAAATTTTGACAGGCGATATTTTGCACTTTTCCCCTTAAGACTTAAGATCTAGAATGGGTCAGAAGCGGATAGAAAATCTTGCTAAGTATTATTTCTATAGAATCGGAGTTTTTTAAGGACCCGAATATTCAAAATCTAATTAATGAATTTGCCAAAGGTTAAGCAAGATGAGTTCAATTTCTATAAGAAATTTCCGTTGGTTTTCATCGTAATAAGTGTATTTGTTAAAAAAAATCGCTATCTAAATATTTTGATGATCTTCAGTTTTTTAATAATTTTAAGTAATGTTTTATAATTTTAACATAGTTTTTATTCTGTTCTGTTTTATTGTGCAATATAGTGTTTACTATATTATTTTTTATAAGTGTACTGTGTACTTATTGTTTCCTTAAAAAAATCTAGGTAGATGTAGAAGAAATTTCATAGTTTTCCACGTCGAAATGTGAAGGAGTGATTGATTATAGTATTTCTACCCTGATAATTTTGGTAAAGGCGCTTATCAATATTTCGCACGACGGCGTCGAAGTTACTTGGCGCGTCCCTGGCTGTAAACTTGAATTCATCTGGCCAAAACTACTCAAATTAATATAAATAGGGCTTTTCATCGATTGTCATTTGTTTCGAGCTTCTGTCATGTGTCACATAATATTAATATATCTACGTCATACGTTATTGGTATTTACAATGATACAAACTAAAGACGTATGGCGTAGATATATTAATATTATGTGACACGTGACAGAAGCTCGAAACAAACGATTGTGAATGAAAAGCCCTATACAAAACACGTCAAACGCGCTTTATTACAATACAGTGGCGTGCGGTGGCATTTTCGGAAGAGGAAGCGATTCAATAAGGGTTTAACAAATATTTTCTTACGAGGGTCGAGATCAAAATATATACCTACTTAATAGGTGTATACCTAATGTATTACCTGTTAACTTCTATCGACTAAAAACAAGAACTACAAAAAATTAGGTATAGTGTTTAACCCAGTCTGTGAGACATGCACACGCCTTGAGAATGAGATTCGGGTGATACAAATTCATTGGGGCAAGGAGGATTTACTCTCATAAGTGGGCGTCACTCCATCCCGCCCCAATGCTTCATACTATCCACTTTCCCTAGCACTCTGGTGCGCTAATTATAGTGCATATTATGTGGGAGTTCTGGATACAAGGACTCACAAACGAAATTCTACCCCGATCAATGCAGGTTAGTGACTTAGTATATGTCGTATATCTAGTGACTTATCATAGATCTGTACTGCTTGCTCAGGCTCGAGTCCCTGCTCCAGGTTTGGTTTCTTTAAACTTAAAAAGAAGAGTTCTATTCAAAATTGTTTTTATATTCCGATTTCGAATCACCTTTCACAACACACAACTTTCAACAATATGACACTTATTTACTTATATTTGAGTCCTATCCTTCTATCAACCAATGCAAATTTTTTGTCGATAACATCGTCGTAAAATTTTGGATGTTCTGATAATTGTTTAATGCACTCTTTTTCAATGGATAATAGGGCTAACTTGGAAAGTCTGTCTTCGCTTTTGAAATTTATTGTAAAACTTTTAATGCGTTTTAATACTGAAAAACTTCGTTCAACTGAAGCACTTGTAGCTGGGATAGTTAGTATAGTCGGTTCGCTAAACTCGGACACAACTGGCTAGTGATTTTAGTAAATAATTTTGCCATTTTAATAAAATTGGCGAAAAAATAATTACTAAATAGTTAATAATTACTAAATAGTTAGTAATTTTGACAATTTTGACAAAATTGGCCAAAAACAAAAAATTATCAACTAAAATCACTAGCCAGTTGTGTCTGAGTTTAGCGAACTGATTATACCTACTAATTCACACAACTTGACCACTTCACACAGAGACTTATTTAAACCAGTAGTATTAAACAAATTAAACCGATTCCTAAGTATTTCTTTATCACTAATTTCAGGTGTTTTATAAATGACATTTAACTGAGAATGCAAAGCTAGAATATAAAAAAAAAACATAATTTAATCGTACTGAATTAAATACCTCTGTGGGAAATTTTGATGAAATATAATTAGACATACAGTCGAACCCGCTTATTGGAATAGCCTTCGTGCCAAGCAAAAATATTCTTATAACCGGGATATTCTAATAACCGATCATGGTGGCTAGCCGAAGTAAGTGTACCGGATATGCGTAATAATAGTCCATACTATATTAATATGTATATGTATGTATATGGTTTTAGGTCTTTTTATGTCAATAATACATACATAATAACAGTAGTGTAACTATTAGCTACTTCTTCATTAAAAACTGTACATTATAATATATGTGGATGCATACAGGAATTAATATAAAATGTATGTAAATATTTTCTTATTAAAATATATTATATAAATTAGTTACTCATTTTGTCTTGAAAAAATAATCCATAATTGTACTTTTTTTGTTACATAAACTACTAATCATTTTGTTGCCCTAAATTATAAAAATTACAAAAATTTCCATTGCATTGACCCTCCAGAATACCTCTGATAACATTACGAGCGGTTAAGATGGCAGATTAGCTGTTTCTAAAAATTTATTATAACAGCCTGTTATACAGGCAACTTGGTGGCAATATGTATAGAAATTTGTAGACAAATGAAATTATTTTATGACTTGTGTCGGCGAACCATTGAATTCGTACTCATAAAAGTACTCAAGCAATAAATATTTATTACTTGACAAACCCTAAAAATATAATAGCACGACAGGCCTTTGAGTCCTTTGTCGAAAAACCGTAATACCAGACAATATTTAAATTTTTAGGAAACTGTACGTAAAAATTTAGTCGGTGACATGAATAATTATGCTATTAAGCGGTATTATTGTACGAAAACATATTCCAATAAACCGATGTATTTATTAAGGAATAAATAGAAACGTTTCGGGACCTCGAATTTATATTCCATAAACCGGGATATTCCTATAACCGGTACTCTAATAAGCGGGTTCGACTGTATTAAAATTACAAATTCTACATATTTTATTTCTTTAAAATTTTCAAAGTGATAATTCATTTGTTGTAGAATATTATCAAAAATTTCGATGTATAATCGTCGATAGATCTCTCTTTCATTATCATTATTTCATGATTATCAATCATCATTATTTTTCTTTTAGGTTCGAAGCCCATATTTTCAGCTTTATCCCAAATATTTTTAAACAGCTCATTTTTTAATCATCATAACATAAGTCATCAAATTTCTTATACAAAATGCAATGTCAATTGACTTCGTCTGTAAAATGTCGTAGGTACTATAAAATATCAGTAAAAGGAAAAATCTCAAAATGTCAAATAAAATATTAGTAAAAATATTAAGCAAAAAATTGAAACCCTTATAGCAGCATTAACAGTCTCCCCATCTCGTTTTCGGAATCGGAAGGCGCTCGGACGATCGCTTCCAGGTGTATCAAAATTCGCCTGAAAGGAACATGACTAGCGGGTGAGGGTATTAAACCCTGACCAATTTTTGAACGGGACAAATGCATGACAAACAGCGATTTTGAGATGCGCTTCCGTCAGGAGCGGACTGAATCGTTGAATTGTGTCATTGATTATAGACACGGATGCACACCTGATTGTGTGCATATTTGAGCCTGTTCGTATGCGATCAATTTTTAATAATGTTTCGATGCCTATTGCCTACATAATATGTAGATTACTTAGATTAGGGAAACATTGTTGATAATTAAATACTAATTAATAATATATGTATTTTCTTATATGGAAGTATAGGGAAGCGGTGCTTCCCCCGCTTCCATGAACCGCACGCCTCTGTTACAATATGATAGTCGAGACTGCAATGCGAACTGCATGATAGTCGAGACTGCAATGCGAACTGCTCTATACCTTGTATAGTCGCCTTGTCTATGATAGATAAGCAATTCTAATATTATTGCATCCCAATGTGCTTAAAATGCCGATCCAAACCCATACAAATTGAGTACGAGATTTGACTGATGCTGAACGATGGTAGAGCGGACAGAATGGTTTCTGAAATTGCATCCAAAGATAGACCAGTAACTGTCCGCTGTTGCCAGTAGTTGTCATTCGTCACGTAATTTAATGATTTCTTGAAAAACATATGCATTTTATCTTTAAATATTTGAATTATTACAAATCAATTTGAAATATTATGAATTTCAACTACTGAAAACAAATTTTAGAATTTAGGGGATGCAATGCTCCCCTTGCATCCATGGACCGCATGCCCCTGGTACACACTAGTCACACTACACACAGGAGAAAAACCTCACAAGTGTAAAATTTGTTTCAAGCAGTTCACTCATAAACATTCTTTGCGTGAACATACGAAAGTTTATGCTGGACAAAACCTTTAGGCAGTTTAGTAAAACAAGTTATTTTAAAAGACCTTAGAACATAAAATAAACAGGAAGGAGTATATGCCAAATAACCTTGAGTCCAAGAAGGGGGTTGCAAATGGCGACTAGCTGTCAGATTTTGATTTCCGCCTTCAGTGACGTACCCTTGAAAGAGTTCTTCTTGCGTCTGGCCAATCAAAAGGAAGAATTCTGTTCTCACCCAAAGTGGACCCGCCCTCATCCATTTTGTAAAGTTGTTTATCAACATATTCGAATTTTGTTAATTATTTGTTACAATGGATGTTAATTTAATAAAAATATATCATAGCGTAATTTCAATATTTCGGATAAATATGAATTGTTTATATTATATAGTCTAATTCGGGGTTATCCACAAATATACGATAGGTAAATCCAATAAACATTTTAAAGACCAGGAAATGAAACAAAATAGTTGGAAATCCCACGGCACCAAGGAGCATAATGTGGTTCCATTTTAACTTTAAATGTTGTTCCATTTCAACTTTAAATGTTGTTGCATTTTTCCCATTTTAAATTTTCAAACAAATTAAATAAAAATAAATTTTTTAAGAAAACAAATAAAAGGTTATTCTCCGATTTTTCATTCTCGAGAATTTTCCAACACTATGTATGCGTATACCGGGTGGTGAATCGGAAAACGGGCCATAGGAAACTCAATGTAAAATTCTAAACTGTTGAATTCCTGCTTCCCTAATTATGTTACATCAAAAGTCATGAGAAGTTATTTGTAGAGGATTGAAATCTGTATTAAAAACAGAAGTTACAATTGTTCTACGATTTAAACACATTCCAAAATTTTGAAAAATATAATGTATTTACCGCAGTAGGTATGTGTGGGTATGTTAGGCCACACGTTACTATTTAACTGACAGTGAGCACATTATTGACTGAAGAAAATATCTTTATTATTAATATTTTCTCCTTAACTAAGGGTATCTTATCAACTTTATTGTGTTTTAAACAAAAAATGATAAAATAATTAAAAAAATTGACAGTTCTAATTGTTAATATAATAAATTCATTGTCAGCAAATGCAATCTTATACACATTATTGTATTGTGTGTGGCCTAGCTTTGGCGTATTACTCTGAAAATTGTATTATATTTTTACAAAATTTTGAATAATTATTGTTCATAGAACAATATTAACAGTTGTTTTCAATAGAGAATTCAATTCTCTACAAATAGTTTCTGATGACTTTTGATGTAAAATAATTAGGGAAGCAGGAATTTAACAGCTTAGAATTTTACATTGAGTTTCCTATGGCCCGCTTTCCAATTCACCACCCGGTATACTTACACGAATAAAATTGGGAATGCATTCACATTATTTTTATGTGTTAAAAGTGTAACAGTATTTATTAGATATACAGGGTGTCCAGAAACTCTACCGACACACGAAGACAGGATGTTTCTCATATAATTTTAAGATATTCTAACCCAATTCTTCTAGTCCGAAAATGCTTCCTAAGGGAGCTAGAGCTCTTTGAAGATGGCGTATTGTGATTAGTTTTTCTTAAATACCCCCAGAACGCTTTTATTTAGAAAAACAAAAATTGGTACGCATATTTATCTTCTAGAGATAAATCGATTTCATCCATTGTGAATTTCTAGTAACGGTCATAGGCGTCCGTTTTGGGTAGGGGAACGGTTATTTTATCGCATAACTTTTTTGTTTTTAACTTTTAAGCATTTTTGATACTGGATTATTATATTATAAGATATTTTAGTACTAAAAGGTACTCTTAATTTAAGTCGGTAGGACACGCCGTTTTCTAGAAAAATCGATTTGAAAATTTTTCGTTTTTTGAATTTGAAAAAAAAATTTAAAAAAACGGTGTTTTTTACCAACTAGCAAGAGTAACTTTTAGTACTAGAATACCTCACAATTTAATAATCTAAAGTCAAATATTCTTGTCACATATTTACAAAAGTTTTATGAAGTTATTAAAGATGTTAAAAAACTTATTAAAAAATTTTATAGAGAATATATTCAAAATATTGAAGGTAATATAAATAATAGTCCTAATAAAGAGTTTTAGCAGTACCTAACAGGGAAAAGATCAAATTCAACACTTATAAATATAAACATGGAAGGTGAATGTTACGAATCTGAAAGTGATATAGCAAATGCTTTTGCACGTTATTTTGAATCTATACATTCTAACACTAATCCAATAATAACAGGCAATTACAAGGAATATGGACTTGAACAATTGTGTTGATTGTATAACTCTAGAAGAAATCAATATTGCAATTAAGTCTTTAAAAAGTAGTACAGCTATAGGTGTGGATGGGATTCCTTCTTACCTGTTTAAGGCGTATTCAGAAGTCCTGTTACATCCCCCTACAAATGATATTTAATAAATGTTTAGAGACAAGCACGTTTTCGGATGAGCTTAAGGTAGGTAGAATAACTCCTATCCACAAATCTGGAAATACGAGTTTAATATCAAATCATCGTCCTATAACAGTATTGCATTCTCTTTAAAAAATCTTGGAAAAAATTATGTACAACAGACTGTATACTCATGTTTCAAAAACTTTAATCGAAGAACACCATGGTTTCATAAACAAAAAATCAACTCAAACAAATCTGTGCATTTTCAGTCACTATATTGCTTCATCCATAAATAATTCTCAAGTTGATGTTATCTTTACTGATTTAGCAAAAGCCTTTGATAGAATAAATCATTCAGCACTATTAAAAACACTGAGGTCGTGTGCACTTTCTGACAAGCTTATAAAAATTTTTGAGTCTTACCTTACCAACCGTACTAATGTAGTCAAATTTGGGAACTGCTACTCAGACAGTTTTATAACCAGGTCAGGTGTACCGCAAGGTTTCATCCTTGGGCCTTTACTTTTTGTTATGTTCATAAATGACATCACTGATTATATAAAATTTGTCAAGTTTCTTCTGTTTGCAGACGATTTGAAATTATTTCTTACAATAAAAAACGAACATGACTATCAATTTACAACAAGATATTCAAGGTATATCCACGTTCTGTAAAAATAATGATTTGAACTTAAATGAGTCAAAATGTAAACTATTGACTTTTTCTAGAAAGCGAGAAAACATAAGAACAGATTATTTTATTAACGAAGTAAAACTTGGAAAGGTTAACAAAAATCAGAGATCTAGGGGTGTTATTAGGTGTATAGTATTTTTACTACAAAAGCGATATTACGTAGGTCAAAATTTTTGACGTAAGAGAACTGTCAAAACATTAGAATGTGACTTTTCATTATTGCCATGTTTATAATAAACATGGCAATAATGAAAAGTCACATTCTAATGTCAAAAATTTTGATCTACGTAATATCGCTTTTGTGGTAAAAATACTATAGATATATCTATAATATAATTCTATATAATATAATCTATAATCAATTCAAAAAGTACGGGATGTAATAAAACACCTAAGAAATAATAAATCTCCAGGAAGTGATGGTATATCCGCGGAACTTATCAAATATGGAGGTGCTACCCTGACTAATCAAATATATAAAATAATACTAAGAGCCTGGAATGAGGAACAAATCCCGGAAGAGTGGTGTCTTGGAATCGTTTGCCCGATACACAAAAAGGGTGATCAATTGGAATGTAGAAACTATAGGGGAATAACCCTCCTTAATACAGCTTACAAAATATTTTCGAGCATCTTATATGGTCGCCTAAGTGCATATTCAGAGGAGCTTCTTGGAGAATATCAAAGTGGTTTTAAGCCTGGTCGATCAACAACAGACCAGATCTTTGTGCTAAGACAAATACTGGAAAAAACCAATGAATTCAATATCGACACATACCATCTTTTCGTAGATTTTAAATCGGCCTATGATAGTGTCCTAAGAAATAAATTGTATGAAGCCATGGATGAATTCCACATCCCTGACAAACTGATAAGATTGGTTAAGGCTACAATGCGTAAAGTCGTTTGCAAAGTCGAAATACAGGGCGAACAATCACAGGCGTTTGAAACGAATATTGGGCTGCGACAGGGAGATGCGCTGGCGTGTCTCCTCTTCAACATAGCTCTGGAAAAGGCGGTCAGAGATGCCCGAATAGACAACAGAGGAAATATTTTTAATAAATCATCCCAAATTTTGGCATATGCCGATGACGTGGACCTAGTTGCCCGCACAACACGCAAACTAGAAGAAATGTATACCACCTTCTCAAATGCCTCAAAAAATATGGGCCTGACAGTAAACGAGGAGAAAACTAAGATGGTGGCATCAACACCCAACAATAGAGCCAGAAACATCGGTCACCAATTCTCTGTTGATAACTCTACCTTTGAAGTGGTGGACAAATTCACATACTTAGGCTCCCTGATCACCAAGGAAAACGTCATGACAGAAGAAATCAAGCGAAGGATAATCCTAGCGAACAAATGCTATTTTGGACTGAGTAGACATATGAGAAGCAGAAACTTAAGCCAAAAAACAAAAATAACCATATACAAAACCCTTATACAACCAGTGTTGACATATGGATCGGAGACATGGACCATCTCCAAGGCAGATGAAAACCTTCTGCTTATATTTGAACGAAGGATCCTGAGAGGCATATTCGGTGGCATCTGTGAAAATGGTATTTGGAGGAGGAGGTACAACTACGAGGTATACCACAGATATAAACATATATTTGGTGGAAAAGACGTAGTATCTCTTATAAGAATAGGACGACTAAGATATGCAGGACATCTAGCAAGATCACAGCATAACAACCCTCCTAAACGAATCCTTATGTCACAACCTGTGGGAAGTAGAAATAGGGGTAGGCCAAAACTTAGATGGAAAGATGGTGTAGATGAGGATGGGAGAAAAATAGGCGCAGCAAACTGGCAACGGTTGGCAATGGATAGGACTGACTGGCGTAATAGACTTGGGAAGGTCGAGGCTCTTTCACAGGGCTGTAGCACCATTGATGATGATATCTATAATATAATTCGTAAGTAATTTTTTTTCGGCATCTATCGACATCTAGAATAAATGTTATAAATGTCTGTAATCACAGACGACAGACGTGCCTTTTTTCTCTTACATACAATTTAATGCGTTAGAAAGAAATCGAAAAACTGTGGCGCACTGAAAGATGCCTATGAGAAAAAATTATACAGTATACACAATGTATATACACGTCGAAGTACGTTCACTTTATATTTTGACTTAGTTTCTGTGAAAATGAATCGTGACGCATGGGCAAAGATAAAATGGAACAAGTATACCTTCGTGTATTTCCTAATCCATGTAACACACAAAACGGATAAATATTATAATAAATAATAGTATAAATAAATAAACACAAAGTTTCTTTACGGTTCGTATAATTTATAGGCTATGTTGTTGAATTTAGTCACTGTTTCAACTCATGCTCAAAAATTCCACTCCGTCGATTTATAAATTGACATAATATTTTCTTACGTCTCCAGTTCGTTTCTTACGTCTACGTTGCGTCTACGTCTACGCTACGTCAAACTATAAATCCAACTTAACTGGACTTTACACTACATGATTCGTCGCATCATTTGGTCATGGAGTGAAATTTACATGTTTACCCTGTGTCATAACCATTGTCATGCGTCTCGTCATAGCTCATCACAGGAGAATAGATAAAACCATAATATGATCCTCGGTAATATATTTTCCTGTATACCGGCAACACCAACATATTTAAATATCAATATAGAATAACATTAATGATTTTGTGTAGTTAACATAAATCTAACAATGTCCTCATTGACTCAAGTGTTGGTACATTCTTGGTTCACTTACATTTACTGGTCTAAGTTTTAAAATTTGTTCTTAGCAGTGAATCAATCTTTCCAAAAAATTGTTAGAGTATAGGTCAATATACAACTGCTTTACAGAATCTGTTTTCTTCTCTTTCTTTGTAAAACCCCTTGTTTCTGCATTAATTTGTCCCTTCCAGTAAAATTTTTACAGTATAGTTATTTTGTATTTTAGGTTTCCTCCAAACTGAGAACCAAATGCAAATTATGGAACAATTAACTAAACCTTCATCTCATAAAGGAGACTATATAAGCAGATGCAGTGAGGGAAAAATATTAAGGAAATATAAAGAAGGTCAGAATGGCCAAGAATGTTACAAGTGTGAAATTTGTTTTAAGCAGGTTACTACTGTATTTAGTTTGAAACGACATATGCGATTGCATACTGGAGAAAAACCTTACAAGTGTGAAATTTGTTTTAAGCAGTTTATACAGAAAAGTGCTTTGGGTGAACATACGAAGGTTCACAATGGAGAAAAGCCATACAAGTGCCAAATTTGTTTTCAGCGGTTTTCGCAGCAAGGTACTTTAAAAAGACATTTAAGATCGCACACTGAAGAAAAACCTTACAAGTGTGAAATTTGTTTTAAGAATTTTAGCGAATCAGGTGATTTAAAAAGACACTTGAGAGTGCACACTGGAGAAAAACCATACAAGTGTAAAATTTGTTTAAAGCAATTTATTCAAACAAGCGATTTGAAAAAACATTTGAGAGTGCACACTGGAGAAAAACCTCACAAGTGTGAAATTTGTTCCAAGCAGTTTACTCAAGCAGGTTCTTTGAAAATACATTTGAGATTGCACACTGGTGAAAAGTCTTACAAGTGTGAAATTTGTTTTAA
Organism: Diabrotica virgifera virgifera; assembly: GCF_917563875.1. Classification (NCBI taxonomy): domain Eukaryota; kingdom Metazoa; phylum Arthropoda; class Insecta; order Coleoptera; family Chrysomelidae; genus Diabrotica; species Diabrotica virgifera. The sequence goes on from NC_065448.1 coordinate 35,662,579, forward strand.
GCAGTTTAGTCAAGCAGGTGATTTGAAAAAGCATTTGAGAGTGCACACTGGTGAAAAGCCTTACAAGTGTGAAATTTGTTTTAAGCAGTTTAATAGAGCAGATCATTTGAAAAAGCATTTGCGAACGCACACAGTAGAAAAGCCATAGAAATGTGAAATTTGTTTTAAGCAGTGTAATGTATTAGCAGAGACTTTAAAAATACATTTGAGAACACATACTGGTGAAAAACCTTACAAGTGTGAAATTTGTTTTAAAGGTTTTTCTGATCAAGAAATTTATAATTTGGGGAAAATCTTCCATCTTTGTTGTATTATATTGTTTCCTCTTAAAAAAGAAGTGATAAGAGTGATTAGGAAAACTCTTACCAGTACCAGTGTAGATTGTGTAGGGTAGAGTGGGCCACTATGAGACAGTTAAAGTATTTAAATGTAGCGGGGCTTGACAGGTGCTGCACTTTATGAGCAGTTCTATGAATTTCATCTTTACCCCTAACGTGCCACAGCTTTGACATATGATGTTTGGTGTCAGTTGTCAATTAGGGATTCCAATGAACTGTCAGTGGTGGTCGGTGGATGGCTAAACCACAGATTATATATTCTGTGGCTAAACTGACATGCCCATAGACATAGTTAAGGGGGGTGGTCATGGCGTATCTAATGTTTACATTGAATATTGACAAATTTGTAAAGAATATCCTGTTTGGTTTTGTTTTTTTGTTAATTGTGTAGCGAAATTTGTGAAATTGTGATAGCAAATTAAATATGAAGTGGTTTAAACATTGGATACGCCTATAGGGCTTTTCATTCACAGTCATTTGTTTCGAGCTTCTGTCATGTGTCACATAATATTAATATATCTACGTCATACGTTATTGATATATACCAATGATACAAACCAAAGACGTATGGCGTAGATATATTAATATTATGTGACACATGACAGAAGCTCGAAACAAATGACAGTCGATGAAAAGCCCTATGGATGACAGTTTCGCAGGTACGATTAATTAAAGGGACCCGATCCGTCAACTGCGCATGTGCGAGGCGAGGGAGTTTGAACCACAGTATTCATAGCAAATTTTTACAAGTATTAGCACAGAATTCACCACCCACTGTATTCTGTGCTAATACTGTGGTTGAAACTTCAGCTGAAAATTTCAAACGCGGGATTTTAAACGTCTGGCGTCTTGGTGGCGTCTGGCGTCTTGGTGGCGTCTGGATTCTTGTAGTCGAAGGCATTTCGAAGGTTTATAGTATACTTTGATATTGTGTTTCTACGTGTTTAAAAATCACAGCATAGAAATTTTCTTTAAAATATTTATTTATTAATATTTATTTATAAATATTTATCTATTTACGTATAAGTGTTAGTTACTCTATTTAGTAGTTATTAGTTAGTTAGTTAGTAAAGTTAGTTGGTTAGTAAAGTTTAAAGTGGTTTAAACATTGGATACGCCTATAGGGCTTTTCATTCACAGTCATTTGTTTCGAGCTTCTGTCATGTGTCACATAATATTAATATATCTACGTCATACGTTATTGATATATACCAATGATACAAACCAAAGACGTATGGCGTAGATATATTAATATTATGTGACACATGACAGAAGCTCGAAACAAATGACAGTCGATGAAAAGCCCTATGGATGACAGTTTCGCAGGTACGATTAATTACAGGGACCCGATCCGTCAACTGCGCATGTGCGAGGCGAGGGAGTTTGAACCACAGTATTCATAGCAAATTTTTACAAGTATTAGCACAGAATTCACCACCCACTGTATTCTGTGCTAATACTGTGGTTGAAACTTCAGCTGAAAATTTCAAACGCGGGATTTTAAACGTCTGGCGTCTTGGTGGCGTCTGGCGTCTTGGTGGCGTCTGGATTCTTGTAGTCGAAGGCATTTCGAAGGTTTATAGTATACTTTGATATTGTGTTTCTACGTGTTTAAAAATCACAGCATAGAAATTTTCTTTAAAATATTTATTTATTAATATTTATTTATAAATATTTATCTATTTACGTATAAGTGCTAGTTACTCTATTTAGTAGTTATTAGTTAGTTAGTTAGTAAAGTTAGTTGGTTAGTAAAGTTAGTTAGTTTATACTTAGTAAATATGTCAGCATACTGTTTTAAATGTGGTAAACCTTTCTCAAATCAGTCTCACTTAAATAAACATATTAAGAATGTTCATGGCGAAGTTTCTACACCGCTACAATATGAGGAAAATGTGCATTTAAATAAGTGTCTGGAAGGTTGTAAGACATCTTATCGATTCATTAGCGATTTAAGATTACATTTAGAACAAGAACATCACCTTCGTAATGAAACTGTGACCAAGAATTTTAAAAATTTTGAAGGTAGGACTAATAAACATTTATCATAACAAAATTATTTACATTTTGCAATTCTTTTGTAGAATTTACTGCATGGTTAAAAGTTGAGGAAGAGAAAAATGGTGTGCGGTACGAACAATCCGAAGGAATTAAACGCAGCGGAACTGATAATCAGAAGATCTATTTCAATTGCAGTCGTTCAGGTGATGAATTTATCAGTTTTTAAATTTTCTGTTTATACACTCACCGGAACAATAACTTTATTATTTGTACTCCGATTTTCAAGATTCTTGTAACAGTTTGTAGGTACATGTATTGATGTCATTTTTTATTATTCCGGTAACAAAAATTTTTTACTTAGATGGCATTATACGGGGGTAAATGGAAGCGTTGTATTTTCTCATAACTTTAAAAAATTCTCTGGAAAAATTGGAGGGCTGATTTTGTTTCATACTCATTTTGTATTATCCTGGAGGTATCACTAGGGTTTTGTTTTTTTAATTATCCGAATATCTCTTTTCTTGTAAGAGTTGTAAATAAAAATTGTAAATAAAAATTATTAAAAATATCAAACGCACTAAAATTAACAAAACAAAATTAACAACAAAACACTTCAATAGCGGGTATATCCACCTCTTGCAGCAACGACTGCTCGCAATCTGTTTGGCATCGAATAAAGGTGTGTTATTCTTGCCTGGGGAATAGCCCGATATTACTCTACAAGGGCCATAATTGTACCAAATTTTCTGGAGGCATAGGATAACGGCGAATAGCTTTTTTAAATTCATTCCGTAAATGCTGAATAGGATCTGGGCTGCGTGCGGCCCATTCTAATCATGAATCCAACCTCTATTTTATGAGTCAATCAGTGTTTATATTTATAAAAAATATGGTACAGCTCTTACAGAAAAGAGATATTCGGCTAATTCAAAAAATAAAATTGACGTGGTGCCTCCGGGATAATATGAGAGGACTATGAAACAAAATCAGCTCTTCCATTTAAAATACAACGCTTCCATTTACCCCTGTATAATGCCATGCAAGCAAATTTTTTTTATCCGAATAATACCAAATGATATCAATAGATGTACCTACAAACTGGTGCAAAAATCTTGAAAATCGGAGCACAAATAATAAAGTGATAAATTGTCAAACTTAATCAAAAATTTTGGGTGGCGGAATTTTGTGCCCGTGAGTGTAGTATATAAAATAGACTACAATATAATTTTAAATTACTTATTTTTTTTTAAATTACTTCCACCTTTTTTATTTGATATTTGGATTCTCCTCTTTGTACTGATTGCAAAAATGTATAACACACGATGCTTAAAGTTAATTATGATGAGAAAAATAAATTTAAAAGAAGGAAAACTGGATTGAAAAAAATATATATTTTTAACAATTTTATTACAAACATTTATATTAAAAAAAATAAGTTAAAATTTCAAAATCATCTTGAATAATTTCGATGTTAAAAATTTTGGCAGTGAAATGTTCATTCTACCCACATAACAATGATGTTCGCATCATGTTCTAAGCATATCCTACCAACATTCGTCGAAGTATATCCTTTTTAGTATATGCGTAGTACAAGCATAGCATGTACCATAAAAAACATTCTAAATTTCATGTTCTTTGCATGTGCCTCAAAGAATATTCTTGCACCGAATATACTGAGCACATTCGGGTACGTAGCATCTCGGAATGTTCGTAAAAGTTTATTCTTAGAATATACCTTAATCGAATATTCTTAGTATATGCGTAAGTATATGCAAAAGTATATACTTAACACATACCTACTTGTATATACTTTTAAAATATCTAAAAAATAATATACTGTATGTACGTACGTACCTATAGGAAGAAGAATAATGTGAGCCTATAGATTATCAACTTCGCGTTAAGAATAATTAATAAAATTTATGTATTTTAGTAGGTACTACTGAACTATCTAATTCATTTTTTTTAAACCGTTTTAATTGTATGGTAAAAAGTTTAAAACTTAATTCTATTGTGAAGAAAAATGAGAAATTCTCGTTTCGTTTTCAGTTGAAATGAATATACCATTTTGATTTGAGTTTATACCATAAGTAAAATAATTTTCGGGAATCCGGAAACGGCCATTCATTGTCATTCTGACCCTTGCATTGCATTTTATACCTGCACAAGGGAAGGGGGTAGGTAACAAAAGAGCAAAATATGAAAATAGTTTCCAGTACAGTTATGCATTTATGTCTACGCTGTTAGAGTGTTAGGTAGGACCAAGTATTTCTAGCTACAAGGACTAAAACATTTTTAAGAACATAAAAAGCAGTTTGAAAATAATAAATTCATATTGGTACTTCAATATTTCCTAAATACCTAGTAAGTAAAAGTATGTATAATGTATATAGATACCTATAAATTTTAGTAATTTACATACATATTATAATATATTTGGCTATTATATAATTATATAAGCAGCATTTTTATTTTGATGTGCACATAATAACTAAATATATTACTTATATTTTATATATAGGCTACTTACCCATATAATATTTATTATACATAGGTACCTATATAACTAACTAAAGTTTATATATTTTATACTTACTTTTTACGTAATATTGTAGAATGTAATAACTACATTCTCATATGCAATTAGAATATGTAAATATAATATATTAGTAGAACCAAAGAATACTAACACACCCTGTGGGTGTGTTAGTATTCTTTGGTAGAACCTATAGGATGAGATTGGGTGATGTTGAAAACATACTTCTGAGAAATACAGCACATCCTTGGAATATTCTTCCCATATACTAAAAATATGTGCGATAGTACATTCTAAGTATATACATAGAAGGTATATAGCACTTCCTTGGAATATTCTTCCCATATACTAAAAATATGTGCGATAGTACATTCTAAGTATATAACTAGAAGGTATATAGCACTTCCTTGGAATATTCTTCCCATATACTAAAATATGTGCGATAGTACATTCTAAGTATATAAATAGAAGGTTTATAGCACCTCCTTAGAATCTTCTAAAAAGTATGTTCTTGGTATATACTGAAAAGAAGTGCGGTAGTACATTCTAAGTATATACATAGAACGTTTAAGTACTGTAATGTAGTATATACTCAGTATATGCTCTGCACATTCGCAATGGTAATTACGCATATTCTAAGTATATACTTTTTCTGAAAAGTATGTTCTATGAATCTACTAAGAACATGAAATTGTTATGTGGGTACATGTTTGTAATAAAATTGGTAAAAATTATTTTTGTTTCAATCCAGTTTTTATTCTTTTATATTTATTTTTCTCATAAACTAATGCTTAAATAATAACTTTAAGCATGATAATGTTGTGATACATTTTTTTAATCAGTAGAAAGAGGAGAATCCAAATATCAAATAATAAAGAAGGTGGAAGTAATTTTAAAAAATAAGGGATGATACGGGGTGAGATATGGCATAATGTCTCCCCCTTCAAATATTATTTGACGTGATTTTGCCCTTTTTCTAATAATCAGTGGTTCAAAAGTTATTTAGGGTAGATAGTTTTATCTGAAAAGCACACTGTATAGGTAATATTATAATTATTTCAATTTCTTATGTATAATTACAGGAAAAGAAAGAAGAGAAGAAAAAGCACATATTCGACCACAAAAAAGTCAGGGTTCTTGTAAATTGAACAGGAATTGTACCAGTCAGATAATAATTACTTTAGTAACTGGAACGGGGCTCTGTAGTATGAGTTATTTTAAGACTCATTATGGACATGAAACTGATATGAAGCACATGAGACTCTCTAAAATCAAACGTGAAAGTGTTGCTTCCAAATTAATTGCAGGTGTTTCAGTATCACAGTAAGTTTTTAATAAACAATTTTGTCTTTTTTTTGTCAACAAATTTGCTTTTAGCATTTTGAATTCTACGAGGGACAACATTGGATGTGCATTCAAAAGAGATCACTTATTAACGAGGATGGACATTAATAATGTGATGCGTTCTTACAACATAGGTCTGAAGAATGGGTGCCGTCACAAACAAGATGCAGTCAGTGTGGAATTATGGGTCCAAGAAATTTCTGGAACTGAAAATAATCCAGTAAAATTTCACAAACGTCAAAATTCTGAATGTACTGCATACAATTTAGAAAATAATGATATTTGTCTGATATTAATGAGTCCAGTTCAAGCAGAGCTATTAAAAAAATTTGGGCAAAATCTTATATGCGTAGATAGTACACATGGCCTCAACGCATATGACTTTGAAATGACTACAGTTCTGGTCGTTGACGAATTTGGAAATGGATTTCCAGTAGCTTTCCTATTTTCAAACCGAAAGGACTCCTACATTAATGAAGTCTATTTTACAGAAATTAGGAAAGTTACTGGGAAAATACAAACACTCAATTTTATGTCTGATATTACTTCCGTTTTTTATCTTCCTTGGCAAACCATTATGGGTACCCCAATTAAACAATTATATTGCTCATGGCACATCGATCGTGCTTGGCAACAAAATTTGGGGAAAATATCAGACTTGGATAAAAGAAAATGGGTTTATAAGTCATTGAAGCATGTTCAAGGTATACTGGATGAAGATAAGTTTACTTCAGATTTCAACAACTTATTAAACCTTTTACTCTCCGATGACGAGACCAAGAAAATGGGCGAATATGTAAAAACTTACTATGGTAAAAATGTGGAACAGTGGGCTTATTGTTACCGGAAAAATTGTCCTGCAAATACTAATATGCATTTAGAGGCTATGCATAAAACAATTAAACATGTGTATTTGGACGGAAAAAAAATCAGTATGGATAAAACTTTGCACTGTTTGCAAAGATTCATAAGAGATAAGACACTGGAGAGAATTATAAAAATTACAAAAGATAAAAAACATCATCACTGCAATATGATATTTTCTAGACACAGAGCTGCATTAACATTGGAACTAAAAAATATAGAAGTATCAGAAAATAGAGAAGACAGCACCTATTACATCAAAACTGCTGATGACTTACATATAATTAGTAAAAAGCAGTTACAAAAATGTTGTCATCTGGTGTGCACTTCGTGCGACATTTGCATACATATGTATGAGTGTTCCTGCATAGAATATGCAATAAAATTGACTATATGCAAGCACATACATTTTGTTTGCTTAAACTTCAAGAAATCAAAAGTGAAAGTAAACAAAAATGAACAACAATGTGAAAACTTAGATAAGGAGACTGAAGTGACAGAGCTGCTTCAAAATTTTCCGTCCTCTACCATCTGTGTAGCAGATAAAAGAAAAGAAGCAACCGATCTGGCATTTCAATTAATTGAAAAATTAAAAAGTGACCATCTAAACATTGATCAGTTGGACTTAATAACCAAACATTTAAAAGTGGCCGCTTCTGTAGGATCTTTAAGCTGTGCACAACAGTCTGCTGAGGACTTTACTATTAAATTGGAGGAAGATAAATCAATGCCTTCAAATAAGAAAATTGAAAAACAGGCATTCTTCTCAACAAGGAAGAAAATGAAAGCCAAGAATGCGAATGAAGAAACCAGATTCTGGTGAAAAACGTGTGATAGATGACACGCTTAATTCTAAATTGTACATGTCAACCGATCTATCTAATGACCATCTATATACAAAAAATTGAATCTAAACTTACATGCATAGAAATCGGCCCACTTTAAACTTGAACTATATTTATTTCTGAAACTAATTACTTGTTACTTCCACCAAAAAAGGAATATACTTTTTAAAAGTTAATTTAACAGGCTTTAATATGAGTATAAACTTGTCATGTATATGCGTAGCAACCGATAAACATATAGAATAGTGTTTATTTGATGTTTATAACGATAATAAGAAATTAGTCAAATTTTTTTTATTATTGCCTTTGCAACAACACTTTTACATTGTTTGCTTTTCATATTTTTTTTCCTTTTGCGTTGTATGGCTACGGGCCCTTCAAGTAGGCTCATTCGCCGATTCACCAATTCAAATAAATACTTCATTCTACAATACAATTCAAATAAATAAACACCATGCTTTTCATAATTAATTAGTGTTCAAATGTGTGTAAGTTAAAATTACACTACACCAGAGAAAACCGGTTAAGTTGTTGTCAGAAAATGCAGCCAGTGAGTGATTACTGTACAACTGGATATGACACTCGCCGCGGTTCGAAGAGTGTTCCAACATTATGAGGATGAGTAGACTGGATACTTTCGCAGACAACTTGGAACTGGTTGAATTTCTCGTGATGATCGCTTTATTGTGTCAACAATGTTGTTAAGGTCGTCACCTTAATGTCGTTCTAGTGCAAAAACAGCTCCTTGAAGTAAGAGGAATGGTTATTAGTCAGTGGAGAGTAAAACGAAGACTGGAGGAAAATAATCCGACTCCTCGAATATCTGCAATTGGTTAAAAACTTATATTCATTTTTTATCCGAGTAAGAGTTTCTGAAAAAAATATAGTTCAAGTCCAAAGGTTAACGTGGGCCGATTTCTATGCACTTTAGTTTATGTACTTACATATTGTTTGAGATCAATCACATTACATATACATATTCCATTTATTTTAGGGAAACACTTTGCTGATTATTAATTTATCATCCAACAAATTGTTTGCTTTCTATTGGTATTTACGTTTGTTGTTCCTCATGCTTTATTCGTATTGATATTGTTTTAAATTTTTTCCAAGATGCTTCTATGTTTTAATTCCTTTAGGTTTATAAAATTATTTCATTTATTGCTATATTCACTTGTTTACTGAATTCTGTAGCTGTTGATCTTATTTCTTGAAGCATGTATATTTCGATTTTACTACTGTAACTTTTGCTGTTTGTGACTTTTTGGCTAATTTATGAAACTAGGTTTACTACACTTATTCTTGATCATAGTAGATAATTATCTGAGTATATCGCTAGCCGTCATGTTACTTTTGTGTTCATGACTCCATTCTTAACTCGTGTGTTAACTATTATATAATCAATTATTATTTTCTCATTCGTACTTTTTTACTTCTCTTGTATACTTATGAATGCCTTTAGCGATGACTCAAAAATTTATGCTGCACTTTCTCAATGGCATGAACATACTATTTGTAATATGGATTCCATTTTACAACACAATTTTCCAGTAATATACTTACAAACATTTATCAGTTTGATGACATTATGTTATGTCGATTATTTTCTCCCTAGTGCTTTGCTGATTTCCTCATTCTTTATGCCTAGTCTAGCATTTAAATCGCCTATTGTCATTATTAATTGTTTATCATTAGGATTACATACCATAAATCTTAAGAAAACATTTTCTGATGCTTAATTTACATTAAGATTTATTATTTATATTTACATATTGTTAAAAATATTACAATGGTGCTCATTTTCAGAGTATAATCATTTGATTAGAAATAATGGAGTCAATAGAGTTTTTACTTATGGAAAAAATTAAACAAGGTAGAATTTTTTATAATTTCATTAAGAATTAATGTACAATAAACAACATATCAAAAATTTCTACTTCAAAAGTGGGTGCTCCATTTTTTATTAAACAAATAAACTGCAAAATTAGTTGTTTTTTTAAAATAATTACGAAAATATAAATTTTAGAAAAAAACTGACGTAAGCATTGAAAAATTCAGCAAATTTTACATAAAAAACATATATAAACATTTTTCTAAAATTAAATTTACAGCTTTTATAATTTTTTATTTATAACGCTCGAGTCACCCCTCTCACAGCGCCCGGTTGACTAAATTTAACATAACTTTAATTTTTAATTAATTATTTAAATTAACTTTAAATTTTACAGCTTAAAATTAAATTTTACAAATTGGAAATGAAAGAAGAACATTAAATCTATTTTATAGTTATATTACAACCAAAAAAATATGTGAATAATTACAGTGTGGGTGGAAAGTGGGGCTTACGCGAATTTTGTTTAAAAAGTATTCCAAAATGTGTAACTAATACAATTTTACCTATGAAAATCTAAAACTTACACAAATTACTTGTCAAACATCGTACTAAACGATGTTTCATTCAAAAAATCTCAAAAATTTTATTCAAATGATATGTCTCAAAAAATACAATTTTTGAATACTTCGTAGTTTTACATAATAGGACTTTTCAACGCTTTTTATTTGTTTCTAGATCCTGACAATATGTCGTATAATCCGTGTATAATATTAACGTACATGAATATATGACATATGATAGAAACTCAAAACAAATGAGAAACAATTGATGGATTCGACTGTTACTTGATGGGAGTTCATTTTATCTAACAATAAAACAATGAAAACGTTTGTTTTCTATACTTCCACAAAATGTATTACAACTAAGTGACTACAGCCGTTTCGGCAGAGTGCCTTTCTCAAGTGATATAGTTTACAATGTGTTTGCCTTTTTAAGTCTTTAACTGAAGAGGTTGAGGAGTGGGGAGCTGTTTGTCTCGAGTTGGTCATTCAGAATTATATCTGTATTTTTCTTATCTTTTTTATCTTCTTTAGAATCTATGGCAATTAATAAATTTAAAAATACAGATATAATTCTGAATGACCAACTAGAGACAAACAGCTCCCCACTCCTCAACCTCTTCACTCAACAAATGAGAAACGTTGAAAAGTCCTATTACTACCACTTTTAAGAAGATATTACTCAAGTTTAAAAGGCTACATTAAAATTTGATAGGTGCTTTTTTAAAGCTAAAGACGTATTCTTTAAAATGCACTAAATGTACTCAGTGGCGTGCTGGAACTTTTCAAGCGGCCCGGTGATTTTATAGAAAAGCGGCCTCCTATGCTCATTTTACCTTCTATTATTATCAGGATGTTTTATTCGTTATTTAAAAAATAAAAAAAACAAAAATATAAAATATTTTTAAAGCAAACTTAAAATTTGAAATGAAATAAAAATGTATACTATTTTTATTCAGTTGCAATGCGAAGGCAAAACTGTCTTATTTTTCACTTAGAACAGAGAGTGCAAGCCAGCACTCTAAATCGACGATTTTCGACTCTATTTGGAGTCATCATCAGAGAGGCGTAAAATAAAATTTTGAGAATTTTGAATTACATATGAAGTTAAATTTTCTTCTTCTTCTTTTATATAGGCAGTACTGCCTGTTTTTCTTCAACGGTGCCTTTCATTCTGCCCCTAAGTTGTCATTCCATCTTTTCCTTGGGCGTCCTATACTTCTCCTGCCTAACGGTGACTTGTCCCTGGCTATTCTTACTGTCCTTGATTCAGACATCCTGCTTATGTGCTCATTCCACTCTTCTTTTCTGTTCTTTACCCAGGTATTTATATTGTCTACCCCATATATGCGTCTGATTTCCTCACTTCTTACCCTATCCTCCTGTAGTCCTTGTACAACAATCCTTCTTAACCCGCGAGTAGTCGCGCGGTGAGATAGAATCTCAATTTTTATCCTTTTTCGCGATAACTTGATGAAAAATTTTGCAATTTTGAAAAAATTTCGTAAGTGTATCGAGGAAGGGTGTAGTAATGCGTAGGATTTTTTTCTTTTCTTCTTCTTTTTTTTGTGGAATTTATGGCTTTGGGGAGAGCCAATTAGCTTTAACCCGCGAGTAATCGCGCCGTTAGATAGAATCTCACATTTCATCCTTTTTCGTAATACAGTAAAACCTGTCAGTAACGGCCACTAAAAATGAAAGAACTATTGGCCGATATAATAAGGTGGCGGCCAGTTTTTGTAGTCTACATATAGTTGGTTTGGGAAATTTTTAAACTGGCCGTTATTACAGGTGGCCGATGTTGGCAGGTGGTCGTTAACATACGTTTTACTGTACAGTAAAATTTGTCAGTAACGGCCACTAAAAATGAAAGAACTATTGGACGATATAGAAAGATGGACAGTATTGCCAGTTTTTGTAGTCTACATATAATAATTGGTTTGGGAAATTTTTAAACTGGCCGTTAGGACAGGTGACCGATGTTGGCAGGTGGCCGTTAACACAGGTTTTTTAATAAAATTGTTAGAAAAATATATTTTCAATATAAAAAGTAGATAAAAATAGTACAAAATGAAAATTTGTTTTAAATTCGTATTTTGAGATAGAATCTCACACGCGACTATCGACGTTACAGAAGTGAGCGCGACTACTCCCGGGTTAAGATCTTCATTTCGTTGGTTTCCAGATGTCTTCGTGTTTTGCTTGTATCTGGTTTGTTGAATTTTACTAAATCAATTATAAAAGAGAGTACAAATACAAGTACACTGCAAATACTTTATTTTAACAATATTTAAAATGTTAATACAACGCAATAATCTAAACATTATTTTGCAGTTATTTTATAAAATAATTACTTGACTCTCGATCAATCATTTCCGCATTAAAATAGATTTTTGAGCAAATTCGTCGATTATTTCATCATTTTTAAGCTCATAAAAAAGCTTCTTTTTCTATTGGGACCGTGCAAGTTCGGCAAAGCGACCCCTATTTCTACGCTCTATACTAAAATTCGCACTTTTAATTATATTAGCCAATTATATTAGTCCTGGTTACTGGATAATTGTCAAGGCCATAGTCCAAAAAAATAATAAGAAAAAATAAGATTCAGGTTATGTTGAAAACGTCAACAATTGTATGTAGTAAATAAAATTAGTTATTAAAATGCAGTACTGCAAGCAAAATAAAATTAATTAAATTTACCTTTATATAATAATTGCATATCATATCAATATTGTGGAGCAATATATAATTCTTCTGCTTCATTGACATAAGGTATGAAATATACGTCAATTTGACAATTTCAATTGACAATATGAATTATTTAAGATAGTTGCAATATTTCTCCGCGACTCGCGCAGGGTCGTTTCTCGTTTCCCCTTCCAAGTACTTGCACACCGCGAATAGCCATTAGCATAAATGTTTCCAAGTGATCTTGTGTTAAAGTACTTCTTAACCGATTTTTTATGTATTTCAACGTTGAAAAGCTTCTTTCGCAAGATACTTGTATCACTGGAAGAGTTAATAAATGCTTATATACAATTTAAATTTGGATAACCACACTGATATAGTTGTACTTGCAGCTAACAGTTGTAACAGCGTAACAACAGGCTATACAATCTTTACACTTTTTAGTACCACACAGAGGTGAAGTTTTCACGATATCAACAACATTGTCATTTGTTACTTCATGTTAATTATCACTTAGCTTAATAATATAATCCTTCATATTTTCTGTAGACTGAAGATATTCATCATTAACTTGATCTTCTATAATTTCAGTATTTTTTAATACAGTCCATTTATCAGCAAAATCCACGAGTTCTTCTCTAATTTCAGTCGCAGATATGGTAGGATAAAAATTTCTTAATTTTTTAGTAAATGATTTAAATGCCGTTAAAGGTCTGCAATTTTTATTGTATCAAAATTTCTAGGATGTAGAGTGCTTATATCATCATAAAACGATTTGTTTTTAAAATTCGGTCAAAAATGTGCAAGACTTTTTTCCATTTTTTATTCTGCAGAGTACATACATGTTTGAAGGAAATTGGAAAACCATAAATATACTTGTATGTAGGAAAATAAATATTATATATAGCAATCTATTTATGTATTTAGAGTTTTATTCATTTACTTAAACTGTATTTTACAATTAAAAAAATTTAAATTTTTTTGAAATGTTTTATTAATATTATTAGCAAAATTAACATTCGTTTGGAAATTAAAAAAAAAACAGTTTTTTGCCACATCCAAAATTTTTTGTGAAAAAAACCTATTTGACCGGCCCCAAGAGGCCGCGGCCTCTCGGTGATTGCACCGATTCATTTATATGGCCAGCACGCCACTGAATGTACTGCCAAAACCGAAAAGAATCAATTAAAAAAAATGTTATACAAAGTCATAACTTTTATCTCTACAACTTACCTAAAATACATCTAATATCAAACTTGAAAAATAATAGAAGTTAAAAACAATTTTTGTGCTCTTATAGGTACCTACAGTATGTCTATGTAACTTGGAACCTATGAGGAACTTTTTTATTATCAATTTTACGAAAACAGTTATTCTTCATAAAATGTTCTGCTTGGTCTAAAACCCAAAAAGCAACAATCAGTGAATGTTTATCATTTTTATACAAGGTATGTCTTAAAATATGAATTTCGCTCAACGCTAAAATATCCTTATATTTCACAATAATAAAAAATGTAATTATAAACAGTTGTTCGGAATTAAAAACTATGTTTTAATATGCAATCACATCCTTCAAATTGAAATATTGTGAACTATAAAGGTACTTTACTCTTGAATGAAATTAATATTTTTTGACATATACCTCATATAAAATTGATAAAATTTGATTACATCTTAATTTCTAGATCATGCAGAGCTATTTATAAAGAATAACTTTTTTCGTAAAATTAATAATAAAGTAGTTATCATATTGTAATAAAATGATGTTGGGTTATCATTAATTTGAGAAAAATTTATATTTTTTTCCATTTTGAAGGATGTAATTGAATATTAAATCATAGTTTTTTAATTCCAAACAACTTTTTATGATAACAATTTTACTTACTTTAAACTTGAGTGAAATTCATTTTTTTTAATTTTCCAATTATTGTAATGTAAGATTCAGCCTTACACCTAAAGGAAGAAAGGCTTAGTAATAAATAAAAATACAGTCAAAAGGATTCAGCATAGTCAAAAATGAAATAGAAACATTTTCGATCAAAGTAAAATGATACGATATTTTTTAAATTGGTTATACAAAAGTTGTTTAACCAATTAATAAACTTTTTCCGAAACAATACCTGTTTTCGAATTACATTGACTTCCATAAAATTGGTATTGTATTTACATAAACTGCGCTAACTTTGGAATATGTATATTATAGTATGTATACTAATAAAAAATTTAAAATATGCATTGTGATTATTTATAAATGTAATAACAATACAACCATATTAAGAAATTTTATTCATATAGGTACCCCTAATTAACAAAAAAAATATTGGGAATATTCACTAATATAATAACATTATAACTAGCAGAACATTTCGTCGTCGTCACGGCAAAAGTCACTAAGTCCTGTGGCATTGGTCTTTCCTTAGTGTGAAAATTATATGTGTTGACTTAGTTTCATTAGCTTTTATCTTCCATTTCTTTAACCACTGTCCAATTTGGTTTAGGTGTTCTTGAAGTTTTTAATACTGCAGCTCTTGGATCCTCTTCAGTTGCAAATATTGCTGTGTCATCAGCGAAAGTTCCAATGGTGGTTTGTGGAGAGGTTGGTAAATCGGATGTGTACAGTACATAAAGAAGTGGACCCAATATACTACCTTGTGGGACTCCTGATTGAATTTTGTTACAGTTTGATAGTTCATCCTCCACTTTAGTTTCAAATTCTCTGTGATTTAGATATGATTTTAATAATTCAAAGTATTTTTTGGGTAGAGATTTTTTGATTTTATAAAGTAATCCTGGGTGCCATACCTTATCAAATGCTTGGCTGATGTCCAGAAAGGCTGCTGTGCAATACTGTTTATTGTCCAAAGCTCTATTAATTACATTTGATATGCGATGGCATTGTTGCACTGTAGAATGACCTTTATGGAATCCAAATTGGTGTTCTGGGATCCAGTTTTGGAATTCTAGGTCGCTCATAATTCTTTTAAGTAACAGCTTTTCAAGAAGTTTTGACATTATTGGAAATATCAACAGATCTGAGAAAACGAACATTTAGTGGCTTCTACCTGACAACAAAATGGTAATTTTGGACTTCGTTATTTCTGCCAGACTATGAAAATTGATATTGTGAATTGATTAATACAGGGACCTCAATTTTGACAAAAGTGGACTTAGTGAGTTTTGCCGTGATGACGATGATTTCATTCATCTACCACTAAATCCTTCCCCTCTGTTATTAGAGGGTACTGCAAATTTGTAAGTGCTGTACAAACTTGAAAAATGAAGCCAAGGTAGAATATTATTAAGGATAAAAAAATTAATTCTTCTGTTTGCTCATTCTACATGAATTCTGCCTCTGGTCACTATCCTAATACAAAATACATGTTCTTTAGTAAACTGTGGTGTGGTTAGAAATTATATTAAAACTAACTCCTCGTGGTAACACATCACCCAATAAAAATCCCTAATCTGTATCAATTAAACCTCACACTCACCCCACCACCAAATGACACACACCAGGTGTCATTTGATCCAAAATCACACCACACCATTATGGACATCTTTTTATATGATGTTGAACCAACGTACAAATCACTACAAAATATTACTGCTCCATTAGGAGCTACAGCAAACAAACCTTTGAAACTATTCATGTGTTTATAAGTAGATTTTTGAATGGCCATTAATGTTGGTTTTTGACATGTCACTTTTGTACAATCCACAGTAAATCTACAATTTGTTAAAGTGTGGAAACTAACTAAAGAAAAAGGACACCTGAATAGAATTGGGCTGTACGAAGGGAACCTTAACTGCAGACTGTGCAATAGGGGAACTGAAACAGCACATCATGTACTGTACGAGTGTGAGGCTTTGGATCACAAAAGGCAGGCTATTTATGGACAACCAAAATTAAGTCCAGCAGAATATGCCACCCAACCCATGCTAGGGATGTACAATTTGGTACGTGGAACCAAGCTTGTGGATTGGGTGACATAAAAGGTAGGATGGTTGGCACAATAAGCCCATGAGGCTGCAGTGCCATCGGAGACATATGTCAGACGACCTCCAAAAAAAAAAAAAAAGTGTGGAAACTAGCAGGTAAATGTAATTTATTTTTAAATTGTAATGGTATATTTTTTAATAGCTGAAAGAACAAAATTTCATGTAAAACAATTAGCAATGTATAAATAATATTTGCAATAGTCCATCTACTGTAGCAAATTTAAGTGTAATTGCATCTATGTCATAAATAAATGATATTTTTTTGTTAAAAATGCCACACTTCACCCATAATAATGGTATTCTAAGTTTCCAGTTGGTATTCCAATGTACATTTTCAGTAAATTGTGATCATTCTTAATGTGCTGAAATGAAAATCAGTATTTGACAAATTGTCTAATTTCAGTTTCAGCTAGGTATTCTTTTGTTAAAAAAATACATTTCTGGATCTTGTGGGGCCATACTTGGTGTGATACCCCTTGAATGAGATGACTCTGGTTGACATTCAGATGGTACTGAAGATGTAGAAGGTCTACAATGCATTATTTGAATAAAACCAAGAGGATTATGAATCAGGGAGAAACATTTCCGAGGTGTAATGCTTGTAGTTTGCATACTAAAACAAAACAAATAATAGTTATTTTATACTCGTTAAAAAATAATACCTACATTATTATTGTACCTGTGATAAACATTATTTTATAAAGACACAATCCTCTATCCTTGTTTAGTCATATTATATTGCTTTCAATTTTATAAACCTAGGATTTACACATGACATAGTAGGTAATACATTTCTTCTGAATTTTCACCAGTCCTATTTTAAAATATGTTGGAAGGATTTTCTTTATCTTCTTTATAAAAGTAGCACCACACCAACATATTAATGAATCATTCTACTCCGTTCTTCAGATATCCTAAAAATATGGTGTCATTATACCCTCAACATACAATTTTAGATTTATTTTAATGCTTACAATATCAATCGTCACCATTCGGGTACTCAACACATTACCATTTTTATAGAAATAAAAAATAACGTACAAGAAGGTAGTTATATTATTCCATTTTTGAAAACAAAATAAAACTTGGCGTCTATCAATTGCAGTGTTGCCAATGCAAAAATAAAAATTATCCGAATGTTGTGAGCCAAATATCCGAAATTATCCGATTCTAATTACATGGCATAATTGACATTGACAGTTGACATTTGTACATTGGTCGATGACCTTGACTTGACACAATGTCATATCCAATATGGCGACGAGCAGGTTTTTATGTTTTATTATGGAATATTATGTTATTAATTAACTATTAAAATTATTAATTATTCATATATTTATATAATACAATATAATTTTATAATTATATATTTTATATGGAACAGAGTATACTACAAAAGAGTTGTTCCGCCATATTGGATAGTGCGTTTTTGTCAATGGAATCGAGCCCATGCCCATCTACTTAACCGTATGTCATATCCCCTCTCCCCCATATCACTGTAGATGACAAATAATGGCAATGGCAAGAAAACTTGTATGTTGTAAGGTTAATAGAAATCTATTTATTGAAATAAAAAGCATAACAAATAATACCTTGAATTATCCGAAATTATCCAAAAAATTGTTCAATCCGAAAGTTATCCGATGGTCCATGAAATTATCCGAAAATCGGATAATTATCCGGACATTGGCAACACTGATCAATTGTCAAAAATACCACGTGTGAATTCAACTGACATTGACAGCAGCAGTTGACGTTGACATCCAGCAGCCATTGTATATCACAAGAATCTACAGGTCGAGCAAGTCTCGTAAATTTCACGATTGCGAGCCACGCTTCACGCAACCGTGTTTGCGTACTTGTGTTTCGAGTTGCGTGGTCGTGCAGAGTTATATTTACCAATTCGCGCAATCGTACTTGAGACGCTGTGTCAGGTGAGGTGTTTGAAAATTTGTGTAACTTGATTGCTTGATTCTGTGGTGTGAAGGTGGTTAAACTTTTGTTTTATTTTTTTTTTGTTTTGTTTGTTTTTGTTGTTGCGAATATATCGCAGAAAGTTTTTAGATGAAGTAATTGTATGATGAAGATACACAGAAAATACAAGAGGGCAGCATACTTTGCAAAACAACTGTTACAATTTGAAATCAACAATTTGTTAAGTTGTTGTCTTGCAGAGGAATATTTATAATCAATGCTTGCAGGTAAAAAAAGTGACTTTTTAAAAAATTATATCTTGGAAACTAAAAATTATTTTTATTTATAATTGAAACATGTAAAAGTATAGTACTCTCAAAAAAATTTCAGCCAAAAATATTCATTTTTGTAGAGTTGACTGCAATTTTTCGACAACAGCCCTTTTTTGCCGTGAGCAGCATAACAAGTCCAGTCTCATCTGAAATCAAAGTTTCTTGTAGTTTATACCTCTGGCTAGTGAATCAACAAAGGATTTTTTATTAGATGAGGTCATTTTTGTTTTATAAAAAAAACTACTTTAAAAATGAGAAAAATTGGGGTCAAAAATGTGTTTAAACTTATGTAAAATCTTCAAATTTCATTTTTTTTTAATTCCTTCGTTCATATTCTAGCCAGAGGTATAAACTACAAGAAACTTTTTGATTTCAGATGAGACTGGACTTAGTTATGCTGCCAACGCAAAAAAACTTAAACTCTACAAAAATGAATATTTTTGGCTGAAACTTTTTTTGAGACTACCTTAAGTACTATACTTTTACATGTTCCAATTATAAATAAAAATAAATTTTAGTTTTCGAGATATAATTTTTTTAAAAAGTCACTTTTTTTACCCACAAGACCCCTTAAAAAAATGTTTGGAAGAATATGTTTGATGGCCAAGATGCATACATATATTTAGAAGGAAAGTTCCTGATTTCTGTAGTATAATACATAATACCGAAGAGGAAGTAGCCCTAAGCGCCGGACTCCACTTGCGATTTGTAGTTGTGAAGATTGAACACATTCTTTCAAATAGAAGTCAATCCATGATTATTTAGTCACAAATGGATTGACTTGTATTTGAAACAATGTGTTCAATCTTCCTGATTACAAATCGCAAGTGGAGTGCGGCGGTAATAACACCAAAATATTCCATATAGGTCCATAGAAGGTACACAGACATTGAAAAATTCCTGGAATATCCCCGAAAACATGTTCCCTGAGAACATCCCAGGAAAATCCTGTGTCAGCATTTTAAACATTACCTGAATGTCTTATTGGAACATTCCATGAATGTCCACGAATGTTCTCTGGACATTCAAAATATATTTTGTAGACATTCCCTGGATATACCAGAAATACAGTGATGAGCGCTCTAATAACCGGCAAAATAGCACAAAAGATGTATTAAGTAGTGAGATAAAAAGACATGAAACTAGTCGAGCTGGGAAATTTAGCGATATTAACTTATACATTTAGATTGTATTGATTGTGTACCACCTTCAGACGTATCAGACGAGTTTGGAAACTACCACTGTCACAGTGACAGTTTTAGTTGACATACTCCTCCGATATGTGTAAAGGTGGGATCAATATAACGTAAATTTAAAGGTTAATTTCGCTAAATTTCCCAGCTCGACTAGTTTCATTTCTTTTTATCTCACAACTAAATATTTTGCCGGTTATTAGGGCACTCATCACTGTACATCCTTGCTGATGTGACAATACCTCCTATCTGTTTTTTCATGAGTTTTGTATGAGAGATGGAAAAACATGTTTTAAGGTCACCTCCTGTGTTCATATGTAAGTTTTGACTTGTTTTGTAGTTCATAGATAGTTTAATTTACTACAAAACAAGTCAAAAAATATCATATGAAAACAGGAGGTGACCCTAAGACAAGTTTTTAGTCTCTCTTACAAAACTCATGAAAAAACAGATAGGATGTATTATTACATCACTGACGATATGTGGCCATACCAAATAATACATCCTTGATAAATATAAACATTTTTATTGAACAAAATCTTTTCATACATTTTTTTAATGCAATTTACTGATATTCCTAAATATTTCAAAAAAATGTGTCACATTTGCTTTGTAAACCTTTCTTTTGCCTTTCGTAGCCACATATTCCGTTTCCTTCCTGGTTTTTTTGTAGACCACTTCTCTCAGCTGATTCTAAAAAAAATAAAATAAAGGGTAATTTTTCTATCCTTTACAATTAACAATCAGAAGAAATATTATTTACAGATAATGATATGTATAATAATAATAGGTTTGTTCTAGCATCAGTTTGAAACCATCAGCGAATAGTGGACCAGCGCGAGTAGAGGGGATCGCACTGGTGACTGTATTATGTTCTTTTACTGACCAACTGTTTGCTGATGGTTTTTGACTAGTTTGACCGTTTGCTAGAACAAACCTAATAATAATGAATATTTTGTATTTTGACAATGACATCTGATGTGGAAGTCAAAACATTAATAAAATTATTTTTTCAAGTTAACTTTCACATGCGCGTCTTAAAATTTAATACTTATATCATAAATAACTATTAAAACTATCTTAAGAGGAAACAGTATAGATCAACAGGTAGCGAAAATGTGTTCCAAGATTGCGGCTGTAATTTTGAATATTTTTCAAGATATTTGGCACACATATTCGTAATATAATAAAGAATGGCGGTACAGAGCCCAATTTGAAAAATATATTAATATGTGGAAATTACTCTGTAATTAAATACAATATAAAAAAAACGAGCTTGTACCGCCATTAAGAAGAACAAAAAAATACACTTTTTTCAAATACAACTTTTTTATCCGATTTTGTGTTATTTTGGAACTACTAAAATTTTTTATTTTATTAGTAGTTCCAAAATTACACAAAATCTAGGCATCGGATAAAAAAGTTTATTTGAAGAAAGTGTATTTTTTTGTTCTTCTTAATGGCGGTACAGGCTCATTTTTTAAATATTGTATAATTACAGAGTAATTTCCACATATTAATATATTTTTCAAATTGGGCTCTGTACCGCCATTCTTTATTATTTTACGAATACGTGTGCCAAATGCCTCGAAAAAATATTCAAAATTACAGTGACAATCTTGGAACACGTTTTGGCTACCTGTTTATCGCTACTGTATTACCTTAAAACATTGCAATTTGCTAAACCAGTATATTTTACTCTACTACTACTCTACTAGCTACCTCATTTTCCACTGTTTCTAAAGACTTGTTTACATGGGTAGAGTTTTGAGGAGAGTAGAGTAGTGGTAGTACTCTACCAAAAATGGCTTGATACCATTCACGTGAGGAGAGTACAAGTATAGTACTGATGCTAGTATAGTGAAACCGATTTTTGTATTTTTAAACACTCTTGATTATAAGTGCACCTTAAATTCTTAATTTTTTGCTTAAGCTTGTTTACTCCAAAGCCCCCTTTGCCATTCTTTCGACGATTTCATCCTCCGCAGCTTGCTGCAAACTTTTATTTCTGTAGTATACACTACCTAAATTCCATAAACACTGGTATTCGCCGTATTATAGCTCTACAAGTTTTAAAGTTTCATCTTCGGTGAACTTCATTTTCACTATTTACACAAAACACAATTCCAGCCAGAATGACAGCGCCCCCATGTACTCTCCTACCTACTCTATTCTGCCATAATTGAGCGTGTTCTATGGGTAGAGTGTGCAGCCGAGTAGACATTTTGGCAGTAGTGGTGGTCATAGAGTAGTTACTTTGCCATAGGTTGCTAGTCACTCTACTTTAACTCCAACTATACACTCTACCAGCTATTCTACTGTGCTGAGCATTTTTACAGGTAGAGTTACTCTACTCTATCAAGTACTTGCATCATTACTCTACCCGTGTAAACAAGTCTTAAATCTACTGAATGAAAATCTACTTAATCTTAATCTACTCTTAATGAAAAATGTCTAAAATCATTTACCCACCTAGTATTATTGTAGAATTTAAGACAGTCCAGTGCCTTATAAATAATTTCAATATGAATATTTTTCCCTTTAATTCTCCTTTGATACCACTCCATTTTAGATTTTGGGGAACTTATTTCATTGTGTTTATAGACCATATTTATTGAAGGAACCCAATCTGGAGATTGTTATTATCTATTAAGTCGGCTGGTTTTCCTATAAGATTAAAATGTTAACATCTTCAAAAATCGTTACTGTTGTAATTGTAACTTACCAGATATAAAATGATTACAGCAGACAGGACAGGAAAATTTTCATTTCGCTAGTAAAACCTGTACATTGTATTGCATTTAACCATTGTTGTCTCTCAGATAGGGTAGAATACCCAGTGATTGGCCATATTTAATATTTGTGTTAGTCATTGGCCCCCATTAAAAAACTTTTAAAAACAAGGCACCACTGTACAACTAATACTAAATACCAGTATCAAATTCGTCTTCCAACATTCAAGGCCACTTCCATAAAATTTCGTTGTTAAACAGTCTGCCATTTGCGTGCTACAACTCGTTGTTAACAGGTCTCTCAGTCATGTGTAGTATTAGTTAGATTTCTAAAGTATTTGCTAAGGGCGACTACATTTTGGTAAGTGTTTGTGCAGTTTATTTTCTTTAAAACCCTGATTTTCTTACTTTGATTGTGTTAGTTACGTAATTGGTGGCTAATTAAATAATTTTTTTATGTTATAACTAGTAAATTTAAGAAAATAAATGACGGCCAATCTCTAGATTATAAAACACATACTACATTAGTGATTGGCCTGATGGCCAATAACTGAATTTTAAATATCTCGACGAAATTATATTTTCTATAAATGATTTTGAACTCTTTTGGCGTATTAACTCTATTGCTAGTCTATATGCTACAAACAAATCATTAAAATCAGTTATTGGCCGGGGGCCAATAACTGATGTTACACAGGGCCAATAACTGATTTTTACAAATTTGCAGGTAATATTGAACTGAACTTTTTTGGAACAATGCCTAAAATTATTGACGGAGAGAAATATCAAAAAAAGTATACAGAAGAAGAGCTTCAAACTGCCCTAGATGAAATAAACAACGGGTTTTCATTACGAGAAGTTTCAAGGCGCTATAAAATTCCAAGGGCAACCCTACAATTTCGAAAAAGTAAAAAATTTACGAAACCAAATTTAGGACCTAATCCAGTTCTTCTACCAGAAGAAGAAAAAATTTTGGTGAACTGGATTTTCGAAAATCATAGGAAAGGGTTTCCACGTCGAAAGGAAGATGTGCAGGAATCAGTTAAGCAGTTTCTTGATAGTAATCCCAGAGATAATCCTTTTATTAACAATCGTCCTGGCGAAACTTGGTACAAAGCTTTCCTACGAAGAAATCCCGAGATTTCTTTGCGTACAACAGAAGCTGTAACCGCGGCTAGCGCAAATGTTTCGGAAAGTGACATACGAAAATGGTTTTTTGAAGTTGAAAGTTTTTTCATAGAAAAAGGACTTACGGAAGTGTTACAGTACCCCGATCGTATTCTGAATGCAGATGAGACATGTTTTAATCTGTGCCCGAAAAACAGTAAAGTTCTAGCGCCTAGGGGGGCATCAAATGTTTATGAAGTAGAACATGCATCGTCTAAATCTAACATCACTGTGATGTTTACTTTTACAGCATCTGGAGGAATAACACCACCGATGGTCGTGTATCCATATAAACGGCTTCCTGCGAATATCGCCAAGTCTGTTCCTGGTGAATGGGGCATTGGCCTTTCTGATACGGGCTGGATGAAAGCAGAATTAATGTGTGATTATATTGAAAACATACTTTATCCGCATTTAAAAAAGGTGAATACGTCTTTTCCGGTCATTTTGTTTTTAGACGGTCATCGAACACACATGACGTACAACCTTAGTATCTTATGTAAAAAACTAAATATTGTTTTAATATGTCTATATCCTAACTCTACGAGACTTCTTCAACCGGCAGATGTGTCAGCTTTCAAGCCTATCAAAAGTGGATGGAAAAAGGCTGTTATACAATGGAGACGAGATCATCATTCAGAGACATTATCAAAAGAGCATTTTGCAAATGTTCTGAAAATTGCCGTGGAACAAACTGGAAAGTCAGAAACAATAAAAAGTGGATTCAAGGCTTGCGGACTATACCCTTGGAATCCAAACGCTTTAGATTATTCCAAGTGTCTTGGAGGACAAAAAATATTGACAGTTGAATCCGAAACAAAGTCAGAAAATCTAAGTAACACATTTTTAAGTTACAAAGATTTCTCTCGCATAGTAGGAAATCGCATTATTCAAGAATTTAACAATGATTATAAGGATGTCACAGAAAATGAACAACCACTGTTGTTTAAGTTATGGAAAAGTTTTAAACACATTCCTCAGGCCATAGAAGTGATTCCGGTGGAACAGCAAACTTTAAATATGCCTACCGATAGCACTGTCCATACAGAAGAGCCTGAACCTTCCGATTTCAACATTAATGAGATTCCTGTATTAATTGTAAGTCACGATCAAATATTAGATGGGCTGCTGGATGAAAATATTCAAATTATTAATGTCCAAGATATGCCCCCTGAACATACAGGCACGGAGCAAATTGAACTATCAAGGCCTAATAATAATGAAAACACAAACGAACAAAGACCTCCAAATCTGAATGAGACTTTGCAGTTTGCAAAGACACCTAAACGAAAAGGAAACAGAAACACCGAAAAAATAACATATGCAATTACATCTACCCAGTGGATTAAAAGAAAAGCTGAGGAGGAGGAATCTAAAAAAAAGATTGCTGCAGAAAAGGAGGAGAGAAAAAGACAACGTTTGGAAAAGAAGGCTGTTACAGTAAGCAAAATTTCCAAGAAGGTTAAAAGTTTAAAAACTGCCAAGAAAGAAAAAACACAAAGTAAAAAAACAGAGAAAAGTATAAACCGAGAAATAAAAGATGATGATAAGCCTAAAATGTTGAACAAACTTACCGAGCAACCTATCTTACCAGAGAAGGATTCTTTTAATACATGTGAAGACAATTGGCTTCTTGATAAATTTTTGTCAGATATACCATCTTCCTCGTCTTTTCAAGATAACAAAAAATGTGATTTGAAAAATATTGCAATAGAGAAGGTAAAAAAGAGTTTATTTACCGATGAGGTAATGGAAACCTACAAGAATAATTCGTTATTTAAAAATCCTAAGCTGACTGAGGGTCTTTGCTTCTCGTGTACTTATAATTTTAAAGAGCAAAATCTTGGAATTAAATGTAACTTTTGCCGAAGGGCCTACCACATTTCTTGCATAAATAGACTTAATATGCATAAATCAAATTCACAAACATTTAGCTGCAATATATGTCTAAAAAACCAACATAAAATTAATTAAGTCTTATACTTATGTATCATTTTTTACTTTTATATTAAAAGGGAGTTATATTAATAGGGAATTATTTTGATTTTGTGTACTATTTTTTACTGTGAATAAATACTACATATTTTAATTAGTACCTAAACCTGTTTCTTTTTTGATTATCTTTTTCGGCCAATAACTGATTGGTGGTGGCTAATCACTAGAAGTTTCATAATCCGTCCTGGCCAATAACTGACAAATTAGTGGCTAATTACTGGAGAAGCCATGCCAATAACTAGTTTTTGACAGAAAGGTATTACACAAGATTTTTTGGAACTTAAATTTGAATCTAGACTAGAAATGTTTGGTTTTGTATAACCTACAACTGATTTTTTATAGGGAGGAACGTAATATTCCTAATGATAAACATTTATTACATAATTCTATGATTTAATCCCTTAATAGAAATGTGACCGGCCAATCACTGGGTAGTCTACCCTACCTTATTTAGTTCAGTTTAAAAGTGAACTTTATCTTGACTTTATCACATTTCACACTTCAAAACACAACACCAATGAAGCATATTATCTTTCTAAATTAATACTTCCAGAGAAAATGTTAAATTAATCTTTGTACAACACAAAATTACAAAGAAATACAACTAAAATTATCTAAAACTCATTAAGAACAGATAGAATAAGATTTATCTTTTACACCCAGTAGCCATATTGACATATTGATTTAATTTTGAAAACGATTATATTTAAATTTGGTAAATATAACTCCGTACGACCACGCAACTTGAAACACAAGTACGCAAACACGGTTGCGTGAAGCGTGGCTCGCAATCGTGAAATTTACGAGACTTGCTCGACCTGTAGATTCTTGTGATTTTTTTACTTTTTTATAGGCTATATTTTTGAGTTATTTGCGAAATACCGTCTAAAAATGTGGTTATTTTGTTGAAAAATGAACATATTCACTCGCAAATAACTCGAAAAGTGTTGACTTGGCGAAAAAGCTCTATTGAACAAAAGTTACTTAAAATTAGTCAGTTTACCCATTTCCGGACTTATTTTGGACATATATTTTTTCACCCCCAGGGCAAAAGCACACATCGGCACAATATCACTTTTTTATTTTGACATGTTAGCTATGTGTGTACCAAATTTGATGTCAATCCAAGCGGTTCTTTAAAATTTAGAGCAAAAACCGTGAAAGAATGGACTAATAAAGATTTTTCTAGAATTAAATCTGTAGCTTCTATAATTTTTTATTTATAACGCTAAAGTCACCCTTCTCACAAACATTCACTGTAAACTAGCGTACGGCGAAGTGCACGGTTGAGTTATTTTAATGTAATTCTTTAACTGATCGATCAAATGAAATTTTAGAAATTGGACATGAAAGTAGAATAATTAAGCTATCTTATGGTTATAATAAAAAAATAAAATTTATGGGCATAAGTACGGTGTGGGCTGAAAGTGAGACTTACATGAATTCTATTTAAAAATGTGTAACTAATACAATTTTCCTTATAAAACTCTCAATTTTGCACAACTTACCTTTCAAACATCTTACTAAACGATGTTTCATTCAAAAAAATCTCAAAAAATTTAATTCAAATGATACGTCTCAACAAATGTAATTTTTGAAAACTTCATAGTTTTACAGAATTAACACCATTTAAAGACGGTATTACTCAAGTTTGAACAGGTCTATTACAGTTTTATAGGTGTCTTTTAAAGCTTAGGATGTAGTCTCTAAAATGCACTGAATTATTTTACTTTAGAAATGAAATACACTATTTCTTTTTGAGAAAATTAAGAAAAATAACAAAAATGTAATACAAAAACCGAAAATTACCAGCTAAAAAATGTTTATACAAAGTGATCAAAACTTTTTTCTGTAAAACTTACCTAAAATACATTTAATAATAAACTTCAACAATAATAAATGTTCAACAAAAAAATTTTGTTTAGCTCTTATACAGTATGTCTGCGTAACTTGGAACCTATTGATAACTTTTTTATTATCAGTCTTACGAAAAAAACTTATCCTTTATAAAATACTCTGCATCATATATAATCTAAGATGCAACCATCAAATATAAAATTTTATTAATTTTATACGTGGTATGTCAAAAAATATGAATTTCACTCAAGAGTAAAGTACCTCTCCAAAATATCGAAAATTGTTATTAAGAAAAGTTGTTTGGAATTAAAAAATATGTTTCAGTGTTCAATTACATCCTTCTAATTAAAATATTGTGAATAATAAAGGCACTTAACTCTTAAAAAAATTCATATTTTTTACATACCTCGTATAAAAATGAAAAATTTTGATATCTGATGGTTGTATCTTAGATTTTAGACCATATAGAGCATTTTATGAAGAATAACTTTTTTTCGTAAAATTGATAATAAAATAGTTACAATACTTGAAATAAAATAATGATGGGTATTCGTAATTTGAGAAAAAATTGAATTTTTTTTTCAATTAGAATGATGTAACTGTATATTAAAATATAGTTTTTAATTTCAAACAACTTTTCATAATAGCATTTTTTGATATTCTGGAATATAAAGGTACTTTACTCTTTAAAGAAATTCATATTTTTGACACAACTCGTATAAAATTGATAAAATTTAATATCTGATGGTTGAGTTTTAGATTTTTGACTATCCAGAGTATTTTATGAAGAATAACTTTTTTCCGTAAAATTGATAATAAAAAAGTTTTCCATGTAATTCCTATCTACGCAAACATACTGTATAAGAGCTTCTGTATAAGAATTTTTAAATTGTAATGCCTTAGAAAAATATAAGCTTGTTTGAATTATTCCGAAACAATGCATGTTTTCGTTCTAATTGCACTCCTCTATTAATTGTAAGTCCAAATCAACAGACAGAGGGAACAATTTTATACTATATGGCAAAAAACTTGCAATCTCTAAGAGATGGGACCCAAGCGAACACGCATTAGAATTTACGATTCAGGTGACACAAAAATATCTTATCATCGACTTTTTTGTGAAATAATATGTATATAACATTTTACAGCAGCTTAAATAAAAATTTAAAAACCTTTGTGAGTTAAGATTTGTAGAGTTTGTAATTTCAATTAATATTCCAGCTCTAGTTTCTCGGAAGAGGCTTTTAGTTGTCTAAAAAATAATTATGCTAACTTTTTTGACATTCTTTGGTTTGAGGTTTAAAAATTATGCGATTTAGTGATGACAATACCTGCTGCAAGTGCGTTTGTAGAACGAAGTTTTTTGTACTAAAGTGAATTAAAAACTTTGTCAGAAATTCCGCAAGTGAGGAGAGGCTAGCTAACTTATTCTTTTTCTCATGATCATCTTTCAGTGCGTCACAGTTTTTCGATTTCTCTCTAACGCATTAAATTGTATGTGACAGAAAAAAAGGCACGTCTGGGAATACTTCGGTAATTATTCTAGTTCGGTGATTATTCTAGTTGTCGATAGATGGCGCCATAATCAAAAAAGAATTATTTATTAAATAAAATAATAATATTATCAATATAATCTGTACAATTTATAAGACTATACAAATGAAAGAAAATACCATTTTATAAATGCAATAGACACAATTGATTTGGTTTTATTCCAAATTGAAAATAAAATTTGACAACTGTCAGATTTAACTAAAATGTCACGTTAGAATAAATGTCATAAATGTGTATTATCACGGACTTACCTTTTTTTCTATAATTTGTGACGCACTGAAAAATGTTCATGAAAAGGAGAATAGCAATTTTGTCAACTGAAAATGAACTTATTAAAGAAATGTCGGAAAATCCCAGTTTTTATGAGTGTATATTAACGAGTTTGCTCAAGAGTGTAACTCGAGTTGTAACTCAAGATTCAGATTTTAAAGAGGCGAATTTAGCAAAAAAATTGCGCACACCTCAATATAAACGACATAGTTTAATTCTCAATAGTTTGGCTAATACTCCATTGAAAAAAGTTGTATTTTAAACTTAGGTGTGACATTTCAGCGTGAAAAAGGCAGTAACACTGGATACTCCCTATGTTAAATATTTACTTTCTTTATACTTGACGATGAAAAAGGTTTTTAAATGAGTTACAACTTTGTTACACGTATGTTTAATTTATAAAGTAATCAAACATATGATGCATCTCATAAGTCAATTTATGGAAATGAAAATAAAAAGGATTTACTAACTTTTTTTCCTTTTTGATAGTTGCAGTGGACAAAATAAATATAGAATAGGTTTGGCTAGGCTATGTAGTGAGAAATTCTAATATTAACATTACACATGTATTTTTTGAAATAGCACAACAAAACGAGGCCAATTCAATGCATGCCCTTATAGAAAACGGAAAGAACATTAAGTCGTATATGCCCCAGACGAATGGATAACCATGATACCTATTAAAGGACACACATGTTAATTTTGAAGCCGATATTAATCGTAAAAGAGTAAAGTAATAAAGTAAAATGGTCTAAAATTAAATAGTTACAGATACGCAATAAAAATGTGATAAGTTTGAGATATTTATTTTATACCATGTTTTCTTCATAGTGATAGGATATTATTGTTATTGTAAAATTTATAACTTCCAATTAAAATTGTGAAAACTGTGAGTTGACATTTTGTTGAAATATACCATAAAAACGAATTTTCTCCTATCTATATTGCCAATAACTCAAAACATACAACCTTTTAATAGTAAAACGGAAAAAATAATTAACACGGAGAGTATAAAATGGTTGTTAGACGAGTTACAACCTTTTTCTACGAAGAATCATGTTTAATCCCAAGGTTATCTCAATCAAACTCAAGATTTTGAATAGTTAATAAAATTACAAAGTATCTCACGGTAATCCCTTATTATGCTATAAATATCATATCGCTTTAGGGTAAAAGAGTCTAATCATTACGCTACAAATTTTTAAAAATTCATGTTTTTGTTTTTTGCCTCCCATGTAAAATCGCTAAAAATGAGTTACAACCTTCTTCGATGGTGTTGTCGAAGTATGATAGAATAATAGAGCTGCACTACAAGTAAAAAGTTTAGTAAGTCTGTTTATAATTTCATTTAATTTACATCCCTTCAAATATCACGGCACGTCACTGGTGTGCACTCTCAAATGTTTTTTCGAATCTCCTGCTACACTAAACTGCTTAAAACAAATTTCACACTTGTAAGGATTTTCTCCAGTGTGCAATCTCAAATGTCTTTTTAAAGTGCCTGCTTCCCTAAATTGTTTAAAACAAATTTCACATTTGTGAGGCTTATCTCCAGTATGCACTATCAAATGTCTTTTTAAATTACCTGCATCACTAAATTGTTTAAAACAAATTTCACACTTGTAAGGTTTTTCTCCAGTGTGCGATCTCAAATGTCTTGTTAAATGACTTTGCCGCGAAAACCGCTGAAAACAAATTTGGCACTTGTAAGGTTTTTCTCCAGTGTGCAATTTTAAATGATCGTTCATATGAGCTTTCTGAGAAAACCGCTTAAAACAAATTCCGCACTTATAAGGTTTTTCTCCTGTGTGAACTTTCGTATGTTGATATAAAGAAACTTTTCGAGTAAACTGCTTAAGACATATTTCGCATTTATAACGTTTTTCTCCAGTGTGTACCACCGAATGTTGTTTTAAAGAAGTTGCATCACTGAACTGCTTAAAACAGATTTCGCACTTGTAAGGTTTTTCTCCAGTATGTAATCGCATATGTCGTTTCAAACTAGATACTGTAGTATACTGCTTAAAACAAATTTCACACTTGTAACATTCTTGGCCAGTTTGAACTTTTTTATTTTTGCTTAATGTTTTTCCCTCACTGCATCTACTTATATAGTTTCCTTTATCATATGAAGATTTAGTTAATGGTTCCATAATTTGCATTTGGTTCTCCTCTTGGAGGAAACCTAAAATACAAAATAACTATAATGTGAAAATATTTCTGGAAGGAACAAATTACATAATGTAGAAACAATGGGTTTTACAAACAAAGAAAAGAAAACAGATTCTGTAAAGCAGTTGTATATTGACCTATACTTTGACAATTTTTTGGAAACATTGATTCACTGCTAAGAACTAATTTTAAAACTTAGGCAAGTAAATGTAGGTACGTCAAATACAGCGATTTTTCTACAAAAATAAAATATTTTGCTAATTCTATATGACCAGGTTCATTAACCTACAAAAAACAAGTAGGTACACAATCTAGACTAGTAAGAGTTTTCCCAGTCACTCACTCTCATCACTTCTTTTTGACGAAAAAAAGAATCTAAAACAGAAAATATGTAGATGTTCCCCAGTGTGTATCATCAATGTCTTTAAATTCCTTTGATCAGAAATACCCTTAAAACAAAGGACACCGCACACATCTTATGGAAGATATAATGTCACTGAGTCACTCAAATGAAATAAAATTTACATTAATAGATTGGTCTGGAAATTTTGATAATTTCATATCAGTGCGCCAACGCTGAATTATTAATATTAATGGCGTAAATTGTAATTAAAGTTAAGCGAAATCATATTTTTTTGAAGTCTATAAAACTATCACTCATAAATAGTATTAGACTAATAGTGACTATTCACAAAGGTTGACCACCCGTGAGTTAAGCGGATTATAAGCGAACTAGAGAAACTATATCCTTTTGTATGCCTGGTCAAATTATACTGATACAGGGTTGCGAAAAAATCTGGCAACACGGTAATTTCTCGAAAATCGGTGGAACAATTTTTATAGATTTTGGTGGGTAAGAGTCTTCTAATACGACCGATATTATAGTGGTAATTACATTGTTGTCAAGTCTTCCGTTTTTCCGGAAATCTAATGAACTTTCTTATTTCAAATGGAACACCCTGTATATTTTTTGCGTGTTGAAGTCCTTAGAAAATACTAATTATTTTTCATGTTACATTTCCTATATCTAAGTGCCATAATGTCGGAGTTATTGCTACATTTATTAAAAAAACATTTTAAACAAATTATAAAGATAAATGTTTTTCGGCTCGAGTAGATATTATTTTAGGTTCCTTGGGTCATTGTAAACAAAAAAGATATTTTGTAATTTTCCTCTAAAGTTCCGAGTAACAAACAATTTAAAACCGAAAAAATTCGAAAAATGGCGGTTTTCTAGGTTCAAAAACACAAGTAAATATTATTTTTGGAACTACAAAGTGACTAAATTCAAGTTCAAACCTAATTTTATCAGTTACCGATAAGTAGTTTGGTCTTATTTAATTTTAAAATATTGTTTTTTAGTTGTTAATGACTTCGCCCTTCCTCTCATATTATGCGCTTCATTAATAATTAAAAAAGCAATGTTTTAGAATAAAACGTGCAAAAATTCTTACAGGGAGCTGATAGAAGAATTGGCTTGAATGTAGGTTCTTCGTACTTCCAAAAATAATATACCTTACTTGTGTTTTGAACCTAGAATCTCGTCATTTTTCGATTTTTTTCAGTTTTAAATTGTTTATAACTCGGAAACAATTAACTTTAGAGGAAAATTACTACAGACCTTTTTGCTCTCAATGATCCACAGAACCTAAAATAATGTCTATCCGAGGCAAAAAAATTGATTTTTATAATTTGTTAAAAAAATGTTTTTTATAAAGGTAGTAATAACTCCGAAAATAAGAAAGTTGATTAGATTTCCGGAAAAACGGAAGACTTGACAACAATATAATTAGCACTATAATATCGGTCGCATTAAAAGACTCTTACCCACCAAAATCTATAAAAATCGTTCTACCAGTTTCCAAAAAATTATCGTGTTGCCAGACTATTTCGCAACCCTGTATTTAGGTCCATTGTTGTGCCTATTATACAGGGTGTCCCGAAAAGATTGGTCATAAATTATACCACAGATTCTGGGGTCAAAAATAGGTTGAATGAACCTCACTTATCTATATACAATAGTGCACACAAAAAAAGTTACAGCCCTTTGAAGTTACAAAATGAAAATCGATTTTTTTTCATATATCGAAAACTCTTAGAGATTATGGCAGCAATATCTTAAAAAATAAAATAAAATGTGTGCACCATAAAACCAAGATTTTCTGGGGGTTTTGCTCCCTTAAACCCCCCAAACTTTTGTGTACGTTCCAATTGAATTATTATTGTGGCACCATTAGTTAAACACAATCTTTTTAGAACTTTTTTGCGTCTTAGTAATTTTTCGATAAGCCAGTGTTTATCGAAATATTTTGAATATTTGTCTAATCCACCACATATTTGTATATGGTTAAGTACGATTATAGAGACCTGTTAATAATCTAAAAATGTATTTATAACTTAAATTTTAGGTATATTTTGAGAAAGAAGCCACATCTCGATAAAAGCTGACTTATCAAAAAGAGACTAAGGGCCGGTTGTTCGAACGCTAATCAAGAAGTTGATTATAATCAATCATTTATTGTAATCAATTTTCTTGATGGGAATCAAATCGCGACATGAAAAATACATGTAAAACACTAATCAGTTATTGATTGTAGGTAAATCAGTAATTAAAATATAGCCGCAGCTCTTAAATTATTAAAAATTGCTTATTATTGTTATTGATGTGTAAGTAAAAACAAGAAATTAACATCAGAAAGAGTTTAATTATGTTTTATTTTAAACTAAAACCAAAATAATAAAATAAATCAGTCAACATAACCTCAAAATGCGACATCTGTCAGAAGTACGCTTAATCAAATATAATTGTAATTAAATATTTGATAATGATCAGTTTTGATTAGCGTTCGAACAACCGGCCCTTAGAGGCAAAAAAGTTTTAAACACACGGTGTTTAACTAATGGTACCACAGTAACAGTTTAATTGAAAGGTACACAAACATTTGGTGGGTTTAAAGGAACAAAACCCCCATAAAATTTTTATGTAAATATATCAAAAAAGAAGCCGCATACTAAGAAGCAAAAAAGTTTTAAAACGTGTTTAACTAATGGTACCACAATAATGAATTAACTGGAACGTATACAAAAGTTTAGCAGGTTTAAGTGAACAAAACCCCCATAAAATTTTTATGGGGTGGTCAAATTTCATTATAATTTTGTTTTAAGATGTTCCTGCTATAAGAATGATACGTCCATTTTCAATAAAAAATCTCTAATAGTTTTCGATATACAGTAGAGCGTCGATAATCCGAACGATCGCTAATCCGAACGCAAAAAAAAATTATAAAATTAAAAAAATATGATCACGGACCGAATTTTTGGATTTAATATGACAGTATGGGCAAAATATGACCGCGGAGTTTTGTTTTGTTAATGCAGAAATACATACAATTTATTATACAGATGTTTTATTCCTTGTTTGTAACTAAAACGTATGTACAAATGTACTATGTTTATGAGCTTTGTATGTATTTTGAACATATGTTCGATAATCCGAACAATTTGATAATCCGAACTACCTCTGTACCAATTAGTTCGGATTATCGACGCTATACTGTATTGAAAAAAATCGATTTTCATTTTGTAACTTCAAAGGGCTGTAACTTTTTTATGAGCACATTTGTACTAAGGTAAGTTAGGTTCACTCAAACTATTTTTGACCCCAGAATGTGTGGTATAATTTATGACCAATCTTTTCGGGACACCCTGTATATCAACGATTTATTTTTAGATATTAATAACAGAAACTTATGTTTTGCGGATGATCTTAAAATATACTGTGAAATTAAAACATTAAAATTGATAACTGTATATGTAGATTTGCAGAATGATCTAAATTATATAGATACTTGGTGTATAAAAAACAAACTCTTTCTTAATGACAATGAGTGTAAAGTAGGTAGTAAGTTATTCTAGAAAGGAAATAAGGTTAATTCTAATCATTTAATTCAGGGGTCAGAACTGGAAAAATCTAATAGCATTAAAGATTTAGGAGTTATATTTGATTCAAAATTAACCCTTAACAACCATATTGAGCAGAAAGTATCCGATGCTATGAAAATTTTTATCATCAGAAACTCTAGAAATTTTAGCGATATAAGACCGATTAAACTGCTGTATCTATTGCTAGTGCGAACAAAACTAGAATATTGTAGCTTAATATGGTATCTTATTTATGTTATATGCAACAGATTGAAAACGTACAACGAAAACTTTTTAAAATATGTAGCATTTAAGGTTGATGGAGTATATTCTGCCCATGGTTATGATTACGATTTGTTATGTAACAGGTTTAATATTGTAAATTTAGAGTTAAGAAGAATTATATTTTCGGTTTCATTTTTATTTAAGTTGTTACACAATTGTGTTGACTGCAGTGATATATTAGGCCAAATTAGATTTAATGTGCCACGAATAACTTTTAGGTCAACTATCGTATTTACTTGTCCATGTGCGAGATCAAATATGTTACTGAAGTCACTCATTTATATTTCTTATTTACATATGTTTTTAATTTCTTATTTATTAGTCCAGGAACCAAAGCTTTTTCTACAAATATTTCTACAAAATGGATCAATTTGCTTGAAAATTTGAAAATAAGTAGTGGATAGTCCATGGATCAAAATCTATATGATGCCGACAGGTGCTTTTACCATGGGGGTGGTTGCCACCTCATCTCGGGGGCAGAAATTTTTTATTATATTTTGACCGCAAAAGTTAATAAAAAACATTCATTCTAAGCAAAAAATGTTCTATACACTTTTTTGATAAAATTGATAGTTCTTCATTTATTCGCTATCGAAAGTGTTAGTTTTATATCTCAAAAATCATTGTTTTTCGATGGTATACTCATTTACGATTCACTCAATTTTTGCCATAGAACAAATTTTATCAAACTAAGTTCTTGGGAATTAAATTACCTACAATTTCATATTTAAACATTTTTTCGTATCTCTAATTCTAATCTTTCTATTCTGAAGAAAATGGTATTTTTTACCAAATTGCAAACATTCGTTATTCGCCTTAAACTTCAGTTTTTTAAAAACTAATCATTCTAAGCCAGTCAAACTTCTAGAATACATTAATAATACATAAATAAAGAAGAATAAATAAGGCCAATGACTAAAAACACCGCTAACTTACATTATTATGCTTCAAATTGGATTTCTCCTTTTTTTTTCAAAAAAATATATTGATTTTCAACAGTAACTTTTTTTATTTTTTATCTTAGAAAGTCCGTTAAAAAAGAACTTTGTAGGTTTTAACAAGATCTATAAGGCTATTAATATTAAATCCTTTTAAAATTCTCAGTCACAAAAAGAGGTGGCTTTGAAAGGGTTGGTAAAGGTGATCTTTGCACGATATTACGAGTTTTAATTGTCAATAGCTCACTCAATTTTTGCCGTAAAAAATTTTTGCAAACCAAGTTCTTGGGAATTAAATAATCTACAACATCATATTAAATATTTTTCCTATCTCTGATGCTAATCTTTCTATTCTGAAGAAAAGGGCATTTCTTACCAAACTACAAAAACTCGTTATTCGCTTTTAACTCAATTTTTTTTAAAACTAATCATTCCAATCCGATCAAACTTCTAGAATCTATTAACCTTTAACTACCCGCGCATCAAGTTATGACATAACTACACGCGTGGCGTACTTTATACGCCACAAGAAAATACACAATAACAGCGGATTTCTTTATTTTTTTTTAAATACACTTAGTTGTTGTTTGTTATAAACCTTATTCGGCATCAGTGAATACTTGGAGTTCCTTCTCAGTAAGCCAATTAAGATTTATAACTGGAATCATGGAATAACTGAATTCCATGATAAATAAAATTGCTAATAATTTTTTTTTTTAAATATGATATCTCACGGGAGAAAAAGTATTGTTTATAAAGAAAAATATATTTTGTGCCATAATAACTAAAAAACAATTGAAATATGTACTTATATTACTACTTATATTAATATAATCGTGGCGTATATTGTCCCCCACCGGAAACAACAAATAATAAACTGTAAATTACGATCTTCCCAGAACGCCGATTATAACGAAACTAAAACCAAATTGTAAAGCACATTCCAGTGATAGGTTAGAGACATAAACAAGGTCAAAAATTAAATTTTTAAATATATTTGTAGTAGAATTCTTATATATGGCGTACAAAGTCTTATATATGACGCCAGCGCGTGTAGTTAAAGGTTAACAATACATAAATCAACAAATCCAAATCAGGTCAATGACAAATTTTAATTAGGGTGGTGATTAGGGGGTTGTTTACAGTTTAGAATAAAACTGAACCTTTTTGTGAAAATTTAAATGTTATTTATTGGAAGTAATAAGAAGTTGTGATTTATACTTGAATATATTTAATGTTGGACTTAAATTTCCAAGTGAAATATCTAAAGTTAATGTTTTGGTATATTTATTTTGTTGGCAACAATGAAAATGGTATCAAATATTATACAGAAATAGCTCTGATGTAAAACTGTCAGGCTAGGTAAGAGATATGCCATGCAAGGCGGACTTGCATAGCCTTGCTGTAAGGTTGCTTTAAAACAAATTTTACACTTGTAAGGTTTTTGATCAGTATGTGTTCTCAAATGTCTTTTTAAAGTCCCTGCTATATTACACTGCTTAAAACAAATTTCACAATTGTAAAGTTTTTCTCAAATGTAAATTTTCGTATGTAGGTATATCCAAAGATTGTTTATGAGTGGACTGCTTAAAACAAATTTCACACTTTTATGGCTTTTCTACAGTGTGCGTTCGCAAATGTCTTTTTAAATTACTTTGATGGGAAAACTGCTGAAAACAAATTTCACACTTGTGAGGTTTTTCTCCAGTGTGCACTCTTAAATGTTCTTTCAACTGACTTGCTCGGGTAAACTGCTTAAAACAAATGTCACACTTGTGAGGTTTTTCTCCAGCGTGCGTTAACAAATGATTTTTCAAAATTCCTGTTTGAGAGAATTGCCTAAAACAAATTTCGCACTTGTAAGGTTTTTCACCAGTGTGCGTTTTTATATGATCTTTCAAATGGTGTGCTACACTAAACTGCTTAAAACAAATTTCGCACTTGTGAGGTTTTTCACCAGTGTGCCTTTTTATATGATTTTGTAAATGGTGCGTTACACTAAACTGCATAAAACAAATTTCACACTTGTAAGGTTTTTCTCCAGTGTGCACTCTCAAATGTGTTTTTAAATTACCTGCTTCATTAAATTGTTTAAAACAAATTTCACAGTTGTGAGGTTTTTCTCCAGTGTGCGTTCGTAAATGATTTTTCAAAGATCCTATTTGAGAAAATTGCTTAATACAAATTTTGCACTTATAAGGTTTTTCTCCTGTGTGAACTTTCGTATGTTGATATAAAGAAACATTCTGAGTAAACGGCTTAAGACATATTTCGCATTTATAACGTTTTTCTCCAGTGTGTACCACCGAATGTTGTTTTAAATAAGTTGCATCACTGAACTGCTTAAAACAGATTTCGCACTTGTAAGGTTTTTCTCCAGTATGTAATCGCATATGTCGTTTCCAACTAGATACTGTAGTAAACTGCTTAAAACAAATTTCACACTTAAAACATTCTTGGCCAGTCTGAACTTTATTATTTTTGCTTAATCTTTTTTCCTCACTGCATCTACTTATATAGTTTCCTTTATGATATGAAGGCTTAGTTAATGGTTCCATAATTTGCATTTGGTTCTCCTCTTGGAGGAAACCTAAAATACAAAATAACTATAATGTAAAAATTTTACTGGAAGTCACAAATGTTTTACAAACAAAGAGAAGAAAACGGTTTCTGCAAAGCAGTTGTATATTGACCTATACTCTGACAATTTTTTGGAAGGATTGATTCACTGCTAAGAACTAATTTTAAAACTTAAACCAGTAAATGTAATGGACCAAGAGCTAGCAACGTCGGAAAAAGAGCTGATTCTTTAATATATTGTTCCCTATGCTTCCTCGAACACCGTACCGGCCATCTGGCTACAGATACAGGTTGCGTTCATTACTGTGCAGCACATTTGTACAGGTAAATATATCGAATTTAAAATTATTATTTTAAGACGAAAAATTTTTTTGTCATTACTTTTTAAACATTATTTCACACATACATATTAAACATTATTATTCAGTATTAAACAGACATTTCTGTGGTTTAAAAAGTAAAGACAAAAAATTTTTCGTCTTAAAATAATTTTAAATTCAATATACAAGGTAACTGATTAGTGTGATAAAGCTCAGTAGATCCGCTATAGTAAAAGATAGCAATAAAAGTTAATAACCAAAATTGTAGCCAACTTTGAGCTTAACATTACAAAATTAGTTAGAATGTTACAGGGTGTTCGATAGCATAGTGGCAGACCAAACTTGTTTTTTTTTTTAATTTAACACGCTATATTTTTTTATATTCGATATCCTCTTAACTTCCCCATCACAAAAATATAAAGGTTTGTTATGTTATATAGGGCTTTTACAAAGTTATAACCAAGTTTTCTATAAAAGTCGTAACAAGTTCAGCTCCCTGTATAAATAAAAATAAGCACAACAGCAATGCTTTATTGGTGCCATATTTTTTTGTTGACTGAAAATTTTTATTTTTAAGAAATTGCTAATTTTCTTTATATCGAATACAGGGTGAGTCAAAACGCAAGTAGGTACATTCTTTTTCAGAAAGTTTAAATGGAATAACCTGTATTTTATATCACTATCGAAAAGTACCATTACCATACTTTAATTTTTGTATAATATTCCATATGACTAAATTTGTTAGTTTTCGAGATATTTTCATTTTTCAGAGCAAGTTATTAGAGAGATATCGCAAAGGCATTTTTACCGCACGCTAATAGCGGAATACGCTATTTTGACATGTATGCAAGCGCAGAGTGAATGTTACACTAATACCGGATAACGTGTTCCGCTATTTAGGTCGAAATAAAAGACGGTAATAACGTTAACGCTAATTTGACATTTGGGATGAAACATAAAAATAATTTGGAGAATACAAATTTTATAAACTAAAAATTGTAAATTATCTTGTTTCCTGTGTTGAGAAATGCTTGTGTTCTTATTTTGTCTACAATAGACTGCTTTTTGTGGATATTAGATATTCAGATATTTTACATTATTTTTATACTGATTATTTATATTTATTGTTGGTTAAATCATTCAAATTAAAATGCATGTCAAACCTGCTCAATATCCAAATTCATTTTTCAATAAAAAAACATTTACAGTATGGTTGTCATAATAACGTTAAGCCCCGCCCAAAACATTTGCGATAACTCTCTTGATGCCAGTGTTGAAATAGGCCGTTATCCTTTATTTACGTCTTGACTCATTATTAACGTTAACCTTTGCGATATCTCTCTATTAATTAGGGATTTCTATTTAAAATTACTGAGAAAATAATGTACTTGCGTTTTGACTCATCCTGTAGTCCAGGGATCACCAATTAGTGTCCCTGGCTGTCCGTTTCGAAAACCTGTGACACTTCCGGGGTCCGGACCTAATGCTACCTATATCCGGTTGTTCTGATTCGGTTTCTTTGTGGATACTTGGTAAAAAATATATCCATCATAACAACAAATCAGAAGGATACCGGGCGAAATTTTTAGACAGAAATTGTTAAAACACTTTTTTTTAACACATTCAAAACATCACGTTTTTGTCCATGAAAATGTTTTTATCATTTTTGGGTCATCTTAAACAAAAAAGATCTTCTTTCGCAAAAGTTGATAGAATGCGAGTTTTAGGCGATTTAAAATCTAAAAATGCGAAATTAAGCTTTAAAACTCATTTGTAAATATTTATTTTTGAGGTTGTCAAGTGCCTAAATTGAAGTTTAAACATTCAATTTCAAGTTTCTTATAAGTAATCGGGCATATTTTAATTTAAACTGTTGTTTTTAATTATACGCGTCCTCTCTATATGATTGGCGTATTTAATTAGCACATTGGCAATAATTAATTGAATAAATAAATAAATTATCTAAAAAAAAACTATGTTAATAATATATTATAAAATTTTAATAAATGTACAGTAGGTATTTGTTGGGAATTTTTGGCATAAGTACGTATAATATGTATACATGCGACAGACACACATCATAAAGTGCGACGACCGGCGATTAACAATTAAAAAACAACGGTCTATATTGAAATAAGCCCCGATTACTCGTTAGAATCTTGAAATTAAATGTATAAGCTTCAATTTAAGCACTAGTCAACCAGAAAACTAATAATTTGCACATGAGTTTTCCAGCATCGAAAATGTGTGTGCGTATTTTCACATTTTTCACATTTTAAATCGCTTACAACTCGAAAACTATCAACTTTTGAGAAAAATGACAAGAAACCTTTTTTGTTTAAAGTCGCCCAAAAAACCTAAAAATGCATTTTCGGGCTAAAAGATAATTTTGAATTTATTTAAAAACATTTTTTTCTATATAAAAAAATGTTACACCTTTCTGAAGTCTGGAATGAGTTTAGTGCAACTAATTTTCATTAGGAAGGGAGTTGAGATTCATCTGTTAGCTCAGATCTGTACCGATTTTTAATAAAGTTCATTCTTGAAAAAGCGGCTAAAAGCAATTTCATGGACAAACATTTTCAAAATTGCAAAACACTATATTCTGAATTTAATCGCGGTCCGCACAAAACTAGCTTACAGTCCGGATGCGGACCGCGGTCCGCTAATTGGTGACCCCTGCTGTATTCGATATAAAGAAAATTTTCACAGTCAACAAAAAAATATGGCACCAATAAACCATTGCTGTTGTGCTTATTTTTATTTATACAGGGAGCTGAACTTATTACGATTTTCTTAGAACATTGGTTATAACTTTCTGGAACGAAAAAATTAATGTTTTTAATAAGTTTTCTGCTAATAACTCCGAAAGTTCTCGTTTTATCAAAACTAGTGTTGGAAAATTCTCGAAAATGAAAATCAGAGAATATTCCCGAGAATATTCTCGATATGGAGAATTTTCTGAGAATGAACCCTACGACGCACTTAGGGATATTGTTGAAGATGAAATAGGGTATTAAAAATCATGAAATTATATACAAAATTATGAGACTAAACAACAGTTTTCTTTATACAGGGTGTCCCAAAAGTAGTGGAACGGTCGAATATTTCGCGAATTAAACATCGGATCGAAAAACTGAAAAATACGTGTTCAATCATTTTCAAAAATCTATCCAATAACACCAAACACCAACCCCCACTACACCCCCTGGAGTTGGTCTGGAGGGTAACTTTAAAATCTCAAATGGAAACCCCTAGTTTTTCTTGCAGATTTGGATTCGTTACGTAAAAGTAAGCAACTTTTATTCAAGACATTTTTTCGAACTGTGGATAGATGGCGCTATAATTGAGAAAAACGATTTATCCTGATACTATAGGTAAATTATAGAAACGGTCTAATATCTCGAGAAATACACTTCCAAATGAGAAACCAAAAAAAGGTTTTTAATACTTTTCGAAAACCTATCGAATAACACTAAACATGACCCTCAAACCCACCCCCCTGGAGGTGGGGTGGGGGGTAACTTTAAAATCTTAAATAGCAACACCCACTTTTTATTACAGATTCGGATTCGTCATGAAAAATTAAGCAACATTTATTCGAAACATTTTTTAGAATTGTTGATAGATGGCGCTTTAATTGGAAAAATACGATTTATTAGCGCCATCTATCAGCAATTTTAAAAAATGTTTCGAATAAATGTTGCTTAATTTTTCATGACGAATCCGAATCTGCAATAAAAAGTGGGGGTTGCTATTTAAGATTTTAAATTTACCCCTCACCCCGTCTCCGGGGGGTGGGTTGGAGGGTCATTTTTGGTGTTTGTCGATAGGTTTTCGAAAAATATTAAAAACCTGTTTTTTGGTTTCTCATTTGGAAGTGTATTTCTCGAGATATTAGACCGTTTCTATAATTTACCTATGGTATCAGGATAAATCGTTTTTCCCAATTATGGCGCCATCTATCCACAGTTCGAAAAATGTCTTGAATAAAAGTTGCTTACTTTTATGTAACGAATCCAAATCTGCAAGAAAAACTAGGGGTTTCCATTTGAGATTTTAAATTACCCCCCACCCCACCTCCAGGGGGTGTACTGGGGGTTGGTGTTTGGTGTCATTGGATAGATTTTTGAAAATGATTGAACACGTATTTTTCAGTTTTTCGATCCGATGTTTAGTTCGCGAAATATTCGACCGTTCCACTACTTTTGGGACATCCTATATATAAACAAAATACAAAAACAACAAAGAACACAAAATTTATTTGATAAAAGATGAAAGTTTCTTCTTCACAACAAATAACGCTAGTAATGGACGTGAAGATTTAATCATAAAAACATGAGGTCTCAGGTTCAGAATCTATTTCTATCATTAGCTCATCCTGATCATATTATACATTCTGCATTTCAATGTATTGATGAGGAGT
This sequence comes from Diabrotica virgifera virgifera, assembly GCF_917563875.1. Taxonomy (NCBI): domain Eukaryota; kingdom Metazoa; phylum Arthropoda; class Insecta; order Coleoptera; family Chrysomelidae; genus Diabrotica; species Diabrotica virgifera. Next base: position 35,707,244 of record NC_065448.1, read on the forward strand.
TGTGGGATTTTATTTTTCATGAGTCGTCAGCTCAGTCGTGGATTGGTCTACGTCTAAAGGGGCATTTAGACGGGCTAGTTTTTGAAGCAATATGTTGCCGAAAATATATATTTGGTATGTTTCTGGCAACATTACAGCCATCTAATGAAAATATCGCCGTTTGGCTGAGCCATGTGGCCGAAATTTTACTGGTATTTGAACATTACGGCAGTGCCTGATGCGTTGCCGATAAAGTCGAACTGCTGTGGAAAATTTTGCATGTAGCTCTGTATTTCCCCTTTATTTCCTGTACTCTGTTGAAATTTAATTTGGTTTTGTCAAAACATACACAGAAAAGATGAATACGTGGTCAAATGAAATCAAAATAAGGTTTACTAATGCAGTACATTTACGTCCAGAGTTGTGGAGCTTGGGATACTTCTGGAACTATGAGACAAATGGAAGAGTAGTGCACCCTGAATCAATACATTAAACTAGAACTGTTAGTATATTTAAATAACAATTGCTAATCTTGTTAAGATTGGTATGCGTTTCTCGTGTTTGATATTTCTTCTCTATTCTTGGCCCTATCATTATTTAATAGTTCGAAATCACTTTTTGACATTCTTGAAAAAGTCTTAAACAAATAATTGTCTAGCATTATTTCCATAGTTAAATTCCTCATTGTTTCGCGTTTACTTAGAAAAGCCGTATCCACATTTTCCGTTTTTCATTTTTCTTTTTTATGTATCGTCTTAGCACGATTAAGGACGCAGCAACTCTCAAGAGAATATTCTCGAGAACGAGAATATTCTGGTTGAGAATATTCTCGAGAATATTCCCGTTCTCGAGAATATTCTCTTCTTACATCACTAATCAAAACAACTTTACTTGACAAAAATGTGTCTTTTGAAAAAAATAAACAAATTTTTTTTTTAATTTTCTTTAAGACCAGTAGTAATCGAGCTATACTTTATTATATGTTAGCTCTTCTTCGTCAAATGCTATATTGTAGTTTCAAAGTCAAAAGACGGTTCAACCTAATTTAAAGTATTTAAACATATCTATCTCCAGAAATAAAAAAAGTCTCTAGCTCAAAAATTAATGAAGAGAATGTCAGTCCCTATTTTTTTCAGCGAAAAAGTGATCAGAAGGAACCCCCGAATCACCACCTTAATTAAAATTAGTCTTTGACCTTATTTGGTCTTCTTTATTTATGTATTATTAATAGGTTCTAGAAGTTTGACCGGCTCAGAATGATTAATTTAAAAAAAAATGGAGTTAAAAGCGAATAACGACTTTTTGTATTTTGGAAAAAAATGGCCCTTTCTTCAGAATAGAAAGATTAGCATCAGAGATACCAAAAAATGTTTCAATATGAAATTGTAGCTTATTTAATTCCTAAGAACTTGGTTCGCAAAAAAATTTTCTACAGCAAAAATTATGTGAGCTATTGACAATTAAAACTTGTAATAACATGCAAAAACCACCTTTACCAACCTTTCAGTCACCTCTTTTTGCGACTGAGAAGTTTAAAAAAATTTAATATTAATGGGTTTATAGATCTTGTAAAAACGTACAAAATTCTATTTTACCAAACTCTCTAAGATAAAAAATAAAAAAGTTACGGTTAAAAATCAATATATTTTTTTGAAAAAAAAAAAGTAGGAATCCAGTTGGAAGCATAATAATGTAAGTTGGCGGTGTTTTTAGTCATTGGCCTTATTCATTGTTCTTTATTTATGTATTATTAATACATTCTAGAAGTTTGACTGGTTTACAATGATTAGTTTTAAAAAAAACTGGAGTTAAAAGCGAATGATGAATTTTTGTAGTTTGAAATAGAAACATTAACATCAGAGATACTAAAAAATGTTTAAATATGAAATTGTAGGTTATTTAATTCCCAAGAACTTGGTTTGAAAAAAATTTTTCTACAGCAAAAATTGAGAGAATCGTAAATGAGTATATCGAAAAACATTGATTTTTTCGATATAAAACTAAGACTTTCGATAGCGAATAAATTGAAAACTATTAATTTTATCAAAAAAATGTATGGAACATTTTTTGCTTAGAATGAATGTTTTTATCAACTTTTGAGGTCAAGATATAATAAAAAATTTCCAGCCCCGAGATGGGGTGGCAATCACCTCCATGGTAAAAGCGCCTTTTGGCATCATATAGATTTTGATCCTTGAAGTATCCACTACTTATTCTCAAATTTTCAAACAAATCAATCCATTCTGTAAAAATTGCGAGGTGAAAAGCTTCGGTTCCTGGACTATAGACTTTATCACACTAATCAATCACCCTGATTTTGTATTTATCTGTACAGGTGTGCAGTAATGAACGCAACTTATATCAGCAGCCAGATGTACGGTGTCCGAGGAAGCATAGGGAACAATATGTTAAATAATCAGCTGTCTTAAAATACTTTCTCAAAAACGTTGCTAGCTCTTAGACCATAAGTACCAACAATTTAGTCAAGGAGGACATTGTTAGATTTATGTTTCCTACACAAAATCATTAATGTTATTGTAGATTGTCCTCAACTGTTATAAATTGTTAGTCGTTAAAGTTCCTAGTAGAAGCAACAGACAATCAGAAATCTTTTCAGTGCTATTTCATCACACTAACTGTGGTGTAAATGGAGCCTACACGATTGGTCCTGAGTGTTCATAGCCTGCCAAGATAAATGGATATTTTTGACTCGAAAATAAGTTTGTTTAACAAACAAATAAAAAGTATCTTACAATAAGTTTGTTGTAGTTTTGTGTTTTCTTAAAGAGATTGTATTATTCTGAGGTGTTTGTTATTTTAATCATTTATTTAAGGTAAGGTATTTATTTATTACGTAAAGTATAAGTGTTTATTTATTTAAGTTAAGGTATAGATTTGTAAAACTTTTGTAAATGGATACCGTAAATAAATAAATAAATAGGTACAGCGATACCTTATAATTTTTCATGCCACCACCAGATTTCATGAAAAGGACCACGCAACACTCCTTATGGAAAAGTGGTCCCGGTCAAATTTGATGAAAGTTTGGTCAATGATACTCCTTGATGTGTAGATTAAAAAAGTCCATGGCACCTGGGTCTGAATAACTACTATTCTCGAGTTACAACCTTCTGAAGTTATTGGATTCGAGTGCTCGGTTTACCTTAAGTGCCCTAATTTACTGTCAAGTTAACGAAAATATTTATTATTGGAAGAAGAAAAACTGATGTTCTTCATACATACTTGCGTGTTGTATATGAATTCGTGGTCAAAAATAGTTGGATCGTATTTTAGTCTTCAGAAAACCTCCGAAAAGTCCTCAGAAAACTAAAAAAGTGCGGTATAACATGTGCTTCTAGATCGATATAAGCATTATCATGTTTTCATGAAGGCTTCACAGTTATGGAATACCAGCAAAACTGCAGTTCCGCCTTATCTTTAGAAAACTGCTGAACAATGGCGGATCTAGGGGAATGGGGGTAATTCCACTCGTAACATGTTCCAGAATAATTAAAGAAAAAATTGTTGAAACATAAAAAAATACATTAGCTGACATGAAACTTGTCCCGTATATCAGATACAAGACAGGTAGAGAACATGTACTTCATTTCAATACAAAAAAAAACAAAGTACCTGGTAATCTGTAAATGCTAAATATTAATTACAATTGTCTATGGAAAAATCGGGTTTAAAGCATCTTCAACTATTTGTACGTTAACATTTTGCTGATTTCGGTTAGATGCATCATACATCGTGTTAACTAACGACCTATCAGGATACTTAACATTGGGTTGATGTCTTGCAAAGCCTAAAAACCATAACACACTGGTGATACCTACAGTTCTCGCACCAGATTGATAGGTACAGTTACAGTAGTACCCGTTAATCGGTTCTTCTGCAGGCTCACCTTCATCATCATCTTCATCAACCATATAGGAAATGAATACTTGGTGTTTTATAGCTTGCCGAAACCTAGAAAATATTCGAACTCTTATGAATCCCGGTTCATCCATATTCTCATCCATTTGAAACTCTTCGTCATTTTCTCTTATTATTTGATCTTGTATGTAAGATGGTGCCAGTTTAATTTGATATATCCCAATCGTAAGGTATTTTAGATAGTCTTAGTCGAAAAGAGGAAAGTTAGCAAAATCATGATTATGAAGCCTTCTCCATTGACCATTTCTTCTAATCGGATTATCAGTCTCAACTCTAGATTGTACAACATTGGGAATTAGTAACCTCTGTAATAACTGTTCAGCTGCTTCAGATGTAGCACCTTGCATGTGGATCGGTGGGTGATACTTATTTAATAGTACACCAGCAATACGGTAAAAATCATTTAGTTTTTTTGCATGGTGCATATTTATAGAATTGGCAAAGAATTTAAAGATAGAGCGTAAATGACCATTTCTTCCTTCTACAATCCATCGATTTTTCGTAAAAATGCTCGAGTTATTAGCATCTTCAGTTGAAAGTTGCTTTTGTCCACGTGGCAAAATGTCTGTAATCTTATGTTCGATACCTAGTAATTGTAAAAATGGTATACAATCTCGATATGCTCTGTCTACCAGGAGTATGTCTCCATTTTGGAACCAATCTCTTAAATAATTTCCATCTCTGTTAAATTCATGTTGAAGAATGTTGGCATTATTATTGTACGAATCAGAAAAGTATGGTCCAAAAATCGATAAAATATAGCCATCAGGTGCTACAACTAATATTGGCTTTAAAACATGTCTACTTCTGTGCATTGAATAAGATTGTCGAAGTACTTGAAAACAATTTTGAATTGGTTTTCCAATTTCGTACTCTTAACACCCGTAACTCATCTTCTCTGGTCCTTAAATCGTACTCTGGGCCATAGGCGCCCGTACCCATGGGCAGGACGGGGGGCGTGGCTCCCCTGGATTTACGGATGCTTTGAATTATATATGGTTATTCAAAGTATACAAAATATAATGTGCAACATCTTCACGTTTTGCCCCCCCCTCCCCCATAAAATTTTTTATATGGGCGCCCGTGCTCTGGGCCTACGTCTTTTCGTCACACTATCCGCTCTTTGGTTATAAATGTGTTTTGATGGCTCCATCTCGTTGATTTTCGTTAAATAAAGTTTTTTCATTAATTCTGGAACATGTTACCGGTGGAATTACCCCTACCCCCCTCTAGATCCGCCATTGTTCAGTAGTTTTCTAGAGATAAGCCGAAACTGCAGTTTTGCTGGTATTGCATAACTGAGAAGCATTCATGAAAACATGATAATGCTTATATCGATCCAGCAGCACATTTTATACCGCACCTCTTTAGTTTTCTGAACACTTTTCGGAGGTTTTCTGAAGACTAAAATACGATCCAACTATTTTTGACCACGAATTCATATACAACACGCAAGAACATGAGTTTCTCTTCTTCTAATAATAAATATTTTTGTTCACTTGACCGTAAATTAGTGCATTTAACGTAAACCGAGCTCTCGAATCCAATAACTTCAGAAGGCTGTAACTCGAGAATAGTAGTTATTCAGACCCAGGTGCCATGGACTTTTTTAATCTACACATCAAGAAGTATCATTGACCAAACTTTCATCAAATTTGACCGGGACCACTTTTCCATAAGGAGTGTTGCGTGGTCCTTTGGATTCAGGTACCTCTTACTCTCTATTTCATTACTGGACTTAGAGCCACGCCTTCTCGGAGGTGAAAAAACATATGTTCAAAATAAGTTTGGAAATGGATAAATCGACTAATTTTAAGCAACTTTTGTTCTAGAGGTTTTTCACTAACACTAAACCAATACTTTTCAAGTTATGTATTTGCAAGTGAAAATTTTCATTTTTCAACAAAAAAAAAGCACACAATCAGACGGTTTTTCGCAAATATCTCAAAAAGTAGGTATTTTATCAAAAAAATAGTCTTAGCAAAAATGTAGCCTATAAAAAAAATGAAAAAATTGTGTATTTATGAAGTCTGTGGATCCAACAGAAGCAAAGTTGTAACTCATTAAAAATAGGTTTTTATTCATCAAATTCCAAATTGAATATTTCAATGTGATATAATCAAAACATGAATCTGCTTTTACTGTGCTATTCGTAAGAAAGGATGTTGTACAAGATTTTGTCATAGAATCAATAAATGTAAATAAATGGTGTATAGAGGGTGTGTTTGAAATCTGTTGTGGAAGAATAAAAAACCCAAATACAAGGGGATTTATATATATTGTCTCTATCTACCGACCTCCTGAAACTGGCAACTTCAAACAGTTCATTAAACAACTTAAGATGTTGATGTTCAATTTCTATAAGAATGGTAATCAGTTTCTTATATGTTGAGATGTTAACGTGAACTTCCTAATTAAAAACAATCACAGAAAAGATCTAATAGAATTTATTAGCTGAATTTACCATTAAACACTTTATTAATGTTCCCACCAGGATAACAAACACATCTTCAACATGTATTGACAAATTTTTTAGTAGTTTGGACTTAAATAACGTAGAAGTAGTTGACTCATTCCTCTCTGATCATACAGATCAAATAGGCTCTTTCATTGTCCCATTAATGCATAACTGTAATCATTCCTTTCAAACCCGCAATTTTATGGAATCTAATATGGATGTTTTCCGAAATGTATTACCTAGGGAAACCCGGGATGAAACTTATTCGGCTATCACTTTCAATGATAAAATATCAGCATTTTATGGAACGTTTTTATATCATTACAACACAATTTTTCCTAAAATACAAAAACCAGCCAAATTGTATAGCAAAAATAAGTTTCCTACGCACATCAAAGAAATGCATAATATGCTGTGCGAAATGAACATATTACGCAAAAGGTTAAATAGTCCGTTTTATACAGAACGATATAATACTTTTAAAAAGCAATATCAACAAATCATACAACAGTTTTTAAAACAAATAAATAATGCACGTATTGAAAATAGCAACAACATGATAAAAGAAAGTTGGAAAATCATCAATAATAATCAAAATAGAAATAAACCTACATTAGCAAATATAATTAAAATAAATGACAATGAAAATATAAAAACTAAAGATAAAGCCAACATGATAAATAACTATTTCATCAATAAAAATAATAATAACTCAACTCCAAATTATCTCATGAAAATTGATCAATTTTCCAAGACTTTCTTTCTTTCTTCAACTACACCTGCAGAAGTAATGTCACTTATAAGTAAGACCACATCTAAACATGCTGAAGGTTTAGATGAAATCAATGGTAAGGTTATAAGATATGTTGCCAGTCACATATGTGAACCCTTGTCACATTTAATTAACGAATCTTTTATGACAGGCCAATTTCCCAATATAAAGGAATCCAAGGGATTTCCAATTTTTAAAAATAAAGGTTCTGCAAGTAATATTGAGAATTACCGTTTGATTTGTATACCCAGTCAGATTGCAAAGTTGTTTGAACTGGCGTTCTGTGAAAGACTAACAAGCTATCTAGAAACATTTCATTTACTGCCAAATGTCCAAAATGGATTCAGGAAAGGAAAATCTATTGTAAGTGCTGTTGATGACTGTCTTAACTGTATCTATGAAGCTCTAAATGAAAAACAAAACACATTGGGTCTTTTTTATGATCTCAGTTGTGCTTTCGACATGGTGGATCACAGGCTGCTTCTGATGAAGATGGAAGGCATGGGAGTTCGAGGTATACCACATGACTGGGTAAGATCATATTTGTCAAATCGTTTGCAAACAATAATATTGAATGGTACACTATCAGACCCAATGAAGTCTTCTGTAGGGGTACCACAAGGTTCGGTTCTTGGTCCTCTCTTCTTTATTGTTTTTATCAACGATATCAACCAAGTTTGCACCACTCCTAATCAAATTATTGAATATGCAGATGATACAAGCTTCATTATATTACATCATCAATTTGATCAGCTTGTTAGCAAGGGTAATACAGCATCTCAGGAATTTAGTAAGTATTGCAAAGACAATGGCCTTAAATTAAATATAACAAAAACCAGTTTCATGAGATTTTTACCAAAGAATATAGCCCCTGACTATGATCCTTATCTATATATTGATCACAAGTCCATTCAAAATGCTGAAGTAATAAAATTTTTAGGACTGATGCTAGATCCAAAGCTAAGTTGGGAAGATCAAATAGATAAAGTAACCTCAACACTAAGTAGTCGTTGTTATGTAATTAGAAACATAAGGGATACTGTATCCTTCCATATTTTAAAACTAATGTACTATGGCTTGGTGCAGTCAGTCCTTCAGTACTGCTTAATATTTTGGGGCTCATCTCCATATATGAATAGAGCTTTTATATCTCAAAAAAAAAAATACTACGAACTATGTTTAAAGTATCACCAACTACATCATGTAAGCCACTATTTATAAAAGCTAACATCTTGACTCTTCCAAGCCTATATATTTTACAACTAATAATGTATATAAAAAAACATGAGCAAACATTCCTTAGGAACGTGGATCTACATCCATATAATACACGCCTAAAAGATAACATACACCAACCTTTTCCCGCCTGGGAGTTGCACAGCATGCTCCTACATACATTGGGATTAAATGTTTTAATAAGTTCGGTGACATGTCGGTGACACATAAGATGCATCTTGACACTATTAAATTGTTTGAACTGAATCTAAAAACGTTTCTAGTTAGCCATGCCTTTTACAGTATTGAGGAATTTTTAAATTTTTAATGTGTTTCTTGTAATGTATTTTTCCTAATGTAAATTTTAATGTACTAAATTTTTAATGTGTTTACATTTGTATAAACTATAAAATTTCTTTGACTAGTCAGATAAATTTATGTAATGTGTATACATTGTATAAATTTCTAGACGAATAAATTCTATCTATCTATCTATCTATCTACTGGGCCTAAAAACTTCACATATATATCATTTATACCCTTTGTTATGAACTATATTTTCCTAAGCATATTTTGTTAGATAAAATACTTACTTTTCGAGTTATTAGCAAACTTATCTTGACAATATGTTTTTTCCATTTTTCATCTATGGAGAAATTAGTATTACAGAGTAAAATAATATTAGTTGGAAAATTGGAAAAACATTTAAGCATATTGTCCTATTAGAGGTAAAACTCACTAACTAAATTTTCAGAAAGTGGAGAAAAATAAATTTAAAATAAAGGTAATTGTTTTTTAAATTCACCAGACTTGAATATTGGAATTTTTTAAGGCAACTTTAAAGAATAAAATAGATATTTTAAGCCATGTTTCGTCACAGGAACTATGATATAATCAATATTAGATCAACTTTTCTACTTGTACTTCTACCAATTATTGGATATTGAGAAATTAATGAATTTTTCTTCATAAAGTATCATGACAAGATTCAAATTAAAAGTAATAAGTAATAAAAAATGCATTATATTACAAAATGTTAAAACTAAAACAGATTACCTAACCTCTAACGGAACTAACGCTGTAAATCTGGTAAGGTAATGAATGATAATGAATAAAACGTTAATAAACAATTAAATAAGTTTATTCAAAACAGTTGCCTCTAGGTATACAAAATCACACGCGATAGAAACAGAAGTAATTTATTGTTGAAATATCAACATTCATTTTTATATTTAAATTATACAAAGGTATACAAAATTTTGCTGACTTACAACTAACGAACTATCAAAAATAACAGTCTATTATTTAAAAAATGAACAATAAGTTTCGTTCATTGAAAATAAATGCAATTCTTTCGGCATTTATGACAGCCACAAAAGTTGCCTGCTTAATTGCAAAATAGATTATGTTGCCCTTTATGTAAGCTATCTGTTAAAAAGAAATTTAAACTCATATTTCTTTAATCAATGCGGAACAGATAATGCACACAAATTAATATACAGTTTTGGCAATATAACCCGATCAAAGAACAATCTGACTATTATTATATATACTTGTCTATTATTATATAAGAAAAAGTTTACAATTCTACATCCCCTCCATTTTTGGAAAATGGAGGGGAATACCCCCCTCTGTAAGATAAAAAAAAATACATTCAAAATAAGACAGGAATTGAATAAAATGACTAATTCTAAACAACTTTTCTTCTATAGAGTTTTTTCACTAAGCCAATATTTTTCTAGTTATGTGTGAGTGAATATGGTTATGTTTAACAAAATAAAACATGTTTTTGGACGGTTTTTCGGAGATAACTCAAAAAGTAAGTATTTTAGAGAAAAAAATATTCTTAGCAAAAATATAGCCCATAAAACATTGAAAAAAATGGTGTGTGTATACATGAGGTCTGTAGACCCAGTAGAAGCAGAGTTGCAGCTAATGAAAAGTAGGTTCTCCTTCGTCAAATTCCAAATCGAATATTTCAATGTGAAATAACCCAAAACCGGAGCACTTTTCGGGGAAAATTCATTTAAACTTTTTTAAAGTGTTTAAAAAAAGGTTTATTTTTGTTCTTTAAAAAAACTTGAAATATTAAAAGTAAGTGAATTACGCTCAAAATATTGTTGGTCCCTTTTATTTTTTTGGTAAAAAAATTGCAAAAATCACCCCCTAATTAGCATCACATATAAATGTTATCATTACCACTTCACAAGTTACTTTGCCTATGTATCATTTATATGATCTGTAAGTTTCATCAGTCTAAAGTGCTTCGTTTTGAAAAAGCTGTAGTTAAAATGGCTTAAACGAGTAACTAATCACGAGTTTAGGCAAATTTTGAACAGCCAGAGCATAACCAATTTTTGTCTAAGAAAACAAAAAATCAAAAATACAGTGGAACCCCGATAAGTTGGCCTCCGATAACCTGGAAGTCCGGTTAACCCGGGCCGATTTTCATCAGACAAAACAAACATTTTTACAGTTTCACCGAGTTTTTTACCAAGAAATGAACAATACTGTATACAACTGTGTGTACATAGTTTAGATGTATTGTGTATTATGTATTTCGCGTTTTTGCAATTATAATGGAGTTTATCTGTAAGTATACTGTCTTTTATTAATTTTTACCATATTGTCCTGCTAACCCGGATTTTTGATAACCCGGATCGGCCGCGATCCCGATTAATCCGACTTATCGAGGTTCTACTGTATTCAGAAAAGCAAAACTTACATTTTATTACTCTTTGAGATTTTTAGTATTACTAATTGTTTTTAAGTTAATTGCATAAACAATTAATTGCATAAACAATTACGATTTTTTCAATATTAAAAAAATGTTTTATTTTAAACCCATATTTTTTCAAAAACTGATCACTTTGAACCAATGAAACTTATAGATAATGTAAACAATACATAAGTAAATTAACTTGTAAAGCGGTAAAGATTATTTTATTTGAGAAGCTAATTAAGGGGTGATTTTTGCCATTTTTTTACCAAAAAATAAAAGGGACCAACAATATTTTGAGCGTAACTCACTTACTTTTAATGTTACAAGTTTAAAAAAAAAAAATAAAAGTTTTTTTAAACACTTTAAAAAAGTTGTAATGAATTTTCTCTGAAAAGTGCTCCGTTTTTTGGTTATTTCACATTGAAATATTCGATTTGGAATTTGACGAAGAAGAACCTACATTTCATTAGCTGCAACTCTGCTTCTACTGGGTCTGCAGACCTCACACATACACCATTTTTTTCAATTTTTTTATGCTATATTTTTACTAAGAATATTTTTTTTGCTAAAATACTTACTTTTTGAGTTATCTCCGAAAAACCGTTCAAAAACATGTTTTTTTTTTGTTAAAAATGAACACATTCACTCGCAAATAACTCGGAAAGTATTAAATTAATAAAAAAACTCTATAGAACAAAGGTTACTTAGAATTAGTCATTTTATCCAATTCCGGACTTATTTTAAACGTATACCTAGTTTTTCACCTTCGAGAAAAAATTTTTCACTCCGTATTTTCCAATTTTTGTAAAATGGGGAGGATGTAGAATTGTAAACTTTTTCTTATATAATAATAGACAATTTCAAGTACCTATTCCCAATTTTCATCCTTCCTTTATTTTTTTGGAGGTTTTTGTAAAATTTTGCGTTCCCTGATCGGGCTAATACAATATAACACACAAGTTGCCCTCTTAATCCCAAAATATATTATGTTAGCCTTTACATCAGCTACCTACTACAATGAAATAATTTAAACTCATTTCTTGAATCACATACTTGAACATGATAATGCACACAAATAATACACAGTAACACAGTTATGTTTACTAATGTATTATTTGAAAGATCAGTATCTAAGTACCGATTCAGCACTCCAGATTGTAAGGAAAAATTCACTAAGTGCAATAATCAGTTTGAACGAGTTTTACCCTGAAACCAAAATTCATAAGTATGTACTGCAGATTGTAAGGAAAAATTCACTAAGTGCAATAATAAGTTTTACCCTGAAACCGAAATTTACAATAATGCACTTAGTGAATTGTACCATAATTATCTCAGCAATTAGAAGGTTGGAGCCCCAGTTGACTTCTCCAGGGCTGGGCAGTACCGTATTGAGTTCAAATTGATGAAAATATCAAAATCTCAAAATGAAGTTTTACTGCTAATAGGAGGAAATAAATATATTCCTGTTATTTACTTACTTTTTTCATCAACTTGTTTTTCTTCAAATAGTGCAAACTTCTGCTCGTCTTGTTCCATTTCAGTCTTTACAGGTAATTCTTTTAAGTCCGAATAAACAAATGCATCATGTGCACTTTCACTCAAGGGTTCTTCTTTAATTTCAATTTTCATGGTATCCAGATGGTTTGATGTTTCACTTTTACAGGATTTTTCACTAACTTGTGATAATTCCATTATTGTTAAACTTGATATTATATAAATAACTAAATAACTACATAAATAGTATAACTTTTTCACGTTCACAATCACAGGAAGAGCTAAAGTTCTTATGGAAATCCATTGTTGCCACATCTTCAAATATGAGAAGAGACGTCTATCAATTACTGTCAATTGTCATTGTCTGATTATCTTTGTTATGTTTGGTTATGTTGTTGACAACTTTTGATAGGATAAGGATATTTTAAACACATTTTAAAAGAAAAAGAACCTTAGTAGTTAGTAGAAAGGAAAGCAATTTTAGATTCCAACCGTATTATTACTTGTGAAATATTATCATCTAGTGGGAAAACCGCAGTGATTGTGCCTTCAAACGGGCAATTTGAAAGGACAACCCCACCAAAAACCATTATAATTGTAAATTGAAATGATTGATATTACAAATGTTTGTACCTATGTAATTGTACATGTAAAGCTGAAAATTCAGGTAAATGCAAACATATAATTGGCACATTACTATATATTTTTCGATAAGTGATTACATAATGGTTTGATAAAAGAACCATTTCACTGCAACTTTGTTTATAATTCTTTTTTATTGCTTACAGGCATACCATGGAAAATTTGAAAAAATTAAGCACCACAGACATCAAACAACAGTGGGGATAATTTAAAAAACAATAATACAACATAGTCAACAATAAAGTCCTACCAGTCTGCTGATAAATGGGCTACTGATATTGTACTAAATTATGATTTAGCTCTATTTTACTCAAATAATGTTGAAGTAACTCTGTTGAAATATCTTTAGCTATGCTAAACCAAACTGGAGAAGCATGAAAAAAGCTGACGTGACTGCAAGTAACTGGGACAATTTATTGCCATTTATTTACTTATCATAAAAATAAAAGCCCAAGTTGGCCACTTAAAGTCAACCAATTGTATAATTCCAATTTTAAATAAAATACTGTACCCTTCCGTGGGAAAAAATTATGAATCAGTTGCTTTAAATATGTATGAAAAAATAAGTCTAAGTATGTATGTATGTATTATCAGTTTTATTCCAATTATATAAGTAAAAAACTTGTTTTAAAAGAATATTTTATTTCTTATAGGTACTTTTACTTGAAAAGAATATTCACACTTGACTACACTCATATTATCTGTGAATTCAGATAATATATACAGTAGAACCCTGATTATCCGTGCTATGGTTTTCTAATACTGAAGTTGCATTTTTGAGGTTTTATTAAAATAGCATCACCTTAATTCACTCGACGGAAACTCTGTAAGCCAAGAAGAGGACTCATAATGAAAGATTCATTTTTTCTATTATCTTTTTATGGTAGGTACATATGTATGTATATACGTATATATGTATTATATTATATAAGAAATAAATTTTAATTATCCATGCCATGTCTGACCCCGAGGAGCACGGACAATCAGGGTTCTACTGTACACATAATTTAATTTTTATCATTACTAAGTATTGTTGTAAAAAGGTTAACAATACCTCAAATAATATTTATTATCAGTTCATATAAGGAAACTATTTAATAGGAATAAAGTAACTTGTACTTTGATTTTTAAAGATTTTAGCCATTGTATAGTTCTTTCAATGTTTACATTTACACTTGCTGAAGCAATTCAATTTTCTTCTCAATGCATTAATTTTTTATAAAAAAGTCTATCTACCATTATAGCATCCTCATTTGGTGTCAATATGATTTTTGTTGTTCATTTGAACAAACACCTGTCCAGCAGAAACATCTGATGGGATAAAACTTGTTTAACAGCTATTAACACACCACCTCCACTGTCGAAATTAATGGATTCTTGTGTCAGGTCTTGTGTGTAGATATCGTAATTAAATAAACCAATTTCAGCATCGCTTGTATCAGGTGTTAACCATGTTTCAGTAAATATGATCACATTAAAGTAGCTGTTAGAAACATTTAGAGTCAGAGTTGTCAATTTAGTCCGAAGTCCTCTACCATTTTCAATAAAAATGGAGAGCTTGCCCAAGTCATTGTGGCTTAGAGGTTTTTTGAATTACCTTTGGGATATTATAATACCATATCGACAGGTTCTGTCCCCTGCTTCCTGAAGAGACAAAAGCTCAAATTTTATATACAGATTCAAGTACCTTCCCTTTATTAGGGGTCTGATCAATGCTGATAAAGATGGTTTTAGCATGGTCAATGTGTTTCTGTTTAAGAACTGCATGTCTGCTGTCTGAACATTTTCAGTTGAAGATAAGAACACTTTAAATGGATGGTGCCCATTTTTATTTTTATTTCCAAAGCGAGCTATTCTAATATTGTCAGAGACTTCATCCTAAACTTCGTCTTCGTCTTAGACTTCATCTAAATTTTTTTATATAAAAAACTAGTTACTCTTAATAACTGAAATATAACTCAAAAAGCAATATAGGTAACTCATTTATTTAAAATAAATGTAATTGAAGACGATAATTGCAAACATTGCAGGAAACAGGGTGATCTTGATCATATCTTTTTTGAATGTAGGCTCTAAGTTTTAACAGCATTTAAACTGCCTCTATAAAAATTTAATCAAATTTAATATACATGCACCATTCAATATCCAGTCTGCTGGCTACGGGCTCACAACAAAAATATAAATTATAGATTTCTTGTCAGACACATGCACATTTCCATAAGATTTGTATGCGAGCATGAAATTTTTTATGATTTCAGTTTAGATTTGAATCCTTTTTTTATCCTAAATGTACATCTTATCCGATATCCATTTTATTGTCCTTTATTGTACCAGTATTGTATGGGATTATTATTATTGTATTGTATTAAGGATAGGATTGTATATTTGTTATTACAACTGACTGAATGACTAATGTCTATGCCATTAAGGGCGTAGGCGCAAAATTTCGGCTCTAATGCTTTTTAAATGCATTCATTTTTTTTAATTCTGAGAAAACTAATAAGTATTTTTGAAAAATTTAAGGGCAGAATGAAAGATTACGTTATTACCGAGGGCCGAAAGTCCCTGAAAACTTCCATAATGTTTATTTTAATAAGTTACAGTTGTGAAAAAAAAAACAGAAAATGTGTGATTTTTAATTTTAAATACGTATCTCAT
Organism: Diabrotica virgifera virgifera; assembly: GCF_917563875.1. Lineage (NCBI taxonomy): Eukaryota > Metazoa > Arthropoda > Insecta > Coleoptera > Chrysomelidae > Diabrotica > Diabrotica virgifera. The sequence continues at coordinate 35,723,123 of NC_065448.1, forward strand.
TAAAAAAATTTGTTTATTCTAAGGGACTTTCAGCCCTCGGTAATAATGTAATCTTTCATTCTGTGTTTAAATTTTTCAAAAATATTTATTAGCTTTCTCAGTATTCGCAAAAAATTAACGCATTTAAAAAGCATTGGAGCCGAAAATTTGCGCCTAAACCCTTAATAAAAAAACTCAAAAAGCAACTAAAATAAAATACACTGGCAATGGCAACAAAACAGAAAACAAGGCAAGCAAAAAATAAAAAATAAATCACTTTTCATAAATGACACTAATGACAGATGACAGTTTTCTCAAGATCAACTGGCAACGTTGGATTTCCATAAGAACTTTAGCTCTACCTCACAATCAAAATCAAAAAACAAATGTATTGAATTGACAACTGACACCAAACAACATGTGTCAAACCTGTGGTCTAAACCCAAGGTTCATTTAACCTTGATCTAAACCAGTGAGATGTGGTCTAAACTATGATATACTATAAATAAGATAATAATAAACGCTGTGTCTAGGTACACGCTAACGTGTACGCAAATAAAAAAAGTTAGGTACACGCGAATTAAACTTCATCGAGTCAGTGACGTCATTATTTAGCGTGCGCAGTGACTTTATATTTTGGTACACGCTATTTTGATAGTGTTGTTTCTTTGATAGAAAATATTTTTATTAAGGGAAGGGGAAGGAAAGCAAAAATATTCAGATGTTTCAAACTTAATTGTAATAAAACAATATGTATATAAAAGTATATATTCAGGTTAGCAAAATAAATATTAGTTAACATGATATATACAAAATACTGCTAAAATAATTTTTATACGTAAGTTAATTATACCAGTTTATATTGGTGTTTATTTTTATTTATACAGCGAGTTGCACTTGTTACGATTTTCATAGAAAATTGGTTAACTTTGTAAATACCCTGTATAACATAATAAACCTTTATATTTTTGTGATATGGAAGTTAAGAAGATTTCGAACATAAAACAAAATATATAATGTTCCATTTAAAAAACATAAAAGTTTGGTCTGCCACTATATTATCGAACGCCCTGTAACATTCTAACTAATAACTAATTTTAGTAATTTTGTAATATGAAGCTCAAAGTTTGCTAAAATTTTTGTTACTAATTTGTATTACTATCTATTACTATAGCGGATCTACTGAGCTTTATCACACTAAACAATCGCCCCGTATATTTTATCTTATTACTTTTGCTACCCTTAATCACGAATTTTTGTCTCTTATCTTTTTATACTGTTTTAGAATGTTGTTAAACTCATTAAAAGAACTAAATAATTGTCCACACTCCATATAGTTAATTAAAAAAAAACACTAAACCAGTAAAAAATAAGGAAACTCTTTACAAATCAATATCAAAGTGTAAACATAACGATTAGACAAATTTTATATTCTAACCACACTCTGACACTCGCGATACTTACAGATACAATACGACAGCATACACGCGGCTCAAATTAGCGTGTATCAAAAGCCCAGTCATAGTACACGCTAAATAATGACGACACTGACTTGATGACGTTTAAGCGTGTACCTAACTTTTTTATTTGCGTACACGTTAGCGTGTACCTAGACACAGTGAATAATAAATAATAATAACTAAATAATAACAAAATAATAATAAATATATTGCACATCCGGAAGTCGTGACGTAAGTGGAGACACGCAAGTTCGTAAAGGTTCGTAATGTCCGATTATAGTATTTTTACTACAAAAGCGATATTACGTAGGTCAAAATTTTTGACGTAAGAGAGCTGTCAAAACATTAGAATGCGATGAAAAGTCACATTCTAACGTTTTGACAGTTCTCTTACGTCAAAAATTTTGACCTACGTAATGTCGCTTTTGTAGTAAAAATACTATAGTTCGAATTGTTTGCGGTTGTAAACTAAGTGTATATTATATTTTATCTTTGACAGTTATTTTGACAGGAATCTCGACACTATTTTTTTTTCGAATAATGTTGTTTTGCTAATTGAATAATTTCGTCACAGAATGCATACAAATCCCATTTAACTTTAACAAGAATTCAAATTCAACTCCCGGTTTCCAGTTACGTCATCATGCGCGAACTCGGACGTATTTGCGCTACGGGAAGATACTATCTCGTTATTTATAGTGTCATGGTCTAAACCATGATATTATAAATAAAGAGATAGTATTTTCCCGTAGCTCAAATACGTCCGAGTTCCGCGAACAATTCAAAGTAATCGGACATTACGAATGATTACGAACCATTACGAACTTGCCGGTCTCCAGTTACGTCACGACTTCCGGATGTGTAATATATTATCTTGTTATTTATAGTATCATGGTCTAAACCATAGATATAATAATACGTAGATTAGACAAAGTACGAAAAATAGCGTAACGCGGAGCAGTTCGGGTCGGTGGTCTATATATCTCTCTCTAGCATATGATGGCGGCGGCCGCTGTCTCTGTGTCGTTCCATTACTCCCACCTCTTGGTAAATACTCTCACACTCGTACGACAGACAAAGATAGCTAGCCCACTACTTACATTGGCGTTACACTCCGATGCATTGAGCCACATATGCCTAGCCTGGCCTATGGTTACACCTCGATGCATTGAGCGGCCTATAGCCTATAACTAGCCCAATCCATGAAACTATAAATAACAAGATAATATATTGCACATCCGAAGTCGTGACGTAACTGGAGACCAGCAAGTTCGTAATCATTCGTAATGCCGATTAGTTTGAATTGTTCGCGGTTGTAAGATAAGTATATTTTATATTTGAAGAGTACAGGGGAAAAACAAGGAATGTCACTTTTACATGAATTTTAGCTTTTTTGCCATGTGGTAGCAAATACTGAGTACTATCGACTAGACTATCGATTCAGAACAATAACCAGAGAGATCAGTCTATATTATTTTTTAAGAATTTGTATCCAGGCGAAGGAGCAGGATTGTCCGCACGCCACTGGACAAAAATAAGGAATTTTAGCAGTTTTTTGGTACATTATTAAATTAATAACAATATAGATTAATATTATATTAAGATTATAGACCAATAATTGCTAGAATTCTGCTAAGAATCTGCAAGTAGTTTTTAGGTATCATAAGAATTAAACCTTTATTGATGTTTATCTCAATATGTATAAAATGTGACATTCCTTATTTCCCCCCTGTACTTTTCATTTTATTTATGTCAGTTATTTTGGCAGGAATCTCGATACTAATTTTTTTTTCGAATACATTGAAGTTTAATGTTGTTTCTAATTGAATAATTTCATCACATAATGCATACAAATCCCATTTAATTTTAACAAGAATTCAAATTCAACTTCCGGTCTCCAGTTACGTCATCATGCGCGAACTCGAACGTATTTGAGCTACGGGAAGATACTTTCTCGTTATTTATAGTATCATGGCCCAATCTATTGTTATATATCTATGGTCTAAACCCATAGATATAATAACCTGTAGATTAGGCAATGTAAGGGCCGCTCTGTCGGCTCTGTGCATCGAGGTGCAACCAAAGACATATATTAACCATAGACCAGGCTAGGCATATGTCGCTCAATGCATCGGGGTGTAACGCCAATATCAAGTACAGTGGTCTAGCTATCTTTGTCTGTGTTAGCGTATCCATGATACCATGATACTATAAATAAAGAGATAGTATTTTCCCGTAGCTCAAATACGTCCGAGTTTGCGCATTGATTACGTAACTGGAGACCGGAAGTTGAATTTGAATTATTGTTAAAGTTAAATGGGATTTGTAGTCATTATGTGATGAAATTATTCAATTAGCAAAATAACATTAAACTTCAATGTATTCGAAAAAAATTTAGTGTCGAGATTCCAGTCAAAATAACTGACAAAGATAAAATATAAAATACAACCGCGAACAATTCAAAGTAATCGAACATTACGAATGATTACGAACCATTACGAACTTGCCGGTCTCCAGTTACGTCACGACTTCCTGTCACTGTATTGAAAAGGTAACATTGTTCAACAAACGGTAGTCCACACAGAACCCCGTAGTTCCATCTTTCTTCTTGACCAGGACCACCGGAGAGACCCATGGGCTCGTAGAAGTTTCTATCACCCCGTCTTTCTTCATTTCTTGAACAATCCTTTCAGCTTCCTCTCTCTTCGCCTGTGGTAATCGTCGAGCTGTTTGACGAATTGGCCTAGCGGTACCAGTGACAATTTTATGTTTGACAACTGTCGTTCTTCCTGTCTTTCCTCCTTTTGGTACGAATATGTCACGATATTGCCTAAGAAATTCCCTTAATTTCCTTTTTTTCATTTGATTTAGAGATTGGCCTGCAACTGCAACCATTTGGTCGAACTTGTCGTTGGAATTATCTGATGTTGTCGTCTGCCGGATTATGGACGTCACGGGTACACAAGTTCCTACTTTTGTCTCCTTCTTGATGGTCACTGGGTAGTCATTGACATTAATCAATCTCACGGAAATTTCTTTAGCAGAAGTAACCAATTCCTTTCCAATTATGATTCCTCGGCCAACCTCCTCGTCGTGGTTCCATGGCTCCATCATAACAGGTGTTCCTTCTTCTACAATTCCCTGTAGCCGCGCCACGATGATCGTTTCACTCCTCGCAGGCACAACTGTATCTTCTCTAATAGCTGCTAGCATAGTGCTGTCATCATGTGGATGAAGAAATACCTCCTCGTTGCCAACTTTGATTACCCTGTTCTTAAAATCTAATTGAAATCCACGCAAATTCATTACGTCCATTCCTAATATAACATCTTCTTCGATGTCTGCAACTATGACAGTATGGACGAACTTTTCTGCTCCAATCCCCAATTGTATCTGGATTTCTCCGTGGATGTTGGCATTTTCACCTGTGGCAGTCCGCAGTCGCAACCTCGTTGGTAAGAGTTTCTTACGACTGTTTATAACTGACGGTCGTATAATGGTCCTGGTCGCTCTGGTATCCACCAACAAAGTATACTTTTTACCATTTATTTCTCCATCTACATATACATTATCTTCACGACATTTCAAAGAAGCTATTAGTATTAGATGGTCTTTACAGGAGTTCTGAGTCGAGGCTGCCCCCCTAGGGTCTGTGCGTTCTCTTATTTCCTGCTGGCGAGTTTCTTGATTTGCGTTCTTCCTTAAACTCTGTGCGTACCCCTTTTCACCACAATTGCAGCAATTCATGGTCTTCGTTTTCTTCGATGTAATGCCTTTCACCATATTTACCAGCTGGTCAAGTTTGTCTTCATCCTCTTCTTCTTTCACAGTTGGAACTGTACTGTACTCACCAGAGGCGGCTCGTACCACTTTAAGAAGGTAGTGCCACAACTCGGGCAGCCGCCAAAATTTTTAGTGACGGATTCACGATATTGTCAAAAAAAGGTATACTGACAACAAAAACTAAAAAAAATATGCGCGGATACTTTTATCTTATGTACATATCTTAAGTTTATTGATCTGAGGTGCCAAGCAATTGTCCAACATTGATCAAAACAGTTCCGTAAATTAATTAATAATAAAAACCTCTTAACCTACCACCAGCATTTACTGCTGATAGTGCTTGAAAATTGTTATTACGATTTAGTCTCTATTTACCAATTTATAAAAATAATACTATTTCATTATTCACACACATGCACAAATTTTTGTAATGTCACTTTTAAAGTTTACGATATATGAAGTTCATTCTTCTATTTTTTGGTTGCAAAGTTTTCAATGAATTTATAATTAAAATTATCAATACAATTTACAAAATGCTTTTCTGCAGATAGCATACCTAAAGCACTAGGTTTCGATGTAAACATCGAAAAACAGCGTTCTGATTCAGATGTTGATATAGGAATGGTAACTAAAATACTTAAAAGTTTAATAGTTTCTTCAAATGTGCTTTTTAAACCTTCCCTCTACAATAAAACCGATAGCGAAACAGCCCCAGAGGTAGTACTTAATTCGTCTCGCTAATACAGTACCTACTTCTAATTCAGTTTTAAACCGAGTTTTGCTTAAAAATTAAAATTGTCTCCATGGTTCATTAAGAAATGATTCGGAGAACTGATGCTTATAAGCAGAAAACTTCTCCGACATAAATAAATTAGAAGCAACTAAATGTCCGGAGAAGGTAGACCTTTGAAAGATCTGGTACTTTGAATAATATGAACCTTTAAGTCGTTGTCTAATTCGGCGCTAAAATTGACCAGCTTCTTAAATATATGCCTCTATTTTCTGAATTTTCTTTTTCGTCGTGACCTCTTAAAGCTAACTCGAAAGCTCCACAACACCTTATAACATTTGTAGTTTTTTTTTTCTAGCGAAAAACCACCAAAAAAAATTTTAAAATACTAATCTTTATTGTCAATTAATAAATTAAACTTAATAAATAATCAAAATACCCACGATCATGATGCACTAAAAGTTTAAAATACAAAAACTTTTTAACAGAAAATATACATAATAAAAGCGACAAACCAGCACGTAAAGAGACTCAAAATAAATAGACCTGGCTTCATACCCTCGTGCCTGGCACAGAGATTCTAATGTTAAGGTATACTAATAGTCCAATATAGCACTTTCTCTGTCACTTACATATAATGCTCGTAAAATCTTTCTCTCTTTACTCGTGCCAGTACTGACTTCGGCGCGAAGGAGATTCTCCTGTCGAATACTCTCCGCTGTCGGCAGGGATTGTATTGCGCCCATAGTTGCCATATTTTATATAATTTATGAAGATCAAAAGAAATACACACAAAAAAATTAAAAAGTTTTATATGTTTATGGATAGTTAGAAAGGTAGTGCCATGGCTCTATGGCACTACCTCACGGGCCGCCACTGGACAATACATCGACCAGCGTCTTGTGACGAGCTAATCGCAGTGTTCTCTGCATTTCAAAATCGCGAAGACCATCGATAAATGTTTGAACAGCCAACATTTCCATCATGTCTTCGGGAGCTGTTGGATAAGCAAATCGCACTAGCCTGGCAATATCTAGCTCATATTCTTGAAGAGCTTCACCTTTCTTTTGTCGTCGATTTTTAAACTGCGACTGATAGACATGCTCTAAATGTTCGTGCCCGTATCGCATATTCAGTCTCTTTTTAAGCTGCTCGAAGTCATCTGTCTCCTCTACGGCTATGGTCTGGAGGACATCCAAAGCGTCGCCTCGAAGAGCAATAGTGAGGTTTACAGCCTTTTCTTTTTCGGACCATCCGTTCGCTCTGGCCGCCGATTCGAACTGTTTCATGTAGTTGTTCCATGATGACTTTCCGTCGAAATTTGGCACCTTAACCCGAGCATGACCCCCACTCCCTTCAACTATCGACCGTGGCTCCAATTTGTATTTGGTTTCATCATCTTTAATGTCTGTTAAGATGGGTTCCATCCCTTTGTCTACTTTTTCCGTTTCCTCCATTTTCTTTTCTATTTCCTTGATCTTTTCTTAAAAATTAGATTTTATGGACGATATCTTGTTGTCAAAATCCGAAGTGACTTTAGAGATCTCGTTAGTCATTTTGCTGTCAAGGGATGAAATATCACCCGAAACTTTCTTCTCTAACGATGCAATGTCTGTCGAAACTTTCAAAACATCCGAGGAAACTTGGGAAATTTCACTAGAAACCTTTTTCTTTAACGATGTGATCTCTGTTGAAACTTTGTTCTCCAGCGAAATAATGTCTGTCGAAACTTGGGAGATTTCACTAGAAACTTTGCTCTCTAACGATGTAATGTCTGTCGAAACCTTCGAAACATCCGAGAAAACTTGGGAAATTTCACTAGAAACCTTTTTCTCTAACGATGTAATGTCTGTCGAAACTTTGTTCTCTAACGATGTAATGTCTGTCGAAACTTGGGAGATTTCACTAGAAACTTTGCTCTCTAACGATGTTATTGACGAAATTAAAGCAGCATGCTTGTCTTCAAACACGTAAGTTTCTGGATCATGACCCTCTTCTTTTAGTGCGTTCTTCAGACGTTCAACTAGATCAGCCTTTTTGCCAGTAGAACTCAGGTCCCTTTCTTCCAATTCAAGTCTCAGGTCTCCAATTGTTAGCTTACACAAGGAAGGCATGATCACACACTTTATTTATTACGATTTATATTTAGTTATTATTAAAGATTCCACACTGTATTAAACCGAGCTTATATTACTTATTTATTTCAAGTATCCCACTTCTGACACCACTGTGATGTAATTGTCTTTTTTACGCGATTGACTCTACTATTTTATTTATTTATATCTTTAGGCACTAAGTTTAATTTAAATAAAGGAAGACTTACTTATATTATTTTATTTACATCACTTATTTATTTTAATAATTACAAATAACACCAACTAACACATCTAATTTATTTACAAACTCAAATTTTTGATTTAATTAACTAAACATAATAATTCCGATAACTAATAAATACATTTCATATCTTCGATTCGAATACATTAACTTACGCGACGCGCTTCGATGAGTGAATGACTGGCCTGTGCTCGAATCTCGGTTCTATATATACTTCGGCAGCGGTCGTCTCGAATTCCATGGTCGAGGCTCGTAACGCCGAGAAGCTTCGGGAAGAAATAGGCCAATTCGTGAGCGGACTAAATAGTGTCACACACTACTTTCCTATGAAACAACAAAAACGAATTCTTAAATTAACACACTACTGCACTGAACAGATATCGATAAAGATGACAGAACAGATTAGAGAAAATCTGACACAGGTTTGTCAAAATGACAGTGATAATTTCTTTATGTTGCCTAATTAGTTATTTAGTTATAATATGTTCGATATCTTGTTAGAAATAAAAAAAATTAGTAGTTCCAAGATTACACAAAATCTAGGCATGAGATAAACAAGTTTATTTGAAGAAAGTTTTTTTTTTTCTTCTTAATGGCGGTACAGGTTCCTTTTTTCAATATTTTATTTAGTTATAGAGTAATTTCCACGTACAGTGGAACCCCGATAAGTCAGCCCCCGATAACCCGGAAATCCGGCTAACCCGGATCGATTTTCATCAGACAAAATAAACATTTTTCAGTTTGACTAAGTTTTGTACCAAGAAGTGAACAATACTGTATACAACTGTACGTAATTTAGATGTATTGTCCATATCGTATTTCACGTCTTCGTAATTATAATGGAGTTTTTCTGTAAGTATACAGTATTTTATTAATGTTTACCATATTCTCCAGGTAAGCCGGATTTTCGATAACCCGGATCGGTCGCGGTCCCGATTAATCCGACTTATCGAGGTTCCACTGTACTAACATATTTCTGAAATTGGGCTCTGTACCGCCATTCTTTATTATATTACGAATATGTGTGCCAAATATCTCAACAAAATATTCAAAATTAGAGCCGCAATCTTGGAACACGTTTGTTGCTACCTGTTGATCGCTACTGTAGCCTCTTAAGCACACTTTGCCCTGAGATTTAAATTTTAGTTGAGTATCTTAAAAAATGTGAACATTCAACCTATATGATAGTGGAAAACTTCAAATCTGTATTTATTTTGATAGCCGGAATGTAGAGCTGTCTTCATCTTAATAATAAATAAATATATTATTAAATTTATTAAAATTATATTTATTTGTGTTGTATTTAATTGTATTAAAACAATTCTTTTTTTGTCACTTAATATTTTGCCAAGCCAACTGGTTGCCTGCTCTTAATGTTTTGGCAACTGATATGCACTACAATTTTATTAAAACAAAACTATGAGCAAAATAACAATCAAATTATATGCATATTATCTACTTACAAAGATAGAATTGTTAACAAGTAAACTACACAAACATTGGTATTTCACTTTTACAATTAGACTACCTATTTTTAAAATGATATGATACTATGAAATGTAAATAAAAAATGGCCAAACACAAATAAGGCCTTAAATTACATTTGTTGGATCATTTTTTTGCTAATACAAATTTGTCTAGATATTTAATAGTTATAGCCTCCCCTATTATAAAAACCACGAGCCGCCACTGTTGCAAGACTTGTTACAGGCATTTGATTGGTTCTCTAGGAAGATCGGAAGCCAGAAAGAAGGTGAAAAAAGTAATGACTTATTGGTGTTGTTGTCCAGATCAACTTTATACAGTGCGCTGGAGTAAGTGTTACCCCTCCGTATTAACTTATTTATTTTTAGCACATAAGCAAAACACTTTAAACTAGGCAGCTAAGAGATGAAAGTGGTGCACTTATGACAGATATAAACCAGAAAATGCAGAGATGGACACAATATATAGAACAGCTTTTTGAAGACAAAGAGAGAACAGAAGCACCAAAAGAATTTAGATATGATACTGGACCTGACATTATACGAGAAGAAGTCGAATATGCAATGAAACAAGCTAAAAGTGGTAAATCTCCCGGGCCTGATGAAGTTCCTATCGAATTACTCAAAATTGTGGATACTGAATCTATTGACCTTCTTTTGGATTTATTTAACACCATATATATAACAGGTATAATACCTAAAGAATGGCTCCAATTGACATTTATACTGCTACCCAAAAAAGCCAATGCAAAGGAGTGCAATGAACATCGCACCATAGCCTTAATGAGTCATGTGTTGAAATTGTTTTTAAAAGTAATTCACAATAGAATACATAAGAAATTAGACGAAGGCATAAGTGATACACAAATGGGATTTAGGAAAGGTCTGGGAACACGGGGCGCACTGTTTGCAGTAAGTGTTCTTTCGCAGAGATGCCTAGATATGAATCAGGAAGTATATGCCTGTTTCATTGATTTTGAGAAGGCATTTGACAAAGTGCAGCATAATCGTCTCAAAGAAATTTTGTTAAATAAAAACATAGACAGTGGAGACATTAGAATTATATGTAACCTCTATTGGAATCAAACAGCAAAAGTGAAAGTTGAAAATGAACTGACTGAGGATATCCAGATTCGCCGTGGGGTGCGCCAAGGGTGTATTTTATCACCATTGTTATTTAATTTATATAGTGAAGCCATCTCAGAATTAGCGTTGGCCGAAGTCAATGAGGGCCTAATAATAAACGGTGAGCCACTTAATAATATAAGATATGCTGACGATACCGTACTTCTAGCGGGAACACTGGAAGAATTGCAACACCTTGTTCAACAACTAAATATACATTGCAACGATTATGGACTAAAAATAAATTTGAAGAAAACCAAGTTCATGGTATTTACAAAAGCACAAAACATCAGAGTTAGACTCAGGGGCGGATCCAAGGGGGGGGGTCAATGGGGTCAATTGCCCCCTCTTTGAGATTTCGCCTGGTGTCGCCTTTTTTAAGAAAGAGATAATTACTATTGAAAATATATGGTGGGTTTTGGGTCCTGTTGATAACTGAACAACGGAATGAAACATAAAACAGAATTTTTTCTCCAAAGTACATGTTCTCGGTCTTACTGTATGGTGTTGAGTCTTGGACTGTGAATAAAATCGATCTACGTACCTAAATCGTCTTGAGGCTTTCGAAATGTGGTTCTACAGAAGAATTTTAAAAGTATCTTGGGTGAAGAACATTCGAAACTCCACAATACTAGAACGTCTCAGCAAGACTACTGAGATTATAGAAGGCATCAAGAAGAGAAAAGTGGAGTATTTTGAACATGTAATGAGAAGTTTCAAATATAGGTTGCAGGACGAAAAAGCACTTCGTGGTTGATTTAGGGTGGCAGTGAATAAAATTAAGATAGCTATGATAGTAACCAACGTTCTGAAAGGACATGGTACATGAAGAAAAATAAAGTAACAGCCCATACCGAAAAGAATTCTGCGTACACGAGTGACAAGAAAATTTTTATTTCATTGCCCCCTCCTTGCAAGGTTGCTGGATCCGCCGTTGGTTAGACTAGTACTGGATAATACAGAAATTGAGCAAATATCTTCGTACAAATACCTTGGAGCATGGATCACAGAAGATACTGATCAGACAAAAGAAATAAGATGCCGCATTGAAATTGCACGATCCATTTTTAACAGAATGAGGAAACTTTTCTGTAATCGCAATATCAATATAACGCTCCCCTATTTCTCCTATTTTCTCCCCCCTTTTGTATGGGGTTGAGGCATGGACACTAAAACAATCCAACATTAAAAACCTGGAAGCGTTCGAAATGTGGTGTTGTAGACGTATTCTGAAAATATCATGGACAGATCGTAAAACAAACGCACAAGTGCTCGAACAACTAGGAAAACAATGCGAAGTTTTAAATTCCACAAAAATCAGGAAGTTGGAATACTTGGGGCACATCATGAGAGGTGAAAAATACGAACTATTAAGGAATATAATGCAGGGCAAAATCAAAGGCAGAAGAAGCGTAAGAAGACGTAAAATCTCGTGGCTACGCAATCTCCGTGAATGGTTTGGATGCAGCTCAATTGAACTATTCCGGCGCGTAACCAACAAAATTATAATTGCCAGAATGATTTCCAATCTCCGATATGAGCGGAACTTTAAGAAGAAGCAAAACGCTCGGGACAGGTCGATTTTTAAAACAATCGTAGTATATTCTGACATCAATGTTTCGAACTTTACGTGAACCCTCTTCAGGTGACAGGCATAACTCTGATTTTTTTTAAATGAGAAAGTACATCATGTGACACCTCATTTAAAAGCTTTTGAAATACTGATTACAAAAATGTATAATACTTTACAAAATTTACGAAAATGCGTAATCTTTCTTGAGCGCGTAAGTGCAAAATTTCGGTCGAATTATTTTTAACTACAATCATTTTTTACGGATCCTGAGAAAACTAATAAGAATTTTTGAAAAATTTAAACGCGGAATGAAAGATTACATTATTACCGAGGGCTGAAAGTCGCTTACAATAAACAAAAAGTTTCTTTTGAATTATATATTTTAACCCGCGAGTAGTCGCGCCGTTAGATAGAATCTCACATTTTATCCTTTTTCGCAATAACTTGATGAAAAATTTTGCAATTTTGAAAAAATTTCGTAAGTGCTTCGAGGAAGGGTGTAGTAATGCGTAGGATTTTTTTTTTCTTCTTCTTTTTGTGGAATTTATGGCTTTGGGAAGAGCCAATTAGCTTTAATAATTGTTATAAATAATATTTCTAACAATAGTGCAGTCACTGAAGGTTTTCACCTCCGATTTCGTTGAACCTCCACCGATTTTCATGAAAATTGGTGAGTAATTAGAGGATACCTCAAGGAACAAAGGTCACATGATGCCAACTTGCGATTTTACCCTGGGGGTGGATGCCACTCCTTCTCGGGGGTGAACATTATTTTATTAAAAATAATACCATAAGTCGATAGAGGGACAAATTATAAGCAAAATTTGTTATATAAAGTTATTAAAATACATCAACAGTTTTTGAGTTATTAAAGACCAAAGATTTTATTTTTTCGTAAAAAAAATGCACGTTTTAAATCGGTTTTTCACGTATAAATCAAAAACTATACTGCCCTGCTTAGTAAAAAGGTCCGATCTACAATTTTCGTTTTTTCGTGATAAGGTTATAAATCCACTACTATTAGACATTTAGCATCTTATTGCTTAGTCAGAAAGTACTTTTTTGCCATCTCAAATCGTACAAAAGCGTAAAGTTTGTCCTTTCTACAACTAATAGCCGTTGTGCTTAGAATAAATGTCCTATTAACCTTATCACGAAAAAACGAAAATTGTAGATCGGGCGTTTTTTCTAAGCAGGGCAGTATAAGCTTTTACAAAAAAGTTATTATTACTGAAATTGAAGATAATAAAAAATTGAATACATTCCTCACATAAAGAACTAAACTAATGTTAGTTAAAAGTGAGTTATTGGCAATTAAATGTATATTTTTTTCGACGAGTACTCAAATCTAAGTATTCAAGCTTAAATAACGGGAAAACGATGCAATGTATAAAATATTTCTGCTAAACATTTGCCAAAGTACTTCGGAATACCTATCAAATGAGCTTCAGAACAAGGTAATAACATCAAAATTAAGTAAGTTATAATGAAAATAAAAGAACCGTTTCGAATTTTTTAGGAAAAAGTGAAAAATAAAACATACGCCATATCCACAAAAATTACAATTTATAGTAATCCTTACAAGAACTTCTTTATATTCGTATAAGTAATGTTTTCGATTATTTCATTCATAGGAGATTCTGACCAATAGAAAGCTACAGAAATGCAAATTAAGGTGATAATTTTTGATAATACCCCGTCGTTAAGTATATTACGTCAGATGCCCTTCGTTGCTACGAAAAAATACATTCAGTAACATTAATGACAATTAATGTTTTAAAAATTATAAAAGTGATGACTTTCAATCGTCAAATATTTATAAAAACTGTGTGTTTAATGGTACTAATTTGTACTTACATAAATAAATTACAATCATATTTTGGTTTTGAACAGTTTTATTCATGAAATAATCGCAACAAATTGCACTCGAACTCTGAAATTAATATAGAATTTCAGAGCTCTTGTGCAATTCTTCTTCTTCTTCTACGGCACTACAGCCCAAATTGAGCCTTGGCTTCCTTTATTTTTTGCCTCCACCCTTGCCTGTCTGTGGCTGCTCTTCTCCATACACGGACTCCTAAAAGGGCTTGTGCGTCGCTGTTTACTGTGTCTTCCCAGCGCTTTCGTGGCTTCCCAACCGGTCTCTTTCCTTGCATTCTAGCATTCAGTGCTCGTTTTGGTAGCCTATCCTCTCCCATTCTTATCACATGTCCGGCCCATTGCAATCTTTGTAATCTAATGAAGTCTGACAGGGGCGTTTCCTTATAAAGTTGATAAAGCTCGTTGTTGTATCGACTTCTGAAGATTCCGTTTTCTCTCACAGGTCCTAGTATTCTCCTAAGTACTTTCCTTTCGAATGTGTCGAGTTTGTTTTTGGATGTTTCTTTCAGCACCCAGACTTCACTGCCATAGCATGTTATTGGTCGAATTAAGGTTTTATAGATTCTCATTGTATTTCGGTGGACACTTTTTGACCGAAATATATGGGAGAGGGCAAAATAAGCTCTGTTTGCCTGCGTTATTCTCTTCCTTATTTCTCCATCTTCTGATCCGTCGGCATATATTTCTACTCCCAGGTATGTAAACTTTTCAACCGTTTCAATGTCATCTTCATGTATAATGTTTTCTGGGACTATATTTCTTCTCGTCTGAGTCATTATTTTTGTTTTTTCTATGTTAATTTCCAGACCTAGCATTTTTGTTTGTGTTTTTAACTCTGCATATGTTTCCTGTGCTCCTGTTGATGTTCTACTCATAATATTAATATCATCAGCATAAGCGGCCAGTTGAACCGTTCGGTTGGTCAGTAGATTGCCTCGTCCAGTTTGCATTTGCCTAACCGCATACTCCAGTGCCAGGTTAAACAATGTTGGGGCCAGCCCATCTCCCTGTTTTAGTCCCTGCGAAATGTTAAAAAAGTCTGTCCGGTGGTTTTGTATTCGTACACATGCCTGAGTTTCATCCATTGTGGCTTTAATGAGTCTTATTAACTTGTGTGGTATTGCCAATTCAGCCAATATATAGTATAGTTTGTTCCTTTTGGCTGAGTAGTATGCCTGTTTGAAGTCTACAAACACGTTGTGAACATCAACATCGTGTTCCCATGCTTTGCTCAAGATCTGTTTTACTGTGAATATTTGATCCAGTGTCGATCTTCCCCGTCGGAAGCCCGTCTGATACTCTCCAATAATATTTTCTGCTAGTGGTTGGAGCCGCTGGTTTATAATATACGTGAGGACTTTATATGCTGTACATAGTAGAGAGATTCCACGGTAGTTTTTGCACTGGAGTTTGTCTCCTTTTTTATAGATCGGGCATACTATACTCTTGTGCAATTACTACTGATAATTTTGACCGGTTTAGAATGCATATTTTTGAAAAAAAGATGTAATATAATTTTACAAAAAATTTTAAAATTATTGTAATTCTTATATTCTTTTGATAATACCTTCAAAAATACTCAATATACGTAAAAAATTATAAATAACCTAATTTTAGTTTTTTCCGTGACAAATATTTCATCTGTTTTACTATTTCTATAGTGTAAAAAATAACCGAGATAGAAATGTTTAAATCTTAAATTTTGCTGTGGGAACCATGCAACCGGGGTCATTTAACCTTTTATTTTTAAAAAAGTAAGGGGTTTAAAAGATTAGATTCAACGTGCTTAAATAGCACTTGGAATTAACTTTCAAACAGTTTTTAGATGAACCCGATGTCGTAAACACGAACGGAGTTATTAAAAAAAAAACAATAACATTTTTTGGAAAAATTTTTAAAACATAAATTTTGAAAAAATTTTGGAGCATAAATTTTAACGCTATCAACATGTTCGGGGGCTCATTTAATAGATATTTTTAAGTACTTTGACAAATGTTTAATAAGTTTATGTTATAAAAGGCATCAATTTCCCGTTATTTCAGCTTGAATACTTAGTTTTTTACTCGCCGAAAAAAATAGACATTCAATTACCTTTAACTCACTTTTAGTTAATACTACAAGGTTTTTGTAGTAATGGGTTTATTTCATTTTTTATTAGCTTCAATTTTGATAATAATAACTTTTTTGTAAAAACTTACACTTTTTAAGTTATTGATGAAAAATTGGTTAAAAACATGCATTTTTCTCAAGAAGAATTAAAATCTTTGATGTTTAATAACTCAAAAAGTTTTGATTTATTTTAATAACTTTATATAACAAATTTTGTTTGAAATTTGTCCCTCTATCGAATTATGAAGCTATTTTTAATAAAATAATTTTCACCCCCGAGACGGGGTGGCATCCACCCCCAGGGTAAAAGCGCAAGTTGACACTATGTCAGCTTTGTTCCTTGAGATATCCTCTAACCACTCACCAATTTTCATACAAATCGATGGAGGTTCAACGAAATCGGAGGTAATAGCTCATATCCACCTTCAGTGACTCCACTACAACACTTAAAAAAAATACTATAAAATAAAAATTTGTTATAAATTCGTATTGTCAAATAGAATCTAACACGCGACTATTCACGTTATAGAAGTGAGCGCGACTACTCCCGGGTTAAGTTAAAAATCACTCTCAATTGTCTATTTTTTTCACCCTTATTGGACTCAAGGTTATTTGGCATATACTCCTTCCTGTTTATTTTATGTTCTAAGGTCTTTTCAAATAACTTGTTTTACTAAACTGCCTAAAGTTTTTGTCCAAAGTGAACTTTCATATGTTGTCGCAAAGATTGTTTATGAGTGAACTGCTTAAGACAAATTTCACACTTGTAAGACTTTTCACCAGTGTGCAATCTCAAATGTATTTTCAACTTACTTGTGTCAATAAACTGCTTAAAACAGATTTTACACTTGTAAGGTCTTTATTCAGTGTGTACTCCTAAATGTCTTTTCAAACTACTTCCGTGACTAAACTGCATAAAACAGATTTCACACTTGTGAGGTTTTTCTCCAGTGTGTACTCTCAAATGTGTTTTTAAATTATGTGCTAGACTAAACTGCTGAAAACAAATTTCACACTTGTAACGTTTTTCTCCAGTGTGTACTCTCAAATGTACTTTCAAATTTCCTGCTTGATTGAACTGCCGAAGACAAATTTCACACTTGTGAGGTTTTTCTCCAGTGTGCACTATCAAATGTTTTTTCAAATCACCTGCTTGAATAAACTGCTTAAAACAGATTTCACACTTGTAAGGTCTTTATTCAGTGTGTACTCCTAAATGTCTTTTCAAACTACTTGCGTGACTAAACTGCATAAAACAGATTTCACACTTGTGAGGTTTTTCTCCAGTGTGTACTCTCAAATGTGTTTTTAAGTGATGTGTTCGACTAAACCGCTGAAAACAGATTTCACACTTGTGACGTTTTTCTCCAGTGTGCACTCTCAAATGTGTTTTTAAACTACCTGCTTCACTAAACTGTTTAAAACAAATTTCACACTTGTGAGGTTTTTCTCCAGTGTGCACTCTCAAATGTTTTTTCAAATCACCTGCTTGAATAAAGTGCTTAAAACAAATTTCACACTTGTAAGGTTTTTCTTCAGTGTGTATTCTCAAATGTACTTTCAAATTTCCTGCTTGATTGAACTGCCGAAGACAAATTTCACACTTGTGAGGTTTTTCTCCAGTGTGCACTATCAAATGTTTTTTCAAATCACCTGCGTTAATAAAATGCTTAAAGCAAATTTCACACTTGTAAGATCTTTCTCCAGTGTGCACTCTCAAATGTGTTTTTAAATTACCTGCTTCACTAAACTGTTTAAAACAAATTTCACACTTGTGAGGTTTTTCTCCAGTGTGCACTCTCAAATGTATTTTCAAATTTCTTGCTTGATTGAATTGCCGAAGACAAATTTCACACTTGTGAGGTTTTTCTCCAGTATGCAACAACATATGTCGTTTCAAACTAGATACTGTAGTAGACTTCTTAAAACAAATTTCACACTTGTAACATTCTTGGCCAGTCTGAACTTTTTTATTTTTGTTTAATGTTTTTCCCTCACTGCAACTGCTTACATAGTTTCCTTTACGATATGAAGGTTTAGTTAATGGTTCCATAATTTGCATTTGGTTCTCTGTTTGGAGGAAACCTAAAATACAAAATAACTATGTGAAAATATTTCTGGAATGAACAAATTACATAATGTAGAAACAAGGGGTTTTACAAACAAAGAAAAGAAAACAGATTCTGTAAAGCAGTTGTATATTGACCTATACTCTGACAATTTTTTGGAAAGATTGATTCACTGCTAAGAATAAATTTTTAAACTTAGACCAATAAGTGTAAGTGGACCATGAGAATGTACCAACACTTGAGTCAATGAGGACATTGTTAGATTTGTTTCCTACACAAAATCATTGATGCTATTGAAATTGGCTGTTCCTTTCGATTTCTTGGGGTTGAGAGTGGACTGTAAACTTTTTAAAGGGTTGGAACAGCCACTGTGAGCAGACTTATTATCACTATTCTGTGTAGGTATCTGCTCGTTTGGGTAGATTACAATTCTGGCTAAATATTATGCAGTTTAATGACAAGTGAAGAATATGACAATTAATTAATTAAAATCTCATAATCTTAGTCAAGCCCGTTTTGTTTGTAATGAGCGTTGCCATGAGAATAAAGCCGCATTAACCATAACGGCCGCGATAATCTAGGATTATTTAAATAAAGTATTTCCAAGGTACGTTTACAAAGGAAACAAAACAAAGAATAAAATGAATAAAAAAAGTTCGTTTGCTATTAGATACTTCGTTATTAGATCGTTTCAGTGTCTATATCGATGGGTAGAGGACAAACTTTGGTTACACTGCGTTTAATTATTCCATTTAAAGTTAATACACTTACAACGCGCACAACACCGTCCTTGCCAGGATGAAGTTCACAAATACGGCCTTGAGTCCATTGATATACCGGAGAATTTTCGTCTTTTAGAAGAACCTGTGTCTTTCTCAAAGCGCCATTTATAGCGCTGCTGTAGGGTATGTAGGTATTCTGTTTTCCATCTAGGCCAGAAGTGTTGGAGCATGAGCTGCAAATGCAGTTAACGGGATAATCGAATCCTTTTAACTTTAGGTCAGAGACCATGTTTATGGGATGCCCAATTAAAAAATGTCCGGGCGTCAAGGCTTCCATATCGTTAGGATCACTGTTCAGAGGAAATAGAGGCCGGGAGTTCAGTACTTATTCAGTTTGCACCAACAAGGTATACAATTCCTCGATAGTATCGGTTAGGATTCTACGTAAATGAGTTTTTATTGACATTACAGCACTATCCCATATACCGCCAAAATGAGGAGATTTTGGGGAAATGAAGTGCCATTTAATTTTGTTTTCTTGAGAGAAGTTTTCAACATTGGAATTTGTTAAAATATCATGAATCTTTAGTACCTCGTTGTTGGCTCCAACAAAAGTACTACCGTTATCAGAATAAATATTGGTGCACAAACCGCGTCTAGAAGTAAAACGCCTTAAAACACTAATGAAACATTCAGAGGTTAATTCGCTAGCTAGCTGGATGTGCACCGCTTTTGTAGCCATGCACACGAACACACAATATAAATATGCTTTACTCAAGCGACGATTACGAAATTTTTATTCTCTTAAGAGAAAGGGTCCAGCATAGTCTACGCCAGAGCGGTTGAAGGGATGAGACATAGTGATGCGAGAAGGGGGTAAATCTTCAATTAAGTTTTTGATAGTTTTAAACTATATTTTTTATATATTTTATATATAGGTAGTTAAATAAAAATCTAAAAAGCATAATTTACAAACAATTCTATTTATTGTTGTCTTGATAAAGACTTGGAAAAGTGAATGCATAATTAAATATAAAGTAATATTAGTTATCTAATTAAAATAAAACAAGCAATGGACATGTCTCTGGTACTAAATAATAATGATAATAAAAAAATCTCAGTGTTTGGTGGTACGCCAAAATCTTCAAAATATTTCAGGTGGTACGCAGTTCCTAAAAGGTTGGTACTTCTGTTCTATGGTCTTCAAATAACTTGCTTTACTAAACTGCCTCAAGTTTTTGTCCAGAGTGAACTTTCATATGTTGTCGCAAAGATTGTTTATGAGTGAACTGCTTAAAACAAATTTCACACGTGTAAGGCTTTTCACCGGTGTGCAATCTCAAATGTATTTTCAAAGAACCTGCTTGAGTAAACTGCTTAAAACAAATTTCACACTTGTGAGGCTTTTCTCCAGTGTGCGTTCGCAAATGATTTTTCAAAGTTCCTATTTGAGAAAATTGCCTAAAACAAATTTCGCACTTGTAAGGTTTTTCGCCAGTGTGCCTTTTTATATGTTCTTTCAAATTGTGTGCTACACGAAACTGCATAAAACAAATTTCACACTGGTAATGTTTTTCTACTGTGTGCGTTCGCAAATGCTTTTTCAAATTATCTGCTCTATTACACTGCTTAAAACAAATTACACACTTGTAGGGCTTTTCTCCAGTGTGCGTTCGCAAATGATTTTTCAAAGTTCCTATTTGAGAGAATTGCCTAAAACAAATTTCACACTTGTAAGATCTTTCTCCAGTGTGCACTCTCAAATGTGTTTTTAAACTACCTGCTTCACTAAACTGCTTAAAACAAATTTCACACTTGTAAGGTTTTTCTCCAGTGTGCACTCTCAAATGTTTTTTCAAATCACCTGCTTGACCAAACCGTTTAAAGCAAACTTCACACTTGTAAGGCTTTTCACAAATGTGCACCCTCAAATGTATTTTCAAAGAACCTGCTTGAGTAAACTGCTTAAAACAAATGTCACACTTGTGAGGTTTTTCTCCAGCGTGCGTTAACAAATGATTTTTCAAAGTTCCTGTTAGAGAGAATTTCCTAAAACAAATTTCGCACTTGTAAGGTTTTTCACCAGTGTGCCTTTTTATATGACTTTTCAAATGGTGTGCTACACGAAACTGCTTAAAACAAATTTCACACTTGTGAGGTTTTTCTCCAGTATGCAACAGCATATGTCGTTTCAAACTAGATACTGTAGTAGACTTCTTAAAACAAATTTCACACTTGTAACATTCTTGGCCAGTCTGAACTTTTTTATTTTTGTTTAATGTTTTTCCCTCACTGCAACTGCTTATATAGTTTCCTTTACGATATGAAGGTTTAGTTAATGGTTCCATAATTTGCATTTGGTTCTCCGTGTGGAGGAAACCTAAAATACAAAATAACTATGTGAAAATATTTCTGGAATGAACAAATTACATAATGTAGAAACAAGGGGTTTTACAAACAAAGAAAAGAAAACAGATTCTGTAAAGCAGTTGTATATTGACCTATACTCTGACAATTTTTTGGAAAGATTGATTCACTGCTAAGAATAAATTTTTAAACTTAGACCAATAAGTGTAAGTGGACCATGAGAATGTACCAACACTTGAGTCAATGAGGACATTGTTAGATTTGTTTCCTACACAAAATCATTGATGCTATTGAAATTGGCTGTTCCTTTCGATTTCTTGGGGTTGAGAGTGGACTGTAAACTTTTTAAAGGGTTGGAACAGCCACTGTGAGCAGACTTATTATCACTATTCTGTGTAGGTATCTGCTCGTTTGGGTAGATTACAATTCTGGCTAAATATTATGCAGTTTAATGACAAGTGAAGAATATGACAATTAATTAATTAAAGTCTCATAATCTTAGCCAAGCCCGTTTTGTTTGTAATGAGCGTTGCCATGGGACTAAAGCCGCATTAACCATAACGGCCGCCCTTGAAATAATCTAGGATTATTTAAATAAGTATTTCCAAGGTACGTTTACAAAGGAAACAAAACAAAGAAGGGAAGCAGGAGGGGTCGCCGAGATATAAACAAGATGCCCTACTGGTGGAACGCAGACATCGAGACACAAAGAAATGAATGTATAGTCATGAGAAGAAGGCTAACGAGAGCAAGGGGCAGAGCAGGAGTCGATCCTGATGTCATCGAGGAGATCGAGGAGGAGTACCGCCTACGGAAGAGGGAACTCTACAGGGAAATTCGTGCAGAAAAGAGAAGGCACTGGAGAGAACTGTGTGAAAAACTGGATGAGGACGTCTGGGGTCAAGGATACAGGATCGCCATGAAAAAGTTCCATGCGTACCCCTCGTATGAAATGCCTATGGATAAGAAGCTCGAGGTAACACGAGAGCTCTTTCCCGCGGGCAGGTGGCATGGTGTACGGAGAGACGAGGAAGCTGAGCGGGCTGTACCCTTTACCATGGATGAACTTGTCGAGGCATTGGGCGCACTTAAGACGCGCAGGTCCCCCGGTTTGGATCAGATATCACCTGAGGCGGTGAGGTGTCTAGGACGGGCGGAGCCCGCGTGGCTTCTGGAGCACATGAATGCACTGCTGGAAGCACAGACCTTTCCTGAGCCTTGGAAGACATCGAAGTTGGTACTGCTTCCCAAAGCTGGGGAAAAGTATCGACCCATCTGCCTTCTTCCGTGCGTCGGTAAGCTGTATGAAAGAATGCTGCGGGGACGTATCGATGGCATGATTGAGAGATCGGGAGGCTTGTCCCCGAGGCAGTTTGGTTTCTGTAAAGGGAGAAGCACGATTGATGCAATCGTGAGTGTATTCGACGCATTGCGCAATAGAGGGGATGAACACCGTTGGGCGGCCCTGTTGTTGTTCGATGTTAGGAATGCATTCAATACGCTGCAGTGGAACGAGGTAATGAAGGCAATGGAGAAGAGAGAGTGTCCTGGATACCTGATGAACGTGGTAGCGGAATATCTGTCTGAGAGAAGAATTATGGTGGAGAAAGGCACGATCGTGGATGTGACGGCAGGTGTTCCCCAGGGATCTGTCTTGGGCCCGACGCTATGGAATCTAGCATATGACGGGATTCTGAACTGTGAATATGGAGAGGGTACGTCTCCCTTCGCATTTGCAGACGATCTCGCTGTGCTGGTAGTGGCGCGGGACGAGCCAGATCTTAAATACCGGGTACGGAAAGCAGGCGGCGTCGTGAAGAAATGGATGACACAGCATGGACTGAAACTCGCGGCAGAGAAGACCGAGGCCATCATTCTGAAGGGGAAAAGGAACAGGCAAAGTGTGGAGCTACAATGTGCAGGAGCGTGTCTAACACCCAAGAAACACGTAAAGTACCTAGGAGTGACGATGCACCAGAATGGAAAATGGGGGGAGCACGTGCAGGTGGTGACCCGGAAGGCTGCAAACAGTGCGGCTGCGTTGGGGAGGGTGATGCCCAACATTGGAGGACCCAAATCCGAAAGGAGGAGGGCCTTGCACGGTGTTGTTCAGTCGATCG
Organism: Diabrotica virgifera virgifera; assembly: GCF_917563875.1. Lineage (NCBI taxonomy): Eukaryota > Metazoa > Arthropoda > Insecta > Coleoptera > Chrysomelidae > Diabrotica > Diabrotica virgifera. The sequence continues at coordinate 35,746,862 of NC_065448.1, forward strand.
TCCTCTATGCAGCCCCAGTCTGGAGTGAGGCGGTAGGGATACGGGCCTACAGGGGGCTCATTACACGAGTGGACAGAACAAGTCTGCTGCGAGTGGCATGCGCCTACAGGACTGTGTCTGCCGCAGCCTTGTGGGCCATCACTGGATGTGTTCCGCTGCATGTGTTGGTAGTAGAAAGAAAAGAACTGTATGAGAGAAGAGACCTTGAGCTTACTATGGCCGAGAGAAGACAGGAAAGAGAAAGGTCAATTGAAAGATGGCAGCAAGAATGGAACAACATGGAGCATGTGGCACAGTGGACAAAGATGCTGCTTCCTAACTTAAAGGATTGGATGGACTGTGGTCACAGGCGACTGGACTATTTCCTGACGCAGGTGCTCACAGGACACGGGTGTTTTAGAGCCTACCTCTCTAGGTTTGGAAAGGCTGACACTGACGAATGTCTATACTGCAGACACCCGGACACTGTTACACATACCATGCTAGAGTGCAACAGATGGATAGTAGAAAGAAATAGAATGGAAAGAGAGACAGGTGTGAATTTTTTGACAGTGCGAGAAATGATTGAGAGAATGATTGAAAATAAAACTGGTTGGACTAGCATACACAACTATATCCGTGTAGTGATCAAGAAGAAAGAAGAGGAGGAAAAACAGCTGTACCAACGATAGGGGTGAAATATATGGCGAGTAGAAGGCAGAGGGAATAAGTTTTGACGAGAGGCGAATAAGTGAGATATATTGTATGAGACAGACTGTGGGAAAGAAGCTCAAAAAAAAAAACCCAATCTTGGGACCAAAAAAAGGGGGAACGGGGAAAATGAAGGGCCTCCTTGCTTACAGTCTGTGGATAAATGAAGGTAAAGTGCTTCGGAAGCGATGTCGACCTTGCAGCGGCCATTCCGTTTTCGGAGCGCTGGATGACAGAGGAGGGTCTGGTTTAGCAGGTAGGCATTCGGCGTAGCCTCGGCGACGAGAGAGCGTTTTAAAGCACCTCGGGAACTATCGCTGGTACTACGAAGAATGAATCCTGCACTAAGGTCAGTCAGGCGGCGTTCTGGACTGAGGTGTCTTTTGAAGATTCCAGACCCCCCTCTTTAAAGACGAAAAAAAAAAAAAAAAAAAAAAAAAAAACCATAACGGCCGCCCTTGAAATAATCTAGGATTATTTAAATAAGTATTTCCAAGGTACGTTTACAAAGGAAACAAAACAAAGAAGAAAATGAATAAAAAAAGTTCGTTTGCTATTACATACTTCGTTATTAGATCGTTTCAGTGTCTATATCGATGGGTAGAGGACAAACTTTGGTTACACTGCGTTTAATTATTCCATTTAAAGTTGATACACTTACAACGCACACAACACCGTCCTTGCCAGGATGAAGTTCACAAATACGGCCTTGAGTCCATTGATATACCGGAGAATTTTCAGAACCTGTGTCTTTTCCAAAGCGCCATTTATAGCGTTGCTGTAGGGTATGTAGGTATTCTGTTTTTCATCTAGGCCAGAAGTGCTGGAGCATGAGCTCCAAATGCTGGTAACGGGATAATCGATTTATGGATTCTTCTAACTTTAGGTCAGAGACCATGTTTATGGGATGCCCAATTAAAAAATGTCCGGGCGTCAAGGCTTCCATATCGTTAGGATCATTGCTCAGAGGAAATAGAGGCCGGGAGTTCAGTACTTATTCAATTTCCACCAACAAGGTATACAATTATTCCTCGTACGACAATGGATTAGTATCGGTTAGGATTCTAAGTTAATGAGTTTTTATTGACTTTACAGCACTATCCCATATACCGCCAAAATGAGGAGATTTTGGGGGAATGAAGTGCCAATTAATTTTGTTTTCTTGAGAGAAGTTTTCAATATTAGAATTTGTTAAAATATCATGAATCTTTAGTACCTCGTTGTTGGCTCCAACAAAAGTACTACCGTTATCAGAATAAATATCGGTGCACAAACCGCGTCTAGAAGTACAACGCCTTAAAACACTAATGAAACATTCAGAGGTTAATTCGCTAGCTAGCTGGATGTGCAGCGCTTTTGCAGCCATGCACACGAACACACAATATAAATATGCTTTACTCAAGCGACGATTACGAAATTTTTATTCTCTTAAGAGAAAGGGTCCAGCATAGTCTACGCTAGAGCGGTTGAAGGGATGAGACATAGTGATGCGAGAAGGGGGTAAATTTCCAATTAAGTTTTTGATAGTGTTAAACTATATTTTATATATAGGTAGTTAAATAAAAATCTAGACAGCATAATTGACAAACAGTTCTATTTATTGTTGTCTTGATAAAGACTTGGAAAAGTGAATGCATAATTAAATATAAAGTAATGTTATCTAATTAAAATAAAACAAGCAATGGACATGTCTCTGGTAGTAAATAATAATGATAATAAAAAAATTCCCAGTGTTTGGCGGTACGCCAAAATCTTCAAAATATTTCAGGTGGTACGCAATTCCTAAAAGGTTGGCACTCCTGTTCTATGATCTTCAAATAACTGCCTCAAGTTTTTGCCCAGAGTGAACTTTCATATGTTGTCGCAAAGATTGTTTATGAGTGAACTGCTTAAAACAAATTTCACACTTGTGAGGCTTTTCTCCAGTGTGCGTTCGCAAATGATTTTTCAAAGTTCCTATTTGAGAAAATTGCCTAAAACAAATTTCGCACTGGTAAGGTTTTTCACCAGTGTGCCTTTTTATATGATGTTGCAAATGGTGTGCTAGACGAAACTGCATAAAACAAATTTCACACTTGTAAGGTTTTTTGACTGTGTGCGTTCGCAAATGCTTTTTCAAACTATCTGCTCTATTACACTGCTTAAAACAAATTTCACACTTGTATGGCTTTTCACCAGTGTGCACCCTCAAATGTATTTTTAAAGAACTTATTCTAGTAAACTGCTTAAAACAAATGTCACACTTGTGAGGTTTTTCTCCAGCGTGCGTTAACAAATGATTTTTCAAAGTTCCTGTTTGAGAGAATTGCCTAAAACAAATTTCGCACTTGTAAGGTTTTTCACCAGTGTGCCTTTTTATATGATATTACAAATGGTGTGCTAGACGAAATTGCATAAAACAAATTTCACACTTGTAAGGTTTTTCGACTGTGTGCGTTCGCAAATGCTTTTTCAAACTATCTGCTCTATTACACTGCTTAAAACAAATTTCACACTTGTATGGCTTTTCGCCAGCGTGCACCCTCAAATGCATTTTTAAAGAACTTATTCTAGTAAACTGCTTAAAACAAATGTCACACTTTTGAGTTTTTTCTCCAGCGTGCGTTAACAAATGATTTTTCAAAGTTCCTGTTTGAGAGAATTGCCTAAAACAAATTTCGCACTTGTAAGGTTTTTCACCAGTGTGCCTTTTTATGTGATGTTGCAAATGGTGTCCTACACTAAACTGCATAAAACAAATATCACACTTGTAAGGTTTTTCGCCAGTGTGCAATCGCATATGTCGTTTCAAACTAGATACTGTAGTAGACTGCTTAAAACAAATTTCACACTTGTAACATTCTTGGTCATTCTTTTTTTTTATTTTTCCTTAATCTTTTTTCCTCACTGCATCTGCTTAGATAGTCGCCTTTATGATATGAAGGTCTAGTTAATGGTTCCATAATTTGCATTTGGTTCTCCTCTTGGAGGAAATCTAAAATACAAAATAACTATATGTAATGTGAAAATGTTTCTGGAAGGAACAAAGTAATGCAGAAACAAGGTGGTAGGGGAGCCCAAGCGGGGATTTTTGCAGTTACTCGAGCGCGTCAGGTTATCACATGGGGAGAAACCTTGTACCCTGTAAATGTACCTCTACCATATATTGGCTCTAACCCTTAAAAGCCCAACCTTATATAGGTTCCATGTATTTTAGTTTCCATACAGGGTGGAGCATTAGTGTGACAGAGTCCAATTACTCGTTTGTCGTAAGAGATTCGAAAAAAGAATGTGTGTGTACTTTGTACACACGTAAGAAGTTATACTTCTATGATAATATAATTTCAACGAAATAAATATACCTACTTAACAGTTACAATACAAAAAATTAACAATAATTACCAAAAATGAACCAAAACTTAACAATGCCAAATATTAAAAAAAAAGAAAAAAATATGAATCGTCCGGGATTTGAACCCACAATCTCGCGATTTTTTGATCTCTGGTCCAATGCTCTACCAACAAGGCCATCAAGCCGCATGCTACGTACCTTTCAGATATACATAATTATACATCACGGTGACAAGCGAAATATAAAAATAGATGTTTTATTATTTTACGCCCAAGGAAGACAAATCCAAAGACACAAAATTATAATAAAAAACCTTTTAAACCACCTTTTTCAAATTGCGCAAGTTGTATTATTAATATTAATGTTAATAAATGAAATATAAATATTTTGACGTTTCACAATTTGACAATTCACTTTTAACTGCAGTGCCTTAAAAATTTTAAAGCACTAGTGCCTTAAAGTAGCATTTTAAACGCTCCTATGGAGTCCTAAAAATTGCATTTTTAACACGTTTGTAGAAAAATATATTTAAAAACACTAATATATTCTTTCCACACCTTTTCTGGACTGATACATACATAAATTAAAACATTTTGAAGTATAACTTAAAAAATATAATATGAAAACTATTTAAAAAGGCAGTATAACTATTAACTAACCTTTGTTGTTTCTCTTCCCACAAATTTTAAAATGAAACAACCATACATAACCAAACCGTCAACCGTCCAAACCACAGCTGCACTACAGCTGCCATATTGGATAATTTTTGACATGTCATTTGAACATCCAATCAGAACAAAGTTATAATGCGCATGCGCCGGGATCGTAGGTTTTAACATATAAAAATTCACCCTCATATCGCGCGTAAAGAAGTATAACTTCAAAAAGTTATTTAGGTAAAAGTTGGCGCAGACATAGTACCATAATTTAAAAAAAATTTCAAATATACAGGGGCGTCCGTGTTGACAGGGTAACACAAACTCATGTTTTTTTTTATGGAACGCCCTGTATATTTTTACATTTTTGGATTCTCCTCAATGTTCCCTTTCTTAAAATATATGGTTTTGTAAAATTATACGAGGTAGTTTAAAAGTTAATTACGTTTTGTTAATTTCGTAGCAACGTTTACACCCTGTAGAATTGTAGTGATTTGGCATCAAATTTTCTATTTATATTCAAACGATTTTTAATATAGTCTACTACTGTTAATCATTAACAGTATAGCGAAATTTTTAATTTTAGTATACAGGGTGGGTCCAAACTCGAAATGAGTATTTTCTGAGTTTTCTTAAATGGAACACCCTGTATTTTAGTACTGTAATGAAATGATATTTTATGGTACTTTTTATTTCTTAAGCATTCCCTATACCTAAGTGCTTTAATTTGTAAGTTATTCGTGATTCTTTAAGCCAAACATTAATTGCAACAAAAATTACGTGAAATTTTATTAGGTGGCCGTGAAAATACCCAATCAAATGGATATCTCATCCAATATTAATAAATTAAGGATCAGGCTAGATTATGATGTATTTTTTTCGAAAAATTATTTTTGTTTTCTTGGACATCAAGAAGGCTTTTGATTCCGTTTGGCATAGAGGATTGTTATATAAACTTCACAGAATGAAATGCTCCCCTTCTCTAATATGGATTATTGACGAATTTCTTAGAAGATACAGGTGTATAGTTAAGATCAATGAAACATATTCCCATTCATTTTCAGTGCAACAAGGAGTTCCACAAGGTTCACCACTCTCCCCTCTATTGTATAATCTCTATTGCAGTGACATATGCGACAACAGACTAACAACCAATACAATTTGCTGATGACACTGCAGAGATATCATATGGAAAAAATTGAATAAAGACAATGGACTTATTGCAGAAGCAGGTGGATGACACAATATCTTGGATGAATATAATAATCCTTCTAAAACAAAACTAATAATATTTAACCATAGAATCCAAGATCACTCTCCAACTATAAACATATGCGACAATATTATTAAACCCTCCCAAACTGTTAAGTATTTAGGAATAGAAATAAATAACAAATTGTAGTTCAACCACCACACAACAGTTATAAAAAGGAAAATTATAACTAGAGCAAAACACTTCAGAAGTTTAACATACAAGAATGGGGGAATTACGATTGAAACAGCAGCCAATATTTATAAAATGATATGCAGGCTAGAGTATGGTTCTGCAATTTTCTATAATTCTAAAGGTCCTACCAAAAATAATATAAAAGTGGCTGAAACAACTAGCCTTCGATAAATTACTAGAATGCGTCATCCTGATAATCCACTTCATAATCCAACAAACAGAATGCTGTACGATAAAACTGGAATTGAACCTATTAATGAGAGACTCAATAAGTTGTTTAAATATTTCTTTATTAATGACAATAACAAAAATTTGATTGAGCCCCACATTGTGAAGATACCAGAGGACAGCACCCGTAGATATCCAGGAAGAACTCTTTTTGAAAAAATCTGCTACACATTAAGAGGATCGGTACGTATTTTCGGCTGCAATGCTATTCAAATGGGGATTCATTTTTTTCGAATCCTGAGAAAACTAATAAGTATTTTTGAAAAATTTAAACGCAGAATGAAAGATTACGTTATTAGCGAGGGCCGAAAGTCCCTGAGAACTTCTGTAATATTTATTTTAATAAGTTACAGGGGTGAAAAACTAAGAGAAAATTTAGTGTGATTTTTAATTTCAAATATCTCATTCAAAATAAACTTTTTATTTATTCTAAGGGACTTTCGGCCCTCGGTAATAATTTAATCTTTCATTCTGCGTTTAAATTTTTCAAAAATATTTATTGGTTTTTCAGGATTCGAAAAAAATGAACACAATGCAGTGGTAATATTTTCCAAATCTATCTTTGTTTTACAACGCACTCAGCCGAATATAATATTGTCAGCATATATTGTCAGTCAGACACTGACAATCAGTGACAATTTTAAATATTTGACATTGCATCGGGAATATTTTGAGGTATTGCTTAAACATTATTGATATAATATAGTGTATTTGATAAATAATTGATTTAAGACGTGAACTTAATAAAAAGTTATTTATTGTGTATTATTTGTGGAAGATCCAAGCAGAGAATACATCAGGATAATATATTCTGTGATCCAAGTATTTTGTTGTTAAAGATGTTCAAAATTGTAAGCGTTCCATAACAATATATTATTAAAAAATCACTTTAACACTTTTTCTCTTTTCTCGATTGAGTATTAGTTTTTGTTGTACAAATAAATTATTACAATCACTGAATACATAGTTAGTGAAAAAATTATCACATTTATTAACTGAATTAATAATTTGCTATTATAAAAATAACAGTTATCCAAGAACATTCAAAAGCCATCTCTTTAAATTAATGATGACATTTTCAAGTAGAATGACATTCTAGTAATGTTTACATATCCATCCAAGTGTGAATTTTACTACACGTAATTTGCCGTGTAAAGACAGAAAAAGTAGGGATACACGTAAAATATTTGCGAATTATGTACCCATAGCCCTTAAGACAATAAACAACTCTATTTAATTCATCATCTGTATTGTAACTAATTGTCAGTGATATTGTGATTACCGCCACATACAAATATTTTTTTTAATTATTGTATTGTATTAATATTAACAAAAAACATAATAATATACTGTATATGTACTGTATATTATTTGTGTAAATTGGCTGAAAGACTTCAGTCGATGGCCTTTTGGTTCATTGTATCAATAAAGTATGTCTCTCTCTCTCTCTCTCTCTCTCTCTCTCTCTCTCGGATTATTTAAGGGGCCTCAGCAATGTTTTAAAATTATAATTAAAATTTCTTTATTGTTCTTTGGTTAGACCACATTTAGATTATGCATCATGTGTTTAGTCACCTCAATATAACTGTCATATTAATAAAATCGAACAAGTTCAGCGTAAATTCTTACGTTATTATGCTTATAAGATGCATCTCACTGGTCAAAGTTATGAGTCTTTACTGCAAATTATTCAACTTGACTCATTACAGAGTCGTCGTCAACATAAAGATCTTTGCTTCTTATATAACTTAATTCATGGTCATAAATTCTGTATCCCACTTTTAAATAAAATTGGTCTACATGTACCTTCAAGAACCACCCGTTCTGTGACCACCTTCCACGAGGTCATTAACCGCACAAATTATGGTTCAAGTTCCTATCTCTCTAAAACTATTAAATTAGCAAACACATTATCTCCGCAAATTGATTTCTTTGTTAACGACTTTACTGCGTTTTCCACACAATTACATTTATACTTAACTTAATGTTCTAATTTCAAGACTGATTTGTCAACTACTGTTATTGTCTTTGTTCTAGGATAAGTTGTATTTGTCAATTTCAAAATGTTCTAGCTCTCAATTGTTAAATGAGAGCAAGTAATTTTATTCTTTATTATTGTTTGTTATGTATTTACCAATTTTGTACCTACTAGATCTTATTTTTCTAATTTGTGTGACAATTTAATTGTATCATGTACTAATGGACTTCGGTCCGTAAATAAATAATAAATAATAAATAAATAATAATAATAAACAATTTTAGGCTTATAAACAAATAGCTTTGTTTAAAAATAAAAAAATTAATTTTTAGCAATGTAAACAATCAAAAGTGGTATAATTTGACTTAAACTTTCAAATGCTGCCAGCAGAATTGCTTTTTTATTTTTGGTTTTATAGTGGAGTCACTGAAGGTGGATATAAGCTATTACCTCTGATTTCGTTGAACCTCCATCGATTTGCATGAAAATTGGTGAGTGGTTAGAGGATATCTCAAGGAACAAAGGTGACATGGTGCCAACTTGTGCTTTTACCCTGGGGGTGGATGCCACCCCTTCTCGGGGGTGAAAATTATTTTATTAAAATTAACCCCATAATTCGAAAAACCAATATTTTAAATTTCTCCGAAGAAAATATTAGTTTTTAGCGTTTTTTTTTTTTCATTAAAGTTCTACTGTAGTTCACCTACGATTCAGACGTGTTTATCGGCAAGAGTAAAACCAAATTAAACAATATCCGATTAAAATTGTGTCTTAAAATAGTTTTTCAAATTTGGTGGTATATAAGGAAGTTTGGATAGAGTGTTCAAAACCAATTAAATGGACCTGCAAGTCGGGGGGAAACCCCCTGACCCTGTACCCCCAGATACACCTCAAAAAAAGATAAGTTTAATTAAAGATGTAAGTATGGATATTTATCCAGTCGGACAGGTGACAACCTTTAATAAAAATAACATTTGTAATGAAAATAATCCGGTAAGTACTGATAATAATTTATTAATTAATCAAAATTCGTCAACAAATGATAAAATCGACAATATTATGTCAAAAGAAAGAGAGGAATTTGTGTATGTAAGTACTGATTTAGGGCCATACCATATTTATGTTGAAAATAATACAGCTGAATTCAAAGGCAAATTAAATGCTCTCAAAATTGGAGATATAATTCTCTCTAACTTCCCACAAATAGATAACAAAATTATTAGTATTGATTCTATAGGTCGGAATAGGATTAGAATCAAGTTAAAAGATTATAAATCAGCGAATTTTCTAATAACTCATAAAAACGATAACATTTTTGTTAAAAATAACTTTGTATTGTACATTCCAAAATTTATTCTCCATAGACAGGGCGTCATTAGAGATATTGAACAAGACTTTTCGGATGAGTATATAAAAGGTAAAATAAAACCATTTGATCAACATTGCAATTTTGAAGTTTCTAACGTCAAAAGAATAAACCGTAAAGTAGAAAAAATTACAGATGAAGGTAAGTCAATAGAATATGTTGCTACTAAGTCTTGCATTGTCACTTTTAAATCCCAAATTTTGCCAAAATATATTTCTATTAATAAGGTTATTAAGGAAGTAGAACCCTACAAACAAAAGGTACTATTATGTTATAACTGCCTCCGTTTCGGCCACCTAGGTAGTCAGTGTAGAAGTAGACCGAGATGTAGTAAATGTCAGGAATCCCACACCACAAAAGATTGTACTAGTACTGACTACCTACCACGTTGCTTTAGCTGTCAAGGAAATCACCTTACAACTAATTTATCTTCTTGTCCAGAATTTAAAAGGCAAAAAATTGTGAAGGAAACCATGAGCTCTTCCAATGTTAATTTCTTTGATGCAAATAAACAGGTCCCAAAAAATACATACGCCAACATAGTCGCTCTTAATACCTCTGCCATGGAAAATAGTGTAATTTCCTCGACAAATTATCCCCAACGGATTCAATCTGGACTTACCCCATCTAGCATAATACAGTCTCATTCTTCTCAACCACAATTCTCGCAGACCCAGAATTTACAACCCAAATCGTATAAAAATAATTTTACTAATTACATGTTTTCTTCTCCTACATCTTCAAGCCCAAACAAAAGGCACAGGCCAATTAGCCCTAATCCCATTGAAATTTCAAGACAAGAAATTCTTTCTCAACCAAACTCATCTTTTGTCTCGGGAGGAATTTTTAATAGTCAACATTATTTAAAAAACTCAGTTGGAGTAAAATCACAATCAGAGGAATTAAATTCAACAATAAGTTTAGTTTTAGAAGTAGTTCTCAATATTATAAATAATATAAAACAAACAAACAATTTTAATGTATCAGAGTCAGAAATAGTTCAATTAATTAGTAATCATGTAAACCAACCCTTGTCTTCAAATTCGCAGACATCACAAATATGAATATGCTGCAATGGAATTGTCGTTCAGCAGTAGCTAATAAAGTAAATTTAGAATATCTGCTATATCAAAATCAAATTTCCATAGCATTACTCTCAGAAACCTGGTTTAAATCAAAATACTATTATAATTTTAACGGTTATAATTGCTTTAGATCAGATCGTGCAGACGGGTATGGTGGAACTGCCATTTTATTAAAATCAAACATAAGATGTGAAGAAATAAATCTTAAAAATAGACATCCTTTCACTCATAAATGTATTTCAGTTCAAATTTTTCGAAACAAAAATCCTATTACTATTGTCTCAGTATACATTGAACCAAAAACCCAGATATCTGAAAGACAATGGTTGGAATTCTTTACAGATATTCCTAAGCCTTTTATTATTGGTGGCGATTTTAATGCCCACAGTATCGCATGGGGCTGTGAAATTGAAGACAATTATGGTAAAAAACTTTTAGAAAGTATTGATCATTGTAATTTGATATGTCTGAATGATGGGTCGCCCACATTAGCAACTAGTAACAGTCCATCTGCTATTGACTTAACATTTTGTACTCAAGATCTTTCAAATTTTTTAACGTGGAGTGTCTTACAAGATCCTCATGGATCCAATCATCTTCCGATTATCATAAACATGGAAACAGATAATACAACTTCATCTCCAACTGAAAACTTTCATAAGATCTGGAATCTTAACAAGGCCGATTGGGACTTATACACCTCTGTACTAGAAGCTGAAAATTGTCCCGGTAATTATCAACAGTTAATAGCAAACATCAATAAAGCAGCCAATTTAGCAATACCGAAGTTTTCATCTAACGTCATACATAAGAGACAAATCTGAAACCAATGGTGGTGCGAAAGTTGTAAAACTGCTGCTGATAACCGTAAAATTGCATACGGAAAATATAAACAAAACCCTACAAGGAATAATTTATTTGAATTTAAGAGACTTGATGCTGTCGCAAAAAAACTCTTCAAGCAAAAGAAAAAACAGAATTGGATAGAGTACTGCGAAAGCCTTAACTCCAAAACAAAAATCAGTGAAGTATGGAAGAAAGTAAACGCCTTTAAAAACAGCAAACAGTCCAACAAGTTTCCAATAAATCCAAATTCAAGCTGGCTAGATGAATTTCATAATAAAATATCTCCTCAGTGGGTACCTTCCCAATATTTTCCAGAATACAGCGAAACAGTTTCAAGGGATAAGTTTGGCTTAGAACAACCATTTAAATTGTGGGAGTTAGATCGAGTACTTAGTCAACAAAATAGCAGTGCTCCAGGTAAAGACAATATTTCATATTCCATGATATACCATATACCACTTCAATATAAAATATCATTATTACATATTTTTAATGAAATTTGGAATGACACGTCACAAATTCCAGAGAGTTGGAAGGAATATATTCTAATACCTATTAAAAAAACTGGAAAACCAGAAAATTCTTATAGTTCATATAGACCAATATCCCTAGCTTCTTGCTTCCTAAAGACGTTAGAAAGATTAATAAAAAATAGAATTGAACACTGGTTAGAGCAAGAAGATATTTTCCCAAAATCTCAATATGGATTTCGAAAATCAAAATCAACTCAAGATGCGATAACTTCCTTAGTCTCATCTATACTAATAAACTTTACTGATAATGCGTATACTATGGCTGCTTTTCTAGATGTCTCTTCTGCATTCGATACCGTTAATTTGGACATTATGTATAAAAAACTAGTAGACATTGGTTTTCCCATCAACTTAGCTAGATTTCTGAGGACACTGTACACTAATAGATGGACGGTTTTAAAAATCAACAATTCCATCTCCACTCCACGTCTTACAAATATAGGACTACCACAGGGTAGCATATTAAGTCCAATGTTATATATTTTATACAATATTGATTTAGAAAATTGTATTAATAGCACAACAAAGATTATTCAATATGCTGATGATGTAGTAGTTTACACATCCCACAAATCATTGGATATATGTAAAAATAATTTTAATGTCTCAATTAAGGCTGTTCTTAATCACTATCAAAATATTGGTTTAGCAATATCAGAATCTAAAACAGAAATTTGCATTTTCTCCAGAAATCGTCAAATTCCACAAGGTCATTTGGCAGTAGGTCAAATTCAATATCCTATTAAAAATTGTATAAAATATCTCGGTACTTATTTGGATAGAAAACTTCTATGGAAGGATCACATGCATCATATCATAAAAAAAGTCTGAAAATGCAATGAATATTCTACGAGCCTTTTGTAGAACTAATTGGGGTGCCGATCCAAATATAGCACTTTTATTTTACCGTACTATGATTCGTCCTATTTTCGATTACAGTTGTCATCTGTATGGAACTGCTGCAAACACACATTTGAATAAATTAGAAATACAAAAAAATAAATGTCTTCGACTTTGTCTTGGATATTTGAAGTCTACACCCGTTAATATAATGGAAGTTGAGGCGGTAGAACCACCCCTGGAATTTCGACGACAGTTTTTAAGTGATAAATTTATTACTAGAGCTATAGGAAAAAATACAAACTATCTGCAGGATATACATAAGTTATCAATTTTAGATCTAACTCATAAATATTGGACAAAGAAAAAATGCCCCCTTCTTGTAGATAGTTACTTGAAAATATCTCAATACCGAAGTACTTTCTATACTTATGAAAATCAAGTTTCACCTATGTATTCCCATGTATTAGAAGAAATTTTCTCAAAACAAATTAATACTTTTTTTATGGATATTAATTTAAATCCAGCCGTTTTTCAATCATTTATACTTCATAAATGGCCACATTATCAGTTTTACTATACAGATGGATCCAAAGTACAAAACAAAGTAGGATGTGCAATAATCAATATTCAAAGTGGATTTAAAAAATTATTCAAATTGCCTTGTGAATCATCGATATACACCGCTGAAATGATAGCGATACTTTTTGCTTTAAGACACATATTTAGTAACGAACCCTATAGCTGCATAATATTTACAGACAGTAAGAGTGTCGTTGATAGACTAACTAACGTACATAAGTACCAACAACTCAATCATATAGAACTGGAAATTATGACTCTTTATAACAAAATTGCAAATTTAGGAAAAAACATCATTATATCATGGATAAAGGGACACGCAGGCATTAGGGGTAACGAAATAGTAGACAGGCTAGCCAAATCCGCCCTAGAAATAGGCGAAGAACTTCCCATGAACTTACTACCCATTTCGGATATTGATATTATTAGTAGACGACACCAAAAAGAAAATTGGCAAAGGTATTATCGAAACACGAGAACTGGTAGTAATTACAAACAAATGCGACCTGAAATTCCCATTAAAAGATGGTTTCATTCTGTATCAAATCGCCATTTCATAAGAGTTATAAATAGATTGAGATGTAATCATGCTCTTACCCCCCTTCATATGTACAGTCTGGGTCTCACAAAGTCACCTAACTGTGAGTGTGGAAAAGAAGGTAATCTACTACATATTCTCCTCGAATGTTCACATCAATCAGTAAATATAAACAAATTTTATGATAATCTTAATATATTAAAAATTCCACTTCCCGTCTACCTGAACAATTTGATTTTTTCTGAAGAGATTAATATATTAAAAACAATTTACGAACATATCAAAAATTGTAAATATAGATTGTAGCAATAAAATTTACCCTGTATTTAAGAAATTTTGTTAAAACAAAGCAGGCATGTTTGTTAAAACAAAACAAACATGTTTGTTTTGTTGTTATTTTGTTTTAAATCCTGTAGATTTAAGTAATTATTGTATATTATAATTGAAAAAAGAAAAGAACAAAAAAAAAGAGAAAAAGAAAAGAAAAAAAAACAAAAAAAAAAACAAAAAATGCAAAAAAAAAAAAATAAATAAAAAATGCAAAAAAAAAACTAAGAAGATGTAAACCTCCGCGAGGATGAATCGGGTTTACGTCTTAGCGTAGTAAAAAAAACAATTTATAAAAAATAACAATAAAAAAATTAATAAAAAAAAACAAATTAACAATATAAAAAAAATGCAAAAAAAATACAAAAAAAAAATAAAAATTTACAAAAAAAAATGAACAACCAAAACAGAGTATTATTTAGATAATCATTGTAGATAATAATGTTAGTTTGTTATGTATTTAGAGTTAGAAATACAGAAAAAATTCCTCTGATTGAAAAATCAAATTTGTTTGTTTTTAAAATAACAAAATGTCTGGCTAATTGGCTCGGCCAAGGCCATCAAATTCACTCAAAAAAAAACCCCATAATTCCATAGAGGGACAAATTTCAAGCAAAAATTTGTTATATAAAGTTATTAAAATAGATCAAAACTTTTTGAGTCATTACACATCAAAGATTTTAATTTTTCTTGAGAAAAATGCATGTTTTTAACCAATTTTTCATCAATAACTCAAAAAGTGTAAGTTTTTACAAAAAAGTTATTATCAAAATTGAAGCTAATAAAAAATGAAATAAATCACTTTAAAACATTGCTGAGGCTGCCTAAATATTCTGGAAGGTGTATTAGATAGGTAGAGCGCCTGTTTATATGTAAAAAAATTAGCCAACTTCTAAATGGTCAACTTTTTGTTCAGAAAGTTTTTAAAAAATTTGAACTTTTTTAAAAACATTTAGATTGCAAAACTATTATGCAAAATCTATTAGGTTAATTTTAATAAAATTTGGTGGATGGTTTAAGTATGCTATAAGAATTTTTTAAGCGAATTACGAAGGTTCTAAGTGCAACCAAAGTGGTTGAAAAACATTGAACAAAAATACGCTTATTTTGCCCCCTTATTTTGTATTTATTGCTATTTTGCAGAAAGGGTAATAACTTACGACATTTTAAACCAGTCGTATATCATACAAAATTCAATTATCTTTATTATATTTTCCTACGACTTTGTTCCAAGATGAATCGTTTTAAAGTTATAAGCAAAGAAAGTAGAAAAAATTCGATGTTTATGGAAATTTTTAAATATTTAAATTTTTTTATTAATGTTCCGGGCATATTTGAGAAGGAGCATAAGTCAACTATAATTATTGAAGTTGTCACCTAACCCATAGATTTAAGAAGCCCGAGATGTAACATGAACCTATTTAGATAGCTGTGCGAATGTTGCCTTGTTTCTAAACAGAATCGCTGGGGTGGGGAGCTTCTACATAAATGAAACAGAGTTGGATTCAGATTAATAATATTTATTGAATTAGTTTCGAATATAACACAAATTAATATACACTTATTTAACTAATTACACTAATCGTATTGACTAATCACATAAAACAAGAAATTATCTTAAATTTAAAATTAATATTTTAATGCAGGATATGCACACGTTTGAAATATACTTTGTTTATTACCGTATATTTATAATATAAAGTTTTACAATAAAAATAATCAATTATCAAAAACTAAAAAATATTTTCATTGTCGAGAAAATAATGTCATTTTATTATGAATAATTCTTTTACTTTTACTAGTATCTATAATTGTTTTATTATAATGATGAATTCGGACGCTAATGTAGATGAAAATTATTAATTTTAATAAATTGCAATAATGTGACTCTAAAAAGGAATAATGTTTGAAATGGTTGCTTAAGTTTTTAAGTAATAATTGTTCTGTTAATTCTTTTGATATTTGGATATTAACAATATTAACATTAATACGTTTATTAATGTTTATGTGGCCCTGTAGCACTTTTTCGGCAGTAGAGCAAATATTAACATCTTTGGATGGATAAGTTAAATTTAATGTATCTCTTTGGTTGATGAATGATGTCAACAAGTCTGCTCTGTCTCCTATAAGTGCATTTACACAATCTTCACATAAAATTCTCGATATTTTATAAATGACATATCCTGAAATGTATATAATAACTTCTCTCTTGTAATGTGTAAATGATAAGTTCCTTAATTGAAGTAATATAAAATTTATATTGGATATGTCATCGTTATCATCAACACATTCGTCTTCAACAATTCGTTCTCTGTCACAAGACTTATTAATTATTTTTTCAGGAGCCATAACTGTAATCAGTTCTAAAGGAATACAATTTCCTCTAAAACTATCCCTTAGTTCTAAATGTTTTAAAATTTTTTATAAGCTGCCTTAAACTGTTTAGCAGTTGATTATTGTTATAACCCCCCATTGATCTAATCAACCCAAAAAAAAAGTTTTTTTTTTATTTATTTTGTATATATTTTTGTAATATTTTTTTAAGTTATATTACATTGCATTAATCTAAAACATATTTAGAATCAACAACTAACAGACTACGACATCTTGAACATATATTTAAAAAAAATAAACAAAGCAATACAATGCTAGAAGAAAGGATACGCCACTGTCCAGACAACAACACAAAAATAGGTGTTCCGATATTTAATTCGTTATCGGGTAATATCGAACTAAATTGGTGAAAAATTGTAGTGAAAGTGGTATTTAACGGGTAAGGTAGACTCAGAATTATTATTGGTTGTAAAAGAAACTGTTCTACGACGAATAACGTGATTTTTTAACAGTGGGACCAGTGGGTAGAGGTTAGTTATCCGCAAGGTTGAATTGTAACTAACTTCTGGCGCTAGCTGTGCGAAGCTGTGTAGGCAACCAGTAATTCACACCGAACCCAGTGACGTGGGAACTAGTAAGTACAAATTGTGAGAGTACTTTCTAAAGATTAGGCATCCAGTATTACAGTAGCATACGTTTTAAATTGAATTTAGCTTTATTTTTTGATAAACTCCATTAATGTTGAAACTAATTATCAATAATTAAAAGAACGAAAGTTAACAAAAACTGTTAAAATTTGTAAATATTGGTAGACCTGTAGAGGTGGGAACGAATAATTTTAAAAGTTACAAAATAACTACAATAAGAATTGATATAATTAATTATTAAAAATAGAATAATAAATTTTTTTAATTACTAAAAATACACAGAAATTGCTACACTGTGAGAAACGGCAATTTTTTAAAGGGTCGACCTGGATACCAGTTTCTATCGCGGTATACCTAATCAAAATGTATGATTCCGATGACTCAACTACAGCAGATGAATCAGGAAAAAGAAAAGCTACAGATGTCTTGGATGCTTTTCAACAATCTAAAAAAACCACCAGATCTCCAAAGAAAGATGACGGTTCCAACAAAGAAATGCTAACGCAAATTATGTCTATGTTCAAAAATCTTAAAGAGGACACAGAAGAAATAAGAAAACAACAAAAAGAACAAGATAAGAAAATGAAGGAGATTTCCGAGGAACTAAAAGAACTCAAAAAAGAACAGATTGAAAATAAAAACGAAATATCAGCAATGAAGAATAATAATGAAAAAATGTTAAAAGAAATTAATAAGTTGCAGAAAGAAATAATGAGTTGCAACGAGAGAATTCAATACCTTGAAAGCGACAAAAGAAGGAAAAATATAGTTATACAAGGCATCCCGATAACTACAAATAATCCAAAGGTATTAAGAGATTCAGTAAAAAATTTTATCGACAAGGAAATGGCTATAGAAGTAAAAATAAATGAAGCAAGGAAATTGGGAGATAAAATATACTTAGTCGAACTGGATAGCAAATACGAAAAGATGAAAATAATGAAAAACATACATAAACTCAAAGAACTGCTGAACCGCATATACATAAATGATGATCTAACAAAACGTGAAAGAGAAATACAATCCAAAATTAGAGCAACTGCTAAAGAAGAGAAGACCAAGGGGAAAATTGCTAAGGTGGGATATCAAAAGTTAATTTTGGATAATGAAGTATGGAAATGGAACAGAGAAAGAGAAAAGTTGGAAAGAGTAAATTATAACCGCTCAAAAAACTAATAAGCAATAACGGACAGAACAATACTATAAAGACGACACGGCAAAGAAAAAGGAGACAAGAGGGAAACGACGAAACAAAAAAGAAAACAATAAAATCAAACGAAGTAATACGTATGGCGACATGGAATATAAGAGGAAGTCACAAAGAAGGAAAATTAAAACAAATGGTACTTGAACTTAAAAGATACAGTTTTCAGATTGTCGCATTACAAGAAACAAAGCAATTAGGGCAATACAGTCAGGAAATAGAAGATTACTTATTCTTTAATAGTGGAGGGCAAAATAGAATGCTGGGTACAGGCTTTTTAATACATAAAAACTTTAGAGCATCAATTGTCGAATTCAGAGCAATATCCGATAGACTGAGTGTTCTTAGAGTAAAGGGAAAATTCCAAAAAATTTCATTTGTAAATATTCATGCACCTTCGGAAGAAAAAGAAATAGAGGTAAAGGAAGAGTTTTATAACCTACTGGACCAAGTATATGAAAGCATCCCCAAATATTATCTCAAAATAGTCCTTGGAGATACCAATGCCAAAATAGGTAGAGAGGACATATTTAAGCATACTATAGGAAAATACAGCTTGCATCCAACAACGAATCACAATGGACACATGCTCATCGACTTTGCAAGAGAAAAAAACCTTTTAATAAAAAGTACCTACTTCCAGAGAAAGGAAATACACAAGGGCACTTGGAGATCGCCGGACGGTCAAACGGTAAACCAAATAGACCATGTTTTAATAGAAAAGGATGTAGAAAAAAGCATAATGCATATACGTACATATAGAGGGCCAGATATAGATTCAGACCACTTTTTAGTGGGAATAAAAATAAAACAAATAATACCTATAAATAGAAACAGAAACAGAGAAAAACGCATGATGAACAAGCTAGTCAGGTTACAAACAGAAGAAGAAAAAAAGGTATACCAGTTGACACTTAACAAGAAACTGGAACTTATTACAGAAAATGACAATGTAGAACAAACATGGGACTTAATTAAAAATACTTTAAAAGCCGTAGCAGATGATACTGACAAGCCAATCAAGAAACAACAAAAGGCATGGTTTGACGATGAATGCAAACTAGAAATAGAGAAACGGAACAAGCTACGATTAGAAAGTCTAAGACTGAAATCAAAAACAGCGGAAACACTTTACATAGAGCAAAGAAGAAAAACCAGCGCAATTTTACGAAATAAAAAGAGAAAATTTTACGAAGATAAGTTGAAAGACATTGAAGAGAATTACAAAAATAATCTTATTAGAAATTTATATCAAGGCATTAAAAATCAAAAAAGAGAATATAAACCACAGCCCATTTATTACAAAGATAAAGAAGGAAAAATGATATTTGATGACCAAGAAATATTAAAACGATGGAAACAATATTTTGATGAATTGTTAAACGGGGAGTACACAAATAATCACAATGAAGAAGACACAGATCATGGAAATGAAGAACACATAAATCACGATAATGAAGGATACAGAGACGCCATAATGAGTATGCAAAGAGACAGTACGGAAGATATAGCACCATCCCTAAATGAAGTTGAAATTATTATTAAGAATCTAAAAAACTATAAATGTCCTGGAAGTGATTCTATAACAGCGGAAATGTTAAAATATGGAGGAGCGCAGCTGACAGACAAAATACACAAATTACTAAAAAACATATGGGAAAAGGAAGAACTACCAATGGAGTGGAAGCAAGCAGTGATATGTCCTCTTTATAAAAAGGGGGACAAAGCAGAATGTCAAAATTATAGGGGCGTGGCACTATTAAATGTAATATATAAGATATTAGCAGTCCACATCAAAAACAAGCTAGCAAGAAGTCTTAACAATAGCATAGGTGAATACCAGTGTGGCTTTAGAAAAGGAAGAAGTACTATAGACAACATCTTTACTTTAAGAGAAATACAAGCTGAGAGCTATGAATATAATAAACCAACAATGGCACTCTTCTTAGATTTTAAGCAAGCTTTTGATAGAATAAAAAGAAAAGAAATATATAAAGCGTTAAAAAATCTAGAAGTTTCACCAAAAATAATAAGAATGATAAAGCTTACACTTACGAAAACAGAAAATAAAGTAAAAGTTAATAACAAACTAACAGAAAATTTCGAAGTGAAAGAAGGAGTACGACAAGGGGATCCGTTGTCATCACTGCTATTTAATGTAGTATTGGAAATGATAATAAAAGAGGCTAATATTAACAGATCAGGACATATATATCACAAAAAACATCAATGTTTGGCATTCGCGGATGATGTAGTAATTCTATCCAGAAGCAAGGAACAACTAAAAGAGGTAGTAGAACGACTAGAAAAGGCAGCTCGAGAAAAAGGACTTTATATAAATGAAACAAAAACTAAGTATATGGAATGGACTGACAAAAAATTTGAACAAGGGCAATATTTAATGATAACAACGAATGAAGGAACAATGTATAAATTTGAAAAGGTAGACAGATTTGAATATTTAGGGACCTTATTTTCTAGTAAACCAAATATCCGGGATGAAATACACAAAAGACTAATGTCAGGGAATCGTTGCATATATGCACTCAATAAAATACTCAGAAGCAAAAATATATCCAACGCAGCTAAATTAAGAACGTATAAAACTGTGATACGACCAATAGTTACGTATGCCTCAGAAACTTGGACTATGACAAAAACCGAGCAATCAATGTTACAAGTATGGGAAAGAAAAATACTTAGAAGGATATTTGGGGGAAAAATAATAAACAATCAGTGGACACGAAGAACAAACAAGGAGTTAGAAGAATTGTATAAGGAGCCTAATATAATTGCACTTGTAAGATCACAAAGACTTAGATGGTTAGGACATGTCCAAAGAATGGCTTAAGTTAGAATGCCTAAAATCATGTTAAGCGCTACAATAGGTGGTAAAAAGAGAAAAGGAAGACCTAGGACCAGATGGAGCCATGAAGTTAATGATGACCTGAAGTATCTCAATGCAACCAATTGGAAAGAAAAAGCGAAGAACAAGCAAGAATGGAGGAAGATTGTAAACCAAGCCATGAGCCTGCTTGGCTCGAAGTGCTAATGTATATAATACAATGCTAAAATACGTAACTCTGTACTTTTTACAATTACAAACAATCTGGCATAATACCACCCTGGTGTCGAATGTAAACAAAGTGGCATTGGAATTTGGAGCTTCGAACATTATCAGCGGTTCTCGTCACGATATGAAGCTAATGTCGACTCCAATTGGTGGAATCGCTTAGGTAGGGATAAAGAAGAATTTGGCACCCTGCACCTGCACAATCAAGGATGTTACATCTCGGGGTTTTCATTAATCTAAGACCTAACACCTAACCTTATCTGCAAAAATCCGAATGCCACCACTCACATCCAGATTCACCTCAAAACAGATCCGTCCTGGTCTAGAAGTAATTAGCCGCCATTTCAGTTCTCGTTATAGAGGAAGTCTACTGTATATTCCTGTAATTTACTTACTTTTGTCATCAACTTGATTTTCTTCAAATAGTGCAAACTTCTGCTCGTCTTGTTCAAGTTCAGTCTTTACAGGTAAATCTTTTAAATCCGAATAAACAAATGCATCCTGTGCACTTTCACTCAAGGGTTCTTCTTTAATTTCGATTTTCATGGTATCCAGAAGAGCATAATCTATGTCATGATTTGATGTTCCTATTTTAGAGAATTTTTCACTAACTTGTGATAATTCCATTATTGTTAAACTTATAACTTTTTCACGTTCACAATCAAAATAAAAAACATTTTATTGAATTGACAACTGACACCAAACATCATGTGTCAAAGCTGTGGTCTAAACGTCAACGTCAAAGCAGCCATCGTTTCTGAAAGGTTTACAAATTCTTGTTCTGTGAATCATTCGAATCGAAACATAATACGATTGAATAAAATTTTTTTTAATCTTATCAGTTCACAATTTATCCGAAAATTTATTTTCGTTTTTATAAATATATCTATATTAAGAATATTGCTTGAAGTCACTTACGATAACTGAAAACTAATAAAAATTCGAATCGAATGAAATGGTATCGAATCTGATTATTTCGATAGTAACTGTCTGTGTTCAGTGTTCGATAGTTGAGCGTCATAAAGTTAGCGAAACGGTTTTTTCAAAGTCGTTATTTTGACTTCTACCATAACTCAAAAAATTGCACCTCGTTTGCGGATAATTGCACCATTCAAAATTTCATTTGCGGAGTTTCCGTTTTCGAGATATAAGCAAATCAAAAGTGGAGATTTCGGCGCAGCGCTAAAAATAAATGTCAATTTTCAGGGTATAAAATGCCGTAAAGTCACTATATCAAAAAATTGCACCTCGTTTGCGGATTATGAATAAACTGGTTTTAATTGAAAATTGTGAAAATTGAGAATGTTATAAAGGAAAAACGATTTTAATGTTGGTTGCCTATACTGTAGGGGCAAAGGAATGCCAGAATAATTTTCACATTTGGTAAACCTAAACTGTAAGGCTAGTATGTACCATAGTCAAAATAACTCCTCCTGACTTAAAGGTAATCCCTCCTCTGAAATTTCATTTGCGGATATTCCATTTTTAAGTTATATCAAAATGAAATTTCTCGGGACAGCGCCAAAGTATACAGTGAGCACGTAAAGGTTGGAATAAATTCATTTTCTCGAGAATGGACGATTTTGGAAAAAAATCCCAAAGCAGGTCAATTTTTATTTTAAAATTACGACTTACTGGCATATATATCATACTAGTGACATCACCCATCTAGGTGTGATGACGTCATCGATGATTTTTTTAATAAGAATAGGGGTCGTGTGACAGCTCATTTGAAAGGTAATTCAATTCTCTATTAAGTAATATAAACATTAACATAATTATTTATACAGGGTGTCCAAAAAAATTTTTTTGAATTAAACTTATTGACATAAAAAGACGAATAATGTGTAATTTATTTAATTCAAAATACATTTTACTGCTATCAGAAAACAGGAAAAAATGTTTATTTGGCAAATACATATGTTTTTTTGCTTAAATTCAATATTAAAGCCGCCACCCACCAGCCTCGTGAAAGTTTGAAAATTTAATTTAAGCGAAAAGCAATGATTATTTTACAAATAAACATTTTTTTCAGTTTTCTAAGAGCAGTAAAATGTATTTTGAACTAAATAAGTTACATACATTCTTCTTTTTATGTCAATAAATTTAATCCAAAACAATTTTTTTTGGACGTCCCGTATAAATAATTATGTTAATGTTTATATTACTGAATAGAGAATTTAATTACCTTTCAAATGAGCTATAACACGACCCCTATTCTTATTTAAAAAAATCATCGATGACGTCATCACGCCCAGATGGGTGACGTCACTAGTATGATATATGTGCCAAACAGTCGTAATTTAAAAATAAAAATTGACCTGTTTCGGGATTTTTTTCCAAAATCATCCATTACCTAGAAAATAAATTTATTCCAACCTTTACGTGCTCACGGTATATTTCCATTATCGGGATATTTATCAAAAGCTGTAAAAATAACAATAACTATATCATTTAATTTCTTCTGGTTTGAGGATTACGAATAGACCTGGTTTAAACTAAAAATCATAAAGCTTAAAAATTTTCCGAAGAAAAAAATTTTCCATTTTGGTGGTCCTAAACTGTATTTGCAAAAGTATTATCTGTATTGTAATGTATATCTAAAATAATTGCTTCTGACGTAAGAAAATCCCTCCATTCGAAATTTCATTTGCGGATTTTCCGTTTTAGAGTTATAAAAAATAAAAATTTTCGGCGCCGCACCAAAGTGTTTATTTCCTTTTTGTAAATATCAAAAGCTATAAAAGCACTAAATAATCATATCTTTTAATTCCTCCTCGTTTGAGGATTATGAGTATACCTTTTTACTAAACTAAAATTTTTAACTTTTAACTAAAAATCATAACAATTAAGAATTTTCCGAAGAAAAAATATTTCCATTTTGGTGGGCCTAAACTGTATTAGCAAAAGTATTATCCACCATATCTAAAATAATTCCTCCTGATTTGAGGATAATCCCTCCATTCGAAATTTCATTTGCGGATTTTCCGTTTTCGAGATATAACTAAATAAAAGATTTCAAATAAATTTTCATTTTCTGGGTATAAAAAGCCGTAAAATTGCTAAATGACCATATCACCTAATTGCTCCTCGTTTGCGGATTATAAATAAACTGGCTTTAATTGAAAATAATAAAAATTGAAAATTTTATAAAGAAAAATGATATTAATGTCGGTTGTGGTTGCCTACACTGTAGGGGCACAGGCAAAGGAATAGTAGTGATGTTGATTATAGTTACTTTCGAGGATTCGTTACAAATCGTTACTTTTGTATAAAATAGTCAATAGAGAGATATCGCAAATGCATTTTTATCGCACGCTAATAGCGGAATACGCTATTTTGACATGTACGCAAGCGCAGAATGAATGTTACGCTAATACCGGATAGCGTGTCCCGCTATTTAGGTTGAAATAAGGGACGGTAATAACGTTAACGCTAATTTGACATTTGGGATGAAACATAAAAATAATGTATAGAATACAAATTTTATAAACTAAATACTGTGAATCATCTTATGTTGAGAAATACGTGCATTTTTATTTTGTCTACAATAGACTACTTTTTGTGGTTAGGATATTATTTATTCAGATATTTTATATTATTTTTATACTAACTATTTATATTTATTGTTGGTTAAATCATTAAAATTAAAATGCATGTCAACCAGCTCAATATCCAAATTCATTTTTCAAAAACAAACAATTACAGTATTCCTCAAAATTAATTTCTAGGTTACATTGTAATACCAAACGTCGGTTGTCATAATAACGTTAAGCCCCGCCCCAGAACATTTGCGATAACTCTCTTGTTGCCTGTGCTGAAATAGAACGTTATACGTTATTTACGTCTTGACACGATATTATCGTTTGCATTTGCGATATCTCTCTATTTACAAAATAAAAATGTATACCATTTTTATTCAGTTACAATGCGAAGGCAAAACAATCTTACTTTTCAATTAGAATACGGAGTGCAATCCAGCTACCGAGAGCTTTTCCCACACATTGCAACTGAAACAAATAGGGTAGGGGACTTCTGGCAATTGAAAGATGAAGTTTTTCAATCCTAATAGCATCATTAATAATATTGAAAATATTAAAAATATTACTAAAAGATTTTTAAATTGAAAAACTTATTGGTACATTTTCCTGGTGACACCTCCAAGACTTCTACAATTTGCAAGCCAAATGGATGCTGCAGTGAAGACAAAGGGAAGGAATTCTACACTATGCAATTCACATCCCCGTCTGCAGCTTGGTATAAAGTTCCAACGGAAAATGCACCTAGTTACTCTACGGAGTAATACGACTATACGCTGTGAGCTCGTAGGTAGAGGGGATAATTAAAAAGTCGCGAGCGCCAGTAGTGACAAGTATGTAAACCTTTACCGGAAATTTGACATAAATGTCAAAGTGATTAATTTAAAACATTGAAATTAAAAACATTAATAGGAA
Source organism: Diabrotica virgifera virgifera (assembly GCF_917563875.1). Classification (NCBI taxonomy): domain Eukaryota; kingdom Metazoa; phylum Arthropoda; class Insecta; order Coleoptera; family Chrysomelidae; genus Diabrotica; species Diabrotica virgifera. The sequence goes on from NC_065448.1 coordinate 35,773,021, forward strand.
ATAATATTAGTTGGTCAAAGCTCTGGTGTATACTTTTACCTTAAATATACTTACGTTTTAAATACTGAATTTTAAGTTTTTTTAATATTTTGTAATATGTAATTATAAATTAATCTGAGCGCCATCTACACGATAATTGTGAAAGTATCCGAAGTAAGAAATTAATATTTCATTAATAGAACGTTAAAATGGTTAGCAAAATTTTAAAAAAATCGATTACAATTTAATTACTTTTTTGTGTTGTAAGAATTAAGCGATAACAATTAAATAATAAATTTAAAAATTACCGGTAAAAGTTGCATTAGTAATCCGCTAGGAGCGACACCAGCGAAGCTCAGAGCGTATTAAATAAAAATGTATACCATTTTCAGTTGCAATGCGAAGGCAAAACAATCTTACTTTTCAATTAGAATACGGAGTGCAATCCAGCTCTCTGAATCGCGATTTTCGATTCTTATTGGAATATCATCGGAGAGAGCGTAGGCTTGTTATCCATATCCTAACTGACCAGCACCGAGAGCTTTCCCATACATTGCAACTGAAACAAATAGGGTAGGTGACTAGCGTCATCTGGCAATTAAAAGATGAAGTAAGAAAAGTAAGATTGTTTTGCCTTCGCATTGCAACTAAATAAAAATGGTATACATTTTTATTTTATAGTCGTATTACTCCGTAGAGTAACTAGGTGCATTTTCCGTTAGAACTTTACCAAGCTGCAGACGGGGATGTGAATTGCATAGTGTAGAATTTCTTCCCTTTGTCTTCACTGCAGCATCCATTTGGCTTGCAAATTGTAGAAGCCTTGGAGGTGTCACCGGACGGGTGAACCCTGGAGAACCTGAGCAACCTTACCGGAGATTGGGTAACCAACCCCAGTGGAAAGTAGGGTAAGGGCTGACGAGGAAGGGAGAAATGGTCCTCCGAAAAGGGCGTTGGGCGATAGGCCAGTAACCTATTCTTGTAAAAAAGTACTACTACGAAACCTTCAGATAGGCCTCGGAATGGACGGATATCAAGACGACGACTTTGGCAACGGAATATGGAATTTATGCTGGGAACATGGAATGTCAGAACGCTAAATAGACCAGGAGCACAGAGGATCCTTCTACACGAACTGAAAAGATATAAAATAGGAATCACTGCAGTACAAGAAACTAAATGGTTGGGAAAACGTAGCCGGGACACTAAAGGCCCCGTCTCACCATCAAATAATTGACAGTTATTTGATCAAACTTGACAGTCAAACTTGACTAGTGACACAAACTATACATACTAACTGTCACTTTGTGTCACTAACTGTCAAGTTTGATCAAATAACTGTCAATTATTTGATGGTGAGACGGGGCCTTTAAACACACACTATACTGTATAGCGGTAAAGATGAAGGAAATAAAGAATTTGGAGTAGCCTTTATCGTAGATAATAAAATGAAGCACCTGATAACAGATTTTCAAGCCATCAATGAAAGAATCTGCAAGCTTAGGATAAAAACGCATTTCTTTAACATAACCCTTATAAATGTGCACTGTCCCACAAATGAACAGGAAGAAGACACTAAGGTAGCCTTTTATCAAGATCTAGAACGAATCTATGACTCAGGGAGTTTTTGTGCACACAAATACGTAAACGTAACGCATCTTTTTGACATATACGCTTGCGCATTAATGGTTGAACTCCCGTATCGCGATACGTATTACCTAAGGTTACGGGCTGGTACGTTAGGTTCATACGCATCCCTATCGAGCCGAAAGTCACCGAATGCACACGAGGATCTTGCCCGATTACCTACCAAATGAACATTTCATCAGCGTACTATCCGTTTATAAACATTTTAAGGTTATATATTGGTTATTGGTTTAGTCCATTTGAGTAAAATTATTCTGTTTGTAATTGGAAATTGGAACTTCATAATAGATTTAAAATTATATTGTTTTTAAGTTGTCTATTAATAAAGCAAAACAAACAAATCTTGTATTAATTTAAGAAATACAGTGATCACCACAATTAATAACTAGATAAACAAATGACCTAGTTTCAGTAAAATTTTCAAATAAATATTACCACACTATTTACATTATACCTACTGGAATTCTGATGTAGGTATACAATAATTTACAACTAAAAAGTAGGTATAAACAAAAATAAAAAAAATTTTAACCTAAGGAAAAATAATATTTTTATATTTAAATAGAAGCAATTAAAACCATACAATTTCATTATTCATTTATCTTTTTTTACATTTGTATATTAATTGTATATTGTGTGAACATTGTTTTATTTTTTTGAATGTTTTTCTGAAGCTATTTCCTTGTGGCATTTTTATAATTACGTATTTTTTATGGGAAATAAGCCACAATTTTACTAAAAAATGAACTTATTAACGTTTCGAAGCCCAAATCGGGTTTCGTTGTCAAAATACAAAATACTATTAAAATAAAACAAACATGTTGTTGCTAAGTAAAAAAATTCTTCTAATAATTTATTTAATCTGACTCATTTATATTGGCAATTAAGACGTATATTATTATTATATTTCATTTTTTAGTAAAATTGTGGCTTATTTCCCATAAAAAATACGTAATTTTTTTGAATGTCAACGGAATTTAAAAGTAACTTTACGATTTGCTTTACGTTACGTTAAGGCAGTTACAAAAACTACCTATTTTTAACATTCATCCTCTACGACACGTTAGTTGCTTTACGTATACGGAGATGCGTACGTTACGTAGCAACAAAAACTCCCTAATACCAAGAAACGACATTAAAATGGTGATAGGCGACACAAACGCCAAGATCGGAAAAGAAGAAGAGTACATAGGGGTAATAGGGAAACATAGGGAAACACAATAAATCAAATAGACCATATACTGACTGAAAAAAGAATGGCGACGAGTATATTAGATGTAAAAAGCAGACGTGGCGCAAGCTGTGACTCAGACCATCTACTAGTGCAGACACGGTTTAGATGCAAAATCAGTCGAAAGGTAAAGGAAAAATATCCAAAACAAGAAAAACTAACCTTAGATAACCTAAAAGTCCCTGAGATACAAGAAAGATTTGAGAGAACAGTGGATGAAAAATTACTAGAAGAAAACAGAGCAGACTCCACAATAGAAAATCAATGGAACACCATAAGCAGTATCATACTAAACACAGCGAAAGAAATCCTAGGAACAAAGACACAACGGAGAGAAGAAACATGGTTCGATGAAGAATGCAAACAAGCTATACAGGAAAGAAATAAAGCACATAAGAATTACATACTCAGACGTACTAGAGAGAGAAAAACAGAATTTGAGAACAAAAGACGAAGAGCAGATAAACTGTGCAGGTAGAAAAAGAGAAAGTACGAAAACCAACGGATACTAAATATAGAAAGGGAGTTTAAGGAAACGATAAACACTTAGTTCATACCAACTTATCAAACATTTAAGACAGGGATACAAACCGAAGACTAGCCTCTGCAAAAATAAGAAGGGTGAAATCATTAGCGATATGGACGAAATTAAGATAACCTGAATGACATATTTTAAGGAAGTATTAAACAAAGGGGCACAACCACCATTACAACAACAGAGGCAGCAGCAGACATGGCAGGAGGTACAACAACAAGAACTGGGGAAGATGGAGAAGAAAATGAATTAACTAGACCCCCAAAGCTAGAGGAGGTCCAAACGGCAATCCACAAACAAAAAAGCCATAAAGCACCGGGAATAGATAAAATACCGGCAGAACTACTCAAGCAAGGAGGAAGGAATTTGACACAACAGATGTACCAGCTAATACGAGAGATATGGATAGAAGAAGAAATCCCCAACAATGGAAGAAAAGTATAATCTGCCTTATTCATAAAAAAGGAGACAAACTGTTGTGTCAGAATTATAGAGGCATCTCTTTACTTTGTTCGGGATACAAAATATTCACAAACATCCTTAATCGAAGACTTCAACCTCTCACGGAAAAAATCATCGGGGAATATCAAGCAGGGTTTAGGCAAAATAGATCTACCATTGACCAACTATTTACAGTTAAACAAATACTAGCCAAAACATGGGAATATGACATGGACGTTTACAATGGGTGCGTTCGGACGACCATAGCGGCTGACTGTCAGCAGAAATCGGCTGAGTGGTTGTATCCAGCCGTGATAGGGAAAGCTTAGTAAATCTCTCAGCGGCTGACTTCCAGCGGTGACGTCTGACAACTATTGCTAGCTCAGCTGTCCAGCCGCTGTGGTCGTCCGAACGCACCCAATCTCTTTGTAGATTTTAAAGAAGCCTATGATTCAATAGATAGAACAATTCTACCTAATATATTGGAAGAAATTAGCATACCATCAAAATTAATACGACTAGTGCAAATGACAATGACAGAAACAGAAGCACAGGTATGTATTCAAGGACAGATCACTGATGCGTTTACGATAACGCAAGGACTGAAACAAGGCGACGGACTGGCTCCAACGCTTTTTAATCTTGTTCTTGAATATGTAATTAGACGGTTGACGGTGAGAGGAAATAACATACTTACAAACAAATCTACCCAATTAGCAGCATACGCAGATGATATAAACATAATGAGCAGAACAATAAATGTAGCGGAAGAAACCTACGTTGAGTTGAAACAGAGTGCAGAAGCAGTAGGGCTAGCAATAAATACAAATAAAACAAAACTACTCATACAAACCAGATCAAATAGACCGGCGCAACAACACTTTATTGACGATATACAACATATGAATAGATTCACGTACCTAGGAATGGATCTGGTTGCAAGCAATGAAGAACCGGAAATAAATAGAAGGCTTGTGCTGGCAAATAAAACCTATTTCGCGATGGGCCACATATTCAAATCGCGAGACGTACGCCGGAAAACAAAACTCCGGGTATATAAAACAATAATCAGGCCCATAGTAAGTTATGGCTGCGAAACATGGGTGGTGACACAGAAATCTGCCAATGCATTAGATGTGTTTGAAAGAAAAATATACCGTAGGATACTGGGCCCAATAAGTGAAAATAACAACTTGCGAATTAGGTATAATAGAGAAATATACGAGCAATATAGCGAACCAACTCTAGCACAATACACTAAACTGCAGAGATTACGGTGGGCAGGGCACGTGGTCCGCATGCATGAGAATTGAATCCCCAGAAAATTGCTAAATGCAAGAATGCAGGGAAAACGACCTGTTGGAAGACCTAAAAAGAGATGGGAAGACGAAGTCGATGAGGATGCCAGGAACTTCCTGGGAACGCGTTCATGGAAAAGAACAGCGGTAAATCGAAATGATTGGAGAAGCTTGTTGAAGGAGGCCAAGGCTCAATTTGGGCTGTAGTGCCATTGGATGGATGGATGGATGGAGGTGTCACCAGGAAAATGTACCAATAAGTTTTTCAATTTAAAAATCTTTTAGTAATATTTTTAATATTTTCAATATTATTAATGTTGCTATTAGGATTGAAAAACTTCATCTTTCAATTGCCAGATGACGCTAGTCACCTACCCTATTTGTTTCAGTTGCAATGTGTGGGAAAAGCTCTCGGTGCTGGTCAGTTAGGATATGGAGAACAAGCCTACGCTCTCTCCGATGAGATTCCAATAAGAATCGAAAATCGCAATTCAGAGAGCTGGATTGCACTCCGTATTCTAATTGAAAAGTAAGATTGTTTTGCCTTCGCATTGCAACTGAATGAAAATGGTATACATTTTTACTTTATAGTCGTATTACTCCGTAGAGTAAATAGGTGCATTTTCCGTTGGAACTTTACCAAGCTGCAGACGGGGATGTGAATTGCATAGTGTAGAATTCCTTCCCTTTGTCTTCACTGCAGCATCCATTTGGCTTGCATATTGTAGAAGCCTTGGAGGTGTCACCAGGGAAGTGGACCAATAAGTTTTCAATTTAAAAATCTTTTAGTAATATTTTTAATGTTTTTCAATATTATTAATGTTGCTATTAGGATTGAAAAACTTCATCTTTCAATTGCCAGATGACGCTAGTCACCTACCCTATTTGTTTCAGTTGCAATGTGTTGGAAAAGCTCTCGGTGCTGGCAGTACCGGCGCTAGGGTATAAGGCGCCCGCCTGAGAAACTAGCATAGGCGCCCTTCGGATTCTTTTAATTTAGTATTTTGTATAGTACCAGCAGAAAAAAACTCATTTTGGCGCCCCCTAAACAGGGGCGCCCGCCTGCAGTGCATCCCTTGCAGGCCCGTTATCGCCGGCCCTGGGTGCTGGTCAGTTAGGATATGGAGAACCAGCCTAAGCTCTCTCCGATGAGATTCCTATAAGAATCGAAAATCTCGATTCAGAGAGCTGGATTGCACTCCGTATTCTAATTAAAAAGTAAGATTGTTTTGCCTTCGCATTGTAACTGAATAAAAATGGTACACATTTTTATTTTGTAAATGATTACTTTATACAAAAGTAACGATTTGTAACGAATCCTCGAAAGTAACTATAATCAACATCACTACTATTCCTTTGCCTTTGCCCCTACAGTGTAGGCAACCACAACCGACATTAATATCGTTTTTCTTTATAAAATTTTCAATTTTTATTATTTTCAATTAAAGCCAGTTTATTTATAATGTGCAAACGAGGAGCAATTAGGTGATTTTACCCAGAAAATGAAAATTTATTCGAAATCTCAACTTTTTATTTGGTTATATCTCGAAAACGGAAAATCCGCAAATGAAATTTCGAATGGAGGGATTTTCTTACGTCAGAAACAGTCATTTTAGATATACATTACAATACAGATAATACTTTTGCAAATACAGTTTAGGACCACCAAAATGGAAAATTTTTTTCTTCGGAAAATTTTTAAGCTTTTTGATTTTTAGTTTAAAGCAGGTCTATTCGTAATCCTCAAACCAGAAGAAATTAAATGATATAGTTATTGTTATTTTTACAGCTTTTAATAAATATCCCGATAATGGAAATATATACTTTGGCGCTGTCCCGAGAAATTTCATTTTGATATAACTTAAAAATGGAATATCCGCAAATGAAATTTCAAAGGAGGGGTTATACTACATTCGCTCTCGCGAGATTTTTTTTGACACTGACGTTAGTAATTTCTTTTTTGAAAAATTCAGTTGTCAGAAGTGACTGGAAATTACTACAAAACCAACGCACCTGCTCATATCCAATATTATTAATAGTAAACAGACATAAAAATAACATAAACCTTACGCCAATCAATATTTATTTATTTAAACCATTATAATGTATTGATAGCAAATGAGAAAATTATTTATTGTACAAAATAAAAATATTTTGTAGAAATAAACTTCACAAAATTTTATGAGATTAGTAGACACTCCCACTATTTCTAATAATTCTTCTTTTTTTAATGAAAGATTAAGTTGATTTGAGTTGATTTTAGCAGTTAATAGTGTGAGGTAGGAATTTTTGTGTTGTACGTTTCCTATTCCGAATGTCTCAAAAAAAATCTCGCGAGAGCGAATGTAGTATACCTTTAAGTCAGGAGGAGTTCCTTTGCCCCTACAGTATAGGCAACCAACATTAATATCGTTTTACCTTTATAACATTTTCAATTTTCACAATTTTCAATTAAAACCAGTTTATTCATAAACCGCAAACGAGGTGCAATTTTTTGATATGGTTATTTAGTGACTTTACGGCATTTTATACCCTGAAAATCGACATTTATTTTTAGCGCTGCGCCGAAATCTCCACTTTTCATTTGCTTATATCTCGAAAACGGAAACTCCGCAAATGAAATTTTTAATGGTGCAATTATCCGCAAACGAGGTGCAATTTTTTGAGCTATGGTAGAAGTCAAAATAACGACTTTGAAAAAACCGTTTCGCTAACTTTATGACGCTCGATAGTTGACTTCTGTATGAGCTTTCGTAACGTTCGGTTGTGTGACAGTTCAGTGTGGAAGTGATAATTCAAAAAAAACGCAGGCGGCAAAAACAAAATAGGAACTACATAATAGAGGTATAGTACCCTCTGAGATCCGTGGAAAAAATTTACACCCAAAATAACAAAATTCAGTTTGGCAACACTGTGCGAATGTTGATACTAACATAGGGTGCATTCAGCAGACACAATCGCTAACTAATCGATTAGTGATTTTCTGCTGAATGCCACATAAATTGTGACATTCAGCATGTAAATCACAAATCGATTACTAATCGATTAGTTAGCGATTGCGTCTGCTGAATGCACCCATTTCCTTTTTAAGATAAGCACAACGTTAATTTAGTCCAAACAAATTAATATATTTTTTTTGCCAACAAAAATGAGATTATTCAACCAAATAATGTTTCAAATATGATGTGCAAAATAATTTTTAATTGGGTTCTGCTAATGGGCTTGCTTTTTTTGTCATTAAAATTAAAAAAAAACTAAATTTTACTCATTAAATCAATGTTGTCCGGTTATCGTCTTAATTATTTTAACTGTACTAATATCCGTTGAGTAATTATGAATGATTAATAGGTCGTTAAAACATTTTATCTATAGCGGCTTCTGGAATATCTTAAAAATATCGAATTTCATTGATAAAATGCGCATATTCCACCGATCTTCGCTTCGACAATAACTAACAAATTTCCTATCAGTTGAATTCCCAAATTTCCTGTACTTTCTTTGAATAAAATAAATTATACATTATCTAGTTAGGTAAAAAAGAGACAGCTTTGCATTACACGGTTAATTATGGGGGACTCTACGGGGGGGGGGCTAACCCCCCCGGTGATGAGGAGATGTTAGATAATATAGAAAACACTGAAAATAATAGTAGTTTAAATAATACACCATTACTTGATAGCAATGCTAATTCAATCACTAATAATAACAATGAAATAAAAAAAGGAAAAAAACATTTCTATTATCAGTACACTGATACCGGTCCCTTTGAGGTATTTATGGAGTCAAAAGGCGATAACGTCGGTAATTATAGTTTTTTGAAATTAGCAAAATACATAAATGACAAAAAAATCGAGAATGTACTTAAACTTAGCAAAAAAGGAAAAAACCGAATTAGCGTTGCTTTCAAGAAATGGGAGGATGCTAATAAATTTGTTTTAAATGACGTGGTCAGAAATGATGGATATGAATTGTTTATTCCGGCAAATAACGTAACATGTAGGGGAGTCGTTAATAATGTAGATACTAGTATATCGGATGCAGATCTAATCAAATTTTCGGGATTGGCTTCGGTCAACATTAAAGTACTAGAAATAAGACGATTTAAACGGAAGTCTAAATATGACACGGAGAAATATATTGATACAGAAACGGTCGCATTTACCTTTTCGGGAAAAGTAATCCCGAAGGAAGTGAATATATATGGGATCCCTTTTAGGGTAAAACCATACATGATACCAGTGGTTCAATGTTATCGGTGTTTTCTTTTTGGACACACAAAAAATCTTTGTAGAGGGGGAGAAAAATGCAAAAACTGCGTGGAAAAAATACATGAAGGGGATTGTTCGATGAAGTGTTTACATTGTAATAGCAGCTTTCATATAAGTACCTATGAGGAGTGTCCAGAGTATGTGAGACAGCGGAATATTAAGGCTGTCATGTCTCTGGACAATCTTTCATACTACGAGGCATGCGAGAGATTTCCTTATGTTTCTACTAGAAAATCGCAAGAGAATAATATATTCAGAATGAGCCAGGAGGAATTCCCAACATTACATAAAACTCAAACAAATAATTTAGAGACAATTCCCATCAATATGCGATGGATAGAAAATGTAAAGAGTAACCCTGAACACCTGTTTAGTAGAAAAATTGAGAATAACTCAAACAAAAATAAAAGAAAGGCTAATGAAACAAATAAGACATACAATAAAGAAGTACACAATCAATATTTATTATCTCCAAATGGGAGAAGCGAAGAGAGAGCTCGTGCAGTAAACAATGAGACTCCTGGATGTTCCCGTACAGAGCAACTAGAGAGGGACACAGAAAAAACACTGAATGCGATATTAAAAAAACTAGATTGGAAACATAAGGAACATATAATCAATTACTTGAACCAGCTATTTATACATGAAAGCTCATCGAACCAAAAGTTGCTAGATTTAGATGGATATCAAGAATCCACTTATTATCCAATGGAACATAAAAAGTTTAAGCAGTAACTATAACAGTCTGAAATATTTCATAAGCGAACATAGACCCAAATTAATTCTATTAAATGAAACTTGGCTAAAAAATAATCATCACTTCTATCTAAGAGGATATGAAATACATAGGTTGGATCGAGGGGATGGTTATGGTGGCCTAGCTACTGTGGTTCATAATAGTCTGGATCACAAAATAGTATATAGGTATAATAATAATGTTAGTAAAATTCAAATTTTAGCAACAAAAATAATAGATTGGGACATTACAGTTATTAACATTTATATCCATCCTAGGGCAAAAATAAATTTAAATAGTTGGGTTGGACGCATAAATAAAATCAGGGGAAATAAAATTTTAATGGGGGATATGAATGCACATAATGCACTTTGGGGAAGTCAAGTGTCTGTTAATGTTAATGGAAGAATAATTGCTGAATCCTTAGAGGATTTGGATCTAGTTTGCTGCAATGATGGGAGACCCACGCGGATTACCCTACCTGGACAGAATGCCTCAGCGGTAGACCTAACACTAATTTCCTCGGAAATTGCAAATATATGCCAATGGGATGTGTTAGAGGATTCTGGAGGCAGTGATCATTTTCCAACTTCTTGCAAAATCGCAATTGTAAATGAAAATATAGTAACACAAAAAAGTCATAAAAGAAATACAAAGAATGTCAATTGGGAGAATTATGCTTCAAAAATAGAAGACTTGATGAAGAATGGGTGTGAAGACTATAATTCATTTACACAAATTATGGAAATGGTGAGTGATGAGGAAATGCCTCTCTTGAAAACAGAAAAATCTATAAGAAAAAAGAAAAGCCCTCCCTGGTGGGATAAGGAATGCTCTAATTTAATAAAAACAAGAAAAGAAAAAATTAAAAAATATAAGGAAGAAGCAAGCAATGAAAATTATATTGAAATCAAAAAAATATTTGCATACAGTAAAAAAATATTTAAAACAAAAAAAAGAAATAGCTTCAAAAGATTTTGCAATGGATTGACAAGGGACACTCCTCTATCTGAAATATGGCGAACAGTTAAGCTATTCTCCACATATCAAAATGCTGTAATCCCTGCTAAACTTCCCAACAAAAACATAGCTCAGAACATATTAAATAATTTGGCAATTGACATAACAGATCCTGAGTTCACGGTTACCCTAACTAACGAGGATGTGGAGGACATTTCAAGGCAAGAAATAATAAGTGTCATAAATAAAAAGGATAAGGCTACTGGCTTAGATCTTGTAACATATAGCATGATAAACAGACTTCCCCTGGTGGCGCTAGATGCATTGTCAAAAATATTTAATCAAATAGTTAAAAGAAACACAGGTTTTCCACAAGAATGGAAAAACACCCTTGTCATTCCCTTTTTAAAACCCAATAGAGACCCTTTATGTGAGGATAATTATAGAAACATAGCTCTAGAGTCATGTGTAGGCAAAATTTTGCAAAATTTAATTAAATTAAGAATAGAACAAATAACGGAAAAAAAATCGATACTAAGCCCTAAGCAGTTAGGTTTCAGAAGAAACAAAGGGTGCAACGATAACTTAGCTTTAACAATTAATTATATTAGAACTGGATTTAGTAAAAATTTAAATACAATTGGAATTTTTTTGGATATCAGTAGGGCATATGATACAGTCAATATATATTTGCTATATAAATACTTATTAAAGTATGACATCCCAATAACTTATGCAAACTTGATCTTGCAATTTTTGCTCAACAGAAATATCTACGTTAAAGACAAATCAAATAATATATTAGGCCCAATGCAAGCATCCACTGGATTGCCTCAAGGGTCTCCACTCAGTCCAATATTATTCAATCTCTATACTAGATCCCTACATGATTTAATAAACCATGAGATGGAGTGTTTTCAATATGCAGATGATTTTGTAATTCTGGTGCAAGGATCTGATATATACAAGCTAATTAATTCCTTAAATACCCATATAATAAATTTACAGGAGTGGTTTGAGAAACACAACTTTAAAATTTCAGCACACAAATCAAAAGCAATAATATTTAGAAAAAGAAGTCAGGCTTATAACTTCCCACATTTGATATATCAAAATATGGAAATTCCATGGAAAAATGAAATAAAGTATCTGGGATTTCATTTACAGTGCAATTTGAATATGACAATTCAAATTAACGACATGATAACTAAAGCAAACAAAGGAATAAATGTCATGAGAGCAATTTGTGGTACAAAATGGGGAGCTGACCCGAACATTCTTTTGAGTTTATACAAAGGAATAGTTAGATCTCATTTAGATTACGCAGCCAATCTTTTAAACCCCTGCAGTAAAAGTTTGATGATGAGGTTGGAACAAGTACAGAATGTTGCCTTGAGAATCGTAACGGGTTGTCTACGTTCTACACCCATCTTAATATTGCAAGCAGAATGTTCAGTAACAACGTTACAAGTTAGAAGGGAGATACTAGCACATAAATATATACTCAAACAAATGCCGGAAAAAAACAATATCATAGTAAAGAGTCTAAATAAGCTAAACGAAGCAATAAATGCAAACAATAGATTCTGGAGGAACAAGGTCATACCAGATTACTCACTAGCATATACAAATATACTCAAAAAAACAAAAAACATAATTAGATATAAAATCAATCCTATATATAAGGTAGAAAGAAAAACTCTTCTATACCCCATTACAATTAAAAGTCTAGAATTTGAAAAATATGAAATTGAATCGAACGAAAGGTTCATAGCTAAATATGGTGGAATATATAATAATCATACCCACGTATATACAGATGGATCAATAGACCCACAAACAAATCAATCGGGATTTGGAATTTACATCCCAAGCATCAATTATAAATATTCGTCACGACTCCATAACTACACACAAATCTGCACAACTGAAATAATAGCGGTATACAAAGCCATGTCGGTATGTATTGAAAAGGAAATCATGAAAGCAGTGATCTTTGTAGATTCAAAAAGTGCCTTATCCAAAATATCTAGTCACAAATGGGACCAAATGGATTATGTAACTATAATGACCAAAAAACTACTGGTAGATGCAAATATGGGATTTTCAATAGGATTAGAATGGGTACCGGGACATCAGGGGATTAAAGGCAACGAGGTGGCAGATAGCTTGGCCAATATTGGGAGAGAATTAAGAGTACCATATGATGTAAAAAACATCAGCACAGATATCTTTTGTGTTACAAAAAAGAACATCTTGACTCAATTTTACAATAACTGGTATTCCCAAATTAAAGGTAAATATCCGGACTATTATGAACTGCAGGATAGTTTCCCTATAAAACCTTGGTATAACAAATGTGGATATTTGGGTAGGAACAATATTACTAACCTTAATCGTTTACGAAGTGGACATTGCAAAACTCCTTGTTATCTCCACAAAATAGGCAAAACGGAAACACCGATATGCGAATGCGGTACTATGGGAACATTGGTACACATCATCTTTGAGTGCCCCATAAATAACATAAAGATATGGATTTGTATCTAGAACTAATAAAAGCTGGAATAGACAGTCCAATATCTTTACAGAGCATTTTATATAAACCCTCGAATAAAGTTATTAAGATAATCAATAAATTTATCAAATTTTTTCAAGTAGATCTATAGAATTTTCAAAAAATAATAATAACAATAACAATAAATAAATACTTCAGAAAATACAGGGAATCTCCTAAAATGTCAAAAATTATATTTGTATCCTTAATCCTAACCGAAGGTAGCCAGCCCTAAACCTATGTGAAAATGTTTGGAAGCTACCCCCAAACGAGAAAAGTCTTAAGTTAACCTTAAATGTTGTAACACTTTTCCCCCTCTATCCATAGAAAAAAGTGTTGTGTGATTTGGTAGAATGCGATCTTACTCTTTAAAAAACATGTCACGTATTTCAGCGCCATCTCAGCACCTGGTTAAATGGAAGGATACTACAAATCTGGCCTCCACATAAGTGGTCTGTAGCTTCGACATGATAGGTGTGAAATTTTAAACGTTCTTGATGTTGATTGGATAGGAAAAGTGCCATAATCTAGCCTCCATGCTAGGTACATAGCCTCTATACGGTACTTCCAATATTTAATATTTTATTCAAGTGGACAATAAAGGTAAAACACAAACAACATTTGTTTCTTACTTATTTATTTATAAAACAATGTGACATTTTACATAGAAATATGAGTATTTAATTTGGATTAAATAAATGTTTACTTGTTAAACTTTTCCACCTTCTGCACACAACAGCTGAACGGAGCCATTAGACCAACAACAAATCGCGAAATAAAGTGTGTATTTTAAAACTGTTGGATAAACAGTACCTACAATCAGAAAATCTCTACCTTACAATCAGAAAAACTTACCTTTAAAAAGGTACTCGATTACAAAATATCAAAAAACACGACTGAATATCAGCTTTTTATGGTGACACAAACACAAACACATCACATAACAGACCATATAAAATAACTGAACGACAACGAACGAACGCACACGAACACAGATTCACAGATAGCGCAGGATTTGTCAAAAGTCATGTTCCACCAATCACAATGCCGACATCAGCGCCTCTGACTAAATGGAAGGAAAATAAATACGATTACATGTTTTTTATTAGAGTGAGCGGGGCATGCCTCTATCTACAGAAAAACAAGAAGAAGGACAAGGAACACATAGGACCAAGGTTCATAAATAGACCTATATGGTATTGGCTCCGTGCGTCTCCCCTCTACTTACAGTCACGTGACACGCTGTCAGATTTTGTAAGGACGTTTTAACATTGAGTCTTATGGGATTATTTTGTTAAACTTGAATATTTTATTTTGTAGTGATAATAACCGAAAAAAATTGTTAGAATTCATTAGTTATTAATTTATACTGTAATTTATAGTGCAACAAAAATATTTTCTTTTGCGTTAATAAAGATTTATTGACATAAACTGCGATAGTGAGGTTATGTATACAAAATCGAAATGATAATCAATATTGGAAAGTGAAGAATTTATATCAGATTAAGTGCGTTTTTATTTTCTGTTTATATTAATACATAATATCACTAGCGTGACACGGCATTTTTTTAAATGTCTCATTTAAACATACACAAAGCGTCCTTATAAAATTTCAAAAATCCGCCACCATGAGCAGGTCGGTCGATTTTGCTTTGACACTTTGTTAACGCTCGGGGCGAATAGGGACCTTGACATAGGACCAAAAAAAAAATAGATCTGAAGTTGACAGGACACCGGTTGTGCATTGCCTTGAGCAAGACGCGCATAACCAATAACATGTACTGGGTAAATGATTAAAAAAAAATCGAAACCCAAAAAAAAAGGAAGAAGAAGAAGTCCTTTACTGTGGAAGAAGAAGAAGTGTTCGATAGTTCCCATCGGTATTTTGATCTAACCTCAAAAATTTTTAACGATCTAAATCTAAAACCATTTTTAAAACAGAAGCAAACAAAGGATATTTCAGTGTTTTAAATAACAGGTAAGATCATTTTTCAATGTATATTTGCAAATTTGACGTAGTTCCTATTTTAGATCAAAAATGTCTGACTTTTCGGAGCTCCTGCAAGAAGCTGAAAAGCTCACAAATGAACTTGGAGGAAGCCAAGATCTTCCAAAAGTAGAGAGGTCCATACGACAAGTGTTAGAAGCGTCCACTGATTTGTACTCCAGAGTTGCCCAAACTGGAGCCAAAGATATTCAAGCCAATCTTCTGTTAGGTGCCAAAGGAGTGGATCTTCCCAAAATTGCCCAGAAGCTCGAATCACTCAGTACTAAGAGAACATTTGAACCAATCCTCCCAGTTACAGATTTAGATATCTACAATACTTTAGAAAACGAAACCAGAACCCAGATACTCTCAATTTTTGATTCAGGTTATAATAAGATGTTATCGTTTACCTATGACATGTCATGGGAACACCAACAGTCTGAGTGGAAACAAGAAAAAAGGAAGATTCTAAATGCTATGAGTACGTCTTCCGGGGCAGCCATTGAAGTAGGTACAAATAAACATTTAACTATAAATCTCGATCGTCCTACTTATGCCGCAGGTAATCTTGGTCCTTTGGAGACTATATATGTATCTAAGATAATGGAATATAACAAAGCCGTTAGCAGAGGTGCTCAGAAACCAAATCTCGTTAATATATTCTGTTCAATTGTGAATGATTTTAAAGATCAAAAAGTTACAGATATGTGGGAAATTATCAAATATATGACTCAACTTCCACCTTTTCCAAAAACAGATGATCCTATTAAAACAAGAAATACTAATACTTTTATAGACGCTATGGTTAAACAAGCAAAAAGCTATCTGGAAGATAGGTACAAAACATATATGAATAACATTATAAATGATGATCTTGTCCACGCTATTAGAGGAGGAATTCCAGGAACCTACCATTTAGTTCGCAGTTTTGTAGGCTTAAGATTGCAAGGAGAATACTTAGGCTTGCAAGATGGACTTATAGAAGATAAACCTTTGTGGCCAATGGTCTACTACTGTCTCAGATCCGGAGATATTTCTGCAGCAGTATACTGTTTGAAAAAGTGTGGATTGCCTGAATTCAAAGATATGATTTTATTATTGGAAGCCAAGTTTAATGGTGCAACTGTAGAAGAAATACACCTGCTAGAGGAAACCATAAAGTTTTCTTACAGAAGACATATCAGAAATGACACCGATCCTTTTAAAAGAATGGTATGGTCTGTCTTAGGTTGTTGTGATATAAATGATGAGCATTCTGAAGTCGCTAGAACTGCTGATGACTATCTATGGCTGAAACTTAGCTTGGTAAGGGCGTTGACAGGCGAGGAAGACAGCATTAAGTATAAAGATCTGCAACATGTTATTCTCGAAGAATATGGAGAAACTCACTATAATGCCTTCAATCAACCTCATTTATATTTTCAAATGTTAGCTCTGACTGGCCAGTTTGAAGCAGCATTTGAGTTTTTGTCTAGAACTGAGAAGTACAAAATCCACGGTTTGCATATGGCTTTAGCATTAAATGAGCTATATATGCTTGGAGGCCCACTAGATACAGGCGCTCCGTTATTGAGTGTTGATCCTATGGATGAAAAACCATCATGCAGATTAAACGTTCCTAGATTTGTCATGCTTTATGTTAAGAAATTTGAACTTGTTTGTCCAAATGAAGCACTACATTACTTCTATTTCCTCAGAAACTACACAAGCCCAGAGGGTGAAAATCTATTTAAAGTCAGTGTTGCTTATCTAGCTGTCGAAACTAAACAATATGAACTGATTTTAGGTAAAGTACAAAGTAATGGTATTAGAACTAAATGCCTTATTGATCAGTTTACATATGCAAATATTACGTGTGAAACCATTGCTCAATTAACAGCAGAAAACCTTTTGAAAAAAGGTCTTTTTGAAGAAGCTATTGATCTATTTGATATAGCTAATAATCAAGAAGAAGTTCTGAAACTCAATTGCAGTATTTTATCAAGAACAGTCCACTTAGAAAATGAACCAAATTCGTTAAGAAGTAGAATTACTGAAAAAGCGACAAACTTCGCAAATCGATTTTTGAGAGAAGGTTATAAAACAAGTCCTACTATAGTAAACTCCTTTATTAAATTAAAAGATTTGATTACATTTTTTAATCAATATCATGACAAAAATTATCCTCAAGCTTCGAAGACTCTTCACGATTTGCAATTGGTACCCCAAAGAATGGAAGAGGTTGACGATAGGGTTAAGACTTTTAAAAACTATCATCAAGATCTTTGCAAAGTGTTTCCAGATATAGTTCTAGCTGCAATGAATATGATATTTGCACAATACCAAAAACTGAAATCGAATACTGAATACATACCGAGGTTCAGGGATGAGACAATGGAAGTCCAATTGAAAACACTGAGGGAACAAGCGAAATGTTTGACAAACTTTACTGGAATGTTGCCATATAGAATGCCAGGAGATACCAACAGCCGTTTAATGCAAATGGAGATTTTAATGCATTGATTTTTATATTTTTTTGTATGATATATTGCTAACTTTCAAAAATAAGATGTACTTTTATAATAAAATTTGGTAAAACTTGTTTTAATTTTTTTTATTAAACAGGGTGTCCAGAAACTCTCCTGACAAACGAATACCGGAGATTCCTCAGATAATTGAACCCAATTCATCTAGTCCAAAAATGCTTCCTAAGGGAGCTACAACAGCTCTTTAAAGATGGCGTGTTGTAATTAATTTTGTAAAATAGCTCCAAAACGCTTCTATTTAGAAAAAAAAAACGAAAACTGGTACACCTATTTATCTTCCAGAGATAAATCGATTCTAATCTTCAAGGTATTCTAATAGTAAAGGGTAGGTACTCTCGCTTTAAGTCAGTAGGATGCATCGTTTTCTAGAAAAATCAATTTGAAAATTTTTCGTTTTATGAATTTGAAAAATATTTTCAAAATAAAACGGTGTATTTTATCAACTTAAAGCAAGAGTAACTTTTAGTACTAGAATAAGTACATCATAATTTAATAATCTAGTATCAAAAATGCTGGAATGTTGCAAAACTCAAACTATCTTCTCCACCACTTCCTCAAAGAGTTTCAAATGGATATGTAACTTCTTGCATTACATCGGGAGACATGCCAGACTTATTAAAATAAACATAATAGAAGTTTCCAGGGACACTTAATCCTCTATACTCTATAATAATGTAATCTTTCATTCTGCGTTTAAATTTTTCAAAAATACTTATTAGTTTTCTCAGGATTTGAAAAAAATGAATGCATTTAAAAATAATTCGACCGAAATTTTGCGGCTACGCTCTCAAAAATGATTAAAGTATTAAACATTTTTGTAATCAGTATTTCAAAAGCTTTTTAAGGAGGTATCACATATGCTTTCCTATTTAAAAAATTCAAAGTTATGCTTGTCACCTGAAGATGGAACGCGTAAAGTTCGAAACATTGATGCTAAAATATACCATGATTAATTTAAAAATCGACCTGTCCGAGCGTTTTGCTTATGTGTCAAAAATAAATAAGTTAATAGGGAGGGGTAACACTTATTCCAGCGCACTGTATATTTCAAAAATGAAGTGAGATAGATATAGGAAACCCTATAATAGAAGAAGAAGAATTTATTCAAAATTAGGTAACCCTAATATATAGTTAAAATTGCGATATTTTATAATATGTATATACAATTTAAATTATTTGACAATAGAAAAGTGTTATTAAGATACAATAGCCAAGTCATAATAATAAAAATAAAACAAAAAACACTTAAAATATTTTATTACAATACAAGCATTAAAAATACTACATTACTCAAAATATTACATTAAACTACACGCAGTTAAAAAACACATTTAGAAGCCACATGAGACATTAAATACGATTTGCAACATAATTCTTTAAATTTTTCCTATACATGTTCATTGAGGTCTTCAACTTGAGTTCCGTTGGCAACTTATTGAAATTATCAAAACCCTTATAGAGAAGTGAGTTCATAGCACCTGTAGTATTGGTTCTGCTGATGTAAATATTATTAGAATTTCTCGTAAAATAAGGGTGAATATCTGAATTGTAACTAACAAGATCGAGAAAATATTTAGGTGCGAATCCATGTACAATTCTAAAAATCAATATCATGGTCAAATAAAAAAGACGTTGCGATACTGAAAACCACTGCAAAGTATTCAACATCAATGTGACAGGTGTTAATCTACTTGTACGTAAAATGATCCTCATTCCACGATTCTGTAATTTTTGTAATTTGGCTAGTTGGTTAAGATTTAAAAGATATAAGATGGATGCACAAAAATCAAAATATAGATATCAATAATATAGATAGAAAGCTAAGTTAATTTCCACACGATAGACTAAGAAAATACAGGGTGTTTCATTTAAAATAAGTATTTATTACAGCTTGAATTTGTTAATAAAACAATCTAATATTTTGACCACCGTGTACACAATTTTGTTACAATAAATATTTATTTAAATATGTAAAATTGTCTATTATTAAGACTCTTAGATTCGTAATTATTTATTTGTTTCTAAAGCCTTAGATTTTTATAAAAATCGAAAAAATCAAAACACTCTGTATTTAGGTATAGGGAAGCCTTATAAAACTATAGCTTTTTTAAGGGCATTTCAAAAATGTCATCAGATATAGGGTGTTCCATAAGAAAAAATATAATTTTGATACACCACTCTTTTTTGGAGCACCCTGTATAATTAACATTGTTTTTAGATTGTAGTGTTAATGGCCTTGCATAATTTCTGTGAAGAATTTCTTTTTAAGTAGGTATTAAGTTGTTTTCCGTATAGAGACCGAGGCAAATAAGATGGACCAGCCTGTATATAGCAATCATACAATCACCTCTAAAATTCGTCGCACTTATTTACCAATACCCTGTATATTATTCAAATGTCTTCTTTAGGTGCCGTCGTGTCTGTAGATATTCAGTCGTTGGCCGTCATCATGTTTACGATTTCTTGAAACATTTCGCTCTATCGGCTGCTGCGCGAAATAATTCTTCTGCTGTGGAACAAGATCATTGTCTAATATTACGCAGCCATGAAATTTTCTTTCGACCAATCCATCTCTTTCCGTCCACTTTTCCTTGTTTTATAAGGCGAAGCAGATGGTATTTAGGTCCTCGAATTATATGGCCGAAGTATTCTGTTTTTCTCCTCTTCTGGAACATCTTCATTGGAAGTGGGCGAAACCCACGATATCTTTAGGATTCGCCGATAGCACCACAACTCGAATGCTTCTAATTTGTTTAGCATTGTGGTTTTTAACGTCCATCTCTCACAACTATACAATAGGATAGACCACACGTGTGGTCTAAATAAAAACCACATAAGATTTCAGGACCTGGCCTAAAAACAGGCATTTTGAAGCTCTGTAAATAAAAAACAATTGGTTTCTGGATCGTGGGGAAATGACAACTTTTGATTAGCAGGACCAAAGCACCTACCTATCTGAAAATTTTCAGCTAAAACCCCTTTTACCTAAGAAAAGTGCAATGGTCCTTTTCTAGATGTCATAGGACGATGAAAAAAATGGTCTGTGTCCAAATGTCTTTGTTTATATATGACTAGCTAGATAGACATACAGGGTGAGTCATGAGGAACTGTACACACATACTCCTACCTCGTATAGAGGCTGCTATGGGGAATAACAAATGACCATTAAAAAGTGTCTGCTCCCCTTGTTTAATAATATACAGGGCGAGTTTCGCATTTTGACAGAAATTTATACCCGTCATAATTTTTGAACGGTCAGATCGATGTGCCTCTTATTTTGGTCAATCCTTACACTATTACCACGTAATCAACTGATTTATTCAAACTAGAAAAAATCAGGCCCGGCTTTAAAAAATTAGTTCGTTTGGGTCTTAGAAAAAATTTCACCCTGTATACTATTTTTGAAAACTCTAATATGAATTTTACAAATTAGACAAATAGGCAATTAAAATGGCATATTTATTTTTTTCCCCACACGATTACTTAATTTTTTATAAAAAAATCAAATTTAACTATGAATTAAAAGTTTGGTAAAGTAAACCATAGATTTAAAAAAATTAACTTTTATTACAAAAATTAATTTTTTTTTAACAAATATTTGATTTATGTTACCACCCAATCAACTGATTTATTCAAACTAGAAAAAAATCAGGTCCGGCTTTAAAAAATTAGTTCGTTTGGGTCTTAGAAAAAATTTCACCCTGTATACGCTTTTGGAATACTCTAATATGAATTTTACAAATTAGACAAATAGGCAATTAAAATGGCATATTTATTTTTCCCCACATGATTACTTAGTTTTTTATGCAAAAATCAAATTTGACTATGACTAATTATATATATATTATTATAACTATACCTATATTAAAAGTTTGGTAAAGTGAACCATAGATTTAAAAAAATTTACTTTTATTACAAGAATTAATTTTTTTTGAACAAATATTTAATTTATGTTACCACCCAATCAACTGATTTATTCAAACTAGAAAAAAATCAGGCCCGGATTTAAAAAAGTATTTCGTTTTATTCTTTGAAAAAATTTCACCCTGTATAAGCTTTTTGAAAACTCTGATATGAATTTTAAAAATTAGACAAACAGGCAATTAAAATGGCATATTTATTTTTTCCCCACACGATTACTTAATTTTTTATTAAAAAATCAAATTTGTCAAAATTGGAATTTTAACCTAAAAATGAAAAAAAAAAAGATGAAATTACGGTTTAACTCGCTACAACGCAACGTTCCATTTAAAATTTTTTTTTCTGAAATTTTTACAGCACATATCTCTTACCATTGTGAAGACTATGACAATTGTTGTAGACTTTCAGTCTTCTTCTCGTAAAAGTTATGAATTTAAAAAAATAAAAGGCGCAGATTCGTGAATTGCAAAGTTAAATCGCAAAAATTAAGTGAACAAATTTAAAAATTATCTATTTGATCACGTCTATGTTAAACTATAAAGTCCAAAGAGTAGTATTATGGAGAGTTTTAGATCTAGACGTGTTATAAAAAAAATGGTGAAACTTTTAATTTTAAGAAAAACGTTGTTTAATTTTATTCTTATGGTAAAGTTGCGATTTTGACAAATTGGATTTTTTAATAAAAAATTAAGTAATCGTGTGAGGAAAAAAATAAATATGCCATTTTAATTGCCTATTTGTCTAATTTGTAAAATTCGTATCAGAGTTTTCAAAAAGCATATACAGGGTGACATTTTTTCTAAGACCCAAAACGAACTAATTTTTTAAAGCCGGACCTGATTTTTTTCTAGTTTGGATAAATCAGTGGATTGGGTGGTAACATAAATCAAATATTTGTTTAAAAAAATTAATTTTTGTAATAAAAGTTATTTTTTTTAAATCTATGGTTCACTTTACCAAATTTTTAATTCATAGTCAAATTTGATTTTTTTATAAAAAATTAAGTAATCGTGTGGGGAAAAAATAAATATGTCATTTTAATTGCCTATTTGTCTAATTTGTAAAATTAATATAAGAGTTTTCAAAAAGCGTATACAGGGTGAAATTTTTTCTAAGACCCAAACGAACTAATTTTTTAAAGCCGGACCTGATTTTTTTCTAGTTTAAATAAATCAGTTGATTAGGTGGTATTAGTGTATCGATTGACCAAAATAAGAGACACATCGATCTGACCGTTCAAAAATTATGACGAATATAAGTTTCTGTCAAAATGCGAAACTCGCCATGTATATTATTAAACAATGGGAGCAGACACTTTTTAATGGTCATTTGTTATTCCCTATAGGGGCCTCTATACGAGGTAGGAGTATGTACAGTTCCTCATGACTCACCCTGTATACATAATTAATAGGTGTAATTCAAATAAAAACAATTGCAGGAAATGTATTTACACAGATACATTGCTGATATGTATATCTCGATAACGGTACAAAAACATAAGTAATTTAAACTGCAGTTATACCTAGTGACGTCAAAAATAAATTTTAATCAGTACAGAATCCCTAAATATAGTCGCACAATAAAACACTGAAATAAATTACTGCAATCCATACCCTACTATCCATATATCACTCACTAATATTTACCTTTTAACCCGTAATAATGAGATAGGTAATGAACTGTTTGTTTCGTCCGTTACCAAGACAACGCACCAACTGAATATAGACAAATGAAGAGAATTGAACATTTTCCATTGTCTACAACAGAGATATAGTTTTGCAATAGTTTTTTATTACAACTGTAAAAATTGGCCTAAAAAGTTCCAAGGCTCCTTCAATCATGGAAGAAGACAACTCTTGGGTTTTTGATTCTCTAGTGACTTTTCTAAATGGTCCGATATGGAATGCACCTCTGCAGAGTTTTATCGAAGAGAAATCCTTAAGTAAGTAAAATAATTAATTAATAAAATATTTACTACTTAGGGCCGCGCTAAGGCTTTCAAGCGCCCCGGGGCAAGTAATTTTAGGCGCCCCTTTCCTCCTTCCTTTGTTAGTAGTTTTTTTGTAGCTTAGTGAATCGTTATACGCTATACCTACAAACTATTTTTTATGGGTTAGGAAAGTATCATCATCATCATAATCTAACCGTTGTCATCCACTGCTGAACATAGGCATCCTCTAAGCTTCTCCATGTCTCCCTATTCAGCTATCCAGTTCACGGCAGTTCTCTTTACATCGTCACTCCAGCACCTTGGTGGCCGATCTCTGCTTCGTTTATCCTATTGTCCACCCGCGGTCGCTATTCAAATAATCTTCTAGTCTAGAGTCTAGCTGTTGTTCGGTGTTCTTGCCACATGACCTATACATTTCCATTTCTTTTTGCTACATGATCTACTATGTCTTTGATTGTTGTTCTTTGCCTGATATTATTTGGTATTCTGTCTCCTTTTGGTTCTTAGCATGGCCCCCTGGGTAATCCTTATTTTCTGCTCTTTGATTTTCAGCAGCAGGAAAGTAATATACTAATAAGTTATTATGAATACTATAAATATTTACAAAAAACAACGATTGCATTATCAGAGAACCAATAAATATATAATTATTATTATACTCCATTTGCTCACGGTTTTTGCTCCGTATTTTAAAGAACCGCTTGGATTGACATGAAATTTGGCATACGCATAGCTAATTTATAACAAAGAAAAAAATTGATATTGCGTCGTCGAGGTGAAAAAATATACGTTAAAATTAAGTCCGAAAGTGGATAAACTGACTAATTCTAAGCAACTTTTGTTCCATATACAGTTGTCACTGTCACTAAGTCAATATTTTTCGAGTTATTTGCGAGTGAATATGTTTATTTTTCAACATAAAAACCACGGTTTCTTACGGTTTTTCGCAAATAACACAAAAAGTGTGTATTTTATTGAAAAAAATGTTGTTAGCAAAAATATAGCTTATAAAAAGATTTAAAAAACTTGTGCACGCATGAAGTTGGTAGATCTAGTACAGGAAGAGTTGTAGAATCGAGAAAAGTGGGTTCTTATTCGTCAAATTCCAAATGGAACATTTCAACGTGCAATAACAAAAAAGAAGCACTTTTCGGGCAAAACTTGTTATAACTTTTTTAAAGTCTTTAGAAAAAGCTTTATTTTTGTTTTTTTTTTTAGTTTCTAGCAGCAAAAGGAAGCCAGTAACGCTGAAAATAAAGTTGGTCCCTTTTTTGGTAAAAAACAAAGTAAAAATCTCCGCTTAATTAGCATCACAAATGAAATTAATCGTTACAGCTTTATAATTTACTTCACTTATGCATATTTATATATATGATCTGGAAGTTTCATCATTTCAAAGTGCTTATTTAAAAAAATCGGTTTTAAATAAAAAAAAATTTAATTTTAAAGGCAATTTTTCAAAATTTTTCCCAAGAATATATTTTTGATAAATTACTTACTTTTTGAGTAACAATGAACATATTCACTCGCAAATAACTCGAAAAGTAGATATTGACTTAAGTATACACATAATATGAAAACTTTATAGAACAATTTACCTTTATAGTTACTTACAATTCGTCAGTTTATCCACTTCCGGACTTATTTTGAATGTATATTTTTCCACCCCTGTGAAGGGGTGGTATTCCCTTAGAGCAAAAGTACACGTCGACAGTATATCATTTTCTTTTTTGACATGTTATAGCTATGTATATGCCAAATTTCATGTTAATGTTCAGTTTAATGAGACAAATAACGGTTCGTACACTTAGGGGATCAAAGTAATAATAACTGCTATTTTTATATCTACCCACGATTGGTAAATTTTCAATTTTACAAGATAATAAAATATTACTAATATTTCTGGTAATTTCGGTATTGTCAAAATTTTTTTTCGGCACCTACCGACGCCTTTTTGGTTCGACGCCGGGGGAACCGCCCCTCTCCGCCCTTATGGACGGTGCGGTCCTGCTACTACTGCATGTCGGTTTATAGTTCTCCGCCATTTTCCAACTTCCAATCGCCACTTTGTCCGGTTGTTCCATAGGTCATCTTCTGTTCCATATGTCTCTTTCTCTCAACTCTTTATTTATTCCTTCGCTCTAACTTTTTCTCGGCCTACCCAGTGGCGGCTTTTGGGGGTACGCAGGATAGGCCGGGCCTACCCAATAATTTTAAGAGCTTTAAAATAGAAAAAGACATATTCAAAAATTATGTTAAAGCATGTAAATAACTTTTAAATGTACTAAATAACTTAATACATTAGCGTCCGTTAAGACAACTTTGTTATTACCAAATTCACAGAAAGCATCGAATCGTATTCAGGCATTTTAAATATCATTAATAGGCCCGCTCGGAGCTGGCCGACTCCGCTCACATAAGATCTCCGTACAAAAAGCGTTCGAAGTGAAGCAGCTTGCAGGACAACGATTTTTATATTGTCGTGTTATGCCCGGTGTATAGGCCCGATTCAAACTGGCCTTCGCCCACTTCGCCGTGCCTCGTTGGTACTTGTAACAATCATCGAATTGTAACTGACAAATTTGCACAAAGCAAAGAGAGAAGAATAAACCTGCTCTATAAATAATAAAATATGTAAACTATTTGTATATTTTAGTTCATAATTTAATTTAGCTTTAAAAATATAATTAAATGTAAATCTGTTACAGTTACCTTCTAAGTATTTTTATTGTGTGGGAAATATAGGTTGAACCTCGCAAAATGGACACAAGTCCGGTTTTATTCTATTTCTGGTGTATCAAGGAGAGCCTATTATGAGACTAACTCTTTCTTAAACAATTTCGCCGCGGAACCCCCATTTCATCCCTTTAAAGGGGGTAATTTGTGTTTTTTGCGAAACGTAGCCCTTCCTATACGTTTTGCAAAAAATTTACTTAATAGTAAAATGAAGAGGACTATATTTCCTACTATTTATTTCCCGACAGCTTATGTCTATCACCCACCGTTTAGAGGGGGTGGCGCCCCAAAGTTGAAAAATTTTTAAAAAAGATGTTTTAAAAAAAATATTTTTCCCTAACTGTAATGAAAATTAAAAAGAAACCCTAGGGAAATTAATCACAAGTAAGTGGCTGATTTTTGGTATAGGTTTCATTTAAGGGGAATTGCCCATTTTTTAATTACGGGATGTTACATTTTAAAAAAACCCTTTTTATACCATCTGAACCGCCTATGCTATGTAGAGTAAAAAAACTTTCAGCGATTATCCATGTACTAGTGTTATTTACAAATTTCTATAATGCACCCCCATTTTTTTCCGGAAGCACCCCAAGAAAGAATTAATAAAGAAAGTGATTTTCTTGGAATCATTCGCACACCATGTTCTTTATTAAAATGCTTCATATATCATTTTGTGCACGTTCTTATTACCCATGCATGGACAACAAAAGCGATTTCTTACTGCAACCCCTGTAGCCAAAAAAATAAAAATAAAAGGGGGGCTGAAAAACATTTTTTTTTGCTTTTTGACCCATATGGACATATGCTCCACTTCAGCCACTTATTTGTGGCTGATAAAAAGCTGATTAAAAAATATTTTTTTAAAACATCTTTTTTAAAAAGTTGTCAAAGTTGGGGCGCCACCCCCGCTAAACGGTGGGTGATAGACTTTTGCTGTCAGGAATTAAATAAATAGTAGGAAATACAGTCCTCTTCATTTTACTATTAAGTAAATTTTTTTGCAAAACGTACAGGAAGGGCTATGTTTCGCAAAAACCACAAATTACCCCCTTTAAAGGGATGAAAAGGGGGGTTCCGTGGCGAAATTGTTTAAGAAAAAGTTAGTTTCATAACGAGCACCCCTTGATATACCAGAAAAAAAAATAAAACCGGACTTTTGTCCATTTTGCGAGGTTCAACCTCTGTTTCCTACTCTATTATACATAAAAATAAATTTATATTTGCATATTATGTATTATTATACATAGCTATATATAATTTGCTGGCTTGGCCTACCCAAAATTTTACCCCACCAGCCGCCACTGGGCCTACCTCGTTTTCTCTTTCCTTCTGGTTGCCTTTTTAGTATTTCCTTTGGTATTCTTTGTTCATTCATTCTTTGTATATGTCCGAATCAAATAAGTTGTTTTGTTGACAGGTCATCCGTGATTATTCGTTTGTAATCCTTTCTCTTCTAGATCTTCCTGCGGCTCTTCTCCAAAAAGCCATTTCCGTTGCTCTCAGCGTTGCCAGTGTTCTTTCTTTCAGTGGCCATACCTCACAGCTGTATAGAGTGATAATTTTCACTATAGTCTCATATATCCTCTTTTTATTTTATTTGCGGTTGGATTGATTCCATAAAATGATGTTTAATATTGTGATGGCTTTTCTACCTGACGTATTTCTCTCTCTTATGGTTTTGTCTAATATTTCATCGTGCAAAATAGTGATACCCAGATACTTGTAGTCACAGCACAGCTGTGTTTTATCGAGGTGTTGTCGTCTAATCTAATATGAGATCTTTTTGTTCTCCTCCAATGCACAAGTATTCGATTTTCTTATTTTTATTTACTTCTAGACCCTATATATCATACGCTTCAATTAATTTTGTGCCACATAATTTAAATCATCATAATCTTGAGCCAGTATTACTTCGTCTGCAAAGTTGAACGTATATACCATCCCAGCAAACAGGTTTGAGCCCAGTTACGTGATGATTACGTTAAATTTACGGCAAATTTCAACGAATACGTAACTCGGTGATTTATGACGCGGAAAAAAAGTATTTCAGTGCCAAATCATTCACCTATAATAATATATTAGTGCTTCCTTTATAGGTACATGTTTGACATTAGAATAATATAAAATCATAATGACGAATATAGTACATGTTTTTTATAATAGGTGTGAATGTCGGTTACATCGCAAAGGTACGTTTATTTCACGTAATAATCACGAAACAGAAATAACTTCCTTTGGTTAAATTTTGAGAAATATTTTGGAAAACAAAATTTTACAACGGTGTTGGTTAAATACGTATCGCTTGAATTTTACTCACTGTATGGACGTCGAAAAATTAGATGTATTTCACGTAAAAGTAATGTAAATAATACCAATATTTAAACAAAAAGTTTATGATTTAGCTTTTAAAATAATTTAGTATAACTATTTCAATTCAACCTTGATTTGACGCTATTTTTGCTATTTTTTTCTTTAAACATATCACAGGAGCTAAAATGATGTTGAGTCTAATTTTCAAATCGCGCGCGGTGATGACGTACTACCAAGCCTTTCTCCTCCTTTAAATACTATCACGTGACCACGGTACGTGATTAACATAGTTGGTTCGAAAACTAAATTAATAGATTTATCGAATAATAGATACGTTTCGATAGGATTATTTTTTTTTATATTATTCTGGTACTGAAATAGATTTTTAGTAAGACCAATTAGTTAATAGTAGAAGAAATTTAAAAACAAAAATAAAATACGTAATACTAATTTAAATAAGTAAGTAGAATAGTTTAACTGTAATTTAAAAATAATCGATTTTTAAAATCGATGATCATAACCTCTAATATCAGCTTCTCACATTTCTCACAACAAAAAGTTAAAGTGAAACGTGAAGAGCTTTATTTCCTTCGTTTTATTTTAGGCGGGTTTATTTATAATAATGTCTTTCGTATTAACGATTAATTACCTCACTGCTCGAGGGTTGAAGTGCCGATGATGCAATAAGAAAAAACAAGAAAGTGTCGAAGTGTCCTCCTAGAAATAAAAAGTGACCTGTGTTGTGTTTTGTGTTGGCAAATTTTTTAATGTGTCTTTAGGTCGGTACCATTTTTGGTTCATTATCTTGTATAATAATTATACAAGACAAATGTTTTAAAGTCTCTAAATTCTACTAAATAAATACATTGTTAATACTTTATATTATGCTTGTTTTATTTATATCATAATATGAGGATAATAATTACGTGATTCATAAGTTAATTAAGGTCGAATTATTTACGTGGACCGAGGACGTATCTTTCACGTGAATACTAATAATATACATTCCCTAAAAGATACGTTAATCAACAAGTATTTGCAACGTGAATTTCCCGAAACATTTTATTGCTATTTAAGGTAAATAACACGTCTATTGAAGACGAGTTATTCACGTAATTTAAAGACGTATTTTCAATGTGACATTCCAACCAAATTTTCACGTGAAATTCACGTAAGCAATTTACGTATATTGGTAACAAATGTACCCAAAATTCACGTAATTAACACGTCGGTCTGTTTGCTGGGATAGTGTTGGTGTGTGGTATTCGGATATCCCCATTGTTCTACATTTTTGTTTCCATCTTTTTAAAGCACTTTCGAGGTATATTTTAGGTAAATAAAGTGGGGGATAGGCAACATCCTTGCTTTAATCCTTTTGATTTTATAAATTCTGTTGTTATTTGTGTCCCTGTTTTTATTTTTGTTATTGGTGGATTTGTATAGCCCTATGTCGGCTTTTATTAATTCTATATTAATATTCGTGCTTTCCATTGATTACCACAGCTTCTTCAGTGGAACGCTGTCATAGGCTTTACGTAGGTCGACGAACAACATTATGAATTTCTTGATTCCGGCCATCTTTTTTTCTATTATCTGGGTTAAGGAGAAAATGTGGTCAATAGTGGATCGACCCGTACGAAATCCTGCTTGTTCTTCTGCTTCAGAATCTAAGTATTCTCTCTCGATTCGACTCTTTAAAACCTTTCCATTCGACTCATAGATCCGGTTACAGCTATTCCTCGGTAATTTTCACAATTATTTTTATCGCCCTTTTGATGTATAGTAGGTACTGTGGTATGCAGTGGCGTAGCTAGGGTGGGGCGGGGGGCGGCCCGCATCACAAAAGAATGAATCGTTAATTTGTGACTTTACTCACGTAACAATATAAATCTAAAGTTCGATATTATTTTGTGAACACAAGAAACCGAGAGAAGTCGAGGCCAAATAGTCATTTCTTGGATTTTTTCTGTTAAAAGGAATCTAAAGTTAATCTAAGTTGATCTAAGTAACGAAATTCTCAAGAATCTTGAAATTGATGGTGTAGAAATATTATGCAGTGCCGTTCACAGGGATATGATAATGCAGCTGTTATGAGCGGCGTACATGGAGGAATACAAGCTATTATTAAAGCAAAAATCAAAAAGGTCATTTTCGTCGGATCTATTGATCATTTAATTAATTTATGTGACCAGCACTCTTTTGCACAAAACACATCTTGTGTAACTTTTTCAGAACTGTAGAAGCAATTTTTAATTTTTGTATGTGTTTCCATTAGCTGCTAGGAAGTGATTATTAAACACAGCAAAACATCTGTTAAGCGACTTTCCACAACGCGTTGGAGTTCTCAGTCACTGCACACTATGCTGGCTGCAGTTAAAGTATTGGCAGAACATTTTTATTGTGTTGTTGCTTCAATTGAGGAATTCTCTCATCTACAAGAAAATTTATACACCAGAGGTGCTGCACATAAGCTTATGCCCGCTTTGTGTAATTAAAGGCATAACTGTTGATAAATCAGCGACCAAAATAGAGGCACTTCGTCTTTATATTAAAGAAAAACGTAATCATATATTATAAATGAAGCAAATACATAGATTTTGAAACGACAAAATATGAGGACGACGACATTTTCACCTAAAAACTAATTCGGCGTAGAAAACGAATGGATGGTGAGTTAGCTACCGATATAGGACTAAAGCAGGCCACGCACTGAATCGGCATAGAGCAGGCGCGGATCCAAGGGGGGGTCAATAGGATCAATTGCCCCCTCCTTGAGACCTCGTCTGGTGTCTACTGACAGATTTTTTAAGAAAGAGATAATTACGATTAAAAATAATAGTGAGTTTTATGTCCTGTTGATAACTGAAACATACCACAGAATTCCTTGGAATCGAAGATTATTAAAAGTCTTCAGAACATAATAAATGAAAAATTCTCACAATAAATCTGTTTATTGCCATCTAATGCCAGGACCAGATATCAATAGTAATTTGTTTCTTCTTTGTGGCAAATTAATGAGTCAAAAGGTGAGAAGTTATTGGTTTAACGACCACTCGTACGATATCAATCAAATGAAATAGAGAATGTGGAGAAATCCCCTTACGAATAATTCACACATCCACCATTTTGGGTTGGGAAAATTTTTTGAATAGAATTAAAAATCCAAATACTAGTTCTTAGAAATGTGTTTCGCCCTCTTCAACCTCTCTGGGCTCATCGGTAAGGATGAGAGGTTGAATATCCTTAGACACATTCCACTCAAAAACAACATTCGAGACCAAGACATAGCAGAAGCGTAGATCTACGCCAAATCTGAAAATGACAGTCTCAAGTTTTAATTCCCTAATTACTTGAAGTAAAACATATGTTTAAAACAAAAGGTGAGAAGTTATTGGTTTAACGACCACTCGTACGATATCAATCAAATGAAATAGAGAATGTGGAGAAATCCCCTTACGAATAATTCACACATCCACCATTTTGGGTTGGGAAAATTTTTTGAATAGAATTAAAAATCCAAACACTAGTTCTTAGAAATGTGTTTCGCCAAAAAAAAATTTGATTAATGAGTCAGTTTCGTTTCAAAAAATGTCATTCTCATCTGAGGCTATTTTAAGATCTGAAGTACAAACAGTAAAAATTCAGTCATGCAAAGCTTTAAATTTTGCGATGATGTGTTTTCACATTGTAAAATACTAGATATTAAAAATAATATTGCCTACTTCGCCTTTTAGTACATCACGTGCAGAACCATCGTTTTCTGCTTTTAAACGCCTTAAAACTTGGCTTAGAAACAAAATGAGTCAGGATCGATTGTTACTGTTAGGTCTATCTTTACTCCATGTTCATCTTGATTTAAAATTAATATAGAAATTAAATAAAATTGATTATATAAAATTAACGACCGTTTTCTGATTTCAAACGCCTTAAAACTTGGCTTATAAACAAAAGGAGTCATAATCGATTGTTATGTCTAGTTTTACTCCATGTTCATTTTTATTTAAAATTAATAAGTATAGAAAATATTATTAATACATTTGTGTGATTTATTTATGTGATATATTTCGAGCGATACTGCGTTTTCGTCTAATAGTGATTTAATGACAAATATAGTTGGTTTTTATGGTACTACTGATAAACTTTACCAAATTACAAGTTTTACGATCTTTTAGAAAATAATTATTAAATGTTATTAAGGTAACTTTAAATAAATTTACAAACTTTGGATGTATGTCCATTTTAATTAAGTATATTTAACAAAGCAGAGTTAGTTAAATCTATTTGATCATTTACTAAAAACCCTCCGAATAAAAGCCGCTTTTAGAAGGATGTCCAAAGTATTATGTAAGAGAGATCTAAAATTAGCATTAAGGATGAGCCTACTTCGCTCCTAAAAGCGAAGTATGTGTTCTTGGTCTTACTGTATACTGTGAATAAAATCGATCTAAATCTCCTTGAGGCTTTCGAGATGTGGTGCTATAGAAGAATTTTAAGAGTTTCTTGGGTGGAGAAGATTCGAAACTCCACAATACTAGAACGTTTCAGCAAGACCTCTACGATTATAAAAGGCATCAACAAGAGAATGCTGGAGTATTTCGGACGTAATAAGAGGCCCCAAATATAGGTTGCTACAAAATATGCAAGTGAAAATATAAGGCAAACGCAGTCCAGGACGAAGAAGCACTTCGTGGTTCATTTAGGGTGGCAATGAATAAAATTAAAAATTAAGATAGCTATGATGCTAACCAACGTTCTGAAAAGATATGGAACATGAAGAAAAGAAAGTGATAGCCCATTCCGAAAAAGAGTCCTGCCTACGCCAGTGACGAGAAAATTTTTATTCCATTGCCCCCACCTTGCCAGGTTGCTGGATCCGCCGTTGGCATAGAGCGATCGGCTCGGCTAAGAGCAATCGGCAGATTTTGCTACACATGGAAATAAATAAGCCACCGCGCACCGCCTAAGAACGTTCGACGCTCTATGCCGATTCAGTGTGTGGCCTGCTTTACACTTCAAGCCGAACTTCAAAAAAATATGTTGGAATGTTTTGATATATTGAATGTTGAACTCTAAATCCGATTAGTCTATTCATATGGCTTCATTGTTCGGAGGCTGTGCAGACACACATTTTGCTTTTCCACGAACAGTGAACAGTTGAAATTAGCTGTTTCAACATTTTGTGACTTTTACCATGAAGAGGTATCATAAGAAGACCTCCTGCTAGAAATAACAAGGCTCAGAAGACTTTTACCAGCGGCCAATATTACAGCATCTAAATGGTTAGCTGTAGACTTTTTAAAATTCATTGTGGAATTGGATTTCATAGAATCTCTCCCAAACTTAATGGTCGACTTAAAATTGTTTATGACCATTTTTGTACCGGTTGCTTCCTGTGAGAGAAGTTTTGGGAAGCTAAAATCAATCAAGAATTACTTGCGAGAAACAGTGACGTCATAACAAGGATAAATAACCTCGGTTTATTAATTATCGAACATGAAGCAACACAAAACATAAATATAGAAAATGTGATTTCAGAGTTTGTCGCTAGTAAAGCTAAAACAAAATATTTTAATTCATTCACATAGTGTAAAGCAAAAAAGTAAATAAACTGTTATATAGAACTGCCGCAAACTAGATAGTGGCATTTCAAGATAGGGAGACATGGAGAAACTTAGAGGAGGCCTATGTTCAGCAGTGGACGATAACGGCTAGATGATGATGATGATGAGGATATACTATTTCCTGCAGTTTCGTTAACTATAATTCTTAATTTTTTCATTATTAAAAACATACGTTTATCGGATTTTCGTTGATTTTAACAATCTTTATTTTTACAATTTGGGGTGACACCATCGATTACCGCCCCGGGTGTCACCCACGCCAGCTACGCCACTGGTGGTATGATATTATCTTCCATTCCATAGGGATTTCGCTTGTGTTTATTCATTATTGAAATAGTTGTCGAATATATTCGTACAATTTTTTCGTTCCATACTTAAACAATTCTCCGGTATATCCCCTGGTCCGGCTGTTTTGTTCCTCTTCAGCTGTTTACATACATTTTTAATTTCCTCTGTTGTTAATCTTATTGGCGAGCCGACTATTGAAATTCTATCCTGCTTTTGGTTTCTACGTTCTTGAAATTCGACTCTATACTCCAAGGAAATAAGGCAAAAATATACCATGTTCGGGACACTTGAGCAGCCAGGTTGCAAATGGGTTTTTTGGGTACTATATACCTAATACATTATACATACAAAAATGCCCGTCACAGTTCGAACGAGAAATTTAGTTATTAACAAATAAGTGTCAAAAATGGCAGTTTTTTCGTTTAAATCGCTACTTGTAAAAATAGGGTAATTAAATATCTTATTTATACTATTATTCTCGTAGTAGATGAGCCAAGGTTTAAAATGGCAGTTTTTGAATTTCGGTTCGATCATTTGTTGCTTCAGAAATTGCAAAATAAAACTAAAATTTCGAAGATAAAAAAATTGCTATAACTTTTGTGAAAATGACCGTAAGACTTTCATATTGCACGAAAAGTTGAAACAAATAGTCCATATAATGCACAAAAAATTTTAAGACGATTCGTCAATTAGTTTAAATTTTATTCAATTTGTTTATCCCAATGAGCTTTTTTTCGCAATAATATTGTTCAGAAAATAGTAATGTAATAGCAATTCTGTGAAAACCACATGAAAGAAGAAAAGTCATGATTTCAAAGTATTTAAAAAAATCATTAAAAAGTCATTTTTAACATTCCGAAAACATTTTACTAAAGTAGGGTTATTTTTAGTTCATAAACAATTTAAATAACTTTGTTAATATTGACTGTACATTAAAACTACTTTGGGATTTGAAAAGCTGGTATTTTTATACGAATTTAAAAAAAACACTTTTTGCCTAGGTTAATTACAGTCAAAGTTAGCCACTTTTATTATTTAATTGACAGCTACTTTGTTTATAACAATTAAGCAACCCAACTAGCGCCATTTCGAAGTTGAAGGTATATAGTTTATGTGTAAAAGTTTGAGTAAACTTTAAACTTCAACAGAGTTGTTAATAAAGCTTTAAAAATAACGTTCTAACGAAATCGATTTGTGGTCGGTGGAAATGAATTATTAAAATCCGCGCATTCAAAAAATGAAACTGATTCTTCAAACATATGCTGCGATTAATATCTGCAGAGCTTGTTGATGGATTTTGATCATAATTTTTTTAAATTGTATGTACTCGTAGTCTTGTAGAGTACGTTATGTACGTAAATCCCCACCTAACATTTCAAAATGTTAGGGGGAGTTCCCCTTATCACTCAGGGATATGAAAAATAGATTACGACCGATTCTAAGACCTACCGAATATACATATATAATTTCATAAAAATCGGGCAAGCGGTCTCGGAGGAGTATGACAACTAACACTGTGACAGGAGAATTTTATAGATGTAAATATATAGATGGGTATTAACAAATAGGGGTTGGTGATGGAAAAGTGTAAATTAAGGGTTGTATGTATTTTTTAATCCTACATCATATAAAATTAAGATAGACAATTTTGTCCAAAAAAATAAAAAAAATGTCAGGGGGGCAACCCCCCTTATTACTTATAGATATGAAAAATAGATTAAAACCTATTCTCAGTCCCATAGGATACACTTGTAAAATTTCATAAAAATCGGACAAGCCGTTTCGGAGTAGTATGGAAACTAACACTGTTACAGGAGAATTTTATGTATAATGAAGTAACTGTGAATTAAATAATAAAAGTGGCTAACTTTGACCGTAATTAACATAGGCGAAAAGTTATTTTTTGAAAATTTGTGTAAAAATACCAGCTTTTGAAATTCCAAGGTAAATTTACTCTACAGTCAATATTAACAAAGCTATTCAAATTGTTTTCAAGCCAAAAATGACTATACTTTAGTAAAATGTTTTCGTAGTGACAAACATTACTTTTTAATGATTTTCTTCAATAATTTGAAAACAAGACTATTGTTCTTTCATGTGGTTTTCACAGAATTTCTATATAATTATTATTTTTTGAACAATAACTTTACAAAAAAAAGCTCTTTGGGATAAACAAATTGAATAAAATTTAAACTAATTGACGAATCGTCTTATAATTTTTTGTGCAGTATACAGACTCTTTGACTCAACTTTTTGTGAAATATAAAAATCGTAAGGTCACTTTCGCGAAAGTTATAGCAAATTTTTTATTTTCAAAATTTTAGTTTTATTTTGCAATTTTCGAAGCAACAAATGATCGGACCAAAATAAAAAACTGCCGTTTTAAACATTGGCTGATCTACTAAAAGAAGAATACTATAAATAAGATATTTAATTATCCTATTTTTACCTGTAGCGATTTAAACGAAAAAACTGCCATTTTTGACCCTTATTTGTTAATAACTAAAATTCTCGTCCGAACTATGACGGACATTTTTGTATGTATAATGTATTAGGTATATAGTACCCAAAAAACCCATTTGCAACCTGGCTGCTTAAGTGACCCGACAAAAACCTTATTTTCCTGGAGTACTATTCTCTACCAAAAAGTTCTTTAAAATAAAATATTTAAGATATTTTAATTTACTTTAGATATTAAAATTAACAAAATTTTGGCTGTATAATATTGTGATTACATTTTTGTCATTTTGTTGCTTTTATTTCCAATTGATAGGAAAAGGGAATTTATAATACAGGGTGATTGATTAATAGGGCTCAATAGCTCCGCTAGAGTAATAGATAGCAATAAAAGTTAATAACAAAAATTTTAGCCACCTTTGAGCTTCACATTACAAAATTAGTTAGAATGTTACAGGGTGTTCGATAACACAGTGGCAGACTTATGTTTTTTTTTTAATGGAACACCCTATATTTTATTTTATATTCAAAATCCTGTTAACTTCTCTATCACAAAAATATAAAGGTTTGTAATGGTATACAGGGTATTTACAAAGTTATAACCAATTTTGTATGAAAATCGTAACAAGTTCAACTCCCTGTATAAATAAAAATAAGCACAACAGCAATGGTCTATTAATGCCATATTTTTTTATTTATTTTCAAATTTTTTAAGAATTATTGATATTGCTAATTTTCTTTATATCAAATACAGGGTGAGTCAAAACGCAAGTACATTATTTTCTCAGTAATGTTAAATGGAACAACCAGTATTTTATATCATTATTGAAAAGTAACATTAACGTACTTTAATTTTTATATAACATTCCCTATGCCCAAATTTATTAGTTTTCGAGATATTTTCATTTTTCAGAGCAAATTATTTTAGGTGTTTAAATTTATCTAAATTTTAAGTAAGCCATGACTGAATTGACAATTGAAGATTACCGATTATCAATCCGGTAATCAATGTAACACTGTAGCAAATAAAGAAATAAAAATAATTTATTAGTAATACATTTTACAAACAAAAACACAACCACTACATGCAACATTTTTGAAACAATTAAAAGCTATCTTTTTATGTAAATGCAACAAATAAACAAAGAAAATTAGTAATAAATTTTACAACAAAACACACAAACACAAAATACAATATTTTGTGAAGACAATTATAAACACTACTTTTGTATGTAAATGTAACAATGTAACAAATAAAGAACGAAACATAATTTATCAGTAATACATTTTGCAAAAAAATGTTTTAAAAAATTAGAAGCTACTTTTAATAAAATATTTTTAATATTTAATTACATAAGGTGTACAAAATTATCTCCTAACACATTTATGTACGCCTAAAAACGTAGCATTTGTAAATTAACACATTAAAATACACTTTGTATTCTATTTTTCATCTCATCCCTTGTTGTTGGAGGTATTTTATAAACTTCATTATTAACGTAACCCCAAAAAAATCAGTCCAGTTTATTAAATTCTGGTGATTTGGGTGGCCACGCTACTGGTCTACTGGAATGTTATCTAAAAATTAAAGTACGGTAAAGGTACTTTTCAATAGTGATATAAAATACAGGGTGTTCCATTTAAAATTACTGAGAAAATAATGTACTTGCGTTTTGACTCACCCTGTATTTGATATAAAGAAAATTAGCAATGTCGACCATTCTTGAAAATTTTGACAATACGTTAAAAAATATGGCATTACTAAACCATTGTTGTTTTGCTTATTTTTATTTATACAGGGTGTTGAACTTGTTACGATCTTCATATAAAATTGGTTATAACTTTGTAAATACACTGTATAACATAACAAACCCTTATATTTTTGTGATGGAGAAGTTAACAGGATTTCGAATTTAAAATAAAATATAGGGTGTTCCATTAAAAAAAAACATAAGTTTGGTCTGCCATTGTGTTATCGAACACCCTGTAACATTCTAACTCTATAGCGGAGCTATTGAGCTTTACCCTACTAATCAATCAGCATGTATAGTCGTATTAATTTTTTCAATATTTTTAGAATGTTTTCAAAATAAATAAATGACAATATACAAATTTTATGAAATTATGACGATTATTTTATACATAGGAGATTCTGACCAATAGAAAGCTACAGAAATAAAAATTAAAGTGATCATTTTTGATAATATCCCGTCGTCAAGCATTATACGTACACGTCAGATGCCCTTCGTTACTATGCAAAAATGAACATATTTAGTGACATTAATGACAATTAATGTTTTACAACTTGTCACAGAGAACACCAAGAAAACATGTTGAGCAAATATTCAGGTGAAGATATCAATAAAATATTAGTTAAAATAATTTAAAAAGACAGTTTTATTCATGAAATAATCTCAGCTAATTACTCTTGATCTCTAAAATTATTATCGGCTTGTTGCCCTCGTGCCACTTTGACATGATTTCACTCCCCTTTCGGCTCGTGAAATTAAAACTGTCAAAGTGTCACTCTGGAAACAAATCAATAATTTTAGAGCTCTCGGGCAATTACTACTGATAATAACTATTATCATTTCTTAACGAAACTAAAATTAGTGGTATTTAATCTAAAATTAGTGGTAAACACGTATTTCCATATTTATCATGTCTTCAACGATGTTATCAGGGAACCTCGCTCTGGGCTTTCGTCTTCTTCTCTGAGAGCCCCAGTACTTATGTGTACATTCATATTTTTTTTAGTTTTTGAACCTAGCGCTGAAGATAATGAGGAACACCAAAAAATTTTTGAAGAATTTAAGAACCTGGTAAGTCAACTTGAATGACTTAGATCTATAAATTTATTCAACAAAAAACTATTTTAACTTGCATATTGATCCTTTTGAAAAAACTCGTTTCGACTGTATTTTTTTACAGATTTTACAAAAAATTTTAGCCTATTGGTAATTGTGATTTTGACAGTTTGTTATGAATAAAGTCCGGATTATAAGCATTTTGCTTTTTTTGCTTATAATTAGGATTTTTAGTAAAAATGCTTATTTTAAAAATATGTTGCTTATCTTTGTTTATTTTACTTCTGATGATGAACTAGAGTTAAATGTCGTGTATATTGTACTTCCTGTCTTAGGCAAAATTCTATGAAATGTACAGAGCTATACAACTCTAATAATTCAGTAAGAGTAAACCATAAGAATTTTAATCCGTTAGGCTTAGGAGATAAACGGGAACATTCATCGTTATACCAGTATGGTTATACCTGTCCATGTAATAAACTAATATTTGTCTGCGGACAGCCCAAATTTATTATATTGTTGTAAAATACTTTTCATTATCAGTACATTTGTCTAAATTTAAATACGCACCAATCACATCTGTAGATGTTGAAAGAACTATTTCTACGTATAAATATATATGTATACAGATAGAAGACATAGCTTTTTACAAGAAAATTTTGAAAAACATTTTTAATTGTTTTTATGCTAATGGCCATGAATAAAAAATATATTAATATGTTAATTATTTTTGATTTTTTTTTATTATATTGTTGTTAATTTAAACTTTTGTAATTTTTTATTTATTGTTAATAATACGATAAGTAATTAAAAATAAATGTAATGTAATGTTAATGTCCTTTATTCATATTTATATCAGTATATCCATGTTTACTTACTTATTTTTTTTACTTGAACCTTGCTTATTTCATAAAAACTTTGCTTATTTTTGCGACATTTTTTGCTTATATAAGTGCTTATTTTGACCTTTCTGTCATGCTTATAATCCGGACTTTAGTCATGAATCTTTTCCAAATGGGAAATATATAATTATTCCAAACCTCTTTTAGGTAGATTTTATGCTTGGGACGTTTATGGAAGACATTGGAATCACTAGCGAACAGTTTGAGAATGCTTGTAAAGAAAGCAAAAAATACCACGTTGCATTTGATCCGGTAAATTAATTAAATAATTATTTATACTAATTTAAGAACTTATACAGGGTGTTTCATTTGAAAATGGAAATACTTAAATGGTCAATAGAGGTCAGTGAGGCGGTTCTAGATATACTACATTTATTTCCCCACCGATTTTTATAAGCAAGTTACAGGGTATTTTATCGATTTCTAGATCCATTTCTTTCTAGATCCATAACTTTAGACCCATCTTGTATATATTTTTGATATTTGGTAGGTACTCATAATGTCTCATTTATAGGACTCAAGCCACCCAATCACTACCAACTACTAATAACAAGAAAAATCCAGGTCCGGATTACCAAAAACAAATAAAGTTATTGTAACATTGAAACAACATCATGTACTGAAATTTTCTAAATCCGTTTGCATATTTGAAAATAGCACAAAAAACTAAATTTAACGGTTTTTCTTAAATTTTTTGGCCACACAATTCAATGACTTTAATTTTAAATTACATTGAAATTTTCAATAACTCTGAGATTAAAAAACAGGTATTATTAACTTTTAATAATAAATTATTAAAGTTAATGAATATACATATTCATTTTAAAAATAATATACTTATTTACAACATTTGAACGACCCACTTGCTAATCACAAGAAAAATCAAGGTCTGGTTTAACAAAAAAATATAAAGTAATTGTGACCTTGAAACAACACCCTGTGTATTCAAAATCCGTTTGAACATTAAAAAAAGAGCACAAAAAACTGAGTTTAATAGTTCGCTTCAATTTTTAATAATGACATTAATTTTAAAATAATATCGAAATTTTTGTTAGAGTTCTCAGAGTTCTTAAAAATTTCGACGATGGATTTAACTATAGTAAATTATTATTATAACTGACTTTGCAGAATTCTTTTGAACAAGTTTGGGCGGCAAACGATTATGATA
Organism: Diabrotica virgifera virgifera; assembly: GCF_917563875.1. Classification (NCBI taxonomy): domain Eukaryota; kingdom Metazoa; phylum Arthropoda; class Insecta; order Coleoptera; family Chrysomelidae; genus Diabrotica; species Diabrotica virgifera. The sequence goes on from NC_065448.1 coordinate 35,815,346, forward strand.
TGTTTAAAAAGATGATGGCTCAACGAAACGTCGAATTACAACTTCAAGCCTTAGAACTGATAGAAAGAAAGTGTGGTAGAACCCCTCAGTCCTTTATTCCTACGAGCAAAACAGAAAACGTCCAAGAAATACCAGTTACAATAGAAAAATCTGTAGATCTGGAACATAACGTAATGGAGGAAGTATCTAAGTAAGTAATTAACAATCATCATCATCATCATCATATTGGTGCTACTACCCTTAGAGGGCCTCGACCTTCTCAAGCTTTCTACGCCATTCTGTTCTGTCCCTTGCTTGCATTTTCCAGTTGCCGACTCCGATCTTCTCGGCATCTTGTGTTACCCCGACAACCCCCATTAACAATCACCACCCAACCAATTTACGTCCACTGCTGGACATAGGTCTCCCCCAATTGTTTCCACACTTCACGGTTTTGTGTTGATTGTTGCCAGTTTTTACTTTTTTTAATTCGCCTGATATCATCTGTCCATCGTGTAAGCGGCCTTCCTCTACTGCGTTAATCTTCTCTTGGTCTCCATTCCATTAGTTTTCGTGTCCATCTTGAGTCCTTCAGCCTGGCGACGTGTCCTGCCCAGTTCCATTTGAGCTTAGTGACACGTCCGATAACATCTGTGATACCGGTTCTTTGTCTGAGATCTTCATTTCTTATTTTATCCCATAGGGTTACGCCCAGCATGGATCTTTCCGTATGCCTTTGAGCAACCCTCATTTTCGACGCTGTTGCCTTGGTTAGAGTCAGTGTCTCTGCTCCATATGTCATTACCGCCATTACCGGTAGCACACATTGATCAAACACTCGTCTTTTTAAACTGATCGGTATACTGCTCCTAAATATCTCTCTCAGCGCTCAGTAGGATGTCCAATCAATAGTTAATCTTCTTTTTATTTGGCACGTTTGGTTATCTCTGCCAATTCTGATTTCATGACCATACCTTTCGTGACCACCAGTTCTACTTCTTGTTCGCGTATAATCAGCTGTCTGCTAGGAATCAGATTAGTCAAATTTAGTTTTAGCATTGATTATATCCGTGTCTATAATCAATGGTTTTAGTAAAGTTCATTTTCAGGCCCATTTTCCAGCAGATAGCGTCTAACTCATTTAGCATTTCCTTTACTTCTCCTAGGTCATCAGTTATAAGGATTAAGTCATCTGCAAAACGAAGATGATTTAACTTTTCTCCATCTATTGTGATTCCTTTATTGTCCCAGTTGAGCATTTTAAAGGCATATTCCAGAACAGTTTTGGCGAGAGTGTGTCGTCTTGTCTTACGCCGCGTTGTATGCTTATTTGTTTGGTTTTATCATGTATCTTAACACTCATTGTTGCCTCTTTATAAATATTATAGTAGATGAGTGTACTATAACGATAGTCAATGTGGCATTCATCTAGAGCTTCATTATTAAAAAGCAATACAGGTAAATAGTAATAAAAGGTATTAACACATAGAGTACCATGGTGGATATAACGTATCCACCATTTTCAAGAAAAAAATACCCTCAGTGGCTGTGGTGGACATGTACTGTTATGCACCAGCTTAAAAAAATCCTGGGGTCTGACTTTTTTCAACATGGTGGCACTCTATGTGCGCAATAGTGTAGGTAGTAAATTATAGAGGCGAAATGAATCAATATATAAGGTGAATTTTAAGCATGGAACGCCTCAAATATCTCGGCTTACATGATTTTTATATATATTTGAAGGATCTTTGTGGTGCAGTCGATATCATATGGTGATGTTAATATTGTTGTCAGATCTTCCGTTTTTCTGACTTTCTTATTTCTTTCGGAATCTTCCCAATATCATAGATTTCATAGAATAAATCTACTACCATCAATGTGGTTCTCTGCTAGTGGTCTTAATATTCCTGTAGGTATTTCACCCTGTCCCATGGCTTTATCATTTTTTATATGTGTTAGTACTTTTTTCCTTTGGTAATTGCATATCCGTTTCTTCCAGTTAGTTATATTGTCTCTATTTTTTCGTAGTCTTCAAGTAACTCATTTATATATTTTAGAATATTAATTATTTTAGATTATTATTAGGTATTATTCGATTATTATAATAATATTTATTATTTTAGATTAGGTAATAATTTTAGATTATTATTAGGTATTATTCTTTTTAGGAATTTTACACCAGATTCTGAAGAACCATCATCTTCTTTAATAAAACCCGAAATTATTTTGGAAGAGAAAGAAATATTAGAAAAAGCGTTAGAAGAAGCAAAAGGTATGTGGTGTATTGTTTATTCTTCCACTCTTCGTGAATTGTTTTTTTATATTTTCAAAAATATAAAATATATTTTTATAAATTGATTAAAATTATATTCTGAAAACGGTTTTCGATTTGACAGTCGGAACGTTATGATAAAACGTTAATGATGAAAAGTTTAGTTTGTAATATATTTTAAAAATAATTTTGTAGATTCTTCTGAAAAATCACTAGAAAGAAAAGGTAATGCATATTTATTAAGTGACTTTAGTATTTTTTATCATACATTTATTTTGGATAACGCTTCAATCATAAAGCATTTTTTGAAGTTATACTTCTTTAGGCGCGATTGGGAGTGAATTTTTATTGTTCTGCGCGCATGCGCACACAGCCAGTATGGCGTTAGTTACTAAATGTTTTAAGTTATGTATGTATTAGTCCAAAAAAAGTGTTGAAAGAAGTAGTGTTTTTGGTAAATATATTTATTATAATTTTTGTATCTTTAGATTTGTCTACCTCGGGAATAAGATAATAAGTACCTAATATTTAAAGTACTTTTATACTTCACTTGGTCTATTTGACACTATGTCTGAGAAATCTAGTAGTTCTTACCAGCACAAACAAGAGGAGTACATATAGCTCAGTGGTAGAGCTGGAGAGATCAAGTGGTGCCCGGTTCAAATCCAGGTGTTTTCTAATTTTTTTTAAATTTTGGTATTGTTTTAATAAAAAATTTTGGAAAGTAGTACGTAAAATTACTTTAATTTTTAAATAAAATATAAATAAACTGTTCGAAAGTATATTTATTTCGTTGAAATCATATAATAGAAGTATAACTTCTTACGTGCGTACAAAGTACACATACATTCTTTTTTTATATTTACATATTATATGCTTCCATCTGCTTAGATATGTAGATATACAGGGTGAGTTTTTAGTGCGGGATCGGTCGATAATTCCATTACGGTGTAGAATATCGAAAAAAGTTATTTAGAAAAAATGTAGGCCATGATATTCTCCACGCTTGGAAAATATGTCCATTTCTACAGGGTGATCAATAACAGCGTGGTATATCAAACATATAATTTTTTAAATGGGACACCCTATATATTTTTTCATATTTATATTCCCCTCATAATTCTTGTTCATATAATATAGGGTTTTGCATTACTATACAGAGTATTTAACAAGTTATGACCATTTTTATTTCGAAATCCCTATGAGATTAACACCCTGTATATAAAAAAGTAATTCATAGAAAATAATTTGTTTTATGTAGTAAGATAAACAATATACTGTAGTTTTTAAATTAAGTCCAATTGAAATCATTGACGAATGTTTGTATACAGGGTGAACTACAAAACCAAATTACGATTTTCTCTATTTTTTTAAATGGATCACCCTATATTTTATTTTTCAAAAATATTTTATTTATTATACTCTTTCATTTTTATATAGCATTCCCTATATCTAAACTTATTACTTTCGGAGATATTTTTAGTTTTCTTCAACTTTCGGGAATACATTCAATTTTTCTAGTAGAAATAGGTTGGTATTGAATGATAATTAAACAAAATTATTTTTATTTAATAAATCACTAACACAAAATATAAACAATAGCAATATGCAATGAATGTATCAATAAATGTGATATTAAGGAATTATCATATTTCCCTAATATACAAGAATCATACAATTCCTACAAAAAAATATAGATATGTTGTGTATAATAAAATTACAAGATTATTTTTATTTAATAAACAACTCACACAAAACATAAATAAAAACAATATACAACTAATTTAATAGTTTTTAGATTATTATATCAACAGCATTCTAAGCCAAGAAGTTTTTAGTAACACATTCCTAATAGCAGATTGTGACCCGCAGTTTTTAATAATATAATTTTCATATTAAATTTCATTAATATGCATCAATAAGAAATCAAACTAGGTGATCTATAAATGTTTAAGGTGATATTGTTAGAGATTATGTGATTGGTCCACATTTTTTGACGGTTGAGGCACTGGCGGATCCAGGGGGGTGTCACGGGGGTCATGACCCCCACATAATTGTAAACCCACGTATCCTAGGGTTGGTAAAAGTAAGTGACCTTGCATCAGAGATAGGTAATTAAATCACCCTCAAGACCCATGACCCCTCCCAAACAAAATTTCTGGATCCGCCACTGGGTTGAGGTTTTTATACGACGGTGCTCCAGTTCTTCCAAAATTGATTTTTTTCAAGTGGGGCTATATAAAAAAACCTTATATACCAGACGCATCCAACAACGCTTGATGATATGAAAAATAGAATAAAAGAAGCTTTTAATAATATTGACTTACAAAAATGTTAGAAATGTGGCTCGGTCATTTGAATATCGGTTACAAAATTGCATAGACGTTGAAAGTGGTCATTTTCAACATTTACTTTAGACTTATATCCTTAACATCACATTAATTGGTGCATTCATTAAATTTTGTTATGGTTTATTATTTTTTTGTTAGTTATTTATTGAATGAAAATATTTGTTATATTATTACATAATACTTATTTGTTAAGTTATTTATATTTATAAGAATAATTGAATGTATTCCCGGCAAATGAAGAAAACTAGAAATATCTCAGAAACTAATAAGTTTAGGTATAGGAGATGCTATATAAAAATGAAAGAGTATCATAAATACAATATTTCAAAAAAATAAAATATAGGGTGATCTATTAAAAAAAAATGAGAAAATCGTAATTTTTGTTTGTAGTTTAAAAGTGCTTATAAAAATGAATGTTCTACTAAAAAATTCTTGGCTTAGAATGCTGTTGATATACCAAACTAAAAACTGTTACATCAGTTGTATATTGTTTTGATTTATGTTTTATGTAAGTTATTTATTGAATAAAAATAATTTTGTTATATTTTTATATACAATACAAAGTTTTTTTTGTAGGAATTTTACGATTCTTGTATATTAGGGAAATATGATAATTTCTTAATATCACATTTATTGGTATATTCACTGCATATTGCTATGGTTTATATTTTGTGTTAGTTATTTATCTAGTAAAAATAATTTTATTTAATTATCACTTAATACTAACTTATTTCTACTAGAAAAATTGAATGTATTCCCGAAATTTGAAGAAAACTAAAAAAATCTCGGAAAGTAATCAGTTTAGATATAGGGAATGCTATATAAAAATGAAAGAGTATATTAAATACAATAATGTTGAAAAATAAAATATAGGGTGATCTATTATATACAAGAAATGGACATGTTAACAGTATTTATTCAATTATAATTAATGACAGTGACAACCTTATATTCATCTAGAAACATAAAAACATTAGTAACTAAGGTAGATATTAGTAGCCTTAGATCTTAACTACTAAATATATAACAGTCCTCCGCCCCAATTCCCAACTACAAGACTAGAGGTGCTGGCAGCAGCTGATCTAAGTGACGTTTCCAAAGTAGACCATCATCTGTTCGTATTTCATAATGTAAGTAACCTATGCGTCTGATTACCTTTCCAAATACCCATCGTTGATCACTGCAGTACTTTCTAGCCTGAACTCTGTCTCCCAAGGCAAATTCCCTACCAGGTGTAGGCCTGTCTGATGGAAAGGAAGTTGTGTGTTTGCAAGGTTTTCTTAACATTGCATGAAGATCCGTTCTAATTTCTCGTCCGAACATAAGCTCATACGGGGTGAAACCGTTAACACCTGGTGTACGACGTAAACGTGTTCGTACTTTAAATAGTTTATCAGTTAAGCTATTGCTCTCCCCCGCTAAGCTGCGCAGGGTCCTTTTTATAGTTTGTACAAATCGTTCTGCTTGACCGTTCGTTGCTGGGTGATATGGAGCAATAGTTCTATGGGTGATACCGCAATTGGATAGAAATTTGTTAAATTCTGCTGAAACAAATTGTCGGCCGTTGTCAGATACCAGCACATATGGATTTCCGAACGTGGCAAATATTTGTCTTAGCGTTTGTATACACCACGAGCTAGTTGTTACCTTTGTAGATATAATTTCCACCCATTTTGTATATGCATCTACCACAATGAATAGTTGAGAACCAGAAATTGGTCCAGCGAAGTCAATATGGATTCTTTGCCAGGGACCTGTGGGCTCTTCCCAGTGATGTAAATGTGTCTTTGCTGGTTCATTTTGTTCTAAACGGCATGATCTACATGATTTCACTTTTTCTTCAATATCTTTATCAATATTTTTCCAGTAGACATGACTGCGTGCTAGTTGTTTCATCTTTAATATACCAATATGTCCCGCGTGCAGTTCGTTAAGAATAAATTTACGAAATTTATGTGGTATTACGACCCTTGTTCCTCTTAAAATACAGTCATCTTGTAAAGTAAATTCATTGTCTTTGTATCCATATTGTTTCAGAGAATGACCTGTTCTTAGTGCTTTAATTATTTTCTGTAATTCGATATCATTTTCTGTCTCCTTAGCGATTATATCTGGGCTAATTTCTAATATCTGAATTTGTTGTATTTGGTATAAGCCATGTTGATCTACTTCATATGTATTTGTGTTCTCAACAGGAAACCGCGACAAGAAGTCTGCGTTAGCATTTTTTGTGCTTGTTCTGTACTGTATATCATAATCAAATCCAGATAAAAAATGAGCATAATGAAAAAGTCTCATTGTACTCAGTTCTGGTAGATTATGGTGGGGATGAAAGATTGATGTTAACGGTTTGTGGTCAGTAATCAGAGTAAATTTTCGCCCATAGCAAAAATGAAAAAATTTCTTTATACCCCAGTATATCGCAGTCGCTTCCTTATCAATCTGACTGTATTTCTTTTCGGCATTGGTTAAGGTTCTTGACGCAAAAGCTATCGGTCTTTCTGAGCCGTCTTCAACTATGTGTGAAAGGACTGCTCCAAGTCCTGTTGGTGAAGCATCCGTGGCTATGATTAGAGGTTTTCTCGGGTCGAAATGTGTTAATACGTTTTCACTTGCCATTTCCGTTTTAATTCTGTTAAAACTTTCTTCGCATTTCACAGTCCAGGTAAACTTGTTATCTTTCTTCAAGAGTTGATTTAGAGGATTTGATATAGATGCAAGATTAGCAATAAATTTGTTGTAGTAATTAGCCATACCCAGAAAAGTTCGCAATTCGTTTATATTAGAAGGCCGTTCCATACCTATTATAGCTTTAATTTTGTCTTTGTTCTTATGGAGCCCATCTTTATCAATTTTATGTCCTAAATAGTTTATGTTCTTTTTAAAAAATTGACATTTTTCTTTATTCACCCGTAGGTTATTTTCTTTTAACTTGGTAAGTACCTCTCTTAATCTTAGTAATAGCTGGTCTTCTGTTGATCCTTGAATTATTATATCATCAAAAAAACATTGTACGCCTTCTAAACCTTTAAGTAAATTATCCATGAATCTTTGCCATAAACTGGGAGCTACTTTTACACCAAACATCAGTCTGTTTACTTTGTATGTTCCCATATGAGTGCTTAAAGTTTGTATTTGGGCGCTGTCTTCGTCCATCTCCATATTAAGGTAAGCTTGTTTAATATCTAATGTGCAAAATAATTTACCCCCATTCATTTTGGCAAAAATATCTTCTATGATAGGTATCGGGTATTTTTCGTCTTTAATAACTCTATTTAAAGTTATTTTGTAATCGGCACATAGTCTGATACTCCCATTAGGTTTAACAATAGGTACAATGGGTGTACCCCAATTACTATGGTCGATTTTTGTTATAATACCTTCAGAACTTAGCCGTTCTATTTCTGCTTCTTCAGTTTCTTGTTCGATATCATATTGTATATTTTGAAATTTCTTTATGGTTTCGTCTAACGTATGTAATCTGGATTCAATTTCTTCGTTTGTGATTTCTCGTTCATGTAAACAGTTTTCAGTTTTTGTCAGAGTGCCTCGTAAACAGGCTCGTACTTTTTTTAGCTTTTTAATGTCCATTCTACTAATCTCGTCGCCAATATTATATACAAGAAATGGACATGTTAACAGTATTTATTCAATTATAATTAATGACAGTGACAACCTTATATTCATCTAGAAACATAAAAACATTAGTAACTAAGGTAGATATTAGTAGCCTTAGATCTTAACTACTAAATATATAACAGTAAATTTGAAGAAAACTAAAAAAATCTCGGAAAGTAATCAGTTTAGATATAGGGAATGCTATATAAAAATGAAAGAGTATATTAAATACAATAATGTTGAAAAATAAAATATAGGGTGATCCATTTAAAAAAATAGAGAAAATCGTAATTTGGTTTTGTAGTTCACCCTGTATACAAATATTCGTCAATGATGTGAACTGGACCTAATCTAAAAACTACAGTATATTGTTTATCTTATTACATAAAACAAATTATTGTGTACGAATTACTTCTTTATATACAGGGTGTTAATCTCATAGTGATTTCGAAATAAAAATGGTCATAACTTGTTAAATACTCTGTATAGTAATGCAAAACTTTATATTACATGAACAAGAATTATGAGGAGAATATAAATATGAAAAAATATATAGGGTGTCCCATTTAAAAAATTATATGTTTGATATACCACGCAGTTACTGATCACCCTGTATAAATGGACATATTTTCCAAGCGTGGAGAGTATCATTGACTACATTTTTTTTAAATAACTTTTCTCGATATTTTACACCATAATGGAGTTATCGACCGATCCCGCACTAAAAACTCACCCTGTATATGACAACGACGTGCATCTATATATTTTTAGAACAAAGCTTTGTAGAGTTTGTTCCAGAATTTTAATAAAGTAGACAAGACATTAACTTTTTTGAAAGTGTTTACATTTTTTTTTATTTACAGGCCATTTTATACATGAAACTCCTAAAATTCCACAAATTAAAGAAACACCTCCAGTTAAGAAAGAAGAAAACAATGCTGAAGAAAAAGAATCTCTTATAAAATTAGAAAATGAGAAAAAGAAGGTAAAGACAAGTATAAATTAAAAATATTTATTTTAAATAATATTTATTTATAGCTCAATAAATGACCGTTTTGGAGTGTAATGTTCAGGGGCAACTCCGAATTGCATGCAAATTGGGATTTAGGTTCTCCTTACCCTCCGCTTCAAAGTTGAATTTCTCCCGTTGGTTGCTTTTACTTGGGGGGTGACAGTCACCCCTTCTCGGGGGGTGAAAAACGCCTGTTTAAAATAAGCTCGGAAATGGATCAATTGACGGATTATAAGCAACTTTAGTTCTATAAAGTTTTTTACGTAAGTCAATACTTTTCGAGTTATTCGCAAATAACTCAAAAAGTAAATATTTTATCGAAAAAAATGTTCTTAGCAAAAGTGTAGATTATAAAAAAATTTAAAAAATGGTGTATCAGTCAAGAATATAAATTGAGAAAAAGCAAAGTTGTAGCTCATGAAAAATACGTTCTTATTCGTCTAATTCCAAATCGAATAAGTCAACGCGAAATCACCGAAAAATTAAGCACTTTTCGGGAAAAGCTTATTAACATTTTTAAAGTATCAAAAAAAACTTTATATTTATTTTTTACAAAAGTTTCTAGCACCAAAAATAAACGAGTTACACTGAAAAAAAAAGTTAGCCTCTTTTTTCGTAAAAAAAAAATTGTGAAAACCTCCCTCTATTTAGCACCATAAATAAAATTAATCGTTACCGCTTTACCATTTATTTTAACTGTATGTATATTATTTATGATCTATAAGTTTGATTGGTTTGAAGTGCTCATTTCGTAAAAAAATTGGTTTTATAGTAAAAAAAAATTTTCTAAAAATTTTTGAAAAATTTCCTTTTTTCAAAATAACTTAACAAGCATTATGGTTTGTTTTTTAACCAAGAGGAGTGATTCAAATTTACCGCGCTGTGTTGCTTGTTTGTAATTGGTCCAACCGCAGGCAAGTTTACTCCACTGTTATAAAATTTGGACACTAACGACATTTATCAAATTTTTGACACTAGTGACATTTCATAGGGTAATTAAGTTATATCGGCGATTTTTGTGTTTTCGGTGTTATTCCTTTAATTTTTAGATTGTTAGTCTGCTGTTATATAAAAAGCAGTTGTTTTTGGAACTCTTTAGCGACGTATTAATTTAATATAATTTTTATGGATTACTGTTGAGGGCCGACTAGATCAACCAAAAAAGAAGATGTATTTGGTTATTATTCTAGTGACTTTCTCGGGTGTGAATCTGTCTTTTTAGTTTACTCCTCCTGGGTAAAAAATAAACTATAGTGATAAAAAATATCTTAAACAGTAAAAAAATGTAGGTTTTGCTATTATAAATATGCTAGTTTCATTTTGTTCTTCAGCAAGACAAAAATTGGTTAAGATATGGCTGTTCAAAATTTGCATATACTCGTGATTAGTGACCCGTTCAAGTTTTTTAACTATAACTCTTTCAAAAATAAGCACTTTAAACCGGTGAGACTGACAGATAATATAAAAAATAGATAAGTAAGTAAACTGTTTGAATAGCGGTAGCGATTAATTTCATTTGGGGAGCTAAACACGGGGAGATTTTCATGATTTTTTTACCAAAACAAAGAGGGCCAACTTTAGTTTGAGCGTAACTCGCTTATTTTTAATGCTAGAAACTTTTATGAACAATTAAAATAAAGCTTTTTATAAACACTTTAAAAAAGTTTCAATGGGTTTTTCCCGAGAAGTGCCTAATTTTTCGGTGATTTCACCTTGAAATATTCGATTTGGAATTAGACGCATAAGAACGTATTTTTCATGAGCTACAACTTTGTTTTTACTCGATTGATAGACTTTACTGATACACATTTTTTTTTTCGGTTTTTATAAGCTACACTTTTGCCAAGGATATTTTTTTCGATCAAATATTTACTTTTGCGTAGTTTTTTTGTCGAAAAATAAACATTTTCAATCGCAAATAACTCGAAAAGTGTTGACTTACTTAAAAAATTCTATAGAACAAAAGTTGCTTAAAATCAGTCAATTTATCCATTTCCGGTCTTATCTTGAATGTATGTTTTTTCACCCCCGAGAAGGGATGACTGTCACCCCCCAAGTAAAAGCAACCAACGGCACAATTTCAACTTTGAAGTAGAGGGTAAGTAGAACCTAATTCCAAATTTTCATGCAATTCGGAGTTGCCCCTGAAAATTACACGGTATCGCCGTATTTCCCGTTCATTTACTGGGCGATTAGAAATATTAACAAAATACACGACAGACGTTCGTTAATGCGTTGTAAGTCACCTTGAGGATCTGTCGAGTTATAAATTATGATTCAAATACCTCCAATTAAAAGCTTAAAAATTATATAATTTTTTAGGTAGATGCAATAGAATTAAAAAAACGTCAAGAATATTTACGAGCACAACGAGATAAATTGGTAGCTTTAAAGAAAGAAGCGAGAAAAAAGCAGCTGGATTCAGGTAAGGAAAATATTATGGAATATTCTTATTCTGATGTAGCCAGCAACGCATGGAAACCCCTCTTCTTCTCTCTCGGCTCTACAAGTGCAACTTGGCGTTTACTATTTTCCTCCACTTTTGTGGGTTTTTAGCAATAATCTTCCATCGTTGCACCCCCCATTACATACATATCTCTTCACTGCATCATTCCATCTGTTTCTTAGGCCACCAACTAACCTTCTGCCATCGGGACTTTCCCAGAAGGTTGTATTTAGCCATTTTTCATCTTTGGCCCTCAGTATATGCACACCCATCCCATGCGATTTGCCTTGATGTACTGTACTGTTTTGATCTTCAGAGGTGCTTGGAGTTCCTGGTTGTGTCTCCGTCTCCATTTACCTGTTATCTCGTCTCTACAAGGCACAAAGATCATCTGTAGGATTTTCCATTCTAAGACTAATAATTTCATGGTAACTCCTCATGTGACCAGATTACCATGTAGGAAAAACTTCTTTATTCATTGTTTTCATAGGTCTATGTTTGTGTTTTATTTTTTGCCTGCTCTTTTCCTGATATCATCTTACTACATAAAGGGTGTTAGTAAATAAGTATGAAAAACTTTAAGGGATATACATAAAAAAAAATAATGGTAGTTTGCTCTATAAACGTATGTTCGCAAATGCTTTGTTTCCGAGATACAAGGTGTTGAATTTTTTATTTCAAACTGCCACTTTTTTTATTGCTCTAAGACCGCTTGAGATATAAAAATTACATTTGGTGGGTTTCAAGAGGTAGTTATTGCGCATTTTTTGGCAAACAAATAACAATTTTATATTCATCATTGGCGCGTCTACGGGTAATGGTCTGAATTTTTTTAAAGAAAAAAAAAATGGTACGCCACTGAGATATTTCAAATTAAAAATTATTTTTGTATTCCACTTTTAATTTACGAAAAAGAACCTTTCTTGTATTTTTTTAACTATGGTGCACCGTTTTTATGCGAAAAAAACATCTTCGAGCGTATTTTTTCATTTCTTAATACATTTATCAAGAAATCTCCAATATAAAAATTCAAAAGTAGAACAATAACAGAAAATATTACTAAAAAGATTTTAACTAGGTGCAAAGCTACAACAAATGTTCAAAATTACCTCCTTTAAAGGTGACAGAATAATTTTATATTCACCATTGGCGCCCGTACAGGTAATGGTCTGTAATGGAGAAACGTCCAATTAAAAATCATTTTTGAATTCCTCGTTCAATTTACGACAAAAAATCATTCTTGTCTTTTTTTCATATCCGGCGCCGTTTTTATACAAAAAAATAAAACATCTTAACGCTTACAAATTATTCGAGGTAGATTCCAGTAGTCTGTCTGGTTTAAGTTTCATACCAAGCTACCATATTTTTATATTTCAAAAATGTTTTTCTTTAACTTTGGATGGAGGAAATTTTTCCTATTTCCCCCCATAGATCCGTCACTATGTCAATAATTACATTATGCATTATTCCACTGTATTTTCATTTGAGTTATATTCTGCGCTTCATCAAAATGTTTAGTTTTCGAGGTACTGAGTTTCTGATTTTTTCGAATCGTCTACAAATATTTTTTTATGAGATTTCTTGGTCTATATAAATATATTAATCACCACTTCTATCTTTGTGTCTTCTTCTTCTCTTAATTTAGGAGTAAGTCCTGTTGATTCTTACAACTAAATCTTGAAATTCCGATGTCCAGCTCTCGTATCATCGTTTTGGAGGTCTCCCAGGTAGTCTCGATGCATTGGGTTCATTAAACCTTAACAACTTTTGAGACTCTCACCGTTCATTCTGTTGTTGTGGTCTACCCAGTTTCTACCCTCGATCACATTGGGTTATTACTGGTCTTACACTCTGTGTGTGTGTGTTTTCGAGTTTAATGTTAATTTTCAATGAGGGTAGACTTTTATGGCAGGTGTTTTGTAAAGGAAATCACGATATTTATCATTATCCGCCGCATATAGCACCATGGGTCGACCACATTACAAATGAAGGTCTTACGAAGAACTAATACCCAAAGAGAGCTTCTAAAGATTTACACAGCGAAAGGTCTCATATCTAGGACCTTTATGGAACCAAACTAACCAAGAAAATGTTTTAAAGCAAATAAAGGGGAAGAAAATGGGGATGCTGGACCACACACTCCATAGGTATCCTGGTGGCATTGCCAAGGCAGCGCTGGATTGTAATCAAGGCCGACGGAAAGTAGGCAGACCTAAGAAAACTTGGAAAAGGGCAATACTGGGCGAAGGGAGGTAATGGGAAAATCCTAAAACATCAGGAGTTCACTGTAGACACCTCATGGAAACCTTACATTCCTGTTAGATGTATTATTGTATATACAGTAAGCGCCACCATACTAGATACACGTGTAGGTACCTAATTGCTATGCTTATGGGCTAATCCAGTCCGTTCTCTGGGCCCAGAGCACGCAAAATGGAATTCTATTTGCTGACGTCATAAAATAGAATTTCATAATGGGAGAATCGACGGTTGCTAGGCAACGTGACGTCACTTAAATAAATTCTATTTTGCGTGATCTCACAGCAGATGTGACTTTCATCCCTGTCATGTTACTGTCAAGAAACTGTTTAATATATATAGCTGTGTAACAGCGTAGCAAGGGGCTGCGTGCTAGACATGACATGGCTAACTTCAAGCCAGTCAACATGGTTGTCACTTGTATGATTTATTGTATGTAAGATGTTTAGTAAGTTTTATAAAAATATATAAGTTTACTCAATACTATGATTGTTTGACTTATAACCCATTAAATAAAGTAGTTTAAACATGGCGCAGTCAAACAGCTAGTTGGGTTACAGTTTACAGTCGAAAAGCTAAATTTATAGCAACTTGTACACGAGGTACCATACATAACCTACAATGGCAGTGATGGGAATAAATGTAAAATTACCACCAGATTTTGACCTGCAGGATCAAAATGCTGCAAGCGAATGGAAGTTCTGGAAGACTAGTTTCGAAGATTATTTACTAGCAACGGGACAAGACCAGTCAGCAGATAAAATGAAAATGTCAATTTTAAGAAATATAATTGGGGCTGAGTCTGCCAAAATTATGTCCACATTCGAGATCCCAGAAGCCGAAAATAACAAGTATGACTTGATGATATCACTAATCGATAAGTATGTTAATCCAAGGATGAATGAATCATTTGAAAGATACAATTTTATCATGAGGGTCCAGAAAGAAGGAGAGTCGTTTGAGCAGTTTCTTACTAGTTGTAGACATTTGATTCGAACATGTAATTATAATGAAATTGATCCAGAACAAACAGCCGAAGATAAAGCTCTGAGAGACAAAATATTAATGGGCATCAGAGATCCAGTTACTAGAGAAGCTCTATTGAGAGTGGACAAACTTACCCTACAAAAAGCCATCGAATTTTGTAGAACTAGTGAACAAAGTAAGAACCAAAATTTGAAATTTCATACCGAAAGAAAAGATGTAGACATAGGAGAAGTTCGTAAAGATAGGTACCAGGGCCATAGAAATTATAATAACTCTAGAAGTAAAGCGAATACCAATGAAAAATTCAAGTGTAAAAGATGTCAATCAACTCATGGGGCCAGAGAATGTCCAGCGTATGGAAAGAAATGTAAGAAATGTGGGCTTTTAAACCATTTTGCAAAGTCGTGTAGAGTGAAGAATATTGATGTCATAGATGAAGATAGCAGTGATGGATCAGCTGATAGTTTTGTAGGAAATGTCAATAAAGTATACCAAAATGTAAGAAGATTCAATAAAGTTGGTACAGACATTTTAGAGTATGGTTCAAAAGCATATTTAGTAATTGTAGACTATTTTTCGCATTGGTTGGACATTTCAATATTAAAAGATAAAACCTCCAGTTCAGTAATCAACTCATTTCAAGATACTTTTAGTAGATTTGGATATCCAGAAATTTTAATTGCAGATAATCTACCATTTACTTCGGTAAAATGTAAAAATTATTATAGAGAAAAAGACATTACAATTATGACATGCACTCCACATTACCACCAGAGTAATGGACTTGCAGAAAAAGCAGTCAATATAAGCAAACAAATTTTAAGAAAGAGTAATGAGGAAAATGTTGATTTTAGAGATTTGGTGATGGAATATAATAATACCTGCATAATAAATCTTGATGCATCTCCAGCTCAAATTTTACAGAGCAGGATCCTGAGAGGACAATTACCAACTACAGCTAATAAATTAGAACCTACAATCCAGAAACAAGTATATAAGAATTTATGCAAAGAAAAAGAGAAATTACAAGTACGTTATGATAAGACAGCACGAAGAAAACCAGTAGAGTTTAGAAAGGGAGATAGGGTAGTAATAAGAAGTTCAAAAGATAATTATTGGCGTAAAGCAATTGTGTTAGAAAAGGCCAATGAACCTAGATCATATTGGGTGAAAAAAGAAGATAACAATAAAATTATTAGACGGAATTCACACCAAATGAAACATTCATACACCACAACACTTGAAAAAGAACTCATTTTAGAACCCGAGTTGTACCCTGATATTCAGTCACAAAGTGTTCATAAAGATACCACTCACATTAACGTAAATGATAGTGTTAATAAAACCATTAGTTGCCCAAGCCCAAATGTAAAATCAGTACCTACATTGAGTCATAAAGTCAACCCAAATATTGAGACTTCTAACAGTTATAAGACGAGAGTTGGTCGTAATATAAAGACCCCTTATAGATATCGATCTTAGGGGGAAGGTGTTTAATATATATAGCTGTGTAACAGCGTAGCAAGGGGCTGCGTGCTAGACATGACATGGCTAACTTCAAGCCAGTCAACATGGTTGTCACTTGTATGATTTATTGTATGTAAGATGTTTAGTAAGTTTTATAAAAATATATAAGTTTACTCAATACTATGATTGTTTGACTTATAACCCATTAAATAAAGTAGTTTAAACAGAAACTATTCAAAATAATTGTTATTCCATACAAAAAATACATTAATTAATAGTATTGTTACTTTGCTTTAAAATAACTATTCAAACACCAAAAATACTGTCGAGTCCAGGATTCTCCACCCGTGCGTCATCATTTAAAGTAGTGGTCGGCAACCTGCGGCCCGCATGCGGCCCTTTGCAACTTTTTGCGCGGCCCGCCAAAGCACTAATACAATTTTAGAAAAAATCAACAAATTTATGAAAAATAATAAATTAAAGACAGAAACACAACAGATGATTAAGGACAGAAGTTGCATGGACCGAAATTCACTAGAATATAAGGCAATAAGAAAAAGACAAGTCATAAGGGACAACAACACCGAACAAATCGAAAATATTAGATAGAAAAACAAGAGTTTGAAAGTGTTAAAAACTCTAAATAAGTAGTAAAGACCGTCAATAAATACACCAGATAAAAATGGAATCACTAAAACGACAAAAATAAGATAATAAATATTGTTAAAGATTACTATTTATACAGATTTATACGCATCCAGGGTAGCAAAATCAGAAAACCACGGTATGGAAATATTAAATGTAGGATCTGAAATACTACCAAAATTACTAACGAGGAAGTTATAAATGTCTTAAAACAGATGAAAAATGAATATACAGAGTGAGTTTTATGCCTCAATTATCTTGGAAACGGCTTGCACGATTTTTATAAATTTTGGTGTGTAAAGGTCTTGTGATACGACCGATATTATGGTGGTATTTATATTGTTGTCAGATCTTCCATTTTTCTGAAAATCTAATGAACTTTTTTATTTTAAAAGGGACACCCTGTATATTTTTTGCGTTTTGAAGTCCTTAAAAAAGACTGATTATTTTTTATGTAATATTCCCTATACCTAAATCCGGCAATTTCGGAGTAATTGCTACATTTATTTAACAAAAAATGTTCTTTAAAATTCTTCTCTAAAGTTATAAACAATTTAATCTGAAAACAATGAACTTTTTTGTACGTCTGAACGTTGTTACGTTATAAACAATTTAATACTGAAATCAACGAAAAATGACGTTTTTCAATTTTTAAAAACATAAATAAAAACATTATTTTTGAAATCACGAAGAGCCTAAATTAAATTTGAAGCCAAAATATTATTTTTAAGAAGAGTGTAAATGAATCGCTTATGAGAGAACGGGCGGTCATGTTGCATTAACAATTAAAAAACAATCTTTTAAAAATGAAATATGCCCAAACTGCGTATAATAAGGTTTGAACTTGAATTTAGGTTGTAATTACAAAAGTAATATTTTTTACTTGGGATTCTGAGCCTTGAAATCCGTCATTTTTCGTTTTTTTTTTCAGTAAAAAATTATTTATAACTACTCAAAAACGATCGACTTCTGAGAAAATTACAAGGGACCTTTTTAATATCAAAGAACCTAATATATAATGTCTGGTCGGGCCGAGAAACTTGATTTTTATAACTTGTTTTAAATTTTTTGTTAGATAAATATAGCAATAACGACGAAATTATGGCATTTAGGTATAGGGAATATTACATCAAAATTAATAAGCATTTCTTAAGGACTTCAAAACGCAAAAAAGATACAGGGTGTCCCATTTCAAATAAGAAAGTTAAAAAAAACGGAAGATCCGAAAACAATGTAAATACCATAACTTAATACCAATAATATCGGCCGGTATCACAAGACCCTTACATACCAAAATTTATAAAAATGGTGCAAGCCGTTTCCGAGATAATTAAGGCATTACAAACATAAAATTCACTCTGTATAGATTAAGAACAACACAGGTCCATCGAATGAGCTATGTTACGAGTATCTCTGAAAAAACATATACGAAAATAAGGACATATGAAGCAGGACGAAGGTGGAGGATGTAATTGGAAGAATTGCGCAAATAAAATGAAACTAGGTAGGACACGTGACATGACAAAACAACGAAACGTGGACGAGAAACATTATACATCGGAGACCAGACGAGCACAGCCTTAGTAGTGCAAGACCACAAAAACGATGGCTAGACGATATAAAAGCACAATTGGGGAGTAACTGGCACTAAATAACACAAGAGAGAAGTGAGGAACTCATGTGAGGCCTGTGGCCAGGAGTGGATGCAAACAGACCGAAGAAGAAGAAGACTATTTAAGTTACATTTGAATAGGCGGCCCGCATAAAAGATTTTATTTTGAACATGGCCCGCCATCCGAAAAAGGTTGCTGACCCCTGATTTAAAGCATACGAAATAAGTCGGAAATCTATTCCATGCAAAGCAACTGACAGAAAGTGGCTAATGTTCCGATCACGGATTCTATTATAAAATTTGACGTTATCAAAAATAAATACAATGTAGAATGTTAGTTTTGCTTTAAAATTTTGGTGCAGAATTACAACTACATTTACAATAGCTAAAAAATTCTTTTAATAATCATTAGTGATATTAAATATTTGAGTGGCCTCATATCAAAGGCGGACATGTGTCATTCGAGAAAAATTGAAATAAATGCGTTTTTTATACAATGTAAATCTCACTTCCTATAGTTTTAGTTGATTTCGCAGTCATGTGATCACAATACAGCATTCTCATTGGGCTGTTGGGGAGATGTCCGTTTTTGAAATAAACCTTCATAACAACAGGAGTCCGTTTTTGAAACAAACATTCAACTGTGAAGCTAAAAAATAACGTATTTGCGTCCGTATTTGAAGGAAACTATTATCACCGTTGAAAAGAACAGGAAAAATTATATGAAGTTGAGTCCCTCAGTCTTTACCCGTTCGTCATCATTTAAATTTAAAGCATACGAAATAAGTCTGAAATTTACTAAACCCAACAGTAAGTGACAGAAAGTGGGTATTATTCCGATCACGGGTTATAGTATAAAATTTGACGTTATCAAATAAATAGAATGCCAAATTTAAATTTTGCTTTAAAATTTTGGTGCATAATTACAGGTACATTTGAAGTAGCTTAATAAATTCTTTTATTATCGTTGATTAATAAATAAATAAACAATTTATAAAAAAATTCGATAACATATTTTCTTTTTGTTCACTTTTTCATTCACTTTGGCGGAACATTAAGCACAAGCATTCCTTAACTTTGTCAACAATGAGGTTATTTGTACGTTGTCAAAATTTATCGTAAAATAACATAAACTTATCATAAAATTTCTAACTCCAATATAAAATTAGTTGTGAAAACAACTGAGTATACTATAAAAAACTTTAAAATGCGTAAATTCGACAAAATAACAGCAAAAAATTCAACAAACTGACAGCCACAAAAGTAAACAAACCAAAACGTCAGAAATTGTACTTAAAACATCCCCAATCGTCTTTGTACCTATCTCTTTTCAATGCACTGAGTCTAGATCGTTCATAAAAATAACATGTGTTTTTACTTAATAACAGGCGGCAGCTGGTTTGTCATTATTTTCATGCGTGGAAGAGAATGCTGCTAGATAAAAAGTATGTGTTTTATCTCGCCAGGTATTAATGACGCACGGGTCTCGCGGACTCAACTGTAAGAAACCACTACTAACTAAATTTTTATTTTTTTACACATGTCCGTCTTTGATGAGGCCACTCGTTTGTTATAATATAAATATTTGACAATAATCTATTTTCTTTTTGCTATTTATTTTACTTTTGTCGCCTTTTGCGAAAACTTAAACAAAGCCGTAAGTACACTTTCAAATTTCAAAATTCAATATAAAATTATTTGTGAAAACAGTTTGGGTAATACAAATAGCTTGTAAATGCAAAAACAGGACACAAAAACAGCAAAAAAATCTAACAAACTGACAGTGACAAGTAAACAAACCAGAAACGTCACAAATTGTACTTAACATCTGAAAACGTTCCCAAGCGTGTTTTTGTACCTATCTCTTTTAAATGTACTGAGTCTAGAGCGCTCAGAAAATAATATGTTTCTTTACTTAATAACAAGCGGTAGCTGGTTTGTCTTTAGTTTCATGCGTGGAAGAGAATGATGCTAGATAAAAAGTATGTGTTTTATCTTACCAGGTATTAATGACGCACGGGTAAAGAACCCTGGGATCAAGTGTATTACAATACTTTAAAACATTTACACAACTTTAAACGTCAAATACAGCTGATCTATTATTTGTCAACTTTCTATGTTAATATTAAGTTTCTATACATTTTCTGACGTTCTAAACGTCCCTAGACATAAAAATAAACATTGCAACAAGTGAAGGTCCAGGACTGTAATAGCTCAATGTTCCTATGTATCTAGTTGGGTGGCGATTACTGTACAGTAAGGTCTCTTTTTATGCGGATTTTTTAATGCGATTTTGAAGTTGTGCGGTTTGTAGTTCATTCAAAAATTTCTATTATTAACAACTATTATAATCAATATTATTAACTATTCACATCCAGATATCAGTAAAGTGAGCGTTTGCAATTTGATTTGGGGATTCCACTTGTTACATGATGTCGCTATGACATCATTCTGCTAGCTTGTCGCTAGGACATCAATGAGTTTCACATTGAAAGGTATAACCTGTAGTTGTTTTGAAATTAAATTTTCTCTTAGCGGTGCTTCATTCATTTTTATAAGACTGGTTTAAATTTTGCTGATTTCAAGTTGCAGTATAAAGCCGCGTCCTCACTGGTAAAAATTTGCAACGAATCAACTGTTCGTCGCATAAATCGGACGCAAGAATTTTCGACGCACACACGCACTCGCTCCATCTGTTGACGTTATGCCGCGTCCTTACTGGTAAAAATTTGCATTGAACCAGCTGTTCGTCGCAAATATTTGCGTGCTCGAGGTAAATTGTGCTAATTAGGACATGTTCGTCGCATACATTGGATGCAATAATTTTCGACGCACACAACGCATATGCTCCATCGGTTGTCGGTTTTTGAGCGAAGATAAAAGGATTTGTGTCGCATATGGTTTGCAGTGTAAACGAACGATAAACAAATTTTCGGTGGCAGAGCAATTCGCGACGCAAATTTTTGCGACGAACCATTAGTTCAATACGCACGTAAAAATTTACCACTGAGGACGCGGCTTTATATGCAGCACATTTTGATTCCTACATTGAAACGTTTAAAGTGAGTGTCGTAAAGTTTTACTTTTCATTAGAAGAGATTTTTGCCAACTCAATATCGTAAGTCTATTTTTTTTTATTTCTTTTTTAAGATTGTATTTGACATTTTGGTGGACAAACGTTTTGGTTCTATATGATTTTAGAAAATTACGGAACGTATCCCGACTTTTTCAATGCAAGTAAAGTCTTTTTTTATATGCGCTTTTCTGTAGAACGTATCCACCGCATAAAACGAGAATTTACTGTATATACTTTTTCAGGGAAGAGTGAACAGGGTAAACTGTAGGTCACTGGGAAGTTCAAGCATTAAAATTCTTCGGTGACAAATTTAAACAAACGTTAATGTGCAATAATACTTGGTGATAACTTTTATTTGGCTTAAAATCAATGTTTTTATAAAATATAATATTCTAGTACGGCTTCAATTTGTTTTTGTCCTTAGGTGACACCAAATCAAAGGGAAGACCCAGGTCCGCGAGAGCTGCAGAAGCTGTATTAACTGGTGAAAAATCCGACATCGAACCGCAGCAGCTTCAACTACGTAAGGCTTTAGCCGAACGCTTGAGGGCAGAGGTGGTCGCTACAAATAAATAGACACAAACATTTTTACTTATATTTATTACCTAAATATATAACGAGTACATTTTTGTATTTTACAATTCTTTAAAATATTAATTTGTTACATAAAAATGAATATTAGAAAAAATGGCCTTTTGTCTGTTGTTTTAAAAACTTATTTATGGCTTGTATAAAAAATATGCTGATGCTGCCATCTTTGTAACAAATAAAAATGGGTCGTTCAAAAGTTACACGAATGAGAATGCACAAGTACCTGTTATATTATAAAAGGTAACTAAAGAGGATATTTGTGTAACTTTTAAATACACAGCGCGTCAGAGAAAACGAGCACTCCACAAAATGGGTCAATTTTGATGTCTCGAATTTCCTAAACTTGGTGTTCGATTTAAGAGGTTTTTTAATATGTTATAGCTTTATTCTTTAACAATATCGCTGTAATCATATTGTTGCTAGACAGGTAAATTGTGATTGTATATCGGGTGTACCAATCAAACTGTGGTTTTTCTCGAAGTTCACTACACCCTGTGGAATATTCTAGCATTTATAAAAGCCTGAAATTAAAACCCAACTATAGCCTCAGGTTTTCTTAACATTCTGTTTTTTGATTAATTCGCTTATGTTGGATAATAAAAAAGTTAGGGACTTTAACAACTAGCCATGTTATTTATCAATACTATTTATACAGGGTGTTTCTAAATAGGCACGACAAACTTTAAGGGGTAATTCTGCATGAAAAAATAATGACCGTTTGCTTGATAAACATATTGTTCGCAAATGCTTCGTTTCCGAGATACGGGATGTTGAATTTTTTCTTACAAACTGACGATTTATTTATTGCTCTAAAACTGGTTGAGATATGCAAATGAAATTTGGTAGGTTTTAACAGGTAGTTATTGCGCATTTTTTGACATACAATTAAGAATTCGGGTCATATTACCCGTATGCACGCCAATGGTGAAAATAAAATTTTTTATTGTATGTCAAAAATGCGCAATAACTAGGTACCTCTTAAAACCCACCAAATTTCATTTGCATATCTCAACCGGTTTTAGGGCAATAAATAAGTCGTCAGTTTGTAAGAAAAAATTCAACATCCCTTATCTCGGAAAAGAAGCATTTGCGGACATATTATGTTTATAAAGCAAACGGTCGTTATTTTTTCATGCAGAATTACCCCTTAAACAAAGTAAGTTGTCAATCGAAGTAGCACAGAAAACGACAATAAATATCGTTTCCATACCACCAGATTGGCAACAGGTGGAATACTTTCTTTGGTTACAATCTCCCGAGATTTTCAAAAATTATAAATCATACAGGATGCCGAGGAAATTAAGATGAGAGAATTTTAAATAACTCACAACTCATCTGCTCAACGTGGTAAAAGTTCCAACAAGAAAGATTCCTTAATACTCCTACAAAAGAGTAAATGAATTAAAAATGTATAAACATTTTCAATTTCTTTGCAACACCAAAACGCAGCAGCTGTATAATACTCTAGTTAAATCGGAGAGTCCAGGAAGAGTCTATACCGGTTTCGGAGGTCTTTCCCCCCTCATCAGAAGTCCATATCCTCTTCTCTCCGATTTCCCCAGGCATCACACTTTGGGCCTTTCCGAATTGCAAAGAAAGAAATGTCACGGATGAACTAGAGCCATCTACCGAAAAACAAAGTAAGTTAACAAGCGAAGTAGCACAGAAAACGACAATAAATATCGTTCCCATACCACCAGATGGACAACAGGTGCAATACTTTCTTTGGTTACACCTCCTGAGATTTTCAAAATTTATAAATCAAACAGGATGCCGAAGAAATTAAGATGAGAGAAATTTAAATAATTCACAACTCATCTGCTCAGCGTGGTAAAAGTTCCAACAAGAAAGATTGCTTAATACTCCTACAAAAGAGTAAATGAATTAAAAAATGTATAAACATTTTCAATTTCTTTGCAACACAAAAACGCAGCAGCTGCATAATACTCTAGTTAAATCGGAGAGTTCAGGTAGAGTCTAGACCGGTTTCGGAGGTCTTTTCCCCCTCATCAGTAGTCCCATATCCTCTTCTCTCCGATTTCCCCAGGCATCATACCCCTTAAAGTTTGTCGCACCTATTTAGAAACACCCCTGTATTGATGAAGAACATGGCTAGTTGTTAAAATTCCTAACTTTTTTATTATCCAACATAAGCGAATGAATCAACAAACAGAATGTTAAGAAAACCTGAGGCTATAGTTGGATTTTAATTTCAGTATTTTATAAAGGCTAGAATATTCCACAGGGTGTTGTGAACATTGAGAAAAAAACACAGTTTGATTGGCACACCCGGTATACAATGACAATTTACCTTTCTAGCAACAATATTACATATTACAGCGATATTGTTAAAGAATAAGACTGCAATATATTAAAGAAATCACTTAAATCAGACAGCAGATTTAGGAAATTCGATACATCAAAAATGACCCATTTTTGGGGTGCCCGCTTTCTCTGACGCGCAGTGTAGTTCTAATAAGTAATGTCGTACTGCATTCGCTCAGTTTACATACAAAAACTTTTTGGTTGTGTAAAAAGACGAAAGGTTATTTAACATTTTTGCGGAACTGTTTTCTTTTCCAAGACCTCTTAATTATTTAATAATTATAATACGATTCCTCACAATTATATGGTATAAGAATAGAATAAGAATCTTGGATTCAATACTCAAAAACATTTTTGGATGCTTAATATATTTACGGTTTCCCTTGATTTTTCCAAAAGTACTGAAAAGAAATATAATATTGTGGTATTTTTGAAAAGGTAGTTGAATGACCTTTAAAATGAGGTATCACTCAACCCCTTTTCCATTAAACATTCTGGGGGTTGTGTCCGCCCCGCTAGAGGGTTGATGTAATTTAGTTGAAAAGATAGTGCTCCTGTACACTATTATGGTCCAGCAAGACCTAGATGAGAAATATCGTTGTAGATGGATTGAACGACGAATGTCGATAGAATGGCCAGAGAATTGGGACCTCACACCAACGAGCAATAAGATTAGCAAAGACCAGACAAAACCGGACCGTATAAAATACAGAGTGAAATAAAGCTTTCGCAACTTCAGGTAAAAGATCTCTCCTTCATATTTTTAATAAAATTTATGAAACTGGCCATATACCAACAGATTGTCGACTTTGTGAGGATACCTAAAAAACAAATACGGAGAGATATTTTAAAAATATTTCATCGAATTTTGCACGAATCTACTAATAAATAGAAGAACAAATTAGTAGCACACAGTTTGGGCTCCACAATAACCTTGGAACCAGAAAAGCACTATTTAGTATTCAGGTTATGGTACAGATGCAGATATATCGGCCATCTAATTTATACTTGTTTTCTTGACTTTTAGAGAGCCTCTGATCGAGTATGACATACTGAAAAAATAGACATTCTTCAGCAGATAGGTATTGATGTTAAAGACACATTACGTATCATTGAAAATATTTTCTAGCGTCAACGTGCAAACATCAGGATCATTCTGGAAGAGCTTCAAATACGAAAAGGAGTCAGACAGCGCTGCATTTTATTTCCAACAATATTTTAAATATATATGCGGAGTTCTTTTTCAAAACATTATACTCCACAGTACATCGACCTTCTTGGAAGATGATTACAAAAGTCTTAAAAATGGTTTTAACTGCTTCGTTTGAGCGAGTCTACCACTTTCTGATAAATTTTAGAATGCAGGTTGGACGCGCTTCCGCGTCCCGCGTCATAAGCATATTTACGTTATCGGACTAACGAAAAGCGGCTGTTTTATCGGATAAGAGATCGACAATCTAATTAAATATAAGTACTTTAAGGGCCGGTTGTTCGAACGCTAATCAACAATGATCACTATCAAATATTTAATTACTGTCACCAACTGTCAATGTCAACTTTTATTGGGTTGCTGAAAACATAATTGATTATAATTATGAGATTAGTTGATCAATTAACATAACAATTATTAACATAATTGATTAAGTAATTTCATAATTGTAATCAATTATGTTTTCAGCAACCCAAACAAAGTTGACATTGACAGTTCGATACAGTAATTAAATATTTGATAATGATCATTGTTGATTGGCGTTCGAACAACCGGCCCTAAATTGAACATTAAGAGTTTTGTAATAACAAAACTACCGCGCTAGTGACATCTTGCGGGTGTCGGACTCTACGATTTTGTTATTACAAAACTCTTAATTGTCAATTTTAAGTACTTATATTTAAAAAAAAAATTGTTGATCTCTTGTCCGACAAATTTACAGCCGCGTTTCGTTAGTCCGACAACGTAAATATGTTAATGACATGGGACGCGATAACGCGTCCAACCTGCACTCTAAAATTTTTCAGAAAGTGGTAGACTCGCTCAAACGAAGCAGTTAAGACCATTTTTAAGACTTTTGTATTCATCTTCCAAAAAGGACGATGTACTGTGGACTATTACATTAATTCGATTCAAAGCAAAATTAAGAACTTCAACATCTAATTAATAGGATTACCACACCGCGAGATGAATATGGACTGAAGCTAAACACCACAATGACAAAGGTTTTGACTTCGAGATGCAAAGATTTGTTGACAAATTTACAAGTAAAATAAAACAAAATAATCTTTTTCAGGCTCTTACATTACACATGGGTTATAATTTTTTTTTCAACCGTCGAGACAAAAATCCCTTTTATACAAGTATGAATATTGTTTATTAACAATTACATCATCTGAACATATAGTTGTGAGAAATCCTACATATTTTGGAAATCTACCTTTAGTAGTTCCCGTATTCTATACATTTTATTTTTACAAATCCTAAAAATATAAGAAATATAAGTTTTGCTCTGAAACAGATAAAACAACTTCACCAAAAATGAAAAAAGAAAACTTTCCCCAAAAGTACCAAGGCTCTCAATGTAATAATTTTCCAAAGTTCTTTTAATATATGTGCACAAATATTTGAAAAATGTTAATTTTGTTGATAGGTAAATATTGCTGTAGTTCTTTGAGCGAATATACAATAATAAATAATATATATTTACATCCTTCCTGATTTCCATCACTTCAGAAGCTGCATTAACAAAAATATTCGCAGGAAACTAAACAAATTTTCAAAAATCCACGAGGAAAATAAAATTCCTGTAGATGGCTGTATACCATAAATCACAAAAATACTAGATCCTTTGTAACAGGTATATTTAAAAGTCCCTAAATAAGTGGTTACATTACATCACAGCCCGTTTTCGGATTAAAAAATCCATCATCAGTGTTAAAAAAGCCAATAGTGTACATGCCTGAGCTACCTTAATGTTTTGGGTAAAAACCCTTTAAATTTTGAAAAGTATTATAATTTACTGCAATTAAAATACAAGATGTGCGAGCAGCCAGAGGGCCATCATGTGGCTCCGATCATCATCTGCTAAAAGTTAAAGCGGTACTCCCAAACAGATATGAAAAAGAAAAAGAGCACATCGAGTCAAATCAGTTAATAAAACAAGTACGGTACAATCTATACAGTCTAAACCATGAGTGTGTAAAGCTACTGTATAAAAAACGTTTAGACGAAAAATTAGAAAGGGGTAATTTTGAAAATACCGAAGAACACTACGAACACATCAAAAAGCCCATTCATTCGGCAGCAGAAGAAGCACTGGGGAAATATGACGAAAACCATAAAGGAATAAAACCGTACTGGTGGGATGAAGAAGTAGAAAAGGAAATTACAGATAAACGTCGGAAGTACCAAACGTTCCTATCAACAAAAACAGAAAACGATAAAATAATTTACAAAGAAGCCCAAGTAAAAGTAAGAAAGAAGATAACTAAAAAAAAAGAACGAATCGTGGGAAAAGAACTGTCAAAAAATCAACACTTATATAGGAGGTAGAAGAAGCACAGAGAGTTGGAGATTAATTAAAAATATGAGAACTAATAAGAAAAAAGATGTTATATCACCAATAACAACGGAAAAATGGGAAGAATATTTCAAAAAATTACTAACAGAGCAAAGACCAGAATTTGTTAACATAGAAGACAACACGATAGGTATACATATAAATTCATCACAATTACAAATAGTAAATCAGAGATGGAAGAAATAACCAAATCCCTGAAAAACGGAAAATCCCCTGGTCCTGGTGACATCCCTGCAGAATTAGTGAAAGCCGGTACAGACAATCTCCAAGAACAGCTAAGAAAACTCTTCCAAGACTGCTTAAATGGTGCCGAATTACCAAAAAAATGGAAATTATCTATCATGTCAACCATCCACAAAAAGGGCACCAAGGATCAATGTGAAAATTACAGAGGCATTGCGGTAAACAGCACAATAAGTAGGATGTATGAGAAACTTATTAAGAACAAAATAGAAAATGACTAGAGATTACGAAGCAGAGGAGCAAGCTGGCTTTAGAGCTGGGAGGTGCACAGTAGACCACCTGTACTCGATTACGCAAGTTATTGAGAAAAAACAGCAGTCAATAAAGAAGTTCACCTGGTATATGTAGACTTACAAAAAGCATATGACAGTGTGCCCCTCAGCAAACTATGGTCAACCCTACATCAAACCAACATTAAACATGGTCTTATCAAAGCAGTCCAAAGTCTGTATAATGGAACGACTGCAAAAATGAAAACTATATCAAGGATGTCTGAGGGATTTAAGGTTACGAAAGGATTGAAGCAGGGTTGTTGTATTTCGCCTACCCTTTTTAAAATTTATCTGGAACAAGCACTCAAGCTGTGGAAAAGAAAATGTAGTGGCATGGGAATCCCTCTCAATGACGACTCAACACTATACACCTTATGTTTCGCTGATGACCAAATTCTGATTGCTCAGGATCATGAGACCTGAGTTACATGACCCGGAAGCTAATAGAAGAATATAACAAATGGGGTCTCGAAGTCAACATTAAGAAAACTGAAGCCATGTGCATTGGAGGAACAAAGCAGTCCATTACATTAGACGATGGGGTATAAATTAAACACTGCAATGAATACAAATACCTGGGCATGAAGATAACTCAAGATGGAACACTCGATGCTGCTATAAAAGACAGAAACATACAGGGTAGAAAAGCCATATCCATGATGAACGGCATTCTGTGGGACCAGACAATATCTAAAGCGAAGAAACAGCTCATATACAATAGCATACTTAAAAGTGTAATCACATATGGCAGTGAAGTTTGGCCACTGAAACAAAGAACGGAGAAAATGCTACTAGTACCAGAAATGGACTTCTGGAGAAGAGCAGAAGGCAAATCAAGAAGAGATCGGATACCAAATGAGGAGAATACGAGAAATGATGGGAGTCACACATACAATACTTGATGACATAAAAACAAAACAACTAATATGGTACGGCCATGTACAGAGAATGCCAGATGACAGGATGCCTAAGCAGATTTTGGCATGGACACCACAAGGGAGAAGAAAAAGAGGAAGGCCGAGAAGAAGCTGGAGGGAGGAAATTAAAAAAAGAACTAGAGGAAAGAGAAATCCCTCCAGGTCTATGGTTAAACAGAGAAGAATGGCGGTTAGGAGTCGGAAGGCGTCGGAGAACGCTATAAACCGATAGTAGTAGTAGTTATAATTTATTACATATTGTTAATAAAATTTTATGTTGCAACTAGAGTTTTCTTTCAACTCCAATATGTGAGGTTTCAATCCTCCTTATATTCTAACCACGTGGGAAGAGTCCTGTGTTGCCCTGAGTAATATCCAGGAATATTTGCAACATCATAAAATTTTATTCACAATATGTAGTAAATTAAAATACTTTTCAACAATTACTTTTACCCAAAACATGTTGGTGGCTCAAATATGCACACTATTGGCTTTGTTAGCACTGATGATAGACTTTTTAATCCGAAAACGTTCTGTGATGTAATGTAACCCCTTATTTAGGGACTTTTAAATATACCTTTTACAATGGATCTAGTATTGTTTTAAACAAATTTTCATGATATTTGAAATCCACGAGTCGTGAATGTGAAGTAAGCATTCTTATACACTGTAACAATGCGTTCGATGGTTCTACTTTGTAAGTTTGGTTAAAAAGTACGTTTATTGTACGTTCTGTACGTAAAAATATTTGGTAACTCTCAAACTTTTAATGTGACAAAAACAATCAAGGCGAAAAAGACAAATCCAATATTCAGAATTCCTAAAAGCAGTACTTGGTTTATCACGAAGAATTTACAAAGCTGGTTTATCACAATTCGGTACATACTAATGTGTTAAAGGGTTCTAATGTTAGTCAGGACCAGTAATAAGTCGGCCTGGCCGTACACAGTTTGGTTTTCGGAATGCAGTGGGTCCGACAGAGGCTCTCTTTAGCATATAAGTGCTATTTCAACGATGTAGAGACGTGAATTGCGATATTTATGCATGCTTCATTGATTACCATAAAGCGTTCGATATAGTAAAGCAGGACAAACTGATGGAGATATTAAAAATACTGAAATAAACACCTGTGACCTAATAATTATTAACAGTCTTTACTGGAATCAAACATCGTCTAACCGTAGAGAGGCAGGAGAATCCGGTGGTATCAAAATCAGACGTTGGGTCCGACAGGGATGTATACTATCACCACTGCTGTTCAACATATAGTCTGATTAAATCTTCGAGAGGAGATGATGTTAAAGCCGGAATACGAATTAACGGAGAATATATCAACAATATCACAACGCGGACGACTGAATCACATAGAATCAATAGAGTCACAGAAGTAAATCATTAAGAAACATTAAGAAAACAAAACGTATAGTCCGTCTAGAAAGTATCCGGAATTTTATATCTTTCCTAATTTTAATAGATTTCCTTTTTGTAACATTTTAAGACAAAAGTAATGCATCAAGTAGGTCGTGCCGATAGTAGGTATGGACAAAATCGCATGACAACAGCATCTGTCAAATATTGTTGTTTGTAAACAGACTTAAGATTTGTGAAATAATGTCGCAAGTAGAAAAAAGAGAAGTGGTGGAATATTTGTATAGAAAGGGTGTCCGAAACGTTAAAAAATTAGTGCAATTGACTGAACTCGGAAAAAGTGCAGTGTATGAGACAATAAAGAGGATAAAAAATGGCATAGATATGAGACATAGACCAGTTTCGGGTAGACCGCGTAAGATTCGCGGAAACAATTTAAATGCTTTAGTGGCTTTAGGACGACAAAATCCGCGCCTAGAGTTTCGAAAATTAGCGAACAGATTTGGAAATCAACGAAGAATAAAAGTGTGTCCAGAAACTGTCCGCATGTCACTGAAAAAGCAAGGCTACATATCAAGGAACCAAAAAAAATCCCTACAATGACACCTCTGCAAAGGTGTTAATAATGTCTTTATATCTGATGAAAGTTGTTTCCAGCTTGGTGCAAATCATCTAAAAGTCCTATCAAGAGAAAATGTTACCGTTCAAATTTCCCACTAAAATAATGGTTTGGGGAGCAATATCTCAGCGTGGTGCTACACCTCTCTGTATAGTTAACGGTACTGTTGATAGTGCGAAATATTGTGACATCCTAAATGATTTTCTTCTTGAAACGACTCATGTTTTATATCCAGAGGGGTGGCGTTTTCAGCAAGATAATGAAAGATGCCATACTTCTGCTTATACCCAAGCTTGGATGCAAGAGCACGAATTGGCAACAATTCCGTGGCCAGCAGAATCTCCAGATCTTAGCCCAATTGAAAACATATGGGGACTGATGAAGATTGAAGTGGAACGAGCAGCGCCACGAGATAAAGAAAGTCTCGGGTGTACCTGGACGTTTAGTTAAGTGTTTAGATTTAAATGGAGGTTGTATAAGTAAATGAGATGAATTATGTGTTGAAATTTTATATTTCAAGTGATAGAAATAAATACCGTAAAATTATACTTCTGCTTTCTTCTTTCCGGATACTTTCTAGAGAGACTATATAATGATCTCTAAGAAGAAACAGCGATTTGGACGAATCAGTATGAACAGTCAACGAATAGAAAGAGTAAAAACATACACCTACCTTGGTACAAACGTCAATGAAAATTGAGACCATTCCCTAGAAATCAAATGTAGGACAGAGAAAGCAAGATTTGGAGTCGTGGACTCTCACAGACGCTACCTGTAAGAAAATTAAGGCTTTCGAAATGTGGCTTTATCGTCAAATCCTGAAGATATCTTATACCGACACGTTAATAATCAGGACGTCTTATTAGGAATGCAAAAAGAGAAATAACTGTTAACCACAATAAAAACAGCCAAAACCGAACATCTAGTAGCGAGGAACAATGAAAGATATGCATTGCTGCAACTCATTTTACAGGGAGAAGTAGAAGGAAAACAGGAATCAGGAAGGTGAAGGATTTTCTGGCTGAAAAATCTACGTAGTGGTTCAACACAACTACAAATATTTTCAGAGCAGCAGTATGCAAAGTCCAGATGGCAATGATGGTCGCCAACAATCGAAACGGATAGGCACTACAAGAAGAAGATTAACATAACCTAATCTTTTGTTAAATATTCACAAACTTGTCACAGTTAATAATGTTCATAACATGCAGATTATGCACGTACCTCTCCCTTATCGGGAACAAGGAATGTTAAATAATTCTCCTGTTGCAAATAAGTGTTTGTGTAAATTGTTTATCAACTCACTTAGTACACACATACAAATAAACACACTGTATTCAAACATAAATGTATTTACTGGACCGAACTGTGATAAACCTGTGAGCAAGATAAATATACTTGATTTTGTAAATTCAGTTTAGAAAAATATAAAATAAATAAATACACCCCAAATTCCACAAACTGAAAAAAATACCGTATGATTTTAAGCATCTAAAATAAATAACACGAGACCTCAATAACATCTTTTATATTGTTCAATTACACTATACATTTGAATTTTGACTTATACAACCATGAAAATATTGTTTAAGTTTAATTTAAAAATTGTGCTAAATATCCAGTACACAAATAAATAGAGGAGAAAAATTGAAATAAAAGATATATTAATCACAATAATTACAAAATTAAAGGTGGAAATTAAATATTTTTAGTCTAAATTTTATACTTCATACTGCTTGATACACGTCAATTGAATTCAACAGTAAAAATAAGATATAGCATAGTGAAAGACAAAAAGAATGACAAGACTAATATTCAATTTGTATAGTATTTTCCCAGGAGATATGTACAAAATAAACACATTCGGAATAATATAAATAATAAGAGTAAGAATACAGTAATATTAAAAAATAAAAAAACTTGATGAAAAATAATTAATTTTAAACAGAAGTTTTCATAAATGGAGGTAGGGTTCCTACTACCTAATAACAGTTAATACTATGTACATACTACAACAGTATATTAATCCCGGTCCTGACTTCAAGATGGTGCCACTAATACCACAATGACTTTTGAAGGTACCAACCTTCAAATGTCATCTGTCAAAATAAAACACTCGTAGGCCCGGTACTTTATGTCTCGATTAAACAGGAGGTTTAATCGGGACCTCTTTAGGGTCTCTTGCGTTGTAATAAATGCAATTATAATTATTATTATACTTATTTATAATTATAATAATACTTGTAATTGCATTTATTACAACGCAAGAGACCCTAAAGAGGTCCCGATTAAACCTCCGTTAACTAACGGGCTGTTAATCGAGACATAAAGTACCGGGCCGTAGTGTACTATTTTACACACTACATTGGTTTTAATGACGCTATGTTCAAAGCAATGGAAAGATCAGAGTGGAAAAGTTCATTTGAAGATCCAAATGATACCAAAGTTCTGATCGTCCAAATTTGGCAGTTGTCCCGGAAAACAAAAAAGTGTTATGAGATTCCCCATAATTATACCTTTCTAAGTTTACGATAGTTTCAAATCTCTGTCGTACATAATTTTTGAGTAATTCTTTTCCTTCTTCTTTATAAGCAATTTTGCTTGTACATTGGCGAATTGATACCTATACAGGGTGTTTCATTAATAATTGTCCATATAGCAACTGGAGAAACAGCACAAAATACGAAGATTTAACCTAAAACACTTATATAAAATGTGGTTCCTTACTGAGTTACAGGGTGTTTTTTCTAAAAATTTAAAGACTATTTTTGCTCAGCATTTTAAGACTATTCGACGTATCCTTTTCATACTTGGCAGGAAGTATAGGTAGTGTACAAACTACTAAATTATGTTAAACAAACGTTTGTGGCTATTACCAGAGGCGTACGACGGGGGAAAGTGAATAGTTGACCCTTTCCAAATTCTACGCCGCTGGCGAAATTGCTATTTTAGTTCAATTTTTGGATTCTCCAATACTTTCTATGAAAATAATATACTCTTCATTCGTAACGATAAAGTCATTAGTTTTCGAGATCTTTGAAGTTAAAAATGAAACGACACGGTTATTTTGATTAATGTATTGTGTCGCTTCATTTTTAATTTCAAATATCTCGAAAACTAATCATTTTATCGCTACGAATGAAGAGTAAATTATTTACATAAGAAGTATTGCAAAATCAAAAAATTACACTAAAATAGCAATTTCGTCAGTGGCGTAGAATTTGGGAAGGGTCAACCAGCCACTATCCCCTGTCGTACGCCTCTGGTAGTAGCTAGAAACGTTTATTTATCTTAATTTAGTAGGGTGTACAGTACCTACACTTTCTGCCAAGTAGGATAAGGATACGCCAAATGTTTTTAAAGTCCTGGGTACACATAATTTTTAAATTTTAATCATATGAATCATATCATAAATTAATCAAAATAACTGTGCTGTTTCATATTTAACTTCAAATATCTCGAAAACTAATGACTTTATCGTTATCAATGAAGAGTATATTATTTACGTAGAAAGAAAGTATTGGAGAATCTAAAAATGGCACTAAAATAGTAATTCCTCCAGTGGCGTAGAATTTGAGAAGGGTCAACCAGTCACCATCCCCTGTCGTACGCCTCTGGTAGTAGCTAGAAACGTTTGTTTATCATAATTTAGTAGGGTGTCTAGTAGTCGCACTTTTTGCCAAGTATGAAAAAGATACGTCGAATAGTTTTAAAATTCTGAGCAAAAATAGTTTTTAATATTTTAGATAAAACACCCTGTAACTCAGTAAGGAATAAGGAACCACATTTTATTTAAGTGTTTTAGGTTAAATCTTCGTATTTTGTACTAAGGTTTCTCCAGTTACTATATGGACAATTATTAATGAAACACCCTGTATAGAAGGTTGTCACTCCCTCTTTTATGGGGTGTCCGATACTTCTGCCGATTGGTGATTTATCTCTTGCTATTTTGACCACAGGGGCCTCCTTCATGCTTATGTGGTTATGTGGTCTTTATGAATTCTTGACTTCATCTCAGTGTTAATATGTCAATTAAAGAGAGGACCAAAGTGCTATTTTTTCAATACTGAGATATCGACGTCGAAGTGTTCTAAGGTCCTCACTTGTCATCCTAAGAAAAGTACAAGCATTAATATTAGAGGTATAATAACTTCTCATACATGTCGGTGGCTCCACGCTGTACGGCACCATTTTCTTTAGAAAGGTCGTAAGTCCAACGGTTCAAATGTAGCTACTTCTAGACATCTGCATGTGTCCAATTGTGTGCTTTTATTGTGAGTGATAAAAGTCGATTGTAGTATATTAAAATGGAAGAAAATCAGAAGTGGTTCGTTTGGCAGTGAGCAGAAACGCTTAAAATCAGTTAAAGCGTCATACAAAACATGCAAACTTACTGAAGTACATAGTTACAAAAAAATATCCCAACTAACAAGTTTGAAATACAAACTTAATGATTTTCCATTATAACTTTGTGTATTTTGTGTAGATCGCACGCAAATGCAAGTTGAACTGTAAAGATATTACATACGAAAGGAGACATTCTCTTTTTGAAAAGTTCTACCAAGAAGATGCTAAAACACAAGGATGTTTTCTAATGAGGATTTCAAGTAGTTGCGGTGTTCAAAGAAGACGTCATGGTTTGTATGAGGATGAGTAAGACACCCGACATCAAGCAACAATATGCTATCCACTTCCCAATGGTAATGGAAAATGTTGTGAGCATATAAGAAAATCTTTCCAAGATATATACTTTTGGTGTTCTAATGTCCTTGGAAAACAAGACGAGGACAGTCTTCTGTAACGAGATTCCTGATAGTCCCGCTGAACAAGGGGCTAGTAGTTTCTTTAACTGACCGATACCATTCTTCGGCGTTTCGAAAACCCTCTTCGACAATGGCAAGGGGACAATAGCTAATTAAACCCATCAATGTTGTTTTGAAGCTATTTCCTTGTGGCATTTTTATGATTAACTATTTAGATGGGAAATAAGCCACAATTAAAATGAAAAAATAATTGTATTAACGTTTCGAAGCCCAAATCGGGTTTCGTTGTCAAAATACAAAATACTATTAAAATAAACAAAAATGTTGTTAATAAGTAAAAAAATTCTTCTAATAATTTATTTAATCTGACTCATTTATATTGGCAATTCAGACGTATATTATACATTTTAAAGTAGAAGACTTTAAAATGATATCGCCAATATTTATGAGTTGCGTTCCTGGGACGACTTTACTAAAAGATAGTTCTCTAGATCTACTAAAAGATTAGATCTGTCTTTAAAAAGACAATCAAATGCAACGATGACAGTAAAATTCTCGCGTTAGAGATTCCATAGTAAATCACATAAATAATTCCATAAACATATTAAAGTCAGAATTTGGTATTAGTTTTTTGAAAGTAAATTAAATGTAAGACCAAATACTTACGATGTCGGGATAGTATCACGAGGTTTTTTCCTGGTTTTCCCTCGTGATTTACTATGGAATCTCTAACGAGAGAATTTTACTGTCATCGTTGCATTTGATTGTCTTTTTAAAGACAGATCACATGCTATGATTTTTTTGTGACGGATATTCTTGATTTTGGATTGATTTCATGTAATCGAATGAACTATCTTTTATAGTAAAGTCGTCCCAGGAACGTAACTCATAAATATTGGCGATATCATGTTAAAGTCTTCTACTTTAAAATGTATAATATACGTCTGAATTGCCAATATAAATGAGTCAGATTAAATAAATTATTAGAAGATTTTTTTACTTAGCAAAAACATTTTTGTTTATTTTAATAGTATTTTGTATTTTGAAAACGAAACCCGATTTGGGCTTCGAAACGTTAATAAAATTATTTTTTCAATTTAATTGTGGCTTATTTCCCATCTAAATAGTTAATCATAAACCCATCAAATGTCCATCAAATGAACTTTTCAGAGCAGCCACCTCTAAAGTCCGAATAGCTATAATGATTGCCGACCTCCGTCGCAGAGATGGCACTTGAAGAAGAAGAATGTTAAGAAAAATACGTCGAAGCAAAAAATGAAGAGAAAAGAAAAATCTTTGTGGAGAATTGCAAAAAAGCAGAGAATATGTACACAAGACTAACGTATAGGTATACATACAGTCGGAAAAATGAAAGAATACCCATGAACGATCACATCAATCACTTATTTTGTATTTGCTGTCATTTTATATAAATAACAAACGTTTGTTATAGAAAAAGATAGCAAATACAAAATAAGTGATTGATGTGATCGTTCATGGGTATTCTTTAATTTTTCAGACTGTATAAAACACTGGAGTGACTTTTTCGCCAATTTTCTTATCCGCGAATGTTCCCATTTAAATGTATGCTACAAATATATCACCTATAATAAAGACAATAAAAATATTACACATATATGTACCATATTATCTTTTTTATAGTATTCATACATAAAAAAAATCAAAGTAGATATAATTTCTACTTTGTTACTTGTCAAACTTTTTGAAAACCACGCGCCGAAAATCAGATTTTAATCAAAAAGAAACAGTACGAAGTATTGAACAACTCTAAGCACTCCAATGACACTACACATTTTTTTAGACTATATATTTATATTCGATACTAAATGCTATCTACTGCTAGATATAACTTAGTCTATTTTAATTTCACAATGCTTAGAACCTCAGAGTTATGAACAATTTGTATATACCCTTTGTACCTTTTTAATGTCAATTAGAAACATCTGGACGTTATTCGTAAGAGGGCGAAATATTTATTGATTTCGTTCTTTTTGTGGATAAAGGATACTATAATAGTTTTGACATTTTAATAATGAATTTAATATAATACTTTATTTAAATAATAAGTGCAATAAAAAATTTATTTCTTTTGCAAGAATGAAACTAGTTTTGAACGCCTCAAAGGCATAAGTTGTTATAAAACCATATACATAACTATTTTCAGAACATAAATTTTAATATTCTATTTTAGTTAGGAGTAAGCCACAATTTTAGTTTGAAATTACCTTTATTTGACGTTTCGACTGCCACTTCGGAAATCGTTATAAATGGGTATTTAATAATAAATTTTAAATACCCGATTCTATCGTTACAAAATGCATTTTGAAACGTCACTGCGTCTAAAAAGTTAAATTTGTTGATCACGATTTCACCTTTGCCTAGACACTTAACAAATTGATGTGAGGATTTGACAATAACTGGAAGAACTGTGTATCAGCTTCGTAGATGCCACTTTATCTGTTTAGAGAACAACATAATTTTAGATTAGTCGATATATTGTATATCTCAGCAGCCAAAAAAAAAACAAAATAAGAAAATCTACGGTTTCGTTTTGATTTAAATCTGTCTCCCTCTATCCTCCGATAGTACTATTTCTAGGTCTACCTGTTGTCAAGGAGGCTCTGAGGACGGACAAATTTACACCAACACGACCATAGTTTCTCGATATAAATTAAAACTATTTATATCGCAGTATGGATAGAACTAACAGGGAATAAGTGAATCGAGTAGAAATTCATTTCTCTCAAAAAAAAAGCAGTTCAACTTTCTACATATTTGGAATTAGCAAGTTTTGTAAAAGATATTAAACATTACAGGGGAGAATTGTGTCAATGGTTTCAGACTTGTATAAAAGGTAGAATGTATATATGTTACCGTTAAAACCCGATTTCAGTTAAAACCTGAATTTACTAGGAAAAACTAGTTTTAACTAAGCACTTTAGACAATTCTAGTTTTAACTAGTCAAAACTAGATTTAACTGCTACATTCAGTTAAAACTAGAAATCCCGAACGGATTTCATTTAGAGTAGATTATACTAGTTCAAAGTTGTTTTTTTTTTTGAAGAGCAGAGATATAAGAACGTGAAAAGAACGTGTTTTGGAAATGATTTTACAAATGAAAGAGACAGAGAAGAAAAAAAGTCACTACAATTTTGTGACCAAAAGCATATTATATAATAAATTAATGGTCGAAGTACAAGATGCGGAACTGTCTGCTAAGAAAACAACATTACAAAATCAAAGACTAAAATGATTTAGAATTGTTGAAGTTGGCGAAATAAAAAAGTTGGCTTAAAAAATAAAATTGATCCCATCAAATATTATGTACCTGTCGAAAATATTTTTGGCATAATTGAAGCAGCCCATGTTGCTATTTTTCATGGAAATCGGGATAGGTTGAAGACTGAAACCGCCAGGAAATAAGCAAATATAACTTTTTATTGATATGATCAATACTTTTATACCAATGTGTGAAACCTGCCAACGGAAGAAGAGTAAAAATATAAAAACAAAACGTAAGAGGTCTTGTGTCCAAACCTATATTGCATTCAGAAATGAATAGTCGCTGTCAGGTAGATTTGATCTATATGCAATCACAAGAGAATCGCATATAAACTACTCTAAATGAAATCCGTTCGCGATTTCTAGTTTTAACTGAATTTAGCAGTCAAATCTAGTTTTGACTAGTTAAAACTAGAATTGTCTAAAGCACTTAGTTAAAACTAGTTTTTCCTAGTAAATTCGGGTTTTAACTGAAATCGGGTTTTAACGGTAACATATGCACTGCTTCACTAAAAACATGAGTAGTAGAATTTAGAAGCAGTATATAGGTAGAAAATAAGTGCATATTTCCCTCCTATATGAGTCGCTAGACAGCAAAGACAAATTAGAACGACTCGAAAGCCATATGAGTCAAGCAGCAACAAGAAAGTTCTATCACCAAATGAATATTAGAAAAAAATTCGCTTACCAACAAAGAGGATATTCTGTTACGATGGGTAAGGCACTTTTGAAAGTTGCTGGAAGGGGTACCTAGTAACAATATAAAACTGGAGTACCTAAATGAGGAATTTGTGGAATCCCCATTGATAGGAGAATCCCTAAAGGCAGCGATGACACCACAGCAGAGTTATTTAAACACGGTGGAGAGCAGATCATCAAGGTGATTGCAAAAATTAGTTAGTAAAATTTGGTCTGAGGAGCAAATTCCTGAGGAATGGAGCTTATGCTTAATATGCCCGTTACACAAAAAGGTTAACCAATTAGAATGCAATAATTACCGCCGAATAACTCTCCCAAATACAGCATACAAGATATTGTCAAACATTTTGCATGAGAGAGTGAAGCCTTAGACCGAAGCGTTCATACGAGAATACCAGAGGTTTCAGACCTGGACGTTCAACTATACGACAAATTTATTATATGCAGCCGACAGTGGCGAATCTAGACATTTGCCTTGGGAAGTGAAAGGACCTCGCAAAAACCTTATGGGAAATGGCTCTCTGTCAAATGCTCTGAAACATTGGGTTCTGGTAGTCCTTGATGTGTAGAACAAAAGACTCAATGGGCGCATAGCTCCAAAAATCATGGTTTAAAGATATAAGCCTCTGAAGTTATAGGTACAGTGAGGACGTTTGAGTTGGAATAAATTCATTTTCTCGAGAATGGGCGACTCCGGAGATAAATTACAAATCAGGTCGATTTTTATTTTTAAATTATAATTTTTTGGCATATATATCATACTAGTGACGTCATCCATCTAGGCGTGATGACGCAATCGACGATTTTTTAAAATAAGAATAGGGCTCGTGTGATAGCTCATTGAAAGGTTATTAAATTCTCTATTCAATAATATAAACGTTAACAATATTATTTATACAGGGTGCCCAAAATTTTTTTTAATTAAATTAATTGAGACAAAAAGAAGAATGGATATAATTTATTTAATTCTAAATACATTTTACTGTTGTCCGAAACCAGGAAAAAATGTTTATTTGATAAATAAATATTGTTTTTCGCTTAAATTCGATATTAAATCTGCCACCCACCTGCCTCTTAGCAGTTTGAAAATTTAGTTTAAGAGAAAGGGGTCGTGTGATAGCTTATTTGAAAGGTTATTTCATTCTCTATTCGCTAATATAAACATTAACATAATTATTTATACAGGGTGCCCAACATTTTTTTTAAATTAAATTAATTGAGATCAAAATAAGAATGTATATAATTTATTTAATTCGAAATACATTTTACTGCTGTCAGAAAACAGAAAAAAATTTAATTTGAAAAATAAACATTGCTTTTCGCTTAAATTAAATGTTCAAACTGATAAGAGGCAGGTGGGTGGCAGCTTTATTATTAAATTTAAGCAAAAAATAATATTTATTTATCAAATAATTTAATTCAAAAAAATTTTTTGGGCACCCTGTATAATTAAGGATGTTAATGTTTATATTACTGAATATAAAATTGAATAATCTTTCAAATCAGCTATCACACGACCCCTATTCTTATTTAAAAAAAATCGTCGCCCATTCTCGAGAAAATGAATTTATTCCAACTCAAACGTCCTCACTGTACCTATAACTTCAGAGGCTTATATCTTAAAACCATGATTTTTGGAGCTATGTGCCCATTAAGTCTTTTGTTCTACACATCAAGGACTACCAAAACCCAAAGTTTCAGAGCATTTGACAGAGAGCCATTTC
Source organism: Diabrotica virgifera virgifera (assembly GCF_917563875.1). NCBI lineage: Eukaryota > Metazoa > Arthropoda > Insecta > Coleoptera > Chrysomelidae > Diabrotica > Diabrotica virgifera. Next base: position 35,857,467 of record NC_065448.1, read on the forward strand.
CCATAAGGTTTCTGCGGGGTCCTTTGCCCTAGGGGGCAACATTCAATAAAACACCAACCAAAAGACATAGATAAGATAAAATCAAACTACATAAAAGACATAAATAATATCTTATATGCATTAAGTTTCCTTAATTTTTCTAACTAGCGTGTTTATTGGGTTGAATTTGTCTACCTGTGGTTTAAGTTTCATGCCAGATAATATATTTTTATGTTTAAACAATTTTTTTTTCTTTAATTTTGGACCTTGTTAGGGGGGAAATTTCCCGTAGATCCGCCACTGGTAGCCGATATGTGGCAATAATTTTGAATAGAATCACTGTCCTAAAAAATCGTTAACAATATATAAACAATATTAACACAATTGATGGTTTTTGAGAAAAATATTGCTCGAAGGTTTTCAAAAACCCTGTCATATGTATATTGACGTAACTTCACAGGAAAAATTTTCATTGGATTAAGGTCGATATAGAGTATATTAAAAAAAAATTAATGAGTACTTAAATATCTACTTTCATGTATTTTTTAATTAGAAAAATATTAAAGCAAGTACTAGAATTTTCTGTGTTTCATTTCAAATGTTGACCCCTTACACTAACATTAAATTGAAATGTTACCACCTCCTTATCTGTGAGCATTACACAAATTGTTGGGGCGCTACCGTAGCCTGTTTTTATGCAATTTATAAGGGCATCAGTTCGTGATTTTGATAGAGGATCCTTGTGGGATCGGTACTCACCGGAGGGACAGCAGACATTCGGATACAATAAGCGTCTCTTTGTAAAGACAATGAAGTCAACTTTACTAAGTAACAATATATTTACTCAACACATTCCACTATAATCTGATTGCTAAATCAACCATGCCCATGGCCTTAGCTTTCGAGGCATAAATAAACACAAATTCCTAATTATTAATTATTGATGAGCAGATTCAGGCTGAAAACTTTGGACGACATAAACGTCCTAGAAAAAAGACTGGGAATTCTCTGCCATACACATTAAGGACGTAAACGCAAAGTTTGGGGCCAATGTGTTTTAAATGCATTCATTCTTTTCAAATCCTGAGAAAACTAATAAGTATTTTTGAAAAATTTAAACGTAAAATGAAAGATCGCATTATGGTGGGGAGCCCAAGCGAGGATTTTTGCAGTTACTCGAGCGCGTCAGATTATTACATGGGGAGAAACCTTGTACCCTGAAAATGTACCTCTACCATATATTGGCTCTTAATGCAGGGGAGTTCGTTAAGGGGGGGCCGAAGAAAACAATCTATCCGTAGAAAAACTCGAAATCGTCAGATTAAAATAAGGTAAATTAAGTACATGCAAAACAGTGTATATTTCAAAAATCTGACGATTTGAGCGGGGCGTAAGAAAATGGGTGAGTCCCAAAGTTTCACAAGGAAAAAGCGAATATTTCACGAAATGAATGACAGATCGAGAAACTAAAAAATATGTGCTTAATATTTTTCAAAAATCTATCGAATGATACCAAACACGACTTCCCACGGAGAGGGGTGGGGGTAAATTTAAAATTTTAAATACAAATCCCGCGATATTTCGCGAAAAATACACTTATTCAATATTTTTGAAAAATCTATCGAATGGCACCAAACACGACCCCCGCGGAAATGGGGTGGGGGGTTACTTTAAAATCTTAAATGGGAGCCCCCATTTTTTATTGCAGATTTGGATTCCTTACGTAAAAATAAGTAACTTTTATAAGAGACATTTTTTCGAATTATGGATAGATGGCGCTATAATCTAAAAAGACGATTTTTGGAAATGGAAAATTAAATTAAAAATGGACAAGTCCCCACTACAATGGAAAACTTTACTTAACTTTTTTTGGTTTTAGGACCTAATCTTCACAACCCAATAGGTCCCCATAACGCTCGAGTGACTGCACATTTAGCATACTTTGCTCCCCTACCATTATTACCGAGGGCCGAAAGTCACTGAAAACTTCTATAATGTTTATTTTAACAAGTTACAGGGGTAAAAAAAAAGAGAAAATTTAGTGTGATTTTTAATTTCAAATGTTATTCAAAAGAAACTTTTTGGTCATTCTAAGGGACTTTTTACAAATGGAATTTTTTTAATAAAAATTAATGAATAGACACTCCCATTAATAGTGATTATTCTTATTATCGTGATTCCTATTAATCGAGCGGTTCCGCAACTGTTGGGAATTCATTTTCTGAAGGTGGCGCTACTTGCGGAACGTGTTACGGAACGGTCGCCATGACAGTGAGCCCATTTTAATTCCGCTACCTACGTCCAACGTAAGCTACTTTTGTGAATTTGTCAATAGACTTGTTGAAAGATGGCGTCAAGTATTAATTATAAATTGGAAAATAGCGCAGACAGTAAACAATCCATTATCTTTCACCATTGTTATGAAGTAAAAAACAATTTATTGTGCAGGGGCAAGTATATAACCTCACATATAACAGAACGTGCTAGGCTGTCACGAATTTAGGGATCAGACCGTTCACAAGACGAAACACAACGGTTACCGCTCCATCGGGAACTGCTCCCTCACTTTTTCATCTCCTGAATGCGACCAATAATGCAACTTTTGCATCGAGTGCATCATGTCAGTGTAAAGGATTAATAGAAAGAATGAAACACAAAAAACATATTTAACAATTCAACATCAATATATTTCTAATTAATAATAGACTTTATTGTAAATGTCATTATCAAAATGTCACTCGATGTACTTTGAATTTTCGGTAATTACTTTTCGACAACTTAATATTTTTCAATAGATATTTACAATGTCTGCCAATCAGGCGTATTCTTTAACTACAAATCGAATAGAAATTAGTCAAAGCGAATAGAGGTCAGCTAGTCGGATCGGAATTTGTAGGAATTGGTATTCTGTAACTCATCTCGACCTCTTACTATCGGAACGTTGGGTAGAAATTAATTTCGACTAGACAAGTCCTGTCGAGATCACATTTCGACATCATAATAATTGGTCTTGACGCTTGCGCATCGGCATTATTATTGTTGTTTTGGCGTTTATTTGTTAAATTAATTAGCGACTTTAGTCTGTGTTGTTATTTATTTAGATACTTGTGTGTTTAATTGTATACTGGGTGTTTCATTAATAATTGTCCAAATCGTAACTGGAGAAACCTTGCGCCACTGTTCAGCATGTTTTTTTATTCATTGTTTTTACATAAATCATCCTTTTGTCTCATTGCGATAAAGTAAGTAGTTTTCAAGTTACAGTCAAACCTGCCATATCCGGATCAATGTGGCGACAGACCGATCCGGATATGATATAATCCGGATATCAAGACCACTACTTCTTTTATAGTCTCTGAAACGTTTTCTCCTTCATACATTCCAGTAATCAACGCCGTCAATAACTTTCGTCGATAGACACGTTTTATAGATTCTATAATACATTATTTCGCCATCTTTTAGTTCTTCTTTTAGTGAGTTGTCCAACAGCAGGACTGCCTTTCTCGGTAAATTTCGGTAGATCCGGACGGCGCAGAACCGTCCGGATATGGGGAGGTCCGGATATGACAGGTCCGGATATGGCAGGTTGTACTGTATTTGCATTTAAAGATAGTGCATTCCAAAAGACTACAGTTTGTCTAATTTACTTAACATTGCACGTCATTATCTATGTCAGAGATCTAAGTTGACATTGTTGCCAAAGAATAAAAAAAGTCCTGAGTCTATTTTAAATCAAATAGATCACGTAATTATTGCAAACTTGGATTATACAACAAAACAAATTAATATTCAATGTAAATAAATAAAAACATTAGAAATAGAAAACTAGAATTAAGTTATAATCTTACCTTAAAGTAAATAATAAAAACAATAAATATAATAAAACAAATAGCTACCTCAAGTCAAGAATAAAAACAAATGCAAAATGTCAATACCGCAACTGTCAAATAAATGTTACCAATTTATGGCAAAATGTCACCTTCGTTCGATTACAGTTTAGTTACAGTGTGTTCCGAACAAATGTTCTTCATAAAAACGCTTTATAATTCATTTATACAAATTAAAATAACATATTATTGTGTACTTCTTTAAATTAACATTAATAGAAATCTTCACATATTATTTCTACGCGTACATAATAAAATATGTCTAGTGGCTGTAATTCCAGTGTACTCGGCAAAAGGATTCTAAAAATGAACACACCTACCGCCTAAATATTTCGTGTTGGTATCATGTGACGCCACGGGTAGCACGTGAGGCGGATGACGTGCAACGGTAAATAAATTAGATGGAGTATATGTATTTCAAACTACATTCAATAAGATTATGTGTCTAAAATACATAATTTTATTAAATCCATTACATTAAAATGCAAATAACTTGTAAACTACTTACTCTATCGCATTAAGACAAAAGGATGATATTTACGTAAAAAGTAACGAAGAATCAAAAAAAGAATGTGTGTGTTTTTTGTACGCACGTAAGAAGAAATTCTTCTATTATATAATAGGTAATTTAAACGAAGTAAATATACTTAACAGGTTATTTGTATTTTATTTAAAAATCAAACAAACTTTCTTATCTACCACTTTCAAAAAATTTTTATGAAAACAATCAAAAATAAAAAAAAATATGAATCGCCCAGGATTTGAACCCGCGTCATTCCAATCTCAGAGCTAACGCATTACCAACTACTCCAGCGAGGTCCTTGTAATTGACATGTAAGTTTCGGATATAATTACACAACACGGCGACATATAGTGTAAAAATGTTATGCTTACATAATATTTTATTATTTTACTACAGAGAAACACAAATCCAAAAACACAAGAATTATAATAAATAATACATTTCCTAAAAACACTAATATATTCTTTTAATGATTTATTTGCACGGTTACAGATACATACATACCAACTTGAAAGATTAGCAATGAACTACATACTGTCTGCGCAGGCGCGCAGATTTATGTACAATTTTACCCTCAATCGAATCGCGCCTAAAGAAGAAATTACTATTACGACAGTGTCGTAGATTGTAAGGGGGGAAAAGGGGCGAAAAGGAAGTATATATCCCTACAGCACACCTCTGGTAACAGCGGAAACTATCCTTTAACACTATTAAAGTATCCTAACATGTGTAAACTGTGTGTCAAGTTTGAACAAAAAGTATTAAAAGGTGCTTTAACAGTGGGCTAAAATCCTTTTAGAACATTTGTAATAAAACACTCTCGGTAAGGAAGAATATTTTAGTTAAGTATTTTAGGTTAAATCTTCGTGTTTTGTGCTAGGGTTTCTCCAGTTACGATATGGACAATTGTTAATGAAACACCCTGTATACCAATAATTATAGAGCATCAAGGTTAATAAGAAATCATTAAACATTTTAAGAATTGCTACTCTAATTAATTTATTGGTAGAAGGTGTAGATTTGAACGTATCTAGTGTGTTTCAAACGAAAGACCAAAATTTTTCTTATGGAAAAACTTACTTTTACCATGCAATAATATTTTACGTTCAAAGATAAAGTCTACTATGTAATTTAAATGCTCAGCGACGTTTTTTCTTTGGTGTTCGTGTTCCCAATCGGTGTTCCACTTGTCATTTTTATTCTTTGTTGTGTTGAAATTTGTCAAAATTTGCAACGCAGTGTTGCCACTTCCTCCTGAGCGAGTCAAATAGAAGTTGGCGTTTTCTATTTACACTGATTACGATGTGAGTTACAAAATGCCAATACAAACACGAAAATGACACGATAAATATCCAACATTCCGATTTCGGATAATTACGATTCGACTTGGTCATTTCGATTCGATTTGTTAAAAGTTACAGAATAGGGCTGAATACCATTATTAAAATTAAAGCTGGGGGTGCGCAAAGATTTCATAGAAAATCACGAAGTGATGTTAATAATTGAAATAAAAATGGTCGGGATAAGACATGCCTACTAGGATTATTCAATCTCTTAAAGAGTTTTTCTAAGCATATATCATAAAAGTATTTACAACCGCATTTCATGTGTACTTTTTACTATTTTGAATTAATTTAAGAGACAGAATAATATTTTTTTAAATATATTTTCATATATAAATAGACTGTTATCTGTTAAAAAACTCTAAAAATTCATATACATGGAATTAAATCTCTTGTTCTGCTTTCTTCAGTAATAAATTACAGACACATTTGATATATTGCGAAATGTAACAATCAAATGCCCCTTTTTATACAATAATCGGAAGTTAAAAAAGTTGTGCCTTTACAAATTGTCTTCTAGAAAACAAAGGACAACATATATTATATCTTTCCTGTCCTCACACAACATACATAAATTAAGTGTCTCCTTAAAAATTGTATTTTCTACAATAGAAAAGAACAACTCGGAGGATATGGATAACACAACGAATGTCACGTTTTGACAGCTGCAATTTGCCACTGACTGGTTGCGTTTGGATAATTGACCGTTCGTGTTTTACACACACATTCACTATGAGATCACACTTTGCCGCGCGTTACCAAAGTCTGTATGTAACGCACTTACCTGCAGATTGTGGACTCGACTATGAAAGTCTCGGCCTTTTCGTCACCTCACCCTCCTCATCTTCTTCGTCCGAGTCACCACCCTCGTAATCTACTAAACCCTAAAAATGTTGAGTGTGGATTAATAACAACGTACCTTATTCAAATTTGTCAATAAATAGCAACTACTTATGCCATATACCTTGTATGACGTCAATATACAGAAAAATTATTGAAATGAATGAGTTATGAGAGCAAAATTTCATTTGACACGTTTAACACCATGTCAGTCTGAGACTGTGCGTCTATGCTCTCTGTGCGTCTGTACTCTTTGTGCTCTCTATGTGGATCTTTAAATGTTAGGTAGAATCCTCTTTCACAAGTACCTTCTTTTCAATTTTCTTTTTTAGTTTAATGAATTGGTTGCCCTATACACACGTCCATAGGTGTGTTTCGGCTTCCTGTTAGGATGCTAAGTACACCTATAGTCGTGCTGTGTATGTATTCTGATCTAAAAATGCTTTCAAAGTCGATGTTGCGTATACAAGTCAGTTTGTAATTAACTAGTTTTGATGGGAAATAAGCCACAATTTTATTAAAAATATGATTTTATTAACGTTTCGACGCCCAAATCGGGTGTCGTCGTCAAAATACAAAAAATATTAATGAAATAAACAAAAATGTTGTTGCTTAGTAAAAAAATTCTTCTAATAATTTATTTAATCTGACTCATTTATATTGGCAATTCAGACATGTATTATACATTTTAAAGTAGAAGACTTTAAAATGATATTGCCAATATTTATGAGTTGCCTTCCTGGGACGACTTTACTGAAAGATAGTTCATTCGATTACATGAAATCAATCCCAACTCAAGAATATCCGTCACAAAAAATCATAACATGTGATCTGTCTTTAAAAAGACAACCACATGCAATGGTGACAGTAAAATTATCGCGCTAGAGATTCCATAGTAAATCACGAGGGAAAACCAGGAAAAAACATCGTAATACTATCCCGACATCGTAAGTATTAGGTCTTAATATGTACATGTTATTTTAAATTATAAATAGTATTAATAATACACAGATATATAAAAAATACTAAAATATAAAATATGCACTAACTCGATATGTTATGGACTTACTAATCCTGGTATTTTCTTTCTATTAACTTCCTCTTTTAGTATGGGTAACCACATCCTCCTGCATTCTACCGAGGAATTTGCGACACAATTGGTTTCATTTAGCATAATTAAAGCCGCTTCTTTGATTTTCCTCTTTTTACTATCTGTTTCTTTCAGGACTATTCTTGAATCTCTAAATGAACTCTATGTTCATTATCCCATGCGTGTTGACATATTTAGGATCTATCAAATTATTTATTTTTAATATAAGACTAATGTTCACTTATTCTAACGTTTAATGGTCTTGATGTTTCACCTAAATAAAATTGTTCGCATTCACAAGGTATTTTATAAATACAATTCTTTGTTCTTTCTTGTTCACTGTTAGGTTTAGTTTTAGATAGAATAGATCTCAACGTGTTTGTTGTTTTGAATGTTGTTGAAATGTTGAATTTATTTCCTATTGTTTTAAGTTTCTCCGATAGTCAGTCCTTTTATATATGGTATTGATATTTTCCTCATATTATTTCTTGTGAATGCTATAGGATCCCGTTCTAAGTTGTTCTGTTCCATTCGATCCAATCTTGACAATTCCTTATTTATAAACGATAATCGTTTTTTAATAAAACTGGTTTTTTCCTGGTTTTCCCTCGTGATTTACTATGGAATCTCTAGCGCGAGAATTTTACTGCCACCATTGCATGTGGTTGTCTTTTTAAAGACAGATCACATGTTATGATTTTTTGTGACGGATATTCTTGAGTTGGGGTTGATTTCATGTAATCGAATGAACTATCTTTCAATAAAGTCCTCCCAGGAACACAACTCATAAATATTGGCAATATCATTTTAAAGTCTTTGTACAATAAATATATTATACACGGCTCACTAAAATAATTAGTTACGCCCCTGTACTACTGATTACTTAAAATTCAAGTAGTATTTATGTAACCTTTCTGGAAACTCCAGGTTATTGTTGAGACTCGCATTTGAACCCCTCGCCGGGGCAGATCGTCAAAAGCTTCCTAACGAGAATCATCTCTAATCTATCGACGCTCCCGCTATTCGTAAAAAGGCCGCATTTTACCGGCTTTTTTTGCTATCGTTTTATACCGCTCAGATAATTCAATCTGCTCAGTATTATCGACGATGATTTATTTAGCGTATTAGTGAGTGCCTTACAAATGAACCAAATGGATTATGGAATTCAATCAGAGCTCTGATGTGACACGTCATCAAGGAATAAAACTGTAAGTACTCTACATGTATGTGAACATAACTTATTAGTCGTGATACTGTATGCATTTTGAACCATATACCTCTCGTAGCAAATATTCTTTGTGCCATTTATGCAGATAATACTTTAAATTACATATGAAAAATCGTTATCTACTCTTAACCAGCTTACCTATGGGAATATACTCTATAACCGTACAATAAGTATAGGTTACTATTGTTAAGGATACTTTACGTATTGCCTAAACATTTCTGTTCCATCGAGCCGTATCATATTAATTATTTATTAATTAAATCCTCAAGGTCCTTCGTATTTGCATATTTTGATAATCTCTATTCTGAGAATAACGGTTTTTCATTTATAGTGTCTTTCTGTTGCATTTGGAAATTTCCAAGCCACGCCGCCCCGGCACAAAAATAAAATATTCCTCTCTTTCTGCACTCAAATTCTCAGTATTTAACCCAGCACGTCTCTACAATAGCTGGTAGGTTGTTAAGCCCGGTCTACACGTGCAATTTCAGAAACTACTTGCTTTGTTCAAATAAAGGAGTCGTTTTGTTTGTATGAAAAAATATTTGCATATATTACATTATTTTATTTTCGTAAATATATTTTTCTGTTTATAGTATACAAAAAGTGTACTCATTTCTTGGCTGATAGTACGGGTGTTATAATTTTAACATTGTTTGTTCAACCTTTTGATTTAAATTAAATTTATAATTTTGAATCCGATTAAGCCTGGTTCACAGGTTACAAAAATTATTAAAAATAATTTTGTTTTCTTGCATAAATTGTAAGTTTTTGCTACATTTAGCTTCGCTTAAGCTCATTTTACACTTCTAGAAAACTATAGAAAATAAATAATTGTTTTTTCCTTCAATTTAATTAATTTAAATACTTGTTAAGGGTGTCTCACACTTGCTGAAAAATACCCATTTTGGAAAATTGCATATATTTTGAAATTTTATAGTTTTGCATTTCATATACTAATCTGCGCTCATACAGGGTGATACTATTAAGCCAATCTCACACTATTAAACGTGTAATATATAATATATTGTACATATTCTCTCATTTTCGCATCGATTTATAGGTTTAGACATTTGCAAATAATCTATCTAATCTCACATTCTCGCAACATGGCTGACCGATCAAAATATAACCGACAGAGGCTCACCGCAAAACTTGATATAACCAAGTTGGCTGATTCGGTTCCCACAACTCTTAATTCTCTAAACAAATATAAAATTCGTGAAATAATTTCACAACTCAAACATTCTTACGGACTTTTCCGCGATGCTCAAAATGTGCTGGAGACGATCCCCGAGGAACCTACCCCCTCTACTGATTCCTCTGTGGTTTTTGATAAATATTTGGATACAATTTCTCTATTGGAAGAAAGGTTAGAGGTCATTGAAAGTTCTAATGTGACTGCTACCCCCTCCCTCCAATTTGACCCTAATTCTTCTCTAACCTCACAGTCTATGGCTAGGCAACGAACAGTAAACCTCCCTCGTATTCAGTTAAAACCATTTAGTGGCTTAGTTACTGAATACAATTCATTCATTGAGACCTTTGATACAATAATAGGATCTGATACTACATTAAGTGATCTGGAAAAACTCATTTACCTCAAAAGTTTTCTAACTTCCGAGCCTTTGACGCTTCTCGAGCATATCCCACTCACAGGTGACAATTACAAAATAGCCCGGGATAACCTGACACAAAGGTACGCCAACTCTAAATCGCTTATCAAAACTCTCATCTCTCAAATTCTTGATGCGCCTCCTATTTCTGGAAACGCAAATCACTCACAATTAAGAAATTTTCATACGGTCATGTCAAATAATTTCAAGGCCCTATTGAACTTGAATAGGCCCCCTTCAGATCTCTTGCATTTACTTCTCATACATATCGCTACTCAGAAACTCGACGCACCTACCATTAGGGCTCTTGAGTTCCAATCCGGTGGTAGCCAAGCTACCCCTGATTTTGTCCATTTTCTAGGGGAAATCGAGACACGCGTTGTTCATCTTGAGAATATTCAATCTCAATCAAAACCAAAATCGACTACTACTTCCAGACACTCTTTACACCTAGCCTCAGACACTTCTACCAGTAACCTTTCGCCTCGCTTAGGTCCTAAGAAATGTTCCTATTGCAACGACTCTCACTCGATCTACTCTTGTCCTCAGTTCAAGCAGTTGAATTCTAAAGAACGTTTTAGTTTTGTCAAACAAAATAAATTTTGTATTAATTGTCTTGGGTCTCACATGCTCGATCAGTGTAAATCCAAATTCTCTTGCATAGTTTGTAAATTTCGTCATCACACGTTGCTCCATTTCGACAAAACGGGTCATAGTAACCCTTCCGCGGCTGTTGGCCAACACAACTCAAATAATCATAATAAAACCGCTATCTCAAATAACTCCCATATACAGGGTAATTCACAACAGGGGCCCTCACATGTTAGAGCTCCTGAAACGGAAGTTAATCTTCAAAATTCGACTCCACATTCAATGGCTCTATCTGCAGCCTCGCTTGATAATCATTTGGTGTTACTAAGCACACTCCAGGTCTATCTTGTCGCTCCTAGCGGCAAGAGGGTCTTCGCAAAGGCACTTTTAGACTCGGCCTCACAGGTTTCATTTATTAGTGCTGACCTCGTAAAGGAACTGTCACTCACCACTAGAGATGGAAAATTACGGGTCAACGGAATTAACTCCACCTCATCCTCGTCTCAATCTATTGTAGATACAACAATTTTCGCTGTCGCTAACGACGTTCCTTTTGACATCTCGTGCTCTGTACTCCCAAAGATAACAAATCCGCTTCCTCAAATTTCTATTTTAGCGAGCAAACTAAACATACCCTCAGAGATACCATTAGGTGATCCGATGTTCCATGTAACATCCCCAATTGGTATCCTGCTCGGTGCAGACCTGTATAACGATATCATTCAACCTGAAATAATTCGTTTGGGAAAAGGTCTTCCCGTTCTTCAACGCACTCTACTCGGGTACACGATATCAGGGTCAGTTCCAGACTTTGCTCTTAAGTCGAAAAATACTAAAAAGGCTTTGGAATTTTATTCAAACTCTCTCGTTACTTGTTGTTCTCATAACACTCCTTCCGCCGTAAATGAGCCGGTAGTGTCCAACGAGGAACTATTCGATCATTTACAAAAATTCTGGGAGCTGGAAGAAGCCGCTCCTCAGAACACCGATCTCGTTAATGATCACCCCGCTGAAATTAATTTTGTAAAACATGTTAATGTTCTCCCCAATGGACGATATGAGTCCACACTCAATCTCAAACTCCCTATCGAAGATATAGACATGGGAAATTCGTTTCTCTCGGCAAAAAGACGTTTTCTAAGTCTCGAGAAACGTTTTCAACTCAACCCTGATTTATTGGAAAAGTATCAGGACATTATATCGGAATATCTCAATAACGGACAAATAATTCAAGTGCCGTTAAAAATGCTAAATGACTCAGGTAAACCTAATTACTTTCTCCCTCACTTTCCCGTTTTCAAATCCAACTCTACTACTTCCACTCGTATAGTTTTCGATCCAAACAATAAATCGTCTACGGGAATCTCCCTCAGTGACGTCATAGACAAAGGTTATGTCGTCCAACATGAACTTTTTGACATTCTCGCTAAGTTTCGTCAGTTTAAATTCGCACTAGTAGGCGACATCAAGGCTATGTTCCTACAAATCGCCATTTGTCCCACTGAAACATTTCTGTTAAATTTTCTCTTTAGGGACAATATTCAGCAGCCTTTACGGTGCTATCAATTTCAAAGATTACCCTTCGGGCTCCCAAGTAGCCCATTTATCGCTCAAAGAGTTATCAAGCACATCGCTGACAACAACAAACATACCCACGAACTTGCTACTAGTGTTCTGCAAGAATCTATCTATATGGATGACCTGATCAGCGGAGCTGACAGTCTTCATGAATTAAGTTGTCTTTTCGAACAATTAACTTCTTTGCTAGAAACCCATGGTTTCCTCCTCCACAAGTGGAACTGCAGTTCTTCAGAATTTCTGTCTCAACACAATTTAAATCCCGTCTCTGAAGTCAGTCTTAACTTCACGGGATCTGATAAAGTCTTAGGCATATTCTGGGATTCAGAACGCGACCACTTTTCGTTTAAAACTCCTATCTTCAAATTGGCTAATGTTGTTACTAAACGTACTATTCTCTCCTACATTGCTACTTTGTATGACCCGCTAGGATGGTTATCCCCTGTCCTTGTGAACGCTAAGCTCTTGATACAGGAAATATGGTCCCAGAAATTGGACTGGGATCAACCCATTGACTCACCCATCATTATGAAAAATTGGCAAAACCTCTTATCGACATTCAAAACTATAGAAGAGGTCAAGGTACCTCGATGCTTACTTTTACAAAAGAAAGTTGTTGATGTTCAATTAATTATTTTCACCGACGCATCGGAAAAAATATACAGCACTTGTGTGTATCTCAAAGCGACATACTCAGACTTTTCTGTATCGTCGCGGCTTATCGCTTCTAAAAACAAAATTTCTCCGCTAAAAAATAAACTCACCATCCCCAAATTGGAACTTTGTGGAATAGTGTTGGGAGTCACTCTGGCTCATAGACTTTTTCACATCTTCAAGAAAAATTTGAGTATATCTTCATCTCATCTCTTTGCTGACTCTACAATTGCCTTGTCTTGGATACTTTCTAAAAAACACATTTGGAACATTTTTGTACAAAACAGAATTCAAAAGGTCAATTCCTTGTTGGAAACTTTTCCTTGTGATTTCCATTTCGTCAGAAGTCACGAAAACATCGCTGACCCCGCTTCCAGAGGGATAAATGTCTTTGATAATCCCCAGACCACCGAAGACTGGTTATGCGGACCTAGCTTTATTAGAGACAATCCCATCGATTTTTCTCTTCATCAAATTCCTCATTTTCAGGATGATCTTCCTGAATTAAGGAAGTTAGTTGTCTCAAACATAGCAACAAATCACGAACTCAACGACACCTTTGAAAATCTATTCGCTAAATCTTCTTCTTTTCGTAAAATTCAAAGAATTGTCGCTTATCTTTTTAGATTCATCAGTAATATTAAAAAGAAAATAAATAACTCTCCACGAGATACGGATATATTGACGCCACCCGAAATGGAGATCGCTGATCACGCGATCATCAGGTATATCCAAAGTATCTACTTTAAAAAAGAGATTCTTGAATTGAAAAATGCTAAACTCGTGACCAATAAAGCCATTCGTAAACTCAACCCCTTCCTACAACATAATGATGGGCTGATTCGTGTGGGAGGACGTCTCCGACACGCCCCCATATCGTATAATCAAAAACACCCCATTCTACTTCCTTCTAAATGTCGAGTTGTAGAACTAATCTTGACTCAAGCTCATCATAAGTTATTACATTCAGGCGCGCAAACAGTACTTTCGTATGTCAAAATGAAGTACTGGCCAATTGACGGATTAAGACAGATTAAACGCTTAATTCGTAAGTGTGTAAACTGTTTCCGATTCATGACACCCAATTCTGTTCAACAGATGGCAGATATGCATCCCGATCGTGTACTCCCCACTAGACCCTTCCAAGTCGTCTCAGTGGACTATGGGGGGTTCTTCTTAATTAAGTCCTCACATTTGAGGAAGGCACCGCTTTACAAAGCATACGTAGCCTATTTCATTTGCATGAGCACTAAATGTGTTCATATCGAACTCGTCACAGGATTAAGCGCAGAAGCCTATATTCTTACTCTGAAAAGGTTTATTGCCAGAAGATCCACGCCCAGTATTATTTGGAGCGACAATGCCACAAATTTCCATGGGGCAAAAAATGAAATGCGCGAATTCTATGATTTTTTCTTAAATCAAAATAATTCGGAACAGATTAAGGAATTCTGTACTCAAAACTCCATAACTTTCAAGATGGGTGTTCCCCGCAACCCCCATCAATTCGGCCTCCATGAGGTAGGAATAAAGAGTGTGAAGTATCACCTCTATCGAATTATAGGAAATTCCCACTTCACCTTTGAAGTGTTTAACACAGTATTATGCCAAATCGAGGCTATTCTAAATTCGAGACCCATCACTAGGATGTCGTCTGACGCCAATGACTTCGCTTTCCTATCTCCAGCTCACTTCTTAGTTCAAAGAAGTTTAACCGCGCCCCCTGAACCAAGTGTTTCAGAGATACCTGAAAATAGGTTGAATCTTTTTCAGCGTATTAGTAAAATTCAACAGCAATTTTGGAAATTGTGGAAAAAAGACTATCTTTGCCTCCTGCAGCAAAGAAATAAATGGACCGACCCTACTGACCCTGTCAAGATCGGGGATTTGGTTCTGTTGAAGGAGGATGGTACTCCTCCACTCTTATGGCCAACTGCCAGGGTAATAGATGTATTGCCTGGTAAGGATGGTCTAGTTCGTACTGTCAAGATTCACACTACTCACGGTGATTTTCTTCGTGGTATTACGAAAATCGCTGTGATTCCCCTGGAAGATTAAAATCTATCCCTAGGGGGAAAACTTATCGTTTTCCTCCATTTTATCGTTGTTACCCCTTGTGTATATAAACTCTAATTTCTTCAAACATTTCTTATCGTTGTGCACATCTTTGCCAATCCCCTCTCTTCGAGGTGATATAGGCCATCTCTCTCGCCTGTCGCCCCCGGCAATATGTACAATAAATATATTATACACGGCTCACTAAAATAATTAGTTACGCCCCTGTACTACTGATTACTTAAAATTCAAGTAGTATTTATGTAACCTTTCTGGAAACTCCAGGTTATTGTTGAGACTCGCATTTGAACCCCTCGCCGGGGCAGATCGTCAAAAGCTTCCTAACGAGAATCATCTCTAATCTATCGACGCTCCCGCTATTCGTAAAAAGGCCGCATTTTACCGGCTTTTTTTGCTATCGTTTTATACCGCTCAGATAATTCAATCTGCTCAGTATTATCGACGATGATTTATTTAGCGTATTAGTGAGTGCCTTACAAATGAACCAAATGGATTATGGAATTCAATCAGAGCTCTGATGTGACACGTCATCAAGGAATAAAACTGTAAGTACTCTACATGTATGTGAACATAACTTATTAGTCGTGATACTGTATGCATTTTGAACCATATACCTCTCGTAGCAAATATTCTTTGTGCCATTTATGCAGATAATACTTTAAATTACATATGAAAAATCGTTATCTACTCTTAACCAGCTTACCTATGGGAATATACTCTATAACCGTACAATAAGTATAGGTTACTATTGTTAAGGATACTTTACGTATTGCCTAAACAGTCTTCTACTTTAAAATAATATATGTCTGAATTGGCGATATAAATGAGTCAGATTAAATAAATTATTAGAAGAATTTTTTTACTAAGCAACAACATTTTTGTTTAATTCATTAATATTTTTTGTATTTTAACAACGACACCCGATTTGGGCGTCAAAACGTTAATAAAATCATTTTTTTAGCAAAATTGTGGCTTATTTCCCATCAAAACTAGTTAATTATAAAAATGCCACAAGAAAATAGCTTCAGAACAACATTAAGTCAGTTTGTGTTGTGGCTTGGTTCAAAACGTATGGTTAAGGAAGTTTTTTAATGGGTTCCTGAATTTATATTGATTTGTGTTACTTATATTCTAAATCAATTTGGATGATCAAACTGGGCCTTCTGGTTTGCAAGGGCGGCGTAGAAGATTTAAAAATGTATTTGAAAAACAAAAAAAACTTTCTGAAAGTACCTGACTTATGTGACCTGGTTTATTTGGAGACAGATACATTAAGCTGCAGTTCGGAAAGTGGTAAAGATGAAGAAACAATGGAGGCAATAACATCGGAGTTGCTAAAAGAATCAGATGTTTCAGCATTGGTAAATGATCCACATCAAGTAAAAAAAAAACAAAATAATGTGATGAAGGCATAATGCAAAAGAATAAATACACAAAAAGGCAACAACTACTGGTACAGGTACGTGGAGAAGGCAAAACAATTGAATTTTTTAATATGTTTGTCACTGATAATTTTTGCAAAGTGTTTTAGACAAGACTAATAAGTATGCTGTAGAAATCCTAACCTTCAGAACTCATGTGAAAGATATCATATCACGAATTTAAAAAACGTAACTTTACCTGAATTTAATTTTTTTTATAATTGTTTATTCATACTGAAACATTTCAAATTCCACGATTAACAGATTACTGGAACAGGTGCGGGAGCACGCCAAATAGAATTCTATTTTAGTGACGTCACGTTGCCTAGCAACCGTCGACTCTCCCATTATGAAATTCTATTTTGTGACGTCAGCAAAATAGAATTCTATTTGGCGTGCTCTGGGCCCTGATCTATTATTTAACGGTGCCGCCCAAAATCCCTACAGCCAAAATCCCGATGGCCAAAACACCGACACGCCAGAATCCCGACAGGCCAAAATCCCGACATGCAACAATCCTCGCATAAGTAAAAATTCCGACTTTTGTTTAATACTTTTAATACAAAATACTTTTGTTTAATAACAAAAAATAAAAAACAGGTGGCCATAAACCAAAAATAAGAAATAAATGTAATTATATGTTAAAAAGAAATTCATCAAACCTGTCGGGATTTTGGCTGTCGGGATTTTGGGGTAGACCCATTATTTAATATACCACATTTCAGAAGGTGTCGAAAATTAGATTTCATCTTATCTTAAGATGTCTTCACTTTACCACCTTAGATCCAAGTGTAATGGATTGGCTTCATAAAATAAGATCAATTGTGGGCTATTTTAATAGCAAAATGGACTAAATATACTACCCAGACAGATAACTATCTTTGATGAAGCGATGATTCTATAGTAGCGTGGCAGATTTATTTAAGATACGGGATAACCCCATTAACAGTTAAATTACAATACAACATCAGTTAGGCTTCAAAACATAAATTACCTATAGTGTAGAAACAATAACAAAAGTTACATTTAAAAAGTTCACTACATACTAAAAACATACAAAATATAATAAGAACAAAATTCAACAATACCATATATATATATATATATATATATATATATATATATATATATATATATATATATATATATATATATACAGAACTGGATTCGAAATCAGTATATATATACAGTCGGAAAAATGAAAGAATACCCATGAACGAACATATAAAACACGCTGTATTTTCCTGTCACCGTATCACAAAGAAAATTGTCCAGTGGAAATACATGTAACAATAATTGTTACATGTACTTGCGCTGGCCAATTTTTTGTGTGACACGGTGACAGGAAAATACAGCGTGTTTTATATGTTCGTTCATGGGTATTCTTTCATTTTTCCTACTGTATATCACAAAGCATATCACAAAGCAAGATATCTTTTGAACCGAGATAAAGTTTTAAATTGAAAATATCATAATCAAATTCATTTAATAGCCCCATGTATCTATCCAATGGGCTATGAATGGCATACGTTGTTCTGTGGAAAGGAATGTTGAAAACATTGTGGTAACGTAGACCTTGGTTTGGAACATTAAAGTTAATCTGATTTAACAGGTTTGGACAATCAATAAACCCATGTATGATCTTAATCTTATATATAAATATAGCACCTGATATATCACGACGGTTCTTAAGTGGGGGTAAAGATAATTGTTGTTCAATATAGGAATAATCATGATTTCTAATGGCAGTGTGAACATGGTAAGCACAATATCTCAAAAATCTATGCTGGACTCTTTCCAATGTATCAATATTATTCTGAAAATAGGGTGACCAAACAACTGAGCAGTATTCTAAAATAGATCTAACTAAACAACAATACACTAACCTAGTTGAATTAATGGAGAAGTACTTGCAATTCCTAGTAACAAAACCAAGAAGTTTAGATGCCTTTATTGAAATAGTGTTTATGTGGTCACAGAAAGTAAGTTTCTCATCGAAAATAACACCCAAATCCTGAATAGAAGAAACATAATTCAATGGCATATTGTTAATAGTATAACTTGTTTCGATTCTATTGACTTTACGAGAAAACCTTATAAAACAACATTTTTTTATATTCAAGTGAAGTTTGTTCTGGTTGCACCAATCTTGTAATCTGTCTAAGTCATCTTGCAACAGAGCTTGGTCTTTTAGGCTATCTATAACTTTCCAGAATTTCAAGTCATCTGCCAACATTAGACATTTGCTATTTAGGAAACAGGAAGTGATGTCGTTAACAAAGATATTAAAAAGAAGTGGAGAAGTGTGGCCACCTTGAGGAACTCCAGATGTTACTGAAATACTGTCAGACAGATGACAACCTATCTTGACTCTTTGGCTTCTACCATATGTCGAGTTTTTAATCCATTCAACAAACGTGTCATGAAAGCCTGCCTACATTAATTAATTTGTCCAATAGTATTTGATGATCAACACGATCAAATGCCCTGGAAAAATCTGTGTATATAGAATCTACCTGTTTACGGTTTTCCATTTGAGATAATATATCAGAATGATAACAAACCAAGTTGGTTGCAGTGGATCTTTTGCTATAATATCCATGTTGAGATTGAGATATTAGGCCTTTACAGAACCAAAAAAGTTGCTTTGCTATAAGACAATCGAAGAGCTTAGGGATTGCAGATTGTATACATATACTACGATAATTTTCAATGTTGTCTTTCTGACCATTTTTAAATATAGGAACAATATATCTTCTTTCCATGAAGAAGGAAACGTAGAGGTTTCCAGAGATCTGTTAAACAACATAACAAGCGGCAATACAAGGGTACAGAAACACTTTTTTAATAAATAATTAGGCACTCCATCTGGGCCAGCAGTAAGCTTATTGGGCAGTTCACATATGCCATTAAAAATATCGGTTGTGGTAATCTTCGAAGGACAAATATTAGTACTAACGTTGCTGTTTAATAGTTGGATAGGTACGTAAAGGTTATTGCTATTAGGTGAATACACAGTTTGGAAGAAGTTCATAAATAAATTAGCTATTTCTTGACCATTTGTTGCTAATTGGGCTTGATAAAATAATGAGTTAGGTAAGCTGTGATTAGATCGCTTATCGTTTATATACTTCCAAAATGATTTTGGATCATTTTTTATGCCAGCATCTATTCCTTTGATATAGTTGTTGAAACAAATTTCAGATAGTTGTTTACATTCAGCTCTTAGGTGGGAAAATCTAATTTAATCAGATTGCAATTTAAACAATATATAAAAAAATAGATGCCATAAGTATACAGTGATGAGCGCGCTAATAACCGGCAAAATAACAAAAGATGGAAAACATATTAAGTTGAGAGATAAAGAGAAATGAAACTTGTAAAGTTGGGAAATTTAGCGATAAAAACCTATAAATTTACATTCTATTTATTGTTTCCCACCTTTAGATGTATCGGACGAGTTTGGCAACTGCCACTGTGACAATTTTAGTTAACATACTCATCTGATACGCCTAAAGGTGAGAAACAATAAATATAATGCAAATTTATAGGTTTTTATCGCTAAATTTCCCACCTCTAAAAGTTTCATTTCTTTGTATCTCACCATCATATTTGTAAACATTAACCTGAGACTAGTCTCAGTCTTCTGGCATAGATAGACGACTGGAGATTAGATGTCGAGATCATAAATAAGCATGTCCACTAGTGACAAGAGCAGTCTCAGCGACAACGCACAACTTATATCCGAGAGTTCTCTCAGACTTATATTACATTTGTGCGTGTAGTCTCGAGACTGCTCTTAGTTTCGGCCATCGTCAGAGGGTTAAACAAAGAAAAGTAACAACTTACCCTTTTGATCAATTGTGTCTTGGTGTCACTTGTAGCTATAGGACTTGCCGTTGTTTGTCCTGGTGGACTTGTGTTGTTATTATGGACAGTTGCCTTCGGCGATGAATTATGATTCATCTTCGGACCGTTCACTTCTGTTTGTGGTTTCTTTTCTATTATTTTTCCAATACTATCTAAATCAGAATCTATTTTCTTGGTTAACTTATCGTTGGAGGCTGGAAGAACTGTCTCACTATCTTCGAAATCATCGTCATCGTTGAACCACATTTCTTCTTCTTCATCCATTTGTCTTTGGTCCCTGCGGTAACGAGTATTTCGTAATATGGAGGGTACACTGGAAACAAACACAGCATTATGTAATGATACACACAATGGGAAAAAATTGATAAGATAACAAGTAAATAAAATGAAAATGATTAACAGTATTTATGTTTATATACTTTATAAACTATTGGTGTGGCAACGTGGTGTTTAATAAACTCGCATTTCGCCTCCATTGTTTCCTAAAGTTCCGTGAGTGCAGCGAATTTTCATTAGTACCTAATTACACGAGAGCTCAAAAATTACCGATTTGTATCCCGAGTAACACTTTGGCAGCTTTAATTTCTTGACCCGAAGGGGAGGGAAATTATGTCAAATTGTCATGAGGGCAAAACAAGTCAGTAACTTTTAAAAGCTCGAGTGTAATTCGGTAAGATTACATGAATACAAATGTCTCTTTAACCCCTTCGGTACGGTGATACACCCGTGTGCATCATGCTTGACTGTCCGCTCAGTACGGTGATGCACACGGGTGCATCATGAGTTTTCGTTCGCCATATGCGGCGGGCCACCATCTGAATCATATTTCAGGTATTTTTGTTCCGTCCGAATTACCTTATTCAAATCTAAAAGTGGGGAAACCACGCCCAAAAGTGGGTGATGTCCAGAAGGAGATTAGATTTAGTTAATTTGATTGGTGATAAAGTGATAAGGTTGTTTGGATGTTTGACTGATGGGATTGTGTGGGAGGTGAAGTCACTGTGCTGCTGTTTACAACTTACCTTACTATCCCTTGGAAGATAATTCGGATGGAATTTCTCAGATTATGAGACTGGGGCGATACCAAGCACAAAATAATCTGGGGAATTCCATCCGAGTTATCTTATTTATCTTTTTTAATAGTGTTATTAGTGTTATTATTCCATTAACTTTAATTAGTTGTAGTGTGATACTGTATTTTAACCGACCGCGCGAAGCCAACCGGTAACCGCTCGAATCCGTGTATAGGAGCCGACTTGCTGAATGACGATCCGGCACGAAGAGGTGAAATCATTTTAATTAAAATTTTATTGGCATCTTCGCCTGAATATTTGCTAAACCTGTTCACGCTGTTCTCTTTGAAAAGTTGTAAAACATTAATTGTCATTAATATCACTGAATGTACTTTTGCGTAGCAACGAATGGCATCTAACATAATACTTGACGACGGGAAATTATCGAAAAAAATTATCAACATTAATAGCACAAGACAGTGAGAATAAATTGACAATAATGTGACAACTTTTCGAAATCTTGTTGCCTGGCAATAGGCACGAGAGCCCGCAGGGCTCGAGTGACTATTGATGAATGGAAACAAGTTTTAAAGAACTTGAAGAAGTAAACAAAACTATAACCAAGATGGAATTATATGAAAAGAGGTTAGTAACCTCTTTTAGCTGGCTTCTTCTACACACCAAAAAAACTATAGTTCATACCAAACCCTTCTTTCAGTGAGTCATAGATTATCAAGTTCTCTCTAACGCATTAAGTTGGAGGTGGTTGGCAATTACAATACTCTAAATAGATAACCAATCAATGATGCAAATAAAGATAATTAGGCACAAAAGTAATCGATGGTGACGATACTTTCACACCCGTGTCAACGGGTAAAATGACAATTGTAATTTTAGGTATTTTTCAACAACGTAAATATAAATATTTTGTCAATATTTTAAATATTAATATTCTGGCAAATATTTGTAAAAATATTGATATTTATATAAATATAAAATTTGTGACAACTGTCAGATTTAGCTAAAATGTGATGCAATCTTTTAGCTAAAATGTGATGAAAATTTACTAATCTTCATAAAGAACATATTAACTACAGCCAAATCTCATGCCACTGCAAAATCAATCACACTATTTCCTTCACCATTTCTTATTTCCATTCAGCAACTTTCATGAACTCTGTCTATTCCCACCCTCTCTCTACCAATATGTATGTATACAACATGTTTGACAAAAATCTCAAGGTCCATTTTCAAGTCACCTCCAATAAAACACTTTTCCTCTACAGGAATCTCGAGCATCTCACAATCAAGGGCACCCATATTCTTCCTTTTCCTGTTTTTCATACCCTACCTGTGGGGCGTATAATTCTCGAATTTTTGCATTAACATGAACCGAATAAACAGATAGCAATTATGTGGTAAGCTCAATGGTTTCAGAAAAATGCGTGCTACAACTAGATAACTAGAGTTAGCTAGTTGTAGCATTCAGTGTATGTCGTATTCACGATTATTTCGATTAAACAATAACTTGATAACTTATCTTGTCAAGTTGTCAAAGTAAGCACTGAATATTTGGGGCATTTGAGTTTTATCAACTTTCGTCAATAATAAATAAATACTTAACCCGTTTGGAGTGAGTTATCAAGTTTTTACACATTATGGAGCCAAATAAAATACATCTTGAGAACTAGTTATCTCAAAAACGTCAATTTTGGAGTTATCAAGTTATACTAGTACTAAGGCGACGATATGATGTTCACATTGATATCTCCTGTATTTAGTTATGACTTCTGGTTGCCCTCACTAGATGTTCCTTCCACTCTTCATTCAAAGTAATACCTTGACTAATTTCGGCCATGACTGTTCGCACTACTGTATATTAACTTGCATCCATCTCCAAGATGCATCCGTTTTTTACGTTTCCAACGAGTTTCTTGCACACAAAGTACACCAATTAACATCGGCTGTTATGGTTCTTTTCTTGAGCATTTTTCAGTGCATCACAGTTTTTCAATTTCTCTCTAACGCATTAAATTGTATGTGACAGAAAAAAGCGCACGTCGCTGATTACATTTCGTCGGTGACATTTATAACATTTAATCTAGTTGTCAATAGATGGCGCTAATAATATAATATTAAATAATATTATATAAAAAAATTTAATCTGTACAATTTATAAGACTATACAAATCAAAGAAAATACCATTTTATAAATGCAATAAACAAAATTGATTTGTTTTTATACCAAATTGCAAATAAAATGTGACAACTGTCAGATTTAACTAAAATGTCATGTTAGAATAAATGTCATAAATGTGTATTTATCACGGACTAACCTTTTTTTCTATCATTTGTGACGCACTGAAAAATGCTCGTGAAAAGAACCATAATGAGGTGCTTATAAAATTATACAAGCCATCACCGTACCTCAGAAGGCACTTAAAGCCGTCGGTCACTGGCCTAATGTGCATCGACGCTACTAGTTACCTGAAACCTGAAACAGCGTTAAAGATGCAATTGGTGTCAGAACAATCCAAAAGGATTTCAACGGCAACAATGATCTATCTATATATTCAATAGAGAGAATTTCTGCATGTCATCACTAAATTTACTTAATGTTATGATTGATAACAGAGTTAAATAAAAAAAAACTATGAAAAATATTATACTCACCCATCTAAACTATTTCGGTCCCTATCTTTCAGTTTGTCTTGGTGTTGATCGTAGCGCAACTTTAGAGACTTAAAAGTCTGTACGTAGCAAATGTCGTCCAGACATTTCGCATAATTTTCCACCACATGCGAGCACAGCGTCTTAATATCCTCTACCTTGATAAACTCGAACATTTCGATAATAGCTGAGTCCAGTAGGTTGTATCGGCCATTATTTCTAACAAAAGCATCAACTACCGGTGCAAAGAGGTTGCCCTTTATGATATAACGATTATAAAATTCATCCTTAAGCGCTATTAACTTACGCATAAATCTTAGAGCACACAGAACGAGAAACTTGTGTCTCGATTTCATTAGAACTAGTATACGACGAAGTAGATCTTTGTTTAGTATACAGTTTTTTATGTGGTAGGTGTGATGTTCAACACAGAAAGAAAGAAGTTCTAAAATTAGACCCAATAGTTGAACACTTCTGTAATCTTCTTTTTGAGGTTTGTCTTGGATGGTATTCTCTAAAAGTGGAGCTGTAAAAAGATAAAACATATATAAATACATCTTATTTTGAATACTGTAAATGTAAAGCATTATTTAATTTATATTAAAAATTGTAACACAAAAAAATCTAAAAGAACTGAGGTATCAAAGTTCATATGAAGTTCAAAAGAACGGGATTGAATATTATTTTATTAATTAATCGTGGACTTATTATACGAGTTAAGTTGAAATCATCTGAAATTTTCTGAGGCTTTGTCCACACTGGCAGGACCTCGATTTTTGACCCTTTGCTTTGTTATCGATCATTCGCTATCTGTACACTAAACAGATACGAAGCGAATACGTTCGATAACGAAGCGAATAGAATAGAATAGAATAGAAAAAAGCTTTATTCTCAGGATTCACAAGTTACATACAAATATAAATTGTCAATAGAGAGAATGGTGTCAATTACAATTTATAATGGTTGCTGTAACAACCTACACTTAACAGAAAAGTAATCTATATAAATAAAAATGAATGTTTGTATGTATGTATGTTCCGTATAGACTCACAAACTATGCATTTGATCGTATGATGACCTTAATCAAAGTTGTTGTGCATAAACCCGGGATGGTTTCTGAAGTGGTACAGTCTACCTAAGTGAAAAGGGGGCTTGCCACCCCGAAAATTTTTTAAATTTTTTTGGCCAAATTTTTTTTTCTTAATTTTATACGATGTAGTACCAAAATATACATACAATCCTAAATTTTCACTTTTTTATCTTCAACCGTTATTTTTTATAGCCATTTAAATATTTAACATCTATATATATATATATATATATATATATATATATATATATATATATATATATATATATATATATATATATGATGTTGGATAATCGAGTACAAATATAAAAATAAATAAGCAAAATCATTGGCTAATACTCGTAAAGTGAATGTGAATTTAGTTGGAAATATATAAAATGATGAAGGGTCATCATTCCATACATTTCTGTGCAACTATATACACCGGTGTTTCGGCCTATTTGGGCTTCGTCAGCAAGTTAAAAAAGTTATAATCCTTTTACAAGTTAACAAACAACTTTTTTAACTCAGTATAGTGTAGCAAGTTAAAAAAGTTGTTTGTTAACTTGTAAAAGGATTATAACTTTTTTAACTTGCTACACTATACTGACGAAGCCCAAATAGGCCGAAACACCGGTGTATATAGTTGCACAGAAATGTATGGAATGATGACCCTTCATCATTTTATATATTTCCAACTAAATTCACATTCACTTTACGAGTATTAGCCAATGATTTTGCTTATTTATTTATTTATATATATATATATATATATATATATATATATATATATATATATATATATATATATTTATGCACAGATATCAAAGTGAGGTCCTGACATTACGCGCACTTAGTGAGGACCGGTAGAAAACGTAGACATAATCGTTTCAACTCTTCATAGTGACCTTGACAAGTAAATAGCAATTAAAAAATGACGAGTATACACAAAAAAAATTACGTATATGTGCCCCGTATTGTTCAAGTATATTGCCACCCAAGTGAGGCCATTATACGCAGCTATTAAAGTGAGACTGTATATACTTTTTCGTTATGCGCACAAAGTGAGGACAACTTTACGTGTATATTTCCTTACAGCTCATCAAGTGAGGACCATACAGTGTTGTCGATAAATATGAGATTAATCGTTTCTACTGCCTTTTTCTGTATAACACAGTAAGAATTATTATTGTTTCGATGTTTCAGTCACTTGTAGTTATAAGAAGGATGTGGACTCTTTGTTCTTGCTCGTACTGTTTGTTAATTTTATAACATTTTAGTACCTCAGCATTAAATCACGGTAGCCTTATCGGAGACTAGCGTTAATAAAGAAATAGTTTTATATTTTTTAATAATTTACGTTAAAGATGGATAGGAAAGCAAGAATTTTGAAAATAGCGTTAGTTGAGAACAATAATAATCAAAATGGAGGATACAGTGATAGTTCAGTTATGTGAAATTTATATTGAACTTAACATATAAATATAAAAGCCCGACTTTTGATCTAAGGGGAACACAGTTTTTACGGTACATACATATCTGTCATTTGTCAACCCCTCCCTTCCATTTCCCCCACCCCTTATTTTTAAATAGGGAAGAGGGGCGTGTGCTAGCTCATTTGAAAGGATATTCAATTCTCTATCCAGTATTATTAACATTGACATAATTATCTATACAGAGTGTATTTTAGTATAGGTACTGTTGCCCCTGTCGATTTTCATTTTGAAACGACAATTTTCCAACCTTAATTTTAGTATACAAGATGATTTACTTAATTTAATTAAACTTAATGTACTTTTTTACTGACTTAATTTTACAGTTATTCCACTAGATGGCAAATACAGTGAATATGTGCATATGTTTTATTTCGAATAATCATTTTAAAATAGTTTTAGTTTTTTATTTTCTCTGAAAATTGTTGCAAGCTTCTTGTTCTTATACCTAAAATCATGTCACTACAAATTTATACGAGACTACATATTAAGAGTATAGAAAGTATTATAATATATGACATACATGCTTTTTCCATTTATTGAAGATATTTCACCTTATCCTGAAACAGTGCCGGTTTAACCTAACTTCGGGCCCTGGGCGCTGAATATTTAGGGGCCCCCTTAATTGATATTCGTTGTCAGTTTTTTAACAAGGAACACATGTATTTATTGTAAAATCCATACTTTTTTAAACCAAACAAGAAGAATAGGAAACGTAAAAAATATTCCAAAAAATACGTTTAAAAATATATAAAAAAAAAACAGAAATTTACACAAAACAACACATGACGAACAAAATAATATATTCTAAAAAATACATACTTACGACAAAAATTAGATCATTTTTTTTGACTAGGCATTAGCAATCTGTCATAATATAATACTATCACAATTCAGTTGCTCCAGGTCTTCATTTTCTATAATAAAATATAGATAAGCGTCTGGATTTTCCTGAGCCTAATTTGGCATTAAATATATTTTTATTCTTTTTAAAGCCGAAGAAGACCGCTTGCCTGACGCATTAGAAGTTGGTATCGTGAAATAAACTTGCAGTAAAGGTAAA
Organism: Diabrotica virgifera virgifera; assembly: GCF_917563875.1. Taxonomy (NCBI): domain Eukaryota; kingdom Metazoa; phylum Arthropoda; class Insecta; order Coleoptera; family Chrysomelidae; genus Diabrotica; species Diabrotica virgifera. Next base: position 35,885,468 of record NC_065448.1, read on the forward strand.
ATATTTTGAATTGTTGCCTTTACAATCTTTACATCCTGGATGACACCAAACTTTATAAAGGTTTATTTAACTTTTGGCATAATGGTATATAATGAGTAATTTCATTATGCAAGTTCTCTTTGGTTTCATCAATATCTTTTTTTGGCGTAGAAAACATCTAACAGCTGATGTAACATCTTTGTAGCATTTAATTCTCTTTAAAAGATCTTGAGTTATTATACTGGCTATAACATTAAATACATACATACTTCAATTCCAAATCTTTCTTGTCCCTTTAATTGTTTCACTTTCACCTGCTTCATCGAAAAATGTTTTTCCCTTCTTTGTTCCTTGAGAACAGAGAATATGTTTGTGATATCGTCGTCTTCGTAAAAAATATTTTTGGCTTCTATTCAATTTTGCTTATCATATTTCTTACGTCTCCAACAAATCTCAAAATAGGTGTCGTTAATTCTACTCCAATTGACACAAGTCCACAGGTTCTTCACGTTTACGTTTTGCTTGTTGCATTAACTCGTTCCAAAGTTTTTGTCCAAATCATTGTTAATGTCTGCTAATGAGCTGTCTCAAAGGTATTCATTTTATTCTGCAATGTCTTGGCTTCATTTTTAATTGCTAATTTTTCGTCTCTGATATTGCTTAACTGAAAAAACAGGTTTGATGGATCCCTAGTTTTTAACTAAAGCATTTACAGCGTCAAAAGTTTCTACAAGCTTTGATTTTATTACTTCCAAGGACTCATTGCGAATTTGGTGAGACAAATAGCTAACTGAACCCTTTCATTTATTCGCATTCCGTTGTAAATGCTTAGCCAAGAAGTAATCAAATTTACCTAGTATACAAATTCCTTTACGACGACTCGTTAAATCGTCATTGGATCAATGGAAAGCTAGTTCTTGAGAAGCAAGTAATTTAGCAGTGACAGCAACTCTTCTTAGGAAGTTTATCCAATAGTCAGCTTCGCGTTCTACTTGCTCTTTCAAGGCAGCGTCTGTAACTCCAATTATTGATGATCTTGTTATTAATGTAACCATAAAGTTCAAATTTACTTTCTTCGTGAGATTTGAGCAAACTATTCAAATGTTAACAGTGGGTCCATCCAAAATCAGTTAAACTATTTTTCAACTGAAAATAATTTGTACGGGTAACAATAAACAGCTTTAGTAGCACTTGCGTCGTGTATTAGCCAATCTCTCTTTTCTTTGCCTCCATTGAGTTTTCCTCAAAGTTGCTTTCATTTAATCTTCTATAATAAGCTTTGCCTTCATCTTGACACACTTTTTTACAATTTTCTAAGGAATCACTCTTTTGTTTAAAAGTTCATAGTTTTTATAAAGTCATCTGTCTTAAAATCAGACCATTTCGAAATCGCATGTATTTCGTCGTCGTTTTTTCTATTTTGGAAAATATGTAGATTACTTACTGGTGTTTACATTTTTATTAATAAAAGGAATGGGTCCCTACGGGCCCCTCTGGGGCCCGGGCCCCTGGGCGCCCGCCCCAAGCGCCCAGTGCATGAACCGGCACTGTCCTGAAACAATGCAATGTGACCAAGTGTCCTCAACTAAAAAAATATATCCCACTATTTTGATATTAAATGTATTAGTCCAGAAAGCCACTGCGCATCCGCTAGGAAAACTATTCTAATTCGGATTTTTTGCACAATCTTACTCAAAAAGGACCCCTTTTAACAAATTTGCGTGTTGCCAGGACCAAACGTTGGACAAAAATTTTTTAAACGTTTTTTTTTTGTTTTTTTCCTAAAATATTTTTTTTGCATGGAACAAAATTTTTTTAGGCTTTTTGGATCATTCCAAACAGAAAAGGTCTTTAGTGACTTTTCTCTAAAGTTGATATTTTTTGACATATAAGCGATTAAAAATTGAAAAATTGCGAAATCGGCCTTTTTTAACCCTCAAAAACTATGTGAAAAACTGAAAATTTGAATGTTGCCAAGGTAAGTAGATATTTTTTAAACATCGATTGATGAAATCCCGAAGAGTTTTTTGCAATACAGTATCAAAAACCCCTTTGTTTCTTAATTGCCAATCAAGCGTGCGCGAGACTATTTTCCACCGTTGCATGTGTATGCAGTATGGTGCAAATGAAAGGATTAAATTCGTTATTTCGTAAACCGGCGACTTTAAGGAAAAATCCCGAAACAGGTCGATTTTTATTTTTAAGTTATGATATTGTGACATATATGGTATACTAGTAACGTCATCCATCTGGGCGTGATGACGTAATCGATGATTTTTTTAAATAAGAATAGGGGTCGTGTGCTAGCTCATTTGAAAGGTTCTTCAATTCTCTATTCAGTAATATAAACATTTACATAATTATTTATACAGGGCGTCTAATAATTTAATTTTTTTGTCAATTTGCCAAATGATTTAATTTAATAAAAAATTTTTGCACACCCTTTATAAAAAATTATGTACATGTTTATATTACTGAATAGAGAATTGAAGAACCTTTCAAATGAGCCAGCACGCGACCCGTATTCTCATTTAAAAAATCATCGATTACGTCATCACGATCAGATGGATGACGTCACTAGTATACTATATATGCCACAATATTATAACTTAAAAATAAAAACCGACCTGTTTTGGGATTTTTCCTTAAAGTCACCGGTTTACGAAATAACGAATTTATTCCTTTCATTTGCACCATACTGTATACACATGCAACGGTGGAAAATAGTGTCGCGCACGCTTGATTGGAAATTAAAAACAAAGGGGTTTTTGATATTGTATTGCAAAAAACTCTTCGGGATTTCATCAATCGATGTTTAAAGAATATCTACCTACCTTGACAACATTTAAATTTTCAATTTTTCACATAGTTTTTGAGGGTTAAAAATGGCCGATTTCGCAATTTTTCAATTTTTAATCGCCTATATGTCAAAAACTATCAACTTTAGAGAAAAGTCACTAAAGACCTTTTCTGTTTGGAATGATCCAAAAAACCTAAAAAAAATTTGTTCCATGCCAAAAAAAATTATTTTAGGAAAAAAGCAAAAAAAAACGTTTAAAAAATTTTTGACCAACTTTTGGTCCTGGCAACATGCAAATTTGTTAAAAGGGATCCTTTTTAAGTAAGATTGTGCAAAAAATCCGAATTAGAATATTTTTCCTAGCGGATGCGCAGTGGCTTTCTGGACTATATAGTTTGTACTATAACCCGTATTGAAATAGATTGCAACATGTGTGTGTGGTTGGCATATTGACTGCGAAACCTAAGGCTTCATTCGCCTAATCATATTTACCTTTGATTCTTATAACAATAAATAAAATTGATTAACATTTTATATCAATATTATTAGTGTTTTTAAACAATATCAGTGTGATATATCAGTATGATAAAGTCAAGATAAACAATACTATAACAGAAAGCTTTGAGGTCAAACAAGGACTGCGACAGGGTGATCCATTATCGTCTATAATGTTTAGCATATTACTAGAAAAGGTTATACAGGAAGCAAACATTAATAGAACAGGTCTGATCTACCACAAAAAGCATCAGTGCTTGACATTCGCAGACGATTTGGTAATCTTGGCTAGGAGCAAAATAGAACTTATAGAAACACTCATGAAACTCGAGGAGAGGGCAACAACCAAAGGATTGTATATAAATGAAGCAAAAACAAATTATACGGAATGGACAAATAAGCAATTCGTTCGGGGGCAATACATAACAATGACAACAGCGAAGGGAACACAGTATAAATTCGAAGAAGTTGAGAGATTTGAGTACTTAGGAACTGTCTTCACAAGAGATCCTAACTGTGAAGAAAAAATATAAAAGAGAATTATGTCGGGCAACCGCGCTATATTTGCTTTTAATGGGTTGTTAAGAAGTAAACATATATCACGAAGAGCAAAACTAAGAACTTACAAGACCGTAATAAGGCCGATAGTAACGTATGCTTCTGAAACATGGGTCACAACAAAAAAACATCAAGAGTTGTTATTAGTTTGGGAGAGGAAAATACCGCGCAAAATCTTCGGTGGGAAAAACTTAAATGGACAATGGGTAAGAAGAACAAATAAGGAACTAACTGAGCTCTATCAATATCCTAACATACTAGCAGTAATTAAGGCGCAAAGACTTAGATGGTTGGGCCATGTGCAGAGGATGATTCCATCTAGAATTCCCAGAATGGTACTATCTAGTGCATTGGCAGGGAAAAGACGAAGAGGAAGACGGAGGTCACGATGGAGTAATGAAGTTAGAGAAGATATGAGAAGAATTAACTTAAGGAACTGGGAAACAAAAGCGACTGACAAAAGGGAGTGGAAAAGAATAGTACATCAAGCCATGGGCCTACTAGGCTCGTAGTGCTTACATATTATAATATCAGTTTTCTAATATTATCCAGTTCCATATCCAGTTCCGAATCCAGTGGTTATATTTCTTCCGTATTGTTTAGTTTCGCTTCCAGTGATTGTATTTTTTTTCTTGTATTTTTTTGAAATATTTATTTATTATTCTATTACTATATTTTTTTATTGTGCTCATAATAGATTGCAACATTGTCTACAGACATGAATGCAGTAACAATAAATAAAAAAATCGGAGATCCACACCCCGGATTTGAAATCGAAACCTCTGCTTTACGAATCCGAGATCCGAGGTCTACCCACTAGGTCACTAGACTATCGCTCTTAGACAATATTTTTTCCTGAAACGGGGAACTTTTAAAGCCGGGTCTAGACTATGTAACAAAACATGCTAATAACAAAGTTGTACAACTTTGTTATGTAACTTGTTATAATATAGCATGAGTATCCAGACTATATAACAAAAAACAAAACAACAACATGCGCATAAATTTTGCAGCATTTTAGATGGATAGCTGGTAGGTTAGGTAATATATAAAATTGCGTCATATAAGTATGGAGGATCTCTTCATAGCAACAGCAGCTTGTGTAATATTGTGGAGGCGACACCGGCGTGTTAAATTAATATTTTGGATGTGTCCTTCATTAGCAGCTCGAGCAAAATATAGGTAGTGGTACAGCTCTTTTAGCTGATCTGGAAAGAGATAACATAGACCCATCGACAGGAGACATTAAATGTGATGGCAGTTTTAAAAACTTCTTAAGAATAGAAAGTTCTGATTTTGAATTTCTTATAAATGAAATCGGCCATAAAATAGGCAGGAAAGACATTTCGAGATGCAATTCCAGTAAGAGAAAGATTAACAGTTATATTATTAGCAAAGTATATTTTTTAAACTTTTTACTCATTGTTTCAGAGAGGACGTATAACATTTCTGTAAAATTTAATTCCTCAGTATTATCGTCTTCACCTGTTCATGATTGAGTGTCACTGTCTGTTTGAATTGGTGTAGCTGGAGAAGTAGCGGATGTAGGTGTAGTGGACGGAATAGAAAGGCTCAGATATATTGTATGATTGAGTGCCTGTTTGAGTAGCTGATGAAGCAGTCTGCATCTGTGTAGCGAATGAAGTGAATGTTACAGGTTTTATGTCTGAACACTCTGCTCTGTAGAGAATAGTATTTATGTCAAATTTAGAGTTGATTTGTACCGATTTGCTGTTAAGGTTCCGCGTACTGCTTTTCTTTTGTTGGCTTGAGTTATAGGCGTACGTGCATTAGTTTTAACTACAGTTTCTGTATCTATTTTCACTTCTATTTCAGTCTATTCATCGTGTTTTTTATTTGTTTTTTAAATCAATAAATGTAGCTCATCCCATAGCAATCCCATAATACTCGTTACTTACGAAATAGCTCAATTAAATGAGTAGTCAGTTCTTTCCACAATTTCATCGCGTAAATAACCCTACGTGAACAGAGTAAAGAAAAATCTAGCACAATCACTCCAGAATGAACAAGGCGATATGACTCCAATGGTTGCTGCTCGCGTAGGTACTATGCCAGAGAAATGTTTCAATAACATGTTTTTAGGTGTAGATCAGTCGCGGTGCGGTTTTATAACTTTCTTTGATGTTTACCGACATCTGTTGGATTACATAAAACATGCTATATAACCAGAAAAATGTTATACAACACTGTGTTTTAAAACTTGTTTATTTAAAATTTTGTAACAAGTTACAAAACTTTGTTATTTAACATGATTTGTTACATAGTCTGGACCCGGCTTAACGGTAACTGCTTATAGGTAATACACTACAATTTCTGAATATTTTTTCTGAAATCTATCGAATGGTACCAAACACGACCCCCACGGAGGTGGGGGGTGGGTTACTTTAAAATCTTAAATAGGAACTCCTTTTTTTTATTTCAGATTTGGATTCTTTGCGTAAAAATAAGCAACTTTTATTCGAAAGGTTTTTTCTAAATACGGATAGGTGGCGCTATAATCGGAGAAAACGGGTGTTGGAAATGGAAAATTAAATTAAAATATGGAAAGTCCCCACTAAAATAGAAAATTTTACTTAACTTTTTTGGTTTTAGAACCTAATAATCACAACCCAATAGGTCCCCAAAGCGCTCGAGTGACTGCACATTTAGCATACTTTGCTCCCCTACTATATGTATTATAAATATGCGAAGTACTATATAATTATTAACCCAAACAACCATAATTCAACTTTTATTTACTAATAAAGAACTGGACGAAAGTGTCACATCAGCTTTTATGAAACACATGAATATTTACATAAAAAGGTAAGTAATCTGCTTGAAATCGATATTCCCAAAATCATCTAAAAATTGTTTATACTTGAGTACTTTGAGACTCTTGTATGAAATGTGAATACCGAAATACGATTAGGAATCTCCATTATGTAATTTTTAAATAATACATAATTCTTAGGAAATGAAAGGTATTATACAAACGTGTTAAAAAATACTACCTACTGAAATTTTTTGATGGCAATAAATGATGAATTGGTTTATCGAATTTATTTTTAAGGTGATACAGTAGCGATCAACAGGTAGCCAAAACGCGTTCCAAGATTGAGGCTGTAATTTTGAATATTTTTTCGAGATATTTGGCACACGTATTTGTAATATAATAAAGAATGGCGGTACAGAGCCCAATTTGAAAAATATATTAATATGTGGAAATTACTCTGTAAATAAATACAATATTAAAAAAACGAGTCTGTACCGCCATTAAGAAGAACAAAAAAAATACACTTTCTTCAAATAAACTTTTTTATCAGATGCCTAGATTTTGTGTTATTTTGGAACTACTAATGAAATAAAAAATTTTAGTAGTTCCAAAATGACACAAAATCTAGGCATCGGATAAAAAAGTTTATTTGAAGAAAGTGTATTTTTTTGTTCTTCTTAGTGGCGGTACAGGCTCGTTTTTTTAATATTGTATTTAATTACAGAGTAATTTCCACATATTAATATATTTTTTAAATTGGGCTCTGTACCGCCATTCTTTATTATATTACGAATACGTGTGCCACATATCTCAAAAAAATATTCAAAATTACAGCCGCAATCTTGGAACGCGTTTTCGCTACCTGTTGATCTCTACTGTTTCCTCTTAAGTAAAATATGTCATTTGGATATTTTTTTAAACTCGATAGATCCTAGGGACATGTCGGTAGATCGGTAGGATCATCACTTTTGGGAGTTTTGGGAATATCCCAATTGACAACGCAATATACACCGACGCCGTCTACAACGAGCGACGAATCAGATATGCCAGATTGGGGTACTTTCGAACATTTTTAGGGTAATTTGAAAGCACATGGGAAAATTTTTATAGGTTGAATTGGTTGGGGAATTTTTCGGGAGGAAAATTGAGCAAACTGAATTGCAATATAAATGTAATGTAACATATAACATTATATTAACATTATCTATCGAGTATTTGCTTCTGATTAAAAAAACCGAAAAATGGTTTTTGGAACAACCGCTTTTTTTGACCAGTTATAACCGCCAGGTTAAACCGTAAGTAAAAAACCGGTATAACCGAAAACCGGTTTTTTGTTCAACAACCGCCATCCCTACCTTGGTTGTTACAAATACAGTTCGCTGGAATAAGTTTTACCCCCCTTATTAACTTATTTATTTTTAGCACATAAGAAAAACGCTCGGATAGGTCGATTTTTAAAATAATCATAGTATATTATAGCGTCAATGTTTCGAACTTTACGCGATCCCTCTTCTTCAGGTGATAGGCACAACTTTGATTTTTTTAAATAGGAAAGTAAGTACATCATGTGACACCTCATTTAAAGGTTTTTTTCTACAACCGTGTTAAAAATGCAATTTTTAGAACTCCATACGTGCGTTAAAAATGCTACTTTAAGGCAGGGCCGGTTTAAGGGTTCTGAGCGCCCCTGGCAAAATAAAATTTGGCGCTCCTTCATATAAGAATATACAAATTTAATACAAATATAAAAAAATAGGAAAAAATCAAAATTTTACCATAAAGAACTATGTAAAAATATATTTATTTAAAAAATAGTAGGATAGTTATTACTTATAACTTATCCAACATAAGGCATAGCATAGCGAGCACATTCAAGCGACGAAGAAGCGAGGTAAAAGATAAATGCACATTATCACCAACCAGTAAAAAATGTGTATAAATAACTATTTAGATGGAAAATAAGCCACAATTAAATTGAAAAAAATAATTTTATTATCGTTTCGACGCCCAAATCGGGTGTCGTTGTCAAAATACAAAATACTACTAAATTAAACAAAAATGTTGTTGCTTAGTAAAAAATTCGTCTAATAATTTATTTAATCTGACTCATTTATAGCATTTAATGTGTATAAATCTTCTACAAGACCAAAAAACATGTTGATTGTGCGCAAGATATAGCTGCATCCCCAATAACTAAATTGAGGGAGTGGCATCCACTTAGCATAAAATAGCATGCGGATATTCTTTGCAAACGCGAGCTTGTACATCTTTATTTTTTCTCTTCCTTTTAGAGCCGTTGTGATATCCTTGGCCTTACAATCATCTATGCAAACTCAAATAAAATCATTCATTTTTTTTTATTATCTCATGCGCTTTTTATTATCTCTATGACTCGATACCTATAGAACCAAACTATGGTTTTAGGTATCGAGTTACTAGGACAAACAATATGCTGCATACTAAAATTAAACCCGGTACTGTGGGATAAGAACATCAGTATAAAAACAAAAAGAAGAAAATAATATAACACCATGACAAAAAGTATTCTGAATAATGGGTGTGAAAATTGAATAAAAAATACGAAAACCAAATGCAAAATAAGAGCAACAGAGATCGAATACCTAAGTAGAAGCTGTAGAAGGGATAGAATAAATAACATAGAGATTAAGAAAATAATGGTAATGAATTCAAGGGATAATAGACAACATAGAACAAAAGAGATTAACCTGGTACGGGCATGGCAGAAGAGCAGACCAAAATCGTTGATAAACAGAATAACAGATTGGAGCCCGATAGGAAAAAGGAAGAGAGACAGACCCCGAAAATCTTTTGGAGATAAAATGGACGAAGCAATATTAGAAAAGAAACCTGCAGGACTGGAAAAACAGAAAGAACTGAAAATAACGGTCAAGTGAAATAATACAGGAAAAACTATGGAAATCCAGGGTGGTCAAGAAAAAACAGGATGTTTCTAAATAAATGCGACAAACTTTAAAGGGTAATTCTATATGAAAAAATAATGACAGTTTGCTCTATAAGCCTATGTCAGCAAATACTTCGTTTCCGAGATATGGGGTGTTGACATTTTTCTTATAAACTGACGATTTCTTTATTGTTCTAAAACCGGTTCAGATATGCAAATGAAATTTGATGTGTTTTAAGAGGTAATTATTGCGCATTTTTTGACATAAAATTAATAATTTTATATCTACTGTTGAAATGGTGTGAATTTTTTTAAGGAAAAACATAGTACGCCACTAAGATATTTCAAATAACAAATCATTTTGGAATTACTCGTTCAATTTATGATATATACAAAAATCTATTATTCCTTTTTTTTCATACGTCGTTCGTGCCGTTTTTATGCAAAAAGTGAAACATCTTAACGCGTACAAAGTATTCGAAATAAATTTCTATATATTCATATTATGAAAAAGAACTTGTCAATTCTAATTCATATAGATATACCTGGTTTGTTTTTTTTTATTTCAAATTACACACCCAAGGACACACGACAATGTTGATAAAGCAAAGTTTACAAAACAGGAAGACAAAACTATTTAATCATTGAGGCTATAATGACAAGCAGCAGTATAATAATATCACTGACTATTCATAAATTTGTTGATACTTCGTAAATCTGATCTTCGTGTATTTTAAGTATGTATGTATAACATTGTAATACCATAAAAGTGATAGGTATTACCTGACAAATGACCTTTAAAAGCCATAACAATTTTTAGGTTGCATTATTTTTATTAGAGAATTTTTGTGAGCTAGAAATAGTTTTCTTATTGTTACAATTATTTAATATTAATTGTCTTAGGAGTAATCTTAGCCCAATGATAATCTATAAAGTCCAAAAAAATAGTGAATGTAAAAAATATTATATTTTTTTTTGTTTAGCTAATGCCTCGACAACTAATGGCCATTGGCATGGTAGGTACGGTAATTTTGAACAGTTAGGTACCTAGTGTCATGTGTAAGTAGTGTGTGTGTTGAGTAAGTGGCTTGTTACTTTGCAATGTCGACGTCATTGTCTTTGCAAAGAGACGCTAATTGTATCCGAACGTCTGCCCCGAACGTCTATTTACCCCCCTCCACGGAGGGGGGGTAAATATTATATTTATATATCAGCGTCTCTCAAAATTTGGCGCCCCCAAATTCTGGCGCCCCGGGCGGTCGCCCGGCTCGCCCGCCCCTTTATCCGGCGCTGCTTTAAGGCACTATTGCTTTAAAATTTTTATGGCACTGCAATTCGTATTGATCGTATAGGCAATTTTGATGTAATGTCAAAAAAATATAAAAATGGAATGTCAGTCAAGTTCAAGTAAAAGTTTTTGTAGATATTGTCCTGTAATTACGTTTGTAGAAAATTTTTTGCATGATATGCGTGTTAAAAAGTGCATTTTTAAGGCACTCATGTGAATTGCAGAACTCGCTGTCGCTCATTCTGCAAACTTTCACATGCGTGCCTTAAACGTGTACTTTTAACACTTATATCATAAATAACTATTGAAATACTGATTACAGAAATTTATAGTATTTTAAGCCTTTCTGAGAGCATATGCGCAAAAATTTCGCTCGAATTATTTTTAAATGCGTTCATTTTTTTTCGAATACTGAGAAAACCTTAAGTATTTTTAAAAAATTTAAACGCAGAAAGAAATATTATTGTATTATCCATGGTCGAAAGTCCTTGAGAACTTCTATAATATTTATTTTAATAAGTCACAGGGGTGAAAAAAAATAGTAAAAAAAATATATATTACAAAAGCAACTTTTTGTTCATTATAAGGGACTTTCTGCCCTCGGGAATAATGTAGTCTTCTATTTTGCGTTTAAATTTATTAAAAATACCTATTAGTTATCTCAGGAATCGAAAAAAATAAATGCGTTTAAAAAGAACTCGACCGAAATTTTGCGCCTACGCTCTCAAAAAGGATTAAAGTATTAAACATTTTTGTACTGTTTGAATTTATGCGACGATTGACGATCCACTGTTTTAAAGATTGGTTGAACAGATGTTGCCAGTTGTATGGTCCTCACTATGTGTATCGTAAGTTATTCAACAGGGTATAGAATATACATGGTTAGAAAATATACGCCAAAGTCAGCGCCTCTATGCGGAAAATCTCTGAACTAAAAATTGATGTGGACCATACAAAGTGAGGTCCCACTTTTTCTTGTAAAAAAACAGTGTTTGCTATCAGTACATGTCTACGAAAAAGTCTTACATTGATTGACTAAGTGAGGTCCGTATACTGGACCTCACTTTGTACAGGACCTCACTTCAACCGCAGTTTCTTTTGATATGTGGCTCACTTCATACGCTGGGAGTAATATATATATATATATATATATATATATATATATATATATATATATATATATATATAGTAATGTTTGAATAACGGCAATTCGGTCAGTTGAAAGAAAATTTTCTTTCAACTGACCGAATTGCCGTTATTCAAACATTACTATTTAACACAGTACGGTCGATAATATTTGTACAAATATATATATATATATATATATATATATATATATTGATACATGTATCCATGTAACTTCCAAAGTAGATACTCGTAATACGTTGTCACTTCATATATACCGTTATGACTTCCGATTTCGGAAGTCACAACGTTTTGCCTAAATTTTTACGAATTTGGCTACTAGATGGTATTAGAAGGCTTATATCAAAAATTTCACTAGAAGTCACATCGTATCTAATATACTCATAAGATCAGATTTTAGTACGACGGTATATCATCAGCGCTAGTGTCGCTCCCGTACGAGAATACACGTGATATACACAACGCGTAGGGACTTCCGTATACCACACCGCTCGTTGTGACTTCCGTTATTTGGCAACGCTGTGTAAACGTTCCCAGACGCCAGACATTTCATTGTTATAGATTTGCGGTCGTAGTATTTTGTGCAGCTGTTATTTAAATATGAGTAATAGCAGATCTGCTTTACTTTCATAGTTAGCGTTAAATTAAATATATTATCTCTATAATTAGTATATTATACATGTACAAAATTCAAAGTGTCCATTAAATAATATAAATTATTTTTTAAAAACCTTATTAAAAAATAAATTTAGGTAAATATTTTCATTTGACGAAATTGCCGAAAATCGCGTATAGGTATTTTGGACCTAGGCTGAAAAGTCAATTTTAGTGATTGTTACTTCGGAAGTAAGTAAAAGTATAAAAACACACAAAAAAATTGAAACAATGAATTAAAAGTGATAAATAGCTCTAATAAAGTAATAAATTCTAGTAATAATATGAAATACAGTAAACTCTCTCTTAACAGACACCTCCCTTTGCCGGGCACCTCCTCTATATGGACGGTTTTTCAAACAAAAATAATTCGGCGATATATGAACCTGTACCCTTCAACTAACAACTGACACTCAACACCGGACGTTGACAGTAAACATGATGTGTAAATGCGGATTTTCTTCTTCTTCTTCTTATGCCGTCTTCTAACCAAGGTTGGCGATCACCTTTTTAAACGCTTCTCTGTCTTTTGCAAAGTGAAATATCTGTTCAACACTGAGGTTAGTCCAATCTCTGATATTCCTCAGCCAAGATTTCTTCTTTCTTCCCAAACCTTTTTCCCCGCTACTCTTCCTTGCATGATGACGTGTAGCAGAGAGTATTTATAGTATGTGGCCCAGATACGATGTTTTTCTTATTTTAATTGTGTTCATAAGCTTCCTGCCATGTCCAATTCTTCTTAACACTTCTTCGTTTGAGATTTTTGCAGTCCAAGGAATTTTCAGAATACGCCTATACAGCCACATCTCGAATGCCTCCAATTTTTTTACGGATTGTGCTTTTAGAGTCCAAGCTTCTACCCCATATAGTAGTTGCGACCAAACATAACATTCGACGAACCTCAATCTAATGTCCATACTCAATTTCTTATTTGTAAACATTAACTTAAATTTTATAAATCCTTTTTGAGCTATTTCTATTCTCACCTTTATTTCCTCATCTTGATCTAATTGTGAGTTTATAATTACTCCTAGGTATTTATACCTCTCGATTCTTTCTATCGGTTTACCTCCAATGTCAGATGTATGTTGTCAACAGGGTTTTTTGAGATCACCATTAATGTGGTTTTATTTATATTCATTGTTAGTCCCATCTTTTTGTTTTCTCTGTTAATGATATATAGGAGAATTTGTAAATTGTCTATATTTTTTGCCATGATTGCGGTATCGTCTGCAAATCTTATGTTATTAATGATGCTCCCTCCAATCCTTACACCTTCAATTCTTTCCCATAGTGCCTCCTGAAATATTAGTTGGGAGTACACATTGAATAATTGTGGCGACAGCACCCATCCGTGTACAACAGCACGTATCCGCAAATGTGGATAGTAAATATAAAATGAAGAACTTTTTCCAAATATTTTACGATATAAAACTACATTTTTTATTATTTATTAAGCTCAATATTCTTTGTTGGCCTAGGAATAAAACGTTTACATTTCTGATTACATTTTATTTTAGTCTTATAAATTTTATGTAATTACAATTCAGTCCATTTATACAATCTTTCACCACCTACTTCCCTCTCCTTCAGTTCAATGCTAGTTGTTTCCATCTCTCAATGTTACTTTTCTTCAGGTCTTCGTACACACTGTCCTCCCATCTTTCTCTTGGCCTGCCTTTCCTTCTCTTTTGTTATGGTCTACGTAAGAGTACTATTTTGGCATTTTTTTACTTCTCATTCTTTCGATTTGCCCCAAATATTATTCTCTGTGCTTTGATCGTCATCGTTATCGTTGGCTCTTTATACAGTTCTTCCAGTTCTTTATTGGTATTTCTTCTCCACTGATCTATTTTCGCACCTCCATATTATATTGCTCTTAGCATTTTTCTCTGCAATCTTTCCAAAAGGTCTGTTTCTGACTTTTCAGCACCCATGTTTCGCATGCTTTGCGTATGATACTGTAGGTCATTTTTTATCGTTTCAAATTGATACATAGCACAATCAAAGAACAATCTGACCCAAAAAAAATAAAGGAAGGATGAAAATTTGGGAATAGGTAGTTGAAATTGTCTTATTATATAAGAAAAAGTTAACTACTCTACACACCCTCCATTTTACAGAAATGGAGGGGAATACCCCTTCTCGGGGGTGAAAAATATAGAGTTATTTGCGAGTGAATATATTCATTTTTAACAACAAAAAACATGTTTTAGACGGTTTTTCGCAAATAACTCAAAAAGTAAGTATTTTATCGAAGAAGATATTCTTAGTAAAAATATAGCTTATTAGCTTATAAATAGTGAAAAGAATGGAGTACGCATGAAATCTGTATACCCAGTAGAAGCGGAGTTGTAACTAATGAAAAGTAGGTTCTTATTCGTCCAGTTCCAAATCGAATATTTTAAAGTGAAATAACCAAAAAACGGAGAATTTTCCGGGGAAAACTTATTAAAAATTTTTTTAAATTGTTTAAAAACAGGTTTATTTTTGTTTTTTTTTTAACTTCTAACATTAAAAGTAAGTGAGTTTTAGTTTTATTGGTTCAAACTGTTCAATTTTGAAAAAAATTGGTTTTAAAATAAAAAAAAATTCTGATTTTGAAAAAAAATCCTTTTTTTTTTCAAAATAACTGAAAAATTATTAGTAATATCAAAAACCTCAAACAGTAATAAAATGTACGTTTTGCTTTTCTGATTATTTTGGATTTTTTGTTTTCCTGGTAGACAAAAATTGGTTATGCTAAGACTGTTCAAAATTTGCATACACTCGTGATTAGTGACTTGTTCAAGCCATTTTAACTAAAGCCATTTCAAAAAGAAGCACTTTGAACCGATGAAACTTACAGATCATATAAAGAATACATAAGAAAAGTAAAGTGTGAAGCGGTAACGATTAAATTTATTTGAGATGCTAATTAGGGGGTGATTTTCGCGATTTTTATACCAAAAAATAAAAAGGGTTTTACTTTTAACGTTAAAAGTTCTTTTAAAAAACAAAAATAAACCTTTTTTTAAACAATTTAAAAAAGTTGTAATTAATTTTCCCTGAAAAGTGGTCCGTTTTTTGGTTATTTCACGTCGAAACATTTGATTTGAAATTTGACGAAGAAGGACCTACTCCTCATTAGCTACAACTCTGCTTCTACTGGGTCAACAGACTTCATGTGTACACCATTTGTTTCACTTTTTTATAAGCTATATTTTTGCTAAGAATACATGTTTCGATAAAATACTTACTTTTTGAGTTACTTGCGAAAAACCGTTCATAAGCATAAAAATGAACATATTCACTTGCAAATAACTCGAAAAGTATTGACTTAGTGAAAAAACTCTATAGAACAAAAGTTGCTTAAAATTAATTATTTTATCCAATTCCGGACTTATTTTGAATGTATATTTTCAACCCCAAGAAGGGTGTATTCCCCTCCATTTTTGTAAAATGGAGGAGATGTAGAATTGTAAACATTTTCTTATATAATAATAGACAATTTCAACTACCTATTCCCAAATCATCCTTAATTTATTTTTTGGAGGTTTTCGATAAGTTTTGTATTCCTTGATCGGGCTAACAGATCTTTACACGAGTGATATTTGATATTAGGTATGAATACTGTTTACGCTATATTAATTACGTAATACAAATCTGTTCACATCTTTTAACTGTTAGCAACGCAAGCAAAATTTTAATGTGTATGTCGATCCATGAAAGAATTGCTGACCCCATTATTACTCTGATAATAAATACCTCGATAAATTTTTGTGTTTTGACTGAAATATGAATCTTAACTTAATTGTCGAATGAAGATATTTGGGTTCAATAGACGTCATTGTATTAATTTGTAGGTCTTAGCGTTTTGGTAAAAATTTCGTAAATTATTTTCGGATTAAATTTCACAATAAATTTTGTGCATGATCTGAGCCATCAACCTATATGTACCGGGTGTCCCAATAAGAATGGCTCTCGGCCATATCTCAGGAACTGTTTATAGTAGAGCTTTGAAATAAAAAATTTTATAACAAAAGTTGCCTCAGGAAAAGCCTGAAAATTATTTTCATAATTGTGGGACCACCGCTAGAGGGCGTAATTGAATATCAAAAATTAAAAAATCTAAATTTTACAAAATTTTCCTAATGAAGGGGCACTGGAAATCCGATCGTCGTATTCTTCATAAAATTCTACGCATATTTGATTTGACAAGTTTAGGTCTACCTTTGGAAATAAGAGGTGGGGGTGAGTGGGAACCTTGTTATGAAAAACTGGCTGTGAGTCCGGTTCTGCTTAATCAAATTTTGCAAACTTGGTCTTGTTGAAGACAGATCTTTTTCGTCAATGTAAAAGTTATGATTTTGAACCAACTTACTGAGTAATATGCCAGCTAGAAGGCGTTATTTAATTTTTTTCAGAAATCTAGTGTTCCTTGGAAAATATTAAATACAAACATGCATTTTTAATACCATATTACAAAATTAGACAAAATTAGCAACAGAATAGCGAAAACCGCATGTTAATACCTTTTTTCTATCTCGAGATATCTTACAAAACGTGTAAATTTAAAAACATAACTGTTACTGTCACCGGTAAACGAAATAATTCATTAAAAGTAGTGTGCTATGGAAACAACAAAGAAACATTTTCCAGGTGTCAACGTATATTAGGTCTTTTCAACGCTTCTCATTTGTTTCGAGCCTCGTTCATATCTCGTATATTAATATTATACACGGATTATACGGCATATGACAGAGGCTCGAAACAAATGAAAAGCCCTATTACAAAGAAATAAAAACAACTATTTAGTAATGACATAAACTTTCAAATTTTTGCCCATCATTTTCGTTGCAAACATTTACTCTTTCAAGAGTAGATTGAACAGCAGTCTCAATTTCTGCTCTCGATATGCTTTGAATGGCGTTTAGTATTCTCTGGATAATGTATTCTAGAGTAGTGTATGATGGGCAACAATTTGAATATTTAGGTCGTCACTAAGTAGTTCTTTTTGTTCTGTGTTATATTTAATTTTAATAGTATTGTTTCTCTTTATATTGTTGTTTTAATTAATTATATTTTTATACGTTGACATCTGGAAAATGTTATTTTGTTTTTTTCCACAGCACACTACTTTTCATTAACTTAGTTTACCGGTGATAGTAAAAGTTATGTATAAAATTTACACGTTTCTCGAGATATCTTGAGATAGAAAAAAGGTATCGACATGCAGTTTTCGCTATTCTATTGCTAATTTAATCTAATTTTATAAAGTATGATTAAAAATACATACTTGTATTTAATATTTTCCAAAGAAAACTAGATTTCTGAAAAAAATTAAATAACGCCTCCCAGCTGGCTTATTACTTATTAGGATGGTTCAAAATTATCACGCTTACATTGAAGAAAAAGATCTGTCTTCAACAAGACCCAGTTTTCAAAATTTGATTTAGCAGAACCGGACTTACAGCGATTTTTTCATAACAAGGTTCCCACTCACCCCCACCTCTTATTTGCAAAGGTAGAGTTAAACTTGTTAAATCAAATATGCGCAGAATTTGATGAAGAATACAATAATCGGATTTCCAGTGCCCCTTCATTAGGAAAATTTTGTAAAATTTAGATTTTTTTATTTTTGATATTCAATTACGCCCTCTAGCGGTTGACCCACAATTATGAAAATAATTTCCAGGCTTTTCCTGAGGCAACTTTTGTTATAAAATTTTTTATTTCAAAGCTCTACTATAAACGGTTCCTGAGATATGGCCGAGAGCCATTCTTATTGGGACACCCGGTACATATAATTAAAGTAACTGAAATAATTTTAGTTATTAAAGTTTTTAAAAATTTTAAATTAACATATTCATTGTTGTTCTGAAGCTATTTCCTTGTGGCATTTTTATATTTGTCGTTGTCAAAATACAAAATATTACTCTAGTAATACATTGTTACTCTAGTAATATTTATTTTGATGACACCCGACTTGGGCGTCGAAACGTTAATGAAATAATTTTTTTTAGTAAAATTGTGGCTTATTTCTCATTAAAAATAATTAATTATATCATATTTATTTTTCCCTTAAACGGACACCTGCCTTAAACGGACAGTTTATGCGGATCAACTACTGTCCGTCCAAGGGAGAATTCACTCTATAATAGAATAATTGTATCTAATTATTAAAAGTTTTTTGCTTTAAACGTGTGCAGAAATACATCATATTAACAGAGCTCGGAAAGTAAGCACTTAAAAATTCTAAAAATATTTTAAACAAATTATTACAGTTGCTATTTTTGTGCCGTAAAAATTTTTTTGGATCACTGTTACTGTTAAAAAAACTGACACTGACACTGACTTTGGATCACTGACAAACTCCCTGAGCGTTTTTTGCAATTATAGGATTTGCAACATTTTGTTTTTTATTTGTTACTAAGCTCGATTTTCTTGGCCGGAGTGTATCTACCTTTATATTGTTCATAATATTTTATTATTCAATATTATATTATTAAATTTAAAATGTCGTTAGTAAACTCCAACTCCAACAATAACCTGGAGCTAAAATAAAATCACTAAAAATATTTGTTAAAATTACTATTACCTAGCATAATTTTATTCATTATATTCATTTATTCTTCTTCTTCATCTTTTTGTGTAGACATAACTCTGTCTGTTTTTCAATGTGACTCCAGTAAGTTGTCATTCCATCGTTTTCGTGGTCTTCCCACTGATCGCCTTCCTATTGGGGAACCGTCTCTCGCCGTCCTTACTACTCTGTTTATTGTCATTCGGCTTTTGTGGTCATTCCACCATTCTAATCTTCTGTTTTTCACCCAGTTGTTAATGTTGTCCACCTTGCATCTCTGTCGTATACGTATATCTGCACTTCTGGCTCTATCACATAGTGTCTTACCATCGATTTTTCGAAGTGTTTTCATCTCTGCTGCTTCTAGCATTCTTTTTGTCCTTTTTGTGTATCAGGTTGTGTTTCTGTCGCGTATGTCATTATTAGTCTGAGGACTCTTTTGTAAATTCTGCCTTCCATTTCTTTTCCGATATTTTTATTTCTCCATATTGTGTCATTCAGGCAGCCTGCGGCTCTGTTTACTTTATTCACCTGAGCTTACTTCGGTTTCGAGCTTTCCGTAGATAGAGCTAGATAGTGTGATGCCTAGATATTTAAACTCTATGACTTGTGCTATTATCTGACCGTCCAGCTCTAATTTACAACTAGATTTGTTGTTATAACCATGCATTTAGTCTTTTTTGGGGAAATCAACATGTTAATTTTCTAGCGGTTATATTAAATTGGTGCAGCATACGTTGTAAATCATCTTCACTTTGAGAGATTAGTATTGCGTCGTCTGCATATCAGATTATTTTAAGTTGTTTTTCTCCCATTTAGTATCTTTCTTTTGTTCTTACTTTTTTTTTATTCTTTCATCCATGATCAGGTTGAACAATAGAGAACAAGACAGGGAGTCTCCCTGTCTTATCCCATTGCCAGCTTCAATTGGGTCAGTTAGTTCTTTATCGACTTTTACTCTGATCGTGTTGTTCTGATAGATATTTTCGATCGTTTTAATTATTCCTAGAGGTACCTCTCTTGCGTACAATAAATGGATAACGTCTTTTAATTTGACTCTGTCAAATTCCTTTTTAAAATCGACGAAACATAAGTATGCCGGTTTGTTGTATTCTACTGATTTCTCTTGAATCTGCCTCATTATAAATATAGCGTCGGTGCATGATCTTCCCGACCTAAAACCTTGTTGTTCTTCTGCTAATCTTATAATTGTATTCAGTGTGTTTGTTATCACTTAGTGTTGTGTTTAATAAATTAATTCCTCTGTAATTCTCCGGGGGTCCGAATTACAGACTCATATTCATTCACAGAATTATGTTCAGCTGTAATTGACTAATGCATAGTTTTAATTATTGTAACAATTATTATTACAGTTAAACTATATAATATTAATGATATTTTATATATAGAATTAAGCCGTTTAACCAATTAACCAATTAAGCCAATTAACCAATTTCGATTTCCAATGCGAAAATGACATGTAATGAGAAATCAAGAACGTCACCGCCTTCTCCAACGGATTTTTCAAGGGAAGGTAAGTGGTAAAAGAGGACGTGGTAAAAGTGGTAAACTTTACGAACGTGGGATAACATGGCTACCACTGAACTGTCCCGCGCTGCGGTAAACAAAGTCAAGATAGCCATGATGATCGCCAACATCCGGAACGGGTAGGCACTTTAAAAAGAAGACATTCTTATTGGAACGCTAGGTACCAATGAATTCCACTGCCAAGTGTGAGACTCTAAGATAACAGATCACGCTCAAACTGCGAGGTAAATTTAGCAGAAGAGACGTTGTGTCTTCCAAAAACATGACAACATCGCTGGAAGTGACAACGCGACTTAAACTACCATATTTACAGAAGCCACAACGTATTATGTCCGCTTCCGTATATACCTATATATATACAACATTTATTATGGTAAATTCTTTCCCCTCAATATGTAGATCTATCGTAGCACCCCCCCTCTTATCAAATATACAATTTTTAAAAAATAATCTCAAGTAGAAAAGGTGGAAGCCAGACAGCCTCTTCTGTATACCGGAAGTCACAACTTAACGTGCATCAATATATATATATATATATATATATATATATATATATATATATATATATATATATATATATATATATATATATATATATATATATATATATATATATATATATATATATATATATTGATACATGTATCCATGTGACTTCCAAAGTAGATTCTCGTAATACGTTGTTACTTCATATATACCGTTATGACTTCCGATTTCGGAAGTCACAACGTTTTGCCTATATTTTTACGAATTTGGCTACTAGATGGTATCAGAAGGCTTATATTAAAAATTTCGCTGGAAGTCATATCGTATCTAACATACTCATAAGATCAGATTTTAGTTCGACGGTATATCACCAGCGCTAGTGTCGCTCCCGTGCTACTATACAGGCTATGTACACAACGCGTAGCGTCTTCCGTATACCACACCGCTCGGTGTGACTTCCGTTTTTTGGCAACCCTGTGTAACGGTTTCCAGACATTTATCTGTTGTAGATTCGCGGTCCTAATCGTACTTAGTGTTTTGTGTGCCTTTTGTTTTTAAACATGAATAATAGCAGATCTGCTTTACTTTTAAAGTTAGCCTTAAATGAAGGTACAATAAGTGATTATATATCTCTATAATTATATATTTTCTGTACTTATTTTAATCTATAATATTTACTTACCTATTTACTTATATAAATTCATTTTTCTCGTGTTTTTGTTTACTTCCTTTTTTACAATGAACTTCTAATTTAATCTACACTCACCGGCACGAAAAACGGGCACCCCAAAAAATGGGTAATTTTTGATGTCTCGTATCTCCCAAACCTGTTGTCCGATTTAAGTAATTTTTTTAATATGTTATAGCCTTATTCTTTAACAAAATAGCTATGATAATATTGTTGATAGACAGGTAAATTTTCATTGTATACCGGGTGTACCAATCAAACTGGGTTTTTTTTCTCAATTTTCACAACACCCTGTGGAATATTCAAGCCTTTATAAAATATTTAAATCAAAGCCTAACTATAGCTCCAGGTTTTATTAACATTCTGTTTTTTTATTCCTTTATAAAATATTTAAATCAAAGCCTAACTATAGCTCCAGGTTTTATTAACATTCTGTTTTTTTATTCATTCGCTTACGTTGGATAATAAAAAGTTAAGGACTTTAACAACTAGCCATGTTCTTTATCGATACAGGTGTTTCTAAATATAAGTGCGACAAACTTTAAGGGGTAATTTCTGCATGAAAAAATAATGATCGTTTGGCAAAAGAATTTTATATTTGCAAGCATTTGCGGACATAGCTTTGTCAAGTAAACGATCATTAATTTTTCATGCAGAATTATCCCTTAAAGTTTGTCGCACTTATTTAGAAACACCATGTATTGATAAAGAACATGTTTAGTTGTTAAAGTCCCTAACTTTTTTATTATCCAACATAAGCGAATGAATAACAAACAGAACGTTAAGAAAACCTGGGGCTATAGTTGGGTTTTAATTTCAATATTGTATAAAGGCTAGAATATTCCACAGGGTGTTGTGAAAATTGAAAAAAAAAACCAGTTTGATTGGTACGCCCAGTATACAATGATAATTTACCTGTCTAGAAACAATGTTATTACAGCGATATAGTTAAAGAATAAGGCTATAGCACAGGGGTGGGCAAAAGCCGGCCCGCGGGCCGGGTCCGGCCCTTTCGCTTACTTTGTCCGGCCCGTTGAAAAACCCCGCAAGTACCTAATCTTTTTAATCCCTTTTATGTGATTTTGTTGAAATCAACAGTAATAGTTTGCATAGTGTTCACATAAATTATTAAATATATAAATAATAGAGAGTATTATAATTACGAACAGCCTTAGCTAACTATATTTTTAAAAACTGTTTAATTGTAACTATTTACTTTAAATTTCTTTTAAAATATAGGGAAATCCTCGGAGATTCATAATTGTTTATTCGGTATTAATAATCGTATTTAACTCTCAAGGTCTCAAGACAAGCACTCGGTGTTTGGGTATCTATTTCAACCATATCACTGACAGTTTATGATCTAAATACCTCAGCACTTTGGTCCCAATAATATGATTCTTTATTTATTAAATCTGAATTAAGTATGGTTGTTTGGAATACCTACTTCAGTATAAAATTCATTGTTACCGATTTTTGCCGAAGTTTTACAACTACTTCGAAAGACGCGTATAAGTTTATTTTGATTTAGCACTGCTCGTATTTCCTATTACTCCTCATATTTCTTTTGATACAGTGTGTGTTATTTTGCAAATATATAATAAATTGAAAAAGTGGAGGACATTTTGTAAGTAAAATTTGAAAACATTGTTTTTATTTTATTGTATTAAAATATTTATTTGTAAGCATTTGCAAAATGATACAATCTAAAAAAAGAAAAGTTGATTTGGAATGCAGAAATTTTAATGAAGCATGGACAGAAAAATACCTTTTTACGAACATTGGTAAGAAAGCAATTTGTTTAGTTTGCCATTAAACCATTGCTGTTTTCAAGGAATATAATTTAAAGAGGCATTTTACATCAAAACATCCAAAATATGCATCGTTTTCTTTAGAAGAACTTAAAAATGCTGCAGACAACTTAGCAAAAAACTTAAATAAACAACAAAATATTTTTAGCAAACAAAGTAACATCGAGAAATCTACCACACAAGCAAGTTATGTTATTGCACACAAAATTGCTAAGTTATGTAAACCTTTTTCTGAAGCAGAATTTGTTAAATAGTGCATGGTAGAAATGTCGGAGATATGTTGTCCTGAAAAAAAAACATATTTTTGAAAATTTAAGCCTGTCAAGGAGAACAATAGTACGACGGATCGAAAATATTTCAGGAGATTTACTCGCCAGCTAAAAACAATAATTGCTGATTTTACATAATATTGTTCTCTGGCGTTGGATGTGTCCTGCGATATTACTGACACAAGTCAATTATTAATATTTATTCGGGGCATTAACAAAAAATGTGAAATTCGCGAGGAACTTCTTAGTGTGCATCCAATGAAAGATACAACTACCGGTGAAGACTTCTTTAACGCTGTTGAAGAGTGTTTAGTTAAAGTAAATTTCCCTTGGAACAAAATAGTAAGCATCACTACGGATGGCTGTCCTAGTTTAACAGGGAAAAATGTGGGCTTACTAAAACGAATCAGCGACAAAGTAAAACAGTTGCAGCCAGAACAAGACATATTATTTTTACACTGCATTATTCTTCAAGAAGTGTTATGTAGAAAAGTTTTAAAATTGAATCACGTCGTTACTGTTGTGACAAAAGTTGTAAATTTTATCCGGGAACGTGCCTTAAATCATCGACAGTTTGTTGAATTTTTGAAAGAAATTGAAAGTGACTTTTACGAAATTCCTTACTACACTGAGGTGAGATGGCTTAGCATCGGTAAAGTTTTGGACAGATTTCAATATTTGCTTGATGAAATAGTATCCTTCTTGTCGATAAAAGAAAAACTACATGATTTTCCTGAATTGCAAAATGAGGCATGGCTAAACGATTTGTCGTTTTCTGTAGATATTGTAAAATATTTAAATGAACTTAATGTAAATTTACAAGGGAAAAACCAGTTCGCTTTCAATATGCACTAAAATGTCAAAGCATTTATGATAAAACTAAACTTATTTGCTGAGAACTTTAATAAAAAAATATTAAACCACTTCCCATCATTACAAACACGACGAGAATTATTGAAAAATTCTGATTTTCTTAAATATAGTTCAGTAACACAAGACCTGCATACTGAATTCCAAAGAAGATTTCAAGATTTCAAAGCTATTGAAAAACCTTTGTCATTAATTAGTCAACCTTTCAATTTCGATGTGCAAGAAGCTCCTGTTGAAATTCAGCTAGAATTAATTGACTTACAGGCAAATAATTTATTAAAAGAAAATGTTCAATCAAACGAATTGAGTGCTTTCTACGGTGCTTTGAATACAGAACATTTTAAACATTTTTTAAACTATGTTCAAAAATACCTAGTTTTATTTGGTTCGACATATATTTGTGAAAGAACTTTTTCGTTGATGGTTTCCACGAAAAATAAATATCGATCACAAATTACTGACGAAAATCTACACTCGGTATTAAGGATTGCTACAAGTGATTTGGATCCCAATTTTGAAGAAATAATATCACATGAACATTCGCGATTTCACGTTTCGCATTAACTATTATAGAAGTTATACTTATAATGAGTATTCTATTAATTTTAACGTTTAATGTTTGTCTTTTTTTTATATAATTTTATTTAATATTAGGTATATTTACAAAATATGTATCAATATAAATTAATTTGTATCGTTAAAATATAAATAAATAAGAAAATAAAATCTTTCAATAACTGATTTATTTAATTACCATTAATTTATTATTATTCTTCTAACGCCGACTCCACTAGGTTGGCTAAAACACCATTGCAAATTCGTCTCTATTTTCTGCTTTTCGTAAAAGCGTCTGTGTGTTTAACCCGGTCCAGTCTCAAATGTTTTCAGTCAGAATATTTGTCGTCTACCAGGACCCCTTTTTCCTTCGAACAACTCGTACATATCATTTCTGAGCATGTGCCGTAAATATGCTGTCTGTCTCCTTTTAATGAAGGTCAAAAGTTCTCTGTCTCTTTCCATTTCGTGCAACATCATTTTGTTCGTATATGATCGGTCCACGGTATTTTCTAAATTCTCCCAAAAAGCCACATCTCAAAAGCTTCCGGCTTTCTCATTAAGTCAGCATTAACAATCCAAGCTTCGGCACCATAAAAAAGAATAGAGTGGATATACAACATTTTATCAACTAATATCAGATTTGCAGATTGAGTCTTTGGTGACTCAGAAATGTCCTCATCTTCAAAAAGTCTACCCTCAATTGCTCTATTCTTGATCGAATTTATGATTTCGAATTTAAATCTTCCATAATCCAGACTCCTAAGTAAGTATTTCATTTTGTCCACTTGCTCAATATCTTCATTTTTTATCTGGTTCTTTTTCTGGATCTTCTTATGATTTAATATAATGACCATTTTTTCTTCAATTACGTGACATATTTTACTGGGCACAAGTTTTTCGCATGTATTCCCAAGTAGGACAATTTATTATTACCATTTTCTAATTATTAACAGTCAAATTTCTTTGTCCAAATGCTTTAAAATAATACTTATAGTATTTATTTCTTGGGCAGGGAATAAACTACACCAAAAAAATTCGCGTGGGCACAGCGTACATATCCGGTATAGTCCTCCGGCCCGAGAGACATTTTGAAACTTTCATTTTGGCCCGCGCTTAAAAGTAATTGCCCACCCCTGATCTAAGCGGTTTTTTAAAATTTATGGGTTTTGCAATATTTTACCGTCAGCGAACGGACTAATAGTAGAGGATCCGATATAAGGCCGATCTGCATCGATCTATTTAATGGATAACGTGTGCGTGAAGTAACAATGTATTTTAAACGGGATTTACTTTTTCGCACTGTTTTTGACACACTTTCATATAATCAAATATCCTTAACTTTCGCGTTGTCATGGTGATGACATAATGAGCAATAAATTACAAAAAAAAATTTGACAGTTTTGTGGTTTGAAAGGAATTAGAATGTTTAAATAAGTTCTAAAAATTGTAGAATAGGAATGAATTCCAGTGATGAAGAGTTACAGTTTTTTTATTTGTTTATCGTAGATAAAATATTGTATGAAACTGTGCGTGAAGTACTTTTTGCGAACTTAAGCGATGTATAGCACTCGCTCCGTTGTCGCTTGTGCTCTAAACATCACGTGCATTCGTAAAAAGCATACTTCACGAACTGTTTCATAAATAACTATTTTCATATATTAAAAAAAATGTTTCGACCCGGGTAGATATTATTCCAGATTTTCAGATTTCAGCACAGTGTTAGATGGTTGGGGCATATATGGAGAGCAGGTAGCGTAACAACTATAAACTCAATTTTACAATGGAAACCCGGAGTTAGAAGGAGACGCGGAGGAACTAGAATAAATGGTTACAGGAAGTAAAGGAAAATTTATATAGGGCAGGAATTAGAGACTAGCAGAAAAAGACAGAGGATAGAAAGAACTGGAGAAGCACAGTCAATAGTATCGAGTAGCAGACTGGGACTAATCTGCTCTAAAAAGATGGACCTAGATAGCTTTTTAGCAGCTCAACCCCACCTGGTGTATTTAGCCATTTAATTTTCTTATTACACATTATTATTGGTACATCAAAAATTAAAAGGACGGTGCCTGTAATAAAATCTAAAATTCAAAATTTAATCAAGAAAAATAATAAATATTAAAATTTCCTATAAGTTCAAATTTATTTATTAAAATTTTTGATATAATTTTCATAAATAAATTACTTACTAATAACACTTTTTTAATTAATTCCAAAAAATCCATTTTGCAGCAATAATAAAATATTAGTATTTGTAAAATAAATATCAATCATATCATAAATAATACAGGTTTACAAAAAAAAACTAAATTTCGGACTATTTGACGAAACCATGTTACAAGGAGGTTTTTGGGGTGGCTGATCACGAATCCGGGGTCCGCTCACCTCTTTCACGCCAGGTAAAGGTCATTTCAAGGTCAAATCAAGATAAATCGACAGTCGCTCTGAGAAAGTATATTAGGGCGTTTTTGGTGTCGCTGATGACGAATCATTAGTCCGCTGACCTCTATCACGTCTAGTTCAAGGTCAAATCAACATAAATCGACACAATCGCTCTGAAAATATAGGGGTTTTGGAGTCACTGATCATGAAAACTGCGGTCCGTTGAGCTCTACCACGTAAGGTAATGGTCATTTCAAGGCCAAATCAGGACAAGTCCACAAAACTGATTTGACCTTGAAATGATCTTTACCTGTCGCGGTTGAGCTCAACGGACCCCAGTTTTGTGATCAGCGACCCCAAAAACCCCCTAATATACTTTTTCAGAGCGATCGTGTCCATTTATCTTGATTTGACCTCGAAATGACCTTGAGCTAGACGTGATAGAGGTCAGCGGACACAAATTCGTCATCAGCGACCACAAAAACCCCCTAATATACTTTTTCAGAGCGACTGTCGGTTTATCTTGATTTGACCTTGAGATTACCTGACGTGATAGAGGTCAGCGGACCCCGGATTCGTGACCAGCGACCCCAAAAACCCCCTAGTCATATGGTTTCGTCAAATATTCCGAAATGTATTTTTTTTGTAAACCTGTTTAATCAAAAGAATATCAATCTTTTAATTTAAATAGACAACTTTAAAACATAGAACTGCATTCACAACTGTATTCACAGTAAAAGTTTCAAAAGATCACACATTACGCTTAAAGTAAGAGGTAAATCAGCAGACGAGTCGTTGTGACTTCCAAAATATGACAACACCGCTGGAAGTGACAACGCACCTTGAACTACCCTATATATGGAAGCCATAACGTATGCTGTACGCTTCGGTATATACGTATATATATACAAAATTTATTTTGGTAAATCCTTTCCCCTCAATAGGTAGACCCATTTTATAAGCCCCCCTTTTACCAAATACACAATTTTTAAAAAATAATTCCTAGTAGAAAAGGTGGAAGTCGGACAGCCTCTTCTGTATACCGGAAGTCACAACTTAACGTGCATCAATATATATATATATATATATATATATATATATATATATATATATATATTGTTATATTTCTATTTGATATGAAAATTAAATTGTGATAATTATAAACAGAATTCAATTTAATATAAAATATTTTCAATTTTCTCAACCACGGGCATATAAATTTAGAACAACCTGTATACAACAAATTGTTATATTTAATTTTAAGAAGTGATTAAATAAGACTCAAGTGAAATCGATAATAGGTCATTATCGTTGTTCGCGGAAGGATCGATCATTAGCCGATGCTAAATAAGACTAAGTGGAAATAGAGAATAGGTCATTAAAATTTGTATATAGTAGAAAGTAATTTTAGAATGGGAATTAACTATTTTCTTTGAAATCCATTAAGCATATTTAGAAAGTTTAAAAATTGGTTTTGAGGAATACTGCGAATGAGAGTTGGTGGTGGAAGTTTGATTTGTGAATCTGGAAGGGATATTTAGAAAGTAGGGGAATGAATGACAAATAGAGATCAGAATGTTTTGAGCTGTCGATAAGTGAAGTCGAGTAGTAGACGGTAGTGTACGGAGAGTGAGAAAGCCGGTATAGTTCCGTGAGTGTGGAGTATCTATCGTGGAACGAGAAGTAGGCCAGGTCGAGAGTAAAAGAACCTCCTTGAGCCAAGAGTGTCCCGGTAGCTGATAGCAGTTTCGAAAAAGGTAGAACACAGCATCACGACAAAAGCAGGAACGAGAGCTATTCGAGCTAGTTTTTCAAAGGAGAACACTACTGGAAGCCAGGACGAGGTTTGATCGCAGCCAAGGATAGCAGGAAACGGGTCTTGTGTGAGGACATTTTCAGTTCACCAGGAAAAGGTCAGTCTCATTTGTTTGGACATGAATGTATGGGTTTTTCGCATTAAATTCCACATAAAAAATTGAATAACATAATCAATAATATCAGGAAAGCTTCATCAAACTTAAATAGAGTTGTTCCTAATAACTCCTAATAGTTAAATGTTAATAAAAACTTTCAATTGAAAACCAAAAGGAAATAAGATTCCCATTTGTAAATGTTATGTTTTAAGAATAATAAGAAATAGCAAATATTAAGCATTGATTGCCTTTTAAATAAAATAAAAAATATTTTGATTATAATTGTAACCCATATGTGTATTTTTTTTACTCTTTTCTTTTCTATCCCGATTAGGAACCATTAAGAAATATTTAGAATCCACGAAAGTAAGTAATTAATTTATAATTCGCCCTGAGATTGAAAACATATTGATATGTGATCTGGTTAATTAATTGGATTAGTATTAATACATTGATTAAATTAAGTGACATATAAGAATATTATCTCATATCAATAATCAAGATCACATCAACTGTCGTCCAACGTGGAGGGCATTGAAAAGTATTTCTAGTGGCAAATTTGAAGGATAGAAAGAGTAAAGCCGGTATTTGAAAATTTATATGCCTGTGATAAAAAGTGAGATACTTACATTTGATAACATAAAATTTTAGATCTCTTTAGGTACAAATTTTACATAACTGATTTAATATTTTATTTTTACGATATTTACATTTGATATATTTATTGACAATTTATAATATTTGGGTAAAAAAAAGTCGTCTTGGTAACATACTAGTAAAATTTCATATTTGGCGGGGATAATACTTCTTGAAAACAAATGTCTGTGACAAGAAGCCAAAGCAAGGACAACAAAAAACAAAAAGAACATTCAGACCAAGAAGATATTTTAGACACGACAATCATGGCATCAGAACAGCAAGAATTATCAGGAATAGATAAACTATTACAACTGATGCAACTCCAGTCACAAAAACTGGATGACAATCAAAGAGAAACAAAACAAGCAATGGATGAAGCAAAAAGGACAATGGATAAAAATCAGGAAGAAACACAACGAAAAATGGATGAAACACAACAAAAATTGGATCAAAAAATGGATGAAACAAAAAGAATAATGCAAGAAAATCAGAAGGAAACAAAACAAGCCATAGAAGAGAACAACAAGAAAATGGAGGAACGCATAGAAAAGTATGAAATGAAAATTCAAGATAAAATAAAGGAGTTAATGAATGGCCAGAAAAAGGAACTAGAAAATTTGGAAAATAAGTTGGAAAATGCTATTCAAGTAGACAGAGAAGAAGTGGAAAAAAGAATCACAGAAATAGAAAAACAAGTCACCGAAAACCGGACGCAACAAAATGTCGGAGAAAGAAGAGAAATGGTTATACATAGCACAGATGACGTGAAGATAAGGTTTGGCGGGGATGTAAGAAGATTACACCCAGTGCCGTTCATAAATAGCCTGAAAAAGAAAATACAACACATCGGAAATTTCGATACAGCAAAAGAAACTATCAGAAACCATCTCAAATATGAAGCAAGCCTATGGTTCGATAGTAAAGAAGAAGAATTCGGCAACTGGCAACAATTTGAACAAAAATTTTTGAATTATTTCTGGGGAAAGGTCCAACAATTGGAAATTAACAAGGAATTGCAAAATGGGAAATACAATGATAGGATGGGTATATCAGAAAGGACATATGCATTACAAATTTACTATAACGCAAAACATTTACAATATAATTACTCATCGGAACAATTAGTCGAACTGATTGCAAGACATTTCGAAGAAACGCTGGAAGACCATATCACATTGCAAAACTACAAAGACATAGATAGTTTATGCCAATTCCTACAAATAAGAGAATCACGTATAAGAGAAAGAAAATCAAGAAGGTCGCGAGAAGATTACAGGCCCCGAGAAACACAAGATTACAGAGATAGAAATCAAAATAGGAGGGACTATACAAGACGAGATTTCAATCCCAGAAGGGAAAACGAAAATAGAGACAACGGAAGAGGAAATTATGAACAAAGAAATAGGCAATGGAATGAGGACAGAAATCGAGAATACCAGAATAGAAACACCACACGCTCAAATCAAGAAAACAGAAATAATGGTAGACAAAATGAACAGGGATATCGAGAAAACAGAAACAGATCCGACAGACCAAGAGAAAATAGAAGAGAAGTAAATAATACCCAGACAGATGAATATGACGGAGAGAGACATTATGACGAAAATATAAACAACGATGAGCAACCGGCGTTTTTTCACGACGGCGCTCACTAAAAACCAAAAATCAAACAGGAATCTTTTGTAACCCCAAGGAGTTTATTAAATTGGCAGGAAACAACGAAAAGAAAAATGGAGTTAATTTAAAATTTGTGGATGGATTTATCAACGAGAAACCAATTAAAATTATGATAGACACTGGATCTGAAATAACATTGGTCAACAGAAAACTAATAGAAGAAGTTAACTTAACAAATTTAATTTACAAAATACCTAGGGTAAATTTAGTGGGCGCAAACAAACGGACATTGGCAACTATAAATGAAGGCATACGAGTAATAGTACGACTGGGTAAGAAGATGTATGCACTACAATGTGTAATAATGCCAAACATGTCACATGACATGATAGTAGGAGTTGACGAATTGGCAGAAAAACATGTAGTGATAGATTTTAAAAATAATACGATGAATCTAACAGAAGAAAAAGAAGAAGAACAGGACAAGGAACAGGAGAAACAAAATACGGACGAATCAGGTAAAGAACAAACAGTGGAAATGAATTTGGCAACGAAGCAAGGACAAAGAAGAAAAGGGAGAAAAAGTCAGAAAAAGACAAAAGAAAATGAAACCTGTGGCTCCTCAAAAGAAGAGTTGAGCCCAGAAGAAGAAAAATTGAGAGTATCAAAAGCAAAAGAAAACTGGGATTCCTCAAAAGAAGAGATGAGCTCAGGAGAAGAAGAAATAAAGCTAACAAATGAAAGCGAAAAAGATATGATCGAAACAGTGGCATTTGAAGAGGAGGCATATGAAAACGAGGATGCAGAATACACGGTAAAAGTATGTGAAAAATCTGAGGAAAAAGACAGAAGATTGATATGGGAAAAAGGGAAAGACAACATAATAGCCGACACTCTAACACAGGATGAGGACACTGAAAATAAGGAAACAATTACTCTACAGGTGGGACTAATTAGAGTAATACAAGAAGAAGGGGTATAAGACGTAGATTAAAGTAAGGAAATATACAGGGAGTTGGTTTTGCCTCGAGAAAATTTATTTAAAAATGCAGATAAATTTTATCGAATACAAGGCGGGGATTTGTTATATTTCTATTTGATATGAAAATTAAATTGTGATAATTATAAACAGAATTCAATTTAATATAAAATATTTTCAATTTTCTCAACCACGGGCATATAAATTTAGAACAACCTGTATACAACAAATTGTTATATTTAATTTTAAGAAGTGATTAAATAAGACTCAAGTGAAATCGATAATAGGTCATTATCGTTGTTCGCGGAAGGATCGATCATTAGCCGATGCTAAATAAGACTAAGTGGAAATAGAGAATAGGTCATTAAAATTTGTATATGGCAGAAAGTAATTTTAGAATGGGAATTAACTATTTTCTTTGAAATCCATTAAGCATATTTAGAAAGTTTAAAAATTGGTTTTGAGGAATACTGCGAATGAGAGTTGGTGGTGGAAGTTTGATTTGTGAATCTGGAAGGGATATTTAGAAAGTAGGGGAATGAATGACAAATAGAGATCAGAATGTTTTGAGCTGTCGATAAGTGAAGTCGAGTAGTAGACGGTAGTGTACGGAGAGTGAGAAAGCCGGTATAGTTCCGTGAGTGTGGAGTATCTATCGTGGAACGAGAAGTAGGCCAGGTCGAGAGTAAAAGAACCTCCTTGAGCCAAGAGTGTCCCGGTAGCTGATAGCAGTTTCGAAAAAGGTAGAACACAGCATCACGACAAAAGCAGGAACGAGAGCTATTCGAGCTAGTTTTTCAAAGGAGAACACTACTGGAAGCCAGGACGAGGTTTGATCGCAGCCAAGGATAGCAGGAAACGGGTCTTGTGTGAGGACATTTTCAGTTCACCAGGAAAAGGTCAGTCTCATTTGTTTGGACATGAATGTATGGGTTTTTCGCATTAAATTCCACATAAAAAATTGAATAACATAATCAATAATATCAGAAAAGCTTCATCAAACTTAAATAGAGTTGTTCCTAATAACTCCTAATAGTTAAATGTTAATAAAAACTTTCAATTGAAAACCAAAAGGAAATAAGATTCCCATTTGTAAATGTTATGTTTTAAGAATAATAAGAAATAGCAAATATTAAGCATTGATTGCCTTTTAAATAAAATAAAAAATATTTTGATTATAATTGTAACCCATATGTGTATTTTTTTTACTCTTTTCTTTTCTATCCCGATTAGGAACCATTAAGAAATATTTAGAATCCACGAAAGTAAGTAATTAATTTATAATTCGCCCTGAGATTGAAAACATATTGATATGTGATCTGGTTAATTAATTGGATTAGTATTAATACATTGATTAAATTAAGTGACATATAAGAATATTATCTCATATCAATAATCAAGATCACATCAATATATATAATTCTCTTTCTCAGTGTTTGTTGCCATACTCCTCCGAAACTACTTGACCGATTTTTATAAAATTTGGCAGTTCCAACGGTATATAAATCGTCTCTCTAGCTAAATTAGTTTCCGAGATAACAAAACGAGCCCATAGGACAACACGAGAGCACGAGAGACGACATTAAGCACACGAGAAGAACGAGCGAAAATTGTACTAACATCCGTGAAATTATGAAGTTTATAATTTTTCGATTACTATTTTTAATGTACAAAAAATATTTATAAATTTTGCGAAGGACCATGTGTCTGGGATAATAATCAAAATTTTGGCAGATGCTTTTGATGGAGGCGCATCTTTGGTATAATAATCAAAATTTTGGCGAAAGCGTGTATCTCTGCTACAATAATAATTTTTTCCCCAAAAATTCCCCAATTGCTCGAATAAAAAAGAAAATTGTATATCTTAAATATTTATTCACAATAGTACTAAATATAGACATAAGAAATATAGTATAATAGAACAAAGTATATGATATTCCACGTATATAATCGTATATTAATTTATGCTGAAAACATCTTTATTATAAATCTTAAATATGTTTGAGCTTTGGAAATATAAGAAAAATAACGGCAGAAATTTATTTCCGCTCTAGAACAAGAACAAAGTTTAAATGAATTAAAAATTGAACAGTGTGGTCCTTCTCAGAGGCATTTTTCAGTATGTCACAAGTGACCGCAAAAAAGGTAAGTCCGTGGTAATACACATTTATAACATTTATTATAATCTGACATTTAAGTTAATTGTGACAGTTGTCAGAATCGTAATCGGCCAAATAGAAAAGGGTATTGCAGTTTAACCCTTTAATTTGCAATTTGGTATAAAAACAAATCAATTGTACATTTATAAAATGGTATTTTCTTTGATTTGTATTGTCTTATAAATTGTACAGATTATAGTCGTATATATAATTCGTAAATCATTTTTTGTTCGATTATAGCGCCATCTATCAACAATTAGAATAAATGTTATAACAAACTGTGATCACTGACTTACCATTTTTTCTGTCATTTCCAACTTAATGCGCTAGAAAGAAATCGAAAAACTGTGATGCACTGAAAGATGGCTCTGAGCCATCTGAAAATGGTCATAGAAGATATAGAGATAGTGTTGATAGGTTATTGCATTTAATAAACAATTACATATTATGAACCACAAATTAATATCTGTGATTATATACGTGGAATATCACATAATTTGTCCTATTAAATGTACCTCTCTTATATACCTACAAATTTTGCATTATTGTGAATAAATATTTGGACATTTATATTTCTTTTTTATTCGAGCAATTTGTATTTCGATCAATTTTTATATCGAGCAATTCATTTTGAGTTATTGATCTCTAGCAATTGCGTTCGACCAATTGATCTAGAATTAAAATTATGACACATTATCTAAGGTGCAATGAAGTTAACCGGGTCAGCTAGTATTAAATATAATAATAATAATAGTGACATTTAGATTCAGATAAGAGCCCTCAGCCCTCAGAATACGTCCGATAACGAAGCAAAGGGTCAAAAATAAAGGTCCAGGTGGCTTGCTTAGCGCCTAGAGTCTAGCAAGTAACCTAGTGAGTAGCGAAATGAAACGAAAGTTATAGAATATTTGTAGCCCTCCTCACTGCATGCTTGGCTTGACTAGTAAAGGCGCCATCGTTTGGTCAGTTGCGAATATTCCCTAACGTTGGTCTCACTTCGCTACTCGCTAGACTCTAGGCGATAAGCAAGCCACCTGTTAGTGCTGACATAGCCTAAAAGATATTTAACAAGGATTTAATATTTGTGAACATCAAGTAATTTAAGGGCAGTAAATTCTAATTTTTGGTATATTTATGGTATTAAATCATTTTTAAGTATTTGTAATTTATAAAACTAGAGTTTGAGGTTAAAAATGTCCATTTGTTCTACCTATTTTGTGAACATGTCTTCTTCTTCTTGGATAGACATGACTGTCTGTGTCTTCAATGTGCTTCCAGTAAGTTGTCGTTCCATTGTGTTCGTGGTCTTCCAGCTGATCGTCTTCCTATTGGCAATTCCTCTCTCCGTGTTTACTACTATATTTGTTGTCATTCGGCTTATGTGGTCGTTCCATTCCACTCTTCTGTTTCTTACCCAGTTCTTAATGTTCTCCACCTTGCATCTCTGTCGTATATCTGTACTTCTAGCTCTGTCCCATAGTCTTACCATCGATTTTTCGAAGGGTTTTCATCTCCGCTGTTTCTAGCATTATTTTCGTCCTCTCTGTGTCAGGTCGTGTTCCTACCGCAATGTCATTATTGGTCTGATGACTATTTTAAAAATTCTGCCGTTCATTTGTTTCCGATATTTCTATTTCTCCATATTGTTTGATTCAAGCCACCTGCGACTCTATTTGCTCTATTCACTTGATCTTCCACTGGAAGTAAGTAACGAAGATAAACGTGTATCATGTGATTCTGTATGCTGACATTTCATTCTACTGATAAATGTTTGGGCTTAACTACATGTGAAGTTCAGAGATAGTTATACTGAAAAGCAGAAGATTAATATTTTTCTGTATGGATTGTCAGAAAGCAAATAAGTGGGGTCAATAAATAATTAAGAAAAACCAAATCAAACTTACAATCAGTTATCTCTGAAGTGAACATAAACTGGAAGAAAAAATTTTAAAAACGGAAGTCTACAATCAGGGTAATATTGTGTGTAACAAAAATCAATTGAATGTTACTTCAAATTTTCTAGCTGAGATACAAAGACGTACTAGCAGATCAACTACTATAATCTTGTTTAATATGAAAAAGTCATTAACAGCATATTTTCACAACAAAGATAGGACGCAAAGCAAAAAAATTTGCAACAAAGCTAGGAAGTCACTCAAAGAACCCTTACAATAACCACCAATTTTCTACAGGCTGCAAGCAGACGAAAACACCTGCAAGGTACAGAGTGAGTGTGGTCAAAATGATTAAATTAACCATTAAGGGCGTAGGCGCAAAATTTCGGCTCCAATGGTTTTTAAATGCATTCATTTTTTTCGAATCCTGAGAAAACTAATAAATATTTTTGAAAAATTAAAATGCAGAATGAAAGATTACATTATTGCCGAGGGCTTAAAGTCCCTTAAAATACAGAAAGTTTTTTATGAATGAGATATTTTGAAATTAACAACCACACCAAATTTTTTCTTTTTTTTTTCATCCCTGTTAACTTATTAAAATAAACATAGAAGTTTTCAGGGACTTTCGGTCCTCGGTAATAACGTAATCTTTCATTCTGCGTTTAAATTTTTCAAAAATACTTATTATGTAGATTTCTCAGGATCCGAAAAAAAAATGGATGCATTTAAAAAGCATCGGAGCCGAAATTTTGCGCCTATCCCGTTAATGTACTAGTGAAGATTTAGATTTTTTCCTCTTCCTTGCTATAAGTATCTTTGCTTATTCATTAGCAAATTAATAATTGAGGGTGTTAAGCCAAAATGGTGTAAGGCATATTTTTGAAATGATGTAAGTCTTGCTTTATAAAGTTAATATATACAGTAACCACCACCGTACTAGACACATAGGAACATTGAGCTATTACAGTCCTGGACCCTTCACTTGTTGCAATGTTTATTTTTATGTCAAGTGACGTTAGAAAATGTATAGAAATTTAATATTAACATAGAAAGTTGACAAATAATAGATCAGCTGTATTATGATCTAATTTTGACGTTTATAGAAAGTATTGTACTATTCTTGATGTTTGAATAAAATTATTTTAAAACAGAGTAATATTACTATTAACTAATGTATTTTTTGTATCGAAAAACAGTTATTTTGAATAGTTTCTTGACAGTAACATGACAGCCAAGCAGCCATTGGGGCTCTTATAAGCCCTAAGTTGAACTCTAGGCTGGTGTGGGAATGTCGACAAGAACTTGATAGACTGGCACAACATAACAGTGTTATACTGGTATGGGTTCCAGGTCATCGGGGCATATACGGCAATGAAAGAGCTGATGCACTTGCCAAGAGAGCATCAGCTACAAAATACCTGGGTCCAGAGCCGGCCGTGGGAGTGCCAAAAAGCACCGTCCGCGAACGAAAAAAAGCCTGGATCCGAAGCCAACACAACTCATACTGGGAGAGTGTACCCGGTCAAACACATGGCAAGATGTATATCGGACGGACATGTGCTAGTAGAGCTGAGTTACTGCTGAAAACAAGCAGGAATCAGCTCAGAGTCATAACAGGTTTCCTTACTGGACATGCGCCAGTTAAAGGTCACCTACATACAATGGGGCTGTTTCATGGAGACTTGAGCTGCAGACTCTGTAACAGAGAACCTGAAACAGTCAACCATATATTGCATGACTGTGAGGCATTGGATCAGAGGCGGCAAACACTTTTCGGAGACATCGAAATGACTCCAAATTTATATGGCACCCACCCACTAGACCTGTACAAGCTGGTACAGGGTTCCAGAATTCTGGAATGGGTTTCATAAACAATGGAAGATGTACAATAAGCCAAGTGGCTGCAGTACAACCGGTTCATAACAGACGGCTTCCAGGGAAAAAAACATGACAGGGATGAAAGTCACATCTGAGAACGGACCAGATTAGCCCATAAGCATAGCAATTAGGTACATACCCATGTGTCTAGTACGGTGACTCTTACTGTAGACCTTTTCTCATTAGAGGAAATGAGGTGTAAGTACTTATAGTAACACAGTAAATAATAGAGTAAAAACTTACACCACTTTTCCTTTTAAGAGGTCTATATATCAATATTATATATAGCAGGACTCACATCATTTCAAAAATATGACACCATTTTGGTTTTAACATCCTCAATTCTATTTTTTTTTTAGACTGCCAGTGCAATTCTTCTCTCTCTTTTACGGAAGAAAATTAAATACAAAGAAAGTGAAAATTGACCACACACCACATCTTTTTGGTCAATTGGGAGACATTAAGAGGAATATGTCTCAGGAAGAAAACAGGCTTTCAAAAAAACTGTTGAATGCAAGAAGAGACTAAGCAGACAAAGAAAGTGATGGGAAGATGGGAGGAGAATGACTCCAGACCGTAATGAATGGAGGTCAGAACTCGAATTGGGTTATAGTGCCATAGGATTGATGAATATTAAGAAAAATAAAATTGGCATGACTCATGATGAAAACATAGGGGTGGGTGTAATTAACCCTAGAAAGATAGTCTGCATAAAATTGACGCATGCATTTTCAAAGCATTGCTCTCTCCTTCTAAATAGTGCAAATCTGTCGCTGAGCATTTAGCATTTTAGGTTAGGACATCTAAGTCGTCCCTAGGAGCTTTCAGGAAACGTAGCTGTTGCTAAGGTAAGTGTCACCCATTTTGAAATACTTATATCTTCTTATATCTGTCCACTTATATTTTCCCCCATTTTAACTGCCTATAACTTCTAAACGGCTTAAGATAGAAATATGCGATTTTCGATGAAATGTTTTATTTTAGTAAAAGTTTTGTCTGAATGGATTGAATTTTTTATATCGCTTTCAAATACGAAAAGAAAAATGGCGGATTTTTGAAAAAAACGTTGTTGACTTTTTTTAATGGAACACCCAGTATATTTTTTTGTAAATTGAAGGAAAGGTCATTCACCTATCCAGCGATATAAAGTTTTTCAAAATCGGTTGTCAAATCATTGAGTAATTAATTTTTAAAATGAGCGGTGCAACGTTGATATCACATACCTAAATAACATAACTAATAAGCAAAATGATATTATGTTATGTGATTTCCACATTGCATCTTTCATTTTAAAAATTATTTGCTAAGTCATTTGACAACCGATTTAAAAAAATTTAATATCGCTGGATAGGTAAATGACCGTTTTTTCAAGCTACAAAAAAATATACTGGGTGTTTCAATAAAAAAAGTCAACCTTGTTTTACAAAAATCCGCCATTTTTTATTTAAAAGCGACATAAAAAATGGTCATTTTCCTAAAAACTTAAAAAAACGGTCATTTCCCTATCCAACGATTTTTTTAAAATCGGTGGTCAAATGACTGAGCAATTAATTTTTAAAATGAGAGATGCAATGTGGAAATCACATAACATAATATCAATTTGCTTAATTATGTTATTTAGGTATGTGATATCCATGTTGCACCTCTCATTTTAAAAATTAATTACTCAGTGATTTTGAAAAACTTTATATCGCTGGATAGGTGAATGACCTTTCTTTCAATTTACAAAAAAATATACTGGGTGTTCCATTAAAAAAAAGTCAACAACGTTTTTTTCAAAAATCCGCCATTTTTCTTTTCGTATTTGAAAGCGATATAAAAAATTCAGTCCATTCAGACAAAACTTTTACTAAAATAAAACATTTCAGCGAAAACCGCATATTTCTATCTTGAGCCGTTTAGAAGTTATAGGCAGTTAAAATGGGGGAAAATATAAGTGGACACCCGGTATAACGACAAAACTATGCATGATTACCTTTTACATGACCTAAGATTTTGATTTATATAATAATTATATTATTTTTATGTAACTTTTTTTTTCTCTGATTTTGGCCTTGGTTTAGAACTAGAACCTTTAGCCACGTGATTGTATACCTTATCACTAAGTCAGGGGTGTAATGTGTAGTGTGTGTGTTGAGTAAGTGTCTTGTTACTTTGCAAAGTCGACGTCATTGTCTTTGCAAAGAGACGCTAATTGTATCCGAACGTCTGCGGTCCCTCCAGTGAGTACCGATCCCAAAGGACAGAAACTATACTCATTTATTAATTTATAAAAAATGAAAAATTTCTGACCCTGGTGAGATTCGAACCCACAACCTTTCGGATTTTTTCGATCCAAAGGCAGGCGCTCTTATTATGTAACTTTATGTTCCTATTATCTATTATAATATAATACATGCTTATTATTTATTTTATAACACAAAATGTCATTATTATAGTAAAAAATAATGTTCCTAAATTAATATTTGTATTATTATAATTTATATTATATTTTATATTATAATAATATAAATGTAAATTTATAATAGCAGTTTAGTTTTTGATTTTTTTTAATAAATAAATATAATATAAATAAATTATTTGTATTATTTATTATTTGTATATGTGTGTAACTATATTTATAATAACGTACAGATTATTCTAATTATTAATGTATAGACCTTGAAATATTGACATGCGTCAATTTTACGCATGATTATTTTTTATGTACATCACAATATGATTATCTTTCTAGGGAGAAACAAAACCAATCAGGGAGAGTGATAATATATGTGAGTGAGAGAGTGGGAAAGTTCAGTTTTCTAACAAGATGATCAAATTGAAAAGCTTACACCTAGAGTTCATTTACTCTAGAAATAAAAACAAATGCAAAAAACGTAATCCACAAACATTTAATTGATATTCAAAAGATTAAGCAACTATGACAATCAGGATAAATAAGTTTTCAAGACTTTATTATGGAATAATAATGGAAATCTGATAAATCATTTGACAAATAATGACGTAATTTATGGTGATTATCAACCATTCAGACATAATGCTATTTTAATTATGATACCTTAACGATTTACTATATTAATACAACAGAAACTTGTAGGTTTTCCAAAATCTAATTAAAAGTTATTTTATTCATTCTAATAAAAAAATTACTGCATTTCTGTGGTACTAAGGCAAAACCCGATATGTCAAAAATTATCGATTTTTCGTTTTTAATACCAATATGTACATTGAGCAATGAAGAATCTGATGAAAAAACCCACCATGGCTAAACGCATCCATATAACCCGTAAAAATAAAATTAGTTTCCGATATGTCCGCTATTACAACAACACCGCTAACTTTTAAACTCATCTGCTGCAAAATCGCGTTTTTTGACATATCAGGTTTTGCCTTAGCACCACAGATTTATTATATAGATATTCCACAAAAATCCACTAATAAGTATCAGAACAGTTTCAATCAGCAATTCATCATTGACAATTAAAAAAGTATATTTTTGTTTATTTAAGTGCAGTTTTTGGATTAGAAGACAAAAATCACACACTGGTCACATATGGGCGTTAATATTTTTTCATATTTGTCATTTTTTTACTTTCCAGTTTTTTTGAAGTTATACTTCTTTAGGCGCGATTGAGAGTAAAAGTTTTCATAAATCTGCGCGCATGCGCACACAGACAGTATGACGTTTAGGTGCTAATCTTTCAATGTTGTTCTGAAGCTATTTCCTTGTGGCATTTTTTATGATTAATTATTTATATGGGAAATAAGCCACAATTAAAATGAAAAAAATTATTTTATTAACGTTTCGACGCCCAAATCGGGTGCCGTTGTCAAAATACAAAATATTACTAAAATAAACAAAAGTGTTGTTGCTAAGCAAAAAAACTCTTCTAATAATTTATTTAATCTCACTCATTTATATTGGCAATTCAGACATATATTATACATTTTAAAGTAGAAGACTTTATTGATATTGCCAATATTTGCCAATGATATTGCCAATATTTATGAGTTGCGTTCCTGGGACGACTTACTGAAAGATAGTTTCATTCGATTACATGAAATTAACCCCAACTCAAGAATATCCGTCATAAAAAATTATAGCATGTGATATGTCTTTAAAAAGACAACCAAATGCAACGACAGTAAAATTCTCGAGTTAGAGACTTCATAGTAAATCACAAGGGAAAACCAGGAAAAACCCTAAATCACAAAAAACCATAAATATTGGCAATATCATTTTAAAGTCTTCTACTTTAAAATGTATAATATATGTCTGAATTGCCAATATAAATGAGTGAGATTAAATAAATTATTAGAAGAGTTTTTTTGCTTAGCAACAACACTTTTGTTTATTTTAGTAATATTTTGTATTTTGACAACGGCACCCGATTTGGGCGTCGAAACGTTAATAAAATTATTTTTTTCATTTTAATTGTGGCTTATTTCCCACATAAATAATTAATCTAATCTTTCAAATTATGTATCAGCCCAAATAAGCCATTAAAATAATATATTAGTGTTTTTTAGTAAATGTATTATTTATTATAATTTTTGTGTCTTTGAATTTGTCTTCCTTGGGCGTAAAATAATAAAATATCTATTTTTATATTTCACTTGTCACCGTTATGTGTAATTATGTATATCCGAAACATCAATAACACGTGCCTTGTTAGCCTGGTTGGTAGAGCATTGGACCAGAGATCACGAGATAACGGGTTCAAATCCCGGACGATTCATATTTTTTTTTTAATTTTTGGCATTGTTGTTTTGGTTAATTTTTGGTAATTATTGTTAATTTTTTGTATTGTAACTGTTAAGTATAATTATTTCATTGAAATTATATAATAGAAGTGTAACTTCTTACGTGCGTACAAAGTACACACACATTCTTTTTTTTTATTATTTAACTTAAATGCCTGGACAACTAAGACCATTGGCCTGGTACAGTTGATTTCTCAATCAGATTATAGAGTAATGTGTAGTGTATATGTATTGAGTAAATGTTTTGTTGCTTAGTAAATTCGACTTCATTATCTTTACAAAGAGATGCTAATTTTCAGTTTATTAATTTCACAACATACGGTTTTAAAAAGTTTAAATAAGATATTTTTAGTTACAAAATATGATAAAGTACGGAATAGCTCAGGAGGTAGGATGTCTGACTTCCATGCAGGTAGGCTGGGGTTCGAAACCCAGTGCCAGCGAGAATAAGGAATTTAAATGATTCAAATCTGAGCCCTAATTGACAGTGCGACTCAAAACACGTTGAAATTAATATGGCGGTGTCGAAATGTGACTTTGCAAGATTTGTTACGATTAAAGAGACTTATAAATTTAGCAATTCTTTCTAGTACAACTACTGCTGGAGCTGTTTTATGACTTATCTATAATATGTGCTGCCCCCAAGTAAGTTGTTAATCTATATACAATCCAAAATACTTGATTATCTAATTTTTGTTAAACTTGAATTTTCTTTATGTCCATTATTAGAGAACAAATGAGACTGCAGATGAATATGTCATCAATGCATTGGCAATTATAGTAGACTCCCTCTATGACGAGAACTGAAATGACAGACTAATTACCTCGTTATATCAGACAACAATAATATTGTACATACATATGAATATGTTCATTTACTTAAGCCTCTTGTACCTTACAGTGTCGAGGACTTTATGACTATATGTTTTCTAAAACATTACCTTTCTATAGTAAAGCCACTCTGAGCAATATAAGATGCTAAATATTGTTTGAATGGTGCTTTTGAAAAAGAGTTGGT
Source organism: Diabrotica virgifera virgifera (assembly GCF_917563875.1). Classification (NCBI taxonomy): domain Eukaryota; kingdom Metazoa; phylum Arthropoda; class Insecta; order Coleoptera; family Chrysomelidae; genus Diabrotica; species Diabrotica virgifera. The sequence continues at coordinate 35,930,129 of NC_065448.1, forward strand.
GGATAAACAGGACGAAGTTGACAGGTGGTGGAGTTTATTACATCACTGGCCTGGGGCCATCACTGGCCATACAGGCAGCTGGGGGTATTTATTTATAGCCATCACCGCACCAAAAACAGGTAAAGAAACATGTTCTTCAGTCTCATTTTCCCTTATTGTAACCAAATATACCTCGTTATAAAGGTGTTAGTGATGTAAGAAGAGAATATTCTCAAGAGAATATTCTCGAGAACGGGAATATTCTCGAGAATATTCTCAGCCAGAATATTCTCGTTCTCGAGAATATTCTCGAGAGTTGCTGCATCCTTAATCGTGCTAAGACGATACATAAAAAGAAAAATGAAAAACGGAAAATGTGGATACGGCTTTTCTAAGTAAACGCGAAACAATGAGTAATTTAACTATGGAAATAATGCTAGACAATTATTTGTTTAAGAATTTTACAAAAATGTCAAAAAGTGATTTCGAACTATTAATAAATAATGATAGGGCCAAGAATAGAGAAGAAATATCAAACATGAGAAATGCAATACCAATATAAACAAGATTAGCAATTTTTATTTATATATACTAACAGTTTTAGTTTAATGTATTTATTCAGGGTGCACTACTCTTCCATTTGTCTCATAGTTCCAGAAGTATGCCAAGTTCCACAACTCTGGACATAAATGTACTGCATTAATAAACCTTATTGTGATTTCATTTGACACGTATTCATCTTATCTTTGTATGTTTTGACAAAACCAAATTAAATTTCAACAGAGTACAGGAAATAAAGAGGAAATACAGAGCAACATGCAAAATTTTCCACAGCAGTTCGACTTTATCGGCAACGCATCAGACACTGCAATAGTGTTCAAATGCCAGTAAAATTTCGGCCACTTGGCTCAGCGAAACGGCGATATTTTCATTAGATGGCTGTAATGTTGCCAGAAACATACCAAATATATATTTTCTGCAACATATTGCTACAAAAACTAGCCCGTCTAAATGCCCCTTTAGACGTAGACCAATCCATGACTGACCTGACGACTAGTGAAAATAAAATCCCACAACTTCTCATCAGTACATTGAAATGCAGAATGTAGATGACCAGGATGAGCTAATGATAGAAACAGATTCTGAACCTGAGACCTCATGTTTTTCTGATTAAATCGCCACATCCATTACTTGCATTATTTGTTGTTAAGAAGAAACTTGCATTTTTTTATCAAATAAATTTTGTGTTCTCTGTTGTTATTGTATTTTGTTTATAATATAAAGAACACTGTTGTTTAGTCTCATAATTTTGTATATGATTTCATGATTTTTAATACCCTATTTCATCTTCAACAATATCCCTAAGTGCGTCGTAGGATTTATTCTCAGAAAATTCTCGATATCGAGAATATTCTTGAGAATATTCTCTGATTTTTCATTCTCGAGAATTTTCCAACACTAAAAGGTGTTACAGTTCAATAGGAATTTCATGGGATAGCTAATGTACCTCATTATAAGCAAAACCTTGTAATACCCGTGTTTGTTATAGAGGGAGTATACTGTATGTTCATTTTTCTTGATTGTATTGAAACAAAGTATATTCTTGCTAACACAATTCAATAAAATAGTCGTTAGACAGTGACAAATTTCTTTGCATGGTAAAAGGTAGACTATTTCCATTATAATAATGCCAACAAAAATTTGAAATAAAAATGTGTTTTAGCAATATTACTAGCATGTAACTTTATAGTTATATGGTAATTAATAATAAATGGATTGCCAAAGGCTTATGCTCCATTTATTGGTTGATATGATTTTATGACAATTCACAAAATGTTATATGGTACATAATAATAAATGATTGCCAAAGGCTTATGCTCCATTTATTGGTTGATATGGTTTATGACAAATCACAAAAATTGTTGTGATTCACAACTGTGTAACTCACATGTCGCACATTCTGTTCTAAACCATAAAAACTCAAGATATACTGAATTTGCTCTACCGAGATTCAATTTGACACATTCGGAATAGGAAACATACAACACAAAAATTCCTACCTCACACTATTAACTGCTAAAATCAACTTAATATTTCATTAAAAAAAGAAGAATTATTAGAAATAGTGGGAGTGTCTACTAATCTCATAAAATTTTGTGAAGTTTATTTCTACAAAATATTTTAATTTTGTACAATAAATAATTTTCTCATTTGTTATCAATACATTATTATAATGGTGTAAATAAATAATTATTGATTAGCGTAAGATTTATGTTATTTTTATGTCTGTTTACTATTAATAATATTGGCTATGAGCAGGTGCGTTGGTTATGTAGTAATTTCCAGTCACTTCTGACAACTGAATTTCCCAAAAAAGAAATTACTAACGTCAGTGTCAAAGTGAATCTCGATAGAGCGAATTCAGTATACTAAAATTTTACAGGAGATCAAAAACAAAATATTTGCTTTGATTAGTTCCTAATATATTTTTTTATTTTAGATACATTTAATATTTGTAACAATATTTTACCTTTACATCTGGGCAAGAGTAACAGAAAAAAATGTTTGTTAAAAGAAAATAACAACTAAAAAATGACATTTTGATTTGACATAATAGTTTTCCCTCCAAAAAATTTTATTTATGACACTTTTTCCAAAACAACATTGGGGTTATAAGGTCGCATTTTGAACTAATACTTTTTTAATACGTTTTTCACCGGAAACTAAGTGCACTTTCTTATCAGAAGTTCAAATGGTACTGTTTGATTTTGAAATATTTTTTTTAATTGTGACAATATTGTTTTTCTCCATCTACTGAAATATTTTTAAGGTTCTGAAGAAGAATATGTCTTATCACTTCATGATGAAAATAAGTCTTAGCGCATACATCCACATGTAAAATGTTAACAACTTTTGCGATCTAATGTTTCAAAATACTTTTTTATTTTATTTATTTATTTTTTACAGATTTGCCATTTTTAGAAATTTGCTTACCTATTAGGATGTGAACACTATGTTTGTAGAAAAAATTGAGGAAATCTGTCTTCTCAGATTTGTTGACTGAAGCTAGCATATTTTCTGGGTCCAGAAGAATTCTTAATACACCCATTAGTTGAACAGCACCCCCTAATTCTGGATCATTATCACATATCATTTGTTCAATAATAATATTGAGAAGCATTTGATCCTGAAATAAATATAAATAAGAATTATTTTTAGATCATGTAAATATACGGTATTAATTGTGCACTTTCGAAAAATACAAAATTTATATAGAATTGTCACAATGAAGATATAAACATAATAATTAAACATTGTCTGTGTCAGATATTCTTCTTCTTCTAATGGCTCTACAACTCTTTCTGAGTCTTGGCCTGCCTAACAATGTTCGTCCCCTCTGCCCTACCTGTTGGCTACTTTCCTTCTAAATATATAGTCTTTTGAGTCCCTTTTACTTTTCAGTGTTGTGACTACTTTCCTTCTCTACTGCCTAATATTCATGGTTTTAAGATTTTCCTCAAGTTGTCTATCCACCTCTTACGGAGTCTTCATCTTGTTGAATTTCCTTGGGGCTTCCATCTCTGGATTATTGTTAGTAATGTCTGCATCAGATATTACATTTTATGTCATAGTTAATAAACGTTAATAAAATAATTTTTTTAGTAAAATTGTGGCTTATTTCGCATCAAAACTAGTTAATTATGTGGGAGTTATTGAGTATTTGAATATGTAAACTATACTGATGAATTAGTGTGACCAACTAGTCCGAAAAATCCGGGACATGGCCCGAATTCCGAAGTTGTGTCTCGGCGTCCCGGACAAGACTTCCGGGATGCCATCCCAATTTTCAACGTTTTGATAAAATTCTATTTTGAAATTTTGAATAGGTTACTCTTCTAAGAATTCACATCAAATTGAATTGGTGGGACGAAAAAAAGGTCGACAATTTCTAGAGTGTAAATACATACATCCAAAACACATGCATTTTATATCGTGGTAATATAGTTTTACGAAAACTCAAACTGTGGACTTTTTTTTGTTTCTGTATTTTAATTATCGTCTTCTGAAAAGACGATTAAAAAACAGACGAATGTTTTTTAAAGGTTTTCTTCTCATTTTTAAGCAAATTCAATTGTTCTACAAATATGATAGCAAGAAGTAATCAACATAAAAATGTTCTGAAGCTGTTTTCTTGTGGCATGTTTAACAATGATTATATTTTTGATGGGATTAAGTCCGTTTTTGAGAACGATTTCCCGACTGGAAGTGGAAACATCAAAAAGTATCAAAAATGTGTAACTAACACTCTGCCGAAACAGCTGTAGTCACATATCTTTATAATAAATTTTGTTGAAGTATCGAAAACTTCAGTTTTCAGTGATTTATTGTTAGATAAAATGAACTTCCATCAAGTAACGGTCGAATCCATCAATTAACAAAAATGTAATTATCATTACAACCAATTGTGGCTTAATCCGATCAAAAACATCATTGTCGTCATAAAAATGTTAAATAATCAATAACATGATGATATTAAGGTTCTATATTAAAAAAATGGCCCGATTTTCATTGAAAAGTCCCGGATTTCAAGTATTATTTCAGCCTTGTCCCGGATTCGACTGAATTGGAGTTGGTCACACTACTGATGAAACAAATCTAATTTTGAATTTTGTTTTAGGGGGAAGTTCCAGGGTGAAAGTGGCAAAATTTTTGTGTCTTTTTGGGGTCCTAAAATTGAAATTCTCAGCAAAATTCGGCCTGGTTGTCTCGTTTTTCGATATCATACAGCAAACATAACAGCAGCTGTAAATGTTGACTATTATAAAATTACTGATAGCAAATAATGTAGATTAGAATACTTAAGAAATTAATATAATGCAGAAATTGAATTTACAAAAAAAATTAATATTAAAAATAACTGGCAAAGTTAACCTTAACTGCAATAAGTCTTGTATTTTAATCTCTACAAGAGACAATGACTGAGCTTGATTTTGACTATTTTTGATATGTGAAAGTCATTATCTAGCTAGATCTTCTTCTTCTTGTTGTAGTGCCTATCCGTTTCGGATACTGGTACAATCTGTACTTGCACACAGCTGCTCTGAAGATTTGTGGTTGTTGTGTTGAACACAAATAAGAATTCCATTAGTGGATCGTGTGACTAATGTTGAATTAAGTGAATAAAGAGACAATTGCTCATATGATATTCATTGATCTTGAGAAAGCATATGATAGAGATCCTCTAGAGATTCTATGGTGAGCACTCAATAAAAAAGGAGCCCCTGGTGAGTGTGTACCTAAATATTGTGAGAGATATGTAAGAGAGAGTAACAACTAGTGTTAGGACAGGTGTGGGAGAGACTGATAAGTTTCATGTGAAGGTAGGATTGCACCAAGTGATTAGTCCTTATTTATTCTCATTAGTTTTGGATCAGATAACAGCGAAACTACAGGGTAACATTCCTTGGTGCTTAACACGTTCAGTGCTGATGAGGCACCGGTGCATCAAACTATTTCTTGTAGAGGGGCGGATGACGCACTGGTGCGTCAGTCACCATAGTGAATATAATGTCTTGTTATATGCCAGCACTTGTAGGGTGTGTATCAAAGGAGTGATAGCACTTGTGGTAATGTGTGTGCTTATTTTGTCTTGTTTTTAACTCTTATAATAACACACATATTAACAATACTGGAGAGCCAAAAATTTCAGAAATATGTATCAGGCCGGCAGCAATGTTACTAATATATAGTAGCACTGAACGTGTTAATGTATGCTGGTGATGTGGTGTTGGTGGGAGATAGTGGCACATAGGTTAAGATGGTTTGGCCATGTTCGATATAGAGATGTCAGTCACACAATATGAGGAACTACTAAAGTGCAGGTTTCTGGAAGGAGTAGGAGAGGAAGACCAAAGAAGAACTGAAGGAAGAGGCTTAGACAGGACATGTCGGAAAAGGGAATTAATATTGATATGACCCAAGATAAAAACTTATGGAGAATGCAATATGGGAAGCCGACCCCACATAGGGAAAAGACAAAGATAATTACGATGATCTTGTGACTAATGTTGAGGTCCTACAGTATTTCTCATGATCATCTTTCAGTGCGTCACAGTTTTTCGATTTCTTTCTAACGCATTAAATTGTATGTGACAGAAAAAAGGCACGTCAGTGATTACATTTCGTCGGTGACATTTTTATAACATTTATTCTAGTTGTCGATAGATGGCGCCATAATAAAAAAATATTATTTTTTTAAATTAGATAATAATATTACAAATATAATCTGTATAATTTATAAGACTATACAAATCAAAGAAAATACCATTTTATAAATGCAAGAAACACATTTGATTTATTTTTATTTCAAATTAAAAATAAAATGTGACAACTGTCAGATTTAACTAAAATGTCATGTTAGAATAAATGTCATAAATGTGTATTATCACGGACTTACCCTTTTTCCTATCATTTGTTACGCGCTGAAAAATGATCATGAAAAGGACAATACATAGACTAAGCAAGGAATAAGGAATTATTAACACAATCAAAGAGCCCAAATTAAAATATCTTAGCCATGTTATGAGAAATGAACAGAAATATGACTTGTTCTTCAGGGCAAGGTACTTGGAAAGAGAGGAAATAGCCATGTTAATTGGTAACACCCGAAATGATAGGCCCAGTAAGAAGTGTTGAACCACGTAAGTAAATTCTTCAGCCATGAAGTAACCAAGGTATTCGATTTTGCCTGTTTTTATTGTTGTTATAATTAACTATTTAGATGGGAAATAAGCCACAATTAAATTGAAAAAAAAATCATTTTATTAACGTTTTGACACCCAAATAGGGTGTCGTTGTAAAATGACAAATACTAGTCAGTAGTATTTTATATTTTGACAACTACACCTGATTTGGGTGTCAAAACGTTAATAAAATGATTGTGGCTTACTTCCCATCTAAATAGTTAATTATAAAAATGCCACAAGGAAATAGCTTCCTTCAGAACAACATTTATTTTTGTTAAAAGCTCTTTTTCTTGTATTACAGTAAAACCTGCCATATCCGGATCAATGTGGCGACAGACAGATCCGGATATGAAAAAATCCGGAATCAAGACCACTACTTCTTTTATAGTCTCTGAAACGTTTTCTCCTTCATACATTCCAGTAATCAACGCTGTCAATAACTTTCGTCGATAGACACCTTTTATAGATTCTATAGTACATTATTTCGCCATCTTTTAGTTCTTCTTTTAGTGCATTCTCCAACAGCAGGACTGCCTTTCTCGGTAGATTTCGACGGTGCAGCACCGTCCGGATATGGGGAGGTCCGGATATGACAGGTCCGGATATGGCAGGTTGTACTGTATTAATAAAATGTTCTGATCAATAACATGGTCAATATAGTGATGAGCGTTTTAAAACCAGCAAACTAATGCAAAAGATGGAAAACATTAAGTTGTGAGATAATAAGAAATGAAACTAGTGGAGGTGGGAAATTTATCGATAAAAACATATAAATTTACATTCTATTTATTGTTTCCCATCTTTAGATGTATCAGACGAGTTTGTCAACTGTTATTGTGACAGTTACAGTTTTAGTTGACATACTCCTCTGATACGTCTAAAGATGGGAAACAATAAATATAATGTAAATTTATAGGTCTTTATCGCCAAATTTCCCACCTCCACTAGTTTTGTTTCTTTTTATCTCACAACTTGATATGTTTTCGATCTTTTGCGTTATTTTGCTGGTTATCAGAGCACTCATCACTGTATAAGCATTGTGTAGATAGAAATATATAAATCAGAAATAAGTATAATATTAAATTAAGATCTCATTTGAAATGCAGATATTCTAGACCAGGGGTCACCAATTAATTTCCCTGAGGGTCCGTTTCGAAAACCTATGACACTTCCGGGGTCCGGATTTATGCTGCCTGTGTCTGACTGTTCTGATTCGGTTTCTTTGTGGATTCTTGTTAAAAAATATCCCCTATAAACAAATCAAAAGGGTGCCGGTCGCAATTTTTGGGTAGAAATTGTTTAATATTTTTTTTAACAAATTCAAAACATCACCTTTTTTCCCGCGAAAATGTTTTTAGCATTTTTGGGTCATCTTAAATAAAAAAGATCTGTCATTTTATTAAAACTTCAGAGTTTTCAAGCATCGCAAATGCATATTTTCGCATTTTTCAGATTTTAAATCGCTTATAACTTGAAAACTACCAACTTTTCAGAAATATGACAAGAGAACTTTATTGTTTATAATTACCCAAGAAACCTAAAAATACATTTTTCGAGGCAAAAAAGTAATTTTGAAATTGCTTAAAAAATTGTTTCACCCGGCACCCTTATGATTTGTTTAAAGGGGACATTTTTGAACAGGAATCTGCAAGGAAATTGAGTCAGAAACATTTTTCATATGAAAGTGGCCTCACACATGACTAATATGGAAAGGAAAATTAATAATATCTGATTGTTTTTTGGTTACTGTATACTTTTCCATAAGTTTTCCTGGTACAATAAATAAAATATAAATTCATTGTGTATTGTTTTGATGTTATTATCAGTATATTTTGAAAACAGCAGTATTGTAAATTGTTACTACAATAGAATATTTTAAAAATTAGGAATTTATATTTTGAATGCTAATGAAGTTTTTAGACATCTTCAATTTTGTAGAAAGGAAACTGAGGAATTTAAAATAAATAATCATGGTACAAAATGCTAATTAACATGTTATCTTTTCTACATTAGTTTCAATGCAAGGTGTTTGTTGCAAACTTATGAAATCTGAAAATTATTTTAATTAAATGCACATCTGAAAATACTCCTACTTAACATATAGTAGAGAGGAAATGAATAGTATCGTTCACAGTAACGATTCCGTACTTGTCCAGGACAACTTCGCATGCGCACTTTAAAAATTGCATGCGCACTTTAAAAAAGAGAACGCTTTTTTTTAAAGTGCACATGCGAAGTTGTCCTGGACAAGTACGGAATCGTTACCGCGAACGATACTAATATAAAAAAATGCACATGACAATTTTATATTACAGCTTACTTAATTTCAAAATTAAAGATTAGTAAGTATAACAATAAGGGGGAAAATTCTTTACAAAATAATTAAATTATCAGAGAGAAAAATGACATTTTTTTATGTACAACCTGTCTGAAGTTTCGAGTGAGTTTAGTGCAACAAGTCTCATTAGGGGGTTGAGATATTCATCTGAAATATCTACAGATTTTTAATAAAGTTCATTCTTCATTAAACGGCTTCGCACACATAAGTTGAGCCAAACTTGGTACACAATTTCATGGCCAAACATTTTCAAAATTGCCAAACACTAGGTATATGCTGAATTTATTGACGGTCCACACAAAACTAGCTCACGATGCAGACCGCAGTCCGCTAATTGGTGACCCCTGTTCTAGACCTAGAGAGTTATATAAATGCACATATAATATAGCTATCTAGAATAATTAAATGATAAAATTAGTGAACAGGTTACATATAAACCAATCAAAACAACTCACAAGTACAGTGGTACCTCGATAACTCGGATTAATCGGGACCGCGGCCGATCCGGGTTATCGAAAATCCGGGTTAGCCAGAGAGCATTGTAAAAATTAATAAAATACGGTATACTTATAGATAAAGTCCGTTATAATTAAAATAACATGAAATATATATGCACAGTACACATCTAACTTACCTATTATAGTTGTATATTGTATAGAGTATAGCATAGACAGTATAGATAGAGTATTGTTCATTTCTAGGTAAAAAAAACTCAGTCAGTTTCGGTTGTGTCAATTTCGTCTGCCATCGGAACGATGTAATGTTTATTTAAGAACAGTGGCTCTTTCATTGTTTAAAGTTTAAAAGACCATTGTTCTAAAAATAATTTTTTAAAAGACAGTTGAAAATAAATAAAGGAATAAAAGGTGCCTGTTGTTTGCGATAGCCCGATAATGGATAATGATCGTCGCTCTGCCGCCGCTGCCGCCGTGTGCCATGAGTCATTTTTACCGTATAGTTCAAATTACTTACACAAATACCCATTATCTCTCAAATATTATATTACGGTCCAAGCCAAGTTTTATCAATGAAACTCGATATTTTTAAGACATTCCAGAAGCGGCTACAGATAAAATGTTTTAACATAATACATACATTTTTATTGTTGAAATGTTTGTCTGGTGAAAATCGGTCCGGGTTAGCCGGACTTCCGGGTTATCGGGGGCCGACTTATCGAGGTTCCACTGTAGATTGTATTAATGGAGAAATACATTATATGTACATTTACTACTATCTTGAAGATGATTTTTACTTTAGGATAACCAACTTGTAACATTATAGAACATTATTGAGTGTACGACAATAAATTACAACTTTTGAACAATCTATGCTAGTTATAATATAAGATAAAACAACTTACCTCATCAGTATTACTAGCCTGTTGTAGTGTATACTCCCTAACTACAGATGGTGAAAATTCTACAATGTAAGTAAGTATATCAATGGAAGCAGTCTTGGTCTTCACATCATCTATAGCGAGGGTTATTTCAAGTGCCGGCAGAATCCCAAGAGAAGTCAAAGTCTTGTAGAAAGTTTCTTTAGCCTGAGGTTGTAAGTTTTGTGAATAATTACAGAACTCCTTCAAAAAGAGAACCAAATCTCTTCTTTTGGTATTGGGTGTATGTATGTCTGTTAACATGGAGAAAAGTTCTGTCAAAAACTTCTCGTCTTCTTGTACTAAGGACACTATTTCAACTTTATTAAAAAATATAAAACTGCTCAATGTCGAAAGCATGTTTTCTTCAAAAACTGAAGGAGTGGGCAGCACAACATCTTGAATATATTGAACCCTAAATGTTTGATGGATTTTCGACAGCAGCTCTGTGTTTTTTATAGGAATTGCTTCTCTGAATGTTGCTTGTTGCTTAAGATATTCTCTATGTCTTTTTGGAGTAGGAGACGAAGGATCATATTCTAAACAACCCACCACATCAAAGATTAATTCGTCACTAAACATCACATCAAATAAAACATTTTTGTTTAATAAAAATATGTTTTTGAATATGTCGTATAGATGATGTAACCCTTCCATACTTTCTAGATCTTCGCACATATGAAATAAATTAATAAGTTTTCTTATATACCCTTCACTTTCAATAGCAGTTGCTAACTTTTCTTTTCTCATTGGAGAGCTTAAGCAGTTGCTAATTAATTCACTGATATCTTCTAAACGACTGAGTTCACAGCTGGGTAGTTCAATTGGTGGTGCCGAATCGGACATATCATCGAACCTCTCATCTTCCGATTCTTCAACAATGTCTTGTGTAATCTCAACAGAAGGGTCTTTTCCTTGCACTTGACATATTTTTTCCCAGATCTCATCACAACCAAGCTTCTCTTGAAAACTTAACGCTAAATCGAAATTGTCTCCTTCAGACCATACTATTAATGTGTCCTGTTGCTTCTGGTAAGCAGTATCTGGTTGAATTTTCGATTCTAGTAACAACGAATTATCACTTTCTGCACGCACTAACAAAGATATTCCCTTCAAACGATCAACATAGGAGGAAGAAACATGTCCTGTACCTCTATCATCCCACTGTCTATCAGCATTTAATGCATATAATTTCACTCTCCTTCTTGTATCCGTCATGGTTGAAATTTTCTTATTTCTCAGCTATATACTGGCAAATTTCCCACATTCCGTCTACAATCAAAAATACAAAATTGACATAATATTGCAAAGTAAAAACATAACATTTATGTCAGATGATTGAATCAACAAACATAATCATTCAAGTTTTAAATAATAGTCGTGAATAGTAAACAAAATACCAACCTGAATATCACTAATTTGCTAATAACGCTAGCAAAATTAAAATTTTCGAAAAGAGATTTGACTAATTTTCTATGAGTGCAAACACAATTCCTTTGTGAAAAATGAAATGCAATCTAATAAAAATTATTGTATGCCAGAAAGGGCAAAAGAAGCTGAGATTTTTAAAGTACACTGTGTTTAATTAAATAATTATTTTATTCGCAGATCAATTTAACTTCTTTTTATAAACGGATACAACACCAACTTTCGCCATATTGAATTCACAACAACGCTCAAAGACCACAGAGGGACCGACAGGATCACAAGTGCAAACGCAACTATTCTGCGCAGGTAGTCGCGGTAAATTCAAATACGCACGTTCATTATATTGAACAGAACGTTAAAATAATAAAAAGTTACGTTTGAAAATTATTTTTACTATGTTAGTTAATTTGAAATTAGAGTTTAAGTACTCTATATTACAATAGTCCTAGGGCCGGTTGTTCGAACGCTAATCAACAATGATCATTATCAAATAATTAATTACTGTCAATGTCAACTTTAAAAACATAATTAATTACAATTCTGAGACTATAATCAATTAATATAACAATAATTATTAACATAATTAATAATAAATCTCAAAATTGTAATTAATTATGTTTTCAGCAACCCAAACAAAGTTGACATTGACAGTTTTGGTGACAGTAATTGAATATTTGATAATGATCATTGTTGATTAGCGTTCGAACAACCGGCCCTAGTGTAATTGCGATGATGATTTTTAAAAATTTATCATAAAACAAAAACATGAGAAAAAAAATGTGTACAATGATAGAGTGTATTTAATAACATTGAAAATACCTTTGGCGTTATAAATTACATAAAAAAAACTGTTCATTTTACGTCCTATAACATACAGTATGTAATATGAAATGTCTCTGTACAAAAACCACAGAACACATACAAAAATACCTATAAAAACAGAAATCTCATAAACAAAATTATTTTGTGATTATTTGGCAAATTACTAATGAGAATATACTCAATGGTAAAAGCTATTAAATTTTGTGTCTCTATTTTTTGCATTTTATTTTAATAGTAAGTGTTTCCTACAAGGAATATTATAAACTTGGCAACAGCGTGAAGTTTATTTCAGTGGCAGATCTGTGGGGATGGGAAAATGGGGAAATGCCCCCATCCTAACACGGTTCAAAATTAAAGAAAAAAAATTGTCGAAATATAAAAATATATTAGCTGACATGAAATTTAAACCACAAACAGATAAATTCAACCCAATAAACACGCTAGTTAGAAAAATTAAGGGAACGTAATGCATATATATAAATTATTATTTATGTCTTTTATGTAGTTTGAGTTTATACTTTTTATGTCTTTTGGTTGGTGTTTCATTGGAAGTTCCCCTCTAAGGCAAATTTTCCTTCCTATAGTAAGTGTCTAGATCCGCCACTGATTTATTTTGATAAAAAATTTTAAATTGTGAGATTTTCACATATTTAATAGTTTTTCGACATGATGTAATTATTATAAAATTATCAGTAGTAATTGCACAAGAGCTCTAAAATTCTATATTAATTTTAGAGATCGAGTGCAATTTGTTGCGATTATTTCATGAATAAAACTGTTCAAAACCAAAATTTTATTGTAATTACAAATGTATGTAAGTACAAATTAGTACAATTAAACACACAGTTGTTATAAATATTTTACGGTTGAAAGTCATCACTTTTGTAATTTTTAAAACATTAATTGTCATTAATGTCACTGAATGTATTTTTTCGCAGCAACGAAGGGCATCTGACGTAATATACTTGACGACGGGAAATTATCAAAAATTATCAATTTAATTTAGATTTCTGTAGCTTTCTATTGGTCAGAATCTCCTATGAATGAAATAATCGAAATAATATGACGATACAATATTACTGTATTGAGTGCACACGTAAAGACCGCTTTACAGCTTGCAAGAAAACTTGCTGCAATTTTTTGCATGCAAGACTTTCATGCAAGTCTATTGCATGGTCTTTTACAGCTTGCAACCCGGCTTGCATGCAATTTGAAAGTTTTACCCTTAACCTAACTTATAAACTTTTGTTTTCTTTTAATTACTTTATTGCTGTTTATTTAACTTGGTAAATTTCGAAATGCCAAGACTATCAGAAATAACCAAATATAAAAGGAAAAAGGCGGTAGCAGCCACTTTAAGTATTATTATTGCTGCAGCCAGCCTTTTAGTCACTAATTTAGAACGCCGAGATCGGAGATGGTGAGTAAGATCTTAGTTGAACAAGAAGAGGGGTAATAATGTATCTCCAACAGAAGAATTTATCCAAGTAGATGATGAAAATGACTCTAATTTTCTAGGAATGAATGTACATTTTAATAAACCCTTGGGAAAAATTGAACAATTACAAAGAAATCTATATTTCGAAATACTATTTCTGCGAAACACAAATTAATTATTATCCTAAGGTACTTAGCTAGAGGAGAGAGAGCTTCCGTAACTTAATATACAATTTACAATAATTATAGAATCTCAGAAAGTGCCATTTCATTATTAATTCATTTCCATCGTTGATATATTTCACAAACACAAAACAGCTGATCGGCATGTATTCGTGAATCCGTGTCGTCAATGACATTTGATATTGTGGAAAAATCAAATTCCCCTAGACTTGCATGAAAACTTGCAGAAAAAATGGCACCAAACCGATTATCGCGCAATTGCAAGAAGTTGCATGCAATAATCAACTGACGACATACTGCGCATGCCTTTAGGAAACTTTCTTGCGTCTTGCAGGTAGAATTGCAAGCTGTAAAGCGCCCATAAAGAAAATTTTTTTTAGGATTTGGAATAAAATGTATTATGGCTAAAGTGTTTAATAATAATAATATTGTTATGTACCTTTTATAGTTCTATGTGGTTGTTATGCTATTTCTTAATACGATTTAAAGAAATAGTAGCGAAAATGCTTCTTCTTCTTCTTCCTGATGTCGCTACAACGCTTTGTGAGGTTCGCTACTTTCTGTTCCGATTGAATTTTGTAAGGTAAAATTCCTCTAGCCGGAGTTTAACCCCTTCGTGCCGGACCGTCATTCGGCAAGTCGGCTCCTATATTTATACGGATTCGACCGTTTACCTAGCGGCTTCGCGCGGTGGGTTAAAATACAGTATCACACTACATCCGAAAGAGGCGAAAGATCCATCATAGACTATGTGTTAGTAAATAGATCAGCAAGGCAATGTATTAAGGACGTAAGAGTAAAAGGAGGAGCTGAATTATATAGTGACCACTATCTAGTTGTAGCCAGGACCAGTTTGGGAGTGCGATAAGAATTAATAACGAAAGAGACCAAGAAAACAAGTAAAGCTCATGATACACCTACTATAGAAGTAATCAGGTCACATAAGCTAGCAGACAAGGAGACAGCAAACAAGTTTAAAAACTACGTTAATAACTACCTAACAGAGCACGCTGAACATGACGGTGACTTAGACCAAACTTGGCAAATACTGAAAGAAGCACTCCTAAACGGTGGTAAACAAGTATGCGGGATAACAAGGAATAATAGAAGCAAAAAGTGTACAAATTGGTGGAACAATGAAATAAAAGCAGAAGTGAAGTCTAAGAAGATAGCTTGGAAAAATTATTTAAGGAACGAAACCGCAGACAACTACCAAATATACAAACTGCAAAGAATCAAAGTCAAAGATATGGTACTAGCAGCGAAACGGAAAAGTTGGGAAGAATTCGGAAACAAGATGGAAGAAGACTACCACTCTAACAAAAAGTTATTCTTTAAAACCCTGAAGAATTTAAGAATCGAAAAGGCTCCACAAACACCAAAGCAAATAAGGGACAAAGAAGGACACTTACTTCATGACAATGACCACATCCTAGAGAGATGGAAGCAATATTTCGAGGATCTACTGAATATCCAAAACGATGTGGACATTATCACAGAAGAACCAGAAGAGGTAGAGCAGGAAGACCAAATTCAAGACGAAATAACTATAGCGGAAACAAAGGAAATCATACAAAAGCTTAAGAAAGGTAAAGCGGCTGGATTTGATAAAATCGCAGCGGAAATGCTTAAAAACATGGGCGACAAGGTCATTGAACTGCTAACAAAAGTGTGTAATAGGGCATGGAGTGAGAGCCAAATACCAAAATATTGGGAAGTGGGAGTTATTCTACCCATTTTCAAAAAAGGTGACAGACGCGAATGTAGCAACTACAGAGGAATAACACTACTGAGCATCCCATCCAAAGTATATGAGAGAATACTAGAAAAACGTCTTTTACAAGAAGTTGATTCTAAAATGGAACAATCACAGAGTGGATTTAGAAAAGGCAGAAGCATCCAAGATCACATTTTTACTATCAAGAAATTAATACAAAATGCACGGAACTCAAGCACCGAGTTATACCAAGCCTTTATAGACTTAGAAAAGGCATTTGATAGTACTCCAAGGAAGGTGATTGACATATGTTTAAAAAAGAAAGGTGTGAAAATCAAACTCAGGCAAGCCATTATGAGCATATATAGACATACAAGGAACAGAATCAGAACCGATAATGTGGAATCCGAAGAGTTCATAGTAAATGAAGGTCTACGTCAAGGAGGAGTCCTAGGCCCCATACTGTTTAACATTGTCTTGGATGACATAATTAAAGAAACTAGAGCAGAAACATTAAAGTTATATGCCGGACATAGAAATTTAGAAGCAGTGTGGATCTCAGAGTGTGCATACGCAGACGATCTAGTCATATTTGGGAAAAATGAAGAAGCACTCAATCGAAATTTACAAGTATGGAACGCTGCACTAATTAAACGAAATCTGAGAATTAATAATGAGAAGACGAAAGTAATGGTATGTGGAAAAAGTAGAAAACAAATGAAGATAACAATCAACGGAAATACACTTGAACAAGTCGATACTTACAAATACTTGGGAGTACAAATAGAGAGCAGAGGAACTGAAGAAACTGAAATAAGTTCCAGAATAGAAAGTGCCGCTCGGATGTACCACGCAATCAAAAGTACGTTTCTGTCAAAAAAAGAAGTATCACAAAAAGCCAAAGTATCCATATACAAGACGGTGTTTGTGCCGATTTTAACTTTTGGTAGTGAAAGTTGGACGCTTACTGATAAGTTAAAATCGAAAATACAGAGCATAGAAATGAAATTTCTTAGAAGAATAATGGGTATAACCAGGTTAGACAGGATTAGAAATGAGGCAGTCAGAGAACATCTTAAGGTCCAACCAATTATTAAAAAAATTGAAGAGGCCCAATTGAGATGGTATGGACACATGGTTAGAATGAACCAAGAAAGACCAGTTAAAAAAGTATGGGAAGCCAGAAGACAAACCAAGAGACAAGATTGCACATAGATCCGTAAAAGACCAAATCTCCAATGAAGACCATGGTGTCTACGAGATACCTTGTTCCAGTTGCCCACGGACATACATAGGACAGACAAACCGACGAATCCAAAACCGTATCTACGAACATTCCATATCTGTAAAACATTCCGACACTACTTCAGCCCTTGCCCAACATCATATTCAGACAGGTCACCAAATAGATTTCGAGAAAGCAAAAACCATCGCCCCTGTCCGCTCCTTAAAATCGAGAATCATCCGTGAAGCCATCGAAATTGAAAAACGCCCTCACAGCCTAAACACACGCGATGACGCCAAAAGACTGCCGTCAACATGGCGACCGCTGCTTCGGCGAATCCCCACGTCAGTCGATCCCACTCAGGCCTCTCCCGCGCATACAGTTCCCGCGCGCACTGAAAGTATAAAAGGAGCTACACAGGCGAAGACAGGTCGTCACTCGACACTGAGGAGTAGGCAGATTGAGACCTCAGTGCCGCTTGACCGTTCTCCTAGAGAACAAGACACTACTGGTATGTCACGACTGAGGGGAGTAGGCAGATTGAGACCCCGAACTCGAACGGAACCATACCCCTCTTGATAATGGCTCCAAAAAGGGTGCCGAAACGTCGAGTTATAAATTCTCAACGCGGTTCTTCCCGAAAACTTAGTAATTTTCATTTACCTGACCGCGGAAATCTTTCCGAATATATATATATATATATATATATATATATATATATATATATATATGATAATAAAAAAAAATATATATATATATATATATATATATATATATATATATATCACACTACAACTAATTAAAGTTAATGTCATAATAACACTAATTTTAGAAATAAAAATATTTTTATTAAATTTATTATTCTACATAGTATGTGAGTTAAATTAATTTTATCCATAAAATACCATTTTAAACAAAAATTAGTAAAAAAGATAAACAAGATAATTCGGATGGAATTCCCCGGATTATTTTGTGATTGATATCGTCCCAGTCTCCTAATCTGGGAAATTCCATCCGAATTATCTTGCAAAGGATAGTAAGGTAAGTTGTAAACAGCAGCACAGTACCTTCACCTCCCACACAATCCCATCAGTCAAACATCCAAACAACCTTATCACCAATCAAATTAACTAAATCTAATCTCCTTCTGGACATCACCCACTTTTGGGCGTGGTTTCCCCACTTTGAGATTTGAATAAGGTAATTCGCACGGAACAAAAATACCTGAAATAATATGATGAAGATGGTGTCACCGCCTTATGGCGAACGAAAACTCATTATGCACCCGTGTGCATCACCGTACTGGCCGGACAGTCAAGCATGATGAATTATTTTGCAAAGGATAGTAAGGTAAGTTGTAAACAGCAGCACAGTACCTTCACCTCCCACATAATCCCATCAGTCAAACATCCAAACAACCTTATCACCAATCAAATTAACTAAATCTAATCTCCTTCTGGACATCACCCACTTTTGGGCGTTTTTTCCCCACTTTGAGATTTGAATAAGGTAATTCGGACGGAACAAAAATACCTGAAATAATATGATGAAGATGGTATCACCGCCTTATGGCGAACGAAAACTCATGATGCACCCGTGTGCATCACCGTACTGGCCGGACAGTCAAGCATGATGCACACGGGTGCATCACCGTACCGAAGGGGTTAATCGGGACAGAAAGTACCGGCCCTTAGCCTGCTTAACAATGTTTTTATCCATTCTGTTCTGTCGGATACTTTCCTTCGCCACTGCCTGATGCTCATGGTTTTAAGATTTTCCTCCATACGTCGTCTATCCATCTTTTACCTGGCCTTCCTCTTGTTCTACTTCCTTGGGGCTTTCATCTCTCGATTATTTTTATACAGCTCGATTAATCATATCTAGCATTCTTTCTAAGTGACCAAGCCAGCTTAGTCTTTGTGACGTTACAAATCTAACAATAACTGCGCTCTGCATTAGTAGATTTTAAGATAGATCATTTTAATTCTCCCCGAACCATCGCTGCAATGGGTTGGTCCAAATATCTTTTTAGTATTTTTAGCTCAAATATTCTCAGTTGATTTTCATCAGGGGTTGACGGGGTCAACGTTTCACATCCATATTATGTGACTACTGATCTAATTACTGTTTTTGTAGATTCTAAGCTTAGATTCACGAAGTCTTTGTTGTATACCGCAAAAAATCCGTACTTGTATTTCTTAACTGGCATTATTTTTGTCATTTAGGCCCGGTACTTTATGTCTCGATTAAGAGCCGGTTAGTTAACCGGCTGTTTATCTGGATCTCTTTAGGGTCTCTTGCGTTGTAATAAATGCTATTACAAGTATTATTATAATTATACCATTACAACTCAAGAGACCCTAAAGAGGTCCCGATTAAACCCCGGTTAACTAACCGGCTGTTAATCGAGACATAAAGTACCGGGCCTTATTATAGAGCCTAACACTAGACGAAAAATTTGATTTATAAAATATACATATCTATATCTTCTTCTTCTTTAGGTGAAGTGTCTGTATTCAGACGTTGGCCGTCATCATGTTTACAATTTCCTGAAATCTCTCTCTATCGGCTGCTGCGCGAAATAATTCTTCTACTGTGCAGCCACACCATTGTCTAATATTACGCAGCCATGAAAGTTTCTTTCGACCAATCCATCTCTTTCCCTCCACTTTTCCTTGTATTATAAGGCGAAGCAGATGGTATATAGGTCCTCTAATTATATGGCCAAAGTATTCTGTTTTTCTCCTCTTTATGATGCTTATGAGCAGACGTTCTGAATTCAGCATTTGAAGAACATCTTCACTGGAAGTGTGCGAAACTCACGATATCTTTAGGATTCGTCGATAGCACCACAATTCGAATGCTTCTATTTTGTTTAGCATTGTGGTTTTTAACGTCCATGTCTCACAACCATACAATAGGATAGACCACACATAACATTTCAGCACCTTCTTTCGAATATTCATCGACAGGTTTCTGTTACATAAAACTGGTTTCCAGGTCATAAAAGCCTTCCGTGATATTTCGATCCTAGTTATTATCTCTTCATCAGAGTCACAATTTACATTTAACCAGCTGCCAAAGTACTTGAAATGATTTACCCGTTCTAACTCCTCTCCATCAAGAGAAAGCTGACCTTGATATATATTAATCTTTCCAACTGCCATCCACTTCGTTTTTGAAATGTTGATTTTAAGGCCTCTCCGATAACTTGCTTTACTGACTAGATTTAGTAGTGTCTGAAGATCTTGTAAATTTTCAGCAAGAATGGCTGTATCGTCAGCGTATCTATAATATTGTTGATTAATTCTTCGCCTAGCCTTACTCCCTCTTGTCTGTCATCCAAAGCCTCCCTAAAGATTTCTTCAGAGTACAGATTAAAAAGGGTGGGTGATAAAACACAACCTTGTCGTACTCCACGTTTTATCGGCAGTTTTTCAGTACGACCGTCTCCAATTTGAATAGAGGCTACTTGATTGTAATATAAGTATTTCAGCAGTCTTATATCGTAGTGGTCAAGTCCTGCTGCCTGCAGGCAATCGAAAAGTGTATCATGTTGTACTCGGTCGAATGCCTTCTCGAAGTCGATGAAACAAACATAAACGTACTCTCGGAATTCACAACTTTTTTCTATTGGAACGCGCATACAAAATAGTGCTTCCTAGTTCCTAGACCATTTCTAAATCCAAATTGCTTATTACCCATTCTAGTTTCGCACAGAAGGAATACTCGGTTTTGTATAATACGTAAAAGTATCTTAAGTGTGTGACTCATCAAACTGATTAGTCTAAAATCGCTGCATTTGGTGGCCCTGCTTTTCTTTGGTAATGTTATAAACAGTGACTCCAACCATTGATTATAAATATTCCTCCTGTACTTATTAATCAATGCTCCAACCAATCATCTGGTATTCTTCCTTCGTTGTAAATTTTGTTAAAGAAAGTAGTCAAGTAGGTAATGTTTTCCTCATCTAAAAGTTTAAGTAGCTCAACAGGGATTTGATCTGGTCCAGGTGCTTGATTGTTTTTGGCTTGTTGTATTGCTTTTATGACTTCTGACTTCAGTATACTGGGACCTCTGTCTAATTGGTTGTCACAGGTAGTATTTGGAGCATTTTCTCGAAAAGCATCTTCAAAAAAATCACTGATGTGTCTCTCCCATTCTTTGTGTTCGTGATCAAAAATTTTTCCGTCTGCGGTTTTAAGTACGTGAGCATTTTTCTGTTTTCTAATTCCGGAGGTATATTTAAGTTTCTTGTGGAGGTTGAAACTGTCATGCTTTTTTTGGAGATCTTCTATTTCTTTACATGAATTCTCGAGTCAGGATTTTTTGGACTGTTTAATTTTTCTTTTTATGAGTTTGTTGATTTCACGGTATTTGATAATATTTCTATTTTTGTATTTTCGTCGAACTTCCATCAGGTCTAGAATTTTTTGGTTCATCCAGTAATTTTTTGCCAACATTGTAGGTGTTTTTAAAGATAACCTTACGTCCTCTAAAATCGAGTTTTGAAAATCGTACCAACATTCGTTAATAGTTCTGTTTTCGTTTGGTATATTTGATATTCTGTGCATCACGATTTGATATACAAAAAACATATTGAAAAGAAAAGTTATCAAAACTTTAAACGTGCTTTTCTCAAAGCTGCTTTTTTCAAAGGCGGTGCTTTTTGTTTTATGGTTATATTTTCACCCTTTCATAAGATATTTCGTTATTTTGACTTCTGAGTGATACCAAAAAAGTAAAAAATAATTAAAACTAAATAAGGGACCGTTTAAGTATTAGGTAACGCAGGTGGGGGGGGTCAAAAATCTTCAAAAAATGCGTTACGCAATAGTTAAACTCCCATAAGAGTGCGTTACGTGGGGGGGGGGGGGTAAAAATCTTCAAAAATCGCGTTACCTAATACTTGAACGCTCCCTAAGGTCGACAGCGTTACCACGAGAAACTTAGGGACCGTTCAAGTATTACGTAACGCAGGAACTCCCATAAAAGTGCGTTACGTAGGGGGGGAAGTTAAAAATCTTCAAAAATCGCGTTACGTAATACTTGAACGCTCCTTTATAAGCTAATAAAATATTTTTGAATTTTTTGTTTCACGTGATCCAATGACGAGTTGATGTCCACCGCAAAATCCATTTTTTTAGGTGTCTGTAAAAATTTGCCATCGCTGGCTTGTTTTCCAATATTTGCTTTGAAATTTTTTTGAATATTCTATTAATTGCTCTGAATATATTTATTTAAAAATAAAATTATTCTATCATAGTTTCAAAAAAATTCACAAAAATGTTGTTGAAATAATATTGATTTCAAATTTCAAACCATACCCCACTTACCCCACCCCCATCATAATTTAAAACGTCATCTTATAAAAGGAAAAACTATGAAAATTGACAACACTGTC
The DNA here is from genome assembly GCF_917563875.1 of Diabrotica virgifera virgifera. Taxonomy (NCBI): domain Eukaryota; kingdom Metazoa; phylum Arthropoda; class Insecta; order Coleoptera; family Chrysomelidae; genus Diabrotica; species Diabrotica virgifera. Next base: position 35,952,783 of record NC_065448.1, read on the forward strand.
TATGCATACAAATGGTTTAAGGTTTTCTCGTTTTCTCCTCTTCTCTTCAGTCATTTGTCAAATATGCCATGTGCCATGCCATGTGTCACTTAACCTTAACCAACTAAGGTTTAGTTTATTTATATTTACAATTTTCGATTTTTCAAACATTGTTAACAGTGCAAGTCCTTCGAACGATACCTATTAGGTTCCAATAAACATGACATCGGTTCAGGAAAGGCTTCAATTGAAACGAGAACCACTAGATAAATGGTCCGTAAGAGAACAACTTTGTTTGGCTTCTGCAGTGAGCAGAAGTGGAGACCAGAATTGGATGTCTGTTTCTAGGGCTTTAAAACCTTTTGGTGAACCAAATCGACCGTCTGACTGGTTTCATTTAAAAAATTGTGCGGCACAGTATGGAATGCTATTGGGTAATGTCGAGACTCCGAAGAGAAAAAATAAGAAAGCCAGTGTTGACACTGGTGGTGAAACGCCGCCAGAAAGTATTTTAAAGAGACTAAGTATCGAGAGGCAAGCAGAATTGAAGAAACTTCTTGCAGAAGAAAAGGCAGAATATCAAAAATTACAAGAGGATATGGTTCTGCTTCAATCAGGTTTGTTTATTATAGAGGTTTTAGATTTGGAACATACACTCACCGGCACAAAAAACCGCCACCCCAAAAACTGGGTTATTTTTAATGTCTTGTATTTCGTAAACCTGATGTCCGATTTAAGTAATTCTTTTAATATGTCGATACATTTTTGGCAAAGTAACGTAAGTGACATTTTTGTCGAAAATTATGTTTTTCCATTAAACTAACACTATTATTGTTTAGAAGGTACTGCCAAAGTGTAGTAAGCCTAGAATTACTTTAAACATAATATAATATGTATAGGCTTACTACACTTTGGCAGTGCCTTCTGAACAATAATAGCGTTAGTTTAATGGAAAAGCATGATTTTCAAAATGTCACTTACGTTACTTTGCCAAAAATGTATCGATGTTATAGCCTTATTCTTTAACAATATCGCTGTAATAATATTATTGCTAGACAGGTACATTGTCATTGTATACAGGGTGTACAAATCAAACTGTGTTTTTTTCTCAAACTTCGGAACTCCCTGTGGAATGTTCTAGTTTTTATAAAATACCAAAATTAAAACTTAACTATAGCCTCAGGTTTTCTTAACAGTATGTTTTTTGTTTCATTCGCTTATGTCAGATAATAAAAAAGTTACACATTTTAACAACTACCCCTGTTTTTCGTCAATACAGGGTGTTTTTAAATAAGTACGGCAAACTTTAAGACGTAATTCTACATGATAAAATAATAACAGTTTGCTTTATAAACATATGCCCGTAAATGCTTCGTTTCCGAGATAGGGGGTGTTGAAATTGTTCTTAGAAACTGACGATTTATTTATTGCTCTAAAACGGTTTGTGATATGCAAATGAAATTTGGTAGATTTTAAGAGGTAGTTATTGCGCATTTTTTGGCATACAATTAAGAATTTTATATTCACCATTGGCGTGCATATGCGTATAAACATTTTAGATATATCCTGTATGCACGCCAATGGTGAATATAAAATTCTAAATTGCATGCCAAAAAATGCGCAATAACTTTCTCTTAAAATCTACCAAATTTCATTTGCATATCACAAACCGTTTTAGAGCAATAAATAAATCGTCAGTTTGTAAGAATAATTTCAACACCCCCTATCTCAGAAACGAAGCATTTGCAGGCATACGTTTATAAAGCAAACTGTCATTATTTTATCATGCATAATTACCCCTTAAAATTTGACGTACTTATTTAAAAACACCCTATATTGACAAAAAACAGGGGTAGTTGTTAAAGTGCCTAACTTTTTTATTATCCAACATAAGCGAATGAATCAAAAAACAGAATGTTAAGAAAACCTGAAGCTATAGTCGGGTTTTAATTTCACTGTGAATCATAAATTGTTGTGTAACAAGCTTAAAGCTATTGGATTTACGGGCAATCTGTATAACTGGTTATGTAGTTACCTAACTAGCAGAACACAACTTGTTAAAATTAAACACTTTCAATCTAGTGAAATTTCCGTAACATCTGGTGTTCCACAAGGAAGCCACTTAGGGCCTTTCCTTTTTAATATATTTGTTAATGACATTAAATCTCAAATTAACTCTAGATTTCTGCTATTTGCTGATGATTTAAAAATCTATAGAATTATCGAATCTGTCTCAGATTGTGAAAAACTTCAAAATGATATTAACAAAATTATGGCATGGTGCAATTGGAACCAAATGAGCATTAATGTTGGAAAATGTCACTTTATTAGTTTCTGTAGAAGAATTAACAACCTCTTTTATAATTACAAATTAGCTGAAGAACCACTGAAGGCTGTATCAACTGTAAGAGATCTAGGTGTTCAATTAGATTCTAAACTAAATTTTTGCGCTCATTTTGATTATGTGAATAACCAGGCATTTAAAATGTTAGGCTTTATTATTAGAACTTCTAGATGTTTGCATAACATTAATTCCATCAGACTGATTTATTTTTCCCTAGTTAGATCTGTTCTTGAGTATTGCTCAGTTGTTTGGTCACCCACTTATGAAGTCCATATAGCCAAGCTTGAAAAAGTCCAAAATAAATTCATTAGGTACTTAAGTTTTAAATTACACAAACCTTTAAGTGACCATTCCTACTCAGAAATTAGAAATAAATTAAACCTTCCTAGGCTATCTTCCAGACGGATGTATGCTGATGTTTTGTTTCTTCATAAACTACTGAATTCAAAAATTAATTGCAATGATCTACTGTCTCTAATTGACTTTAATGTTCCCTCTAGAGTTACTAGAACATCCCAAAATTTTGCAATTAAATTTCATCGCTGCAACTTTGGTAGGCATTCTCCGCTGAGTAGAATCATTCTAAATGGAAATAGAATAGACCTTGATTTGTTGCTGTGCGCTTCGGAAAATGTTTGTAGACAGTGTTTAAAAAAATTTTGTAATCTTATGTGATTTATATTTGTTATTTACTTTGTATTATTTTAATATTTGTTTTTTCTATATAGCTGCATCGCCAATTTTTGTCATATATATTTACTATATCTCTATATTTATTGTATCACTAGATAATTATAATATTTTGTGTATATATTAAATTGGGTGGTATCCCGTTAATAAATAAGTAAATAAATAAGTATTTTATAAAAGCTAGAACATTCTACTCTACAGGGTATTCCAAATTTTGAGAAAAAAACACAGTTTGATTCATACACCCTGTATACAATGACAATGTACCTGTGTAGCAACAATATTATTACAGCGATATTGTTAAAGAATAAGGCTATAACATATTAAAAGAATTACTTAAATCGGACATCAGGTTTACGAAATACAAGACATTAAAAATGACCCAGTTTTTTGGGTGGCGGTTTTTTGTGCCGGTGAGTGTATAATTTGTTCTTATTTCCTAACTGTAAAAAAATGCCTACACCATTCACCATAAAACAATAATTGCTAATATAAAATACTACACTTGATTCAACTTCCAGCTACTGACAGAATAAATACAATTCACTGCATGATATTCGACTCTACATGACGAACACATTGCTATTAGCCACAAATAATCGAACTATCTTAGTCATGTCACACAGTGGTTCCAAATGCTGAAAACATGGCCATGAGGTAAAAGAATAAGTCCCTATCTAGGATTTTTATATTTACAGTTGTTTTCTCGTACTATCGTAGTGGCATAATATGCAGATATAAGGATCAGACCAGATGTATTCTTATTCATAGCATAGGGACAAATGAGCCATGTACTATGTTATTTTGGCCAGCAGTTAAAGTGAAAAAGAACGTGTATATTGAAAATGCTGTAAAACGTCGAAAGAACTATCTAATCAAAGAAAACATCTCATCTTTAACTCTATCTTTAAAAGTATAGTACTCTATGGATGTGAAACATGGCAACTTAAAAAATCCCTGGAACCACGTCTACTTGAATTGGAATTGGACTTCTGGAGCAGATCAGCTAGAAGCTCAAGGCTTGAAAGAATACTAAATAACCAAATCAGAAATATAATGGGAGTCATGTCAATCATCATAGACGAAATTCAAAGGAGACAACTAATCTGGTATGGTCATGTAGAAAGAATGGACACATTGGACAGACTGCCCAAACAAATTTTAAAATGGTTGCCAGGGGAAAGAAGGAAGAGAGGAAGGCCGAAACAATCCTAACCAGGAGGCATTCAGAATGCAATGTCGGAAAGGAATCTTCACCCTGGCAAATAGAACAACAGATAAAGCTGTAAACTGGGAACCACAAGGCGAAGAACGCTATAGATAACTGGGATAATCATAATATAACTTAAGACCTTGGCTGCATTTAGAGATATGTATTTATAAACTTACATGCGTTATGACATGAGGCATATATCTGTGGTGCTAAGGCAAAACCCGATATGTCAAAAACGTGATTTTGCAGCAGATGAGTTTAAAAGTTCGCCGTGTTGTTGTAATAGTAGACATATCGGAAACTAATTTTATTATCTACTGGTTACGTGTATGCGTTTAGCCATGTAGGGTTTTGTCATATTCTTCATAGCTCACTAGTGATGTAAAATTTCCGGAAAGATTTGAATGCCGGAAAGTTTGCGGAAACTTTCCGGGAATATTGGAAACTTTCGCAAACTTATGGTAATATTGCATTTTTATTAAAATTATTATAATAAATTATACAAATCAGTAGTTGGCTTGACTTAATGTTGTGGTATTACGGCTACAGAAAAAATCTGCTAAAAATTAAATGTCCAAAAATACTTTTAAAATTTATTTAACAATACTCTGAATATTTGTTATTAGTCATTATAACTAAAACTAAAAAAGTTGTTTTTTTTTAAATATTAAATAAAAAAGATAACATACAATAAACAACCCAATATTGATTATAATATAGGAACTTACTTTTTTTTAACTAATAATAACAAAAAACACTACAAAATTCTTAGGAATTATAAAGTATATAAATAAGTAAGAGTCTATTATTATGTATAAAAGAGTATGTGCGATAACTACACTCTGTTTCAGTGTAGGAAGCTGGTAACCCCAGTATTGTAATTGCCAAACCTTAAAGAAGTTTTGGCGCATAATCTACTGATCGTGCTGAAAGACAAATAAATTCCATTGGCCAAAGGTCTGCTTTTGCACAGGACTTTGTTAGTTCTGTAAAAAGGTTTTAGTTAATATCCTGTCTATAAACTGCATTACTAATATATGTTCTTCACTCTCAAAATGACTCCCAAATCATGATTTATAATGTATATACATTGTAAATCCCATTTCATGATTTGCAAAGTGTATACATTGTAAATCATGATTCGGGAGTACTCCTCGTAACATTCAGCATGTATTGGTTTGTTTATTTCTAGTGCATCTTTATTGTGATTTTAGTATAGTTTTAGGCATTTTTAGTATAAAACAAATAAAGGTAATTTTCAAAGCAATGTTCCTTTTGTACTTGGCAGTGGTATAGGATCGCCGGCCGTGTGAATGAAATAGCACTACTTCCATGTAAATTCAAATTACGTCACTGACTCTATGTCCAAAAGGCTCTTGGAAATATTCTCAAAAGTTCTCGGAAATATGGAAAGTTTTCGGAAACATTCTTGAAAATTCTCGGAAATATTCTCGAGAATTTTCCATTGAAAGTTTCCGGGAATATTCTGGGTCAGGAGAATATTTCCATTTTTTATAGGCGAATATTCTCGGAAACTTTCCAATGTTCGCGAATATTCGCTTGGAAATATTCTTGACTCACATCACTTACTCAATGTACATATTGGCATTGAAAACGAAAAATCGATAATTTTTGACATATCGGGTTTTGCCTTAGTACCACAGATATGTCCTGTAGTGAACCTATGCCACAGTGTGTTAAGACAGCAGCCAACTGTTAGTGTAATAAGAGGTCTATTTGTTTCCTAACGCAGCCAATAAGGAAATAAAGTGTCATATATTTTCTTTTTATTTATGCTTATTTGTAAAAATATTTATTATTTTTGCTCCTATGAAATTTTATGAATGTTTTAACTTATAGGGAAGGTATCAGAGGAACAATTAGATAAGTGGTGTCAGGAAATAGAAGATGAAGAGAACCAAAAAGAACAAGAATCCCTCACACACTCCAGATGGTTGAAAGAGAGGGAGCTACGTAAACAGGAAATTGAAAAAGTCTGGAGACCTTCAAAAACAATAATGGGACAGAAACGTAAAAGCTCAGACCGGCTAGATAATCTGATCGAACAAGAACATATGGATGAGCTTATGCTTCAACAGCAACCACAGCTCAATCAACAACAACAACATCATCAGATATATTCACAACCTTCAGAGACAATGAAACCTGCCCTTTCTCCTTTACTGACAAGTTTATTAAAATCTCCTTCACAAGTTCCAAGCACTCCTATTCTACATACAGCTATTACCAATAGACCTATTCCTAATACTAGTACCAATCCTATGATAGCAAGTTTATTAAATTCATCACCTACCGTAACAGTAAGTATATTTATCAAGTTTAGTAAATTTTCTATACCTTGCTAGACCTTGATTAATTGTTATACAGGATGTTTCATTAAGAATTGCCCATAGTAACTGGAGAAACCTTATGAAGATTCAACCTAAAACAGTTAAAGAAAATATTCCTCCTTACCGAGATACAGAGTGTTTTATTACAAATATTCTAAAATGATTTTAGCCCATTGTTTTAGCATCTTCCAATATTTTGTTCAAACTTGACAAACAGTTTACATTATGGTAGGATACTTTAACCAGTATTAAAAGATAGTTTTCCGCTGTTACCAGAGGCGTACTGTAGGGATATATACTTCCTTTTCTTCCCTTTTCCCCCTCACAATCTACGCTACTGTCATAATAATCATTTTAGGATGTTTCTTTTTAATTCTTTGTTACTTTTTACATAAATATCCTTTTGTCTCAATGCGATAGAGTAAGTAGTTTTCAAGTTATTTGCCTTTAAAGATAAAGGATTCAATAAGATTGTGTATTTTAAACAACATTCAATAAGATTAATGTCTCGTTGCACCAACATGTCTTAAGCTTAAGACGTGATTTAAGCTCATGCTTACGAAACATACGCGTTGGAGCTTTGAGTCTTAGATCAATTTTCAGCTTACCACAATTGATTGCCACGTGGATTGCATCTTAAACTTCATCTCAGTTAAGATAATCGAAAATTATGGAGCTATAAGCCGAGCTTAGTAAGCTGGAGCTTAAGATTTGTTGGTGCAACCAGGCATGCTTGGTTGCACCAATATGTCTTAAGCTTAAGACGTACCTTAAGCTTAGTTTATGAGATATACGAATTGCACCGTTGAGTCTTAGATCAATTTTTAGCTTAAACCGATGTTACTCTCAACTTCTCATTATTCTCAGCTTAAGTTGCTGTCTGAGTTTAAGACATACCTAGACAGCCATAATTTATAAGATGTGCTGGGCTAAGTTGGAGCTTAAGATCTATTGGTGCCTGTGGCGGCTGGACAGAGAAGGCAATGGAGGCTTAGCCTCCCCATAAATTTTTTACACATGTTACCTACACGGTTTTGTTTACTTTGCTATTTTGTTTTGCGTTAAAGATATCGGAAAAAGTTATTTGAACAAGTTGTTCCAAATATTATTCTAACCTCACATACCAAATTTCATCACAAAATTAGCACTTTTAGTTTTTTCATTATTTGTAGTCAGGATCCTAAAAATGGAGCGGAGACTGCTGGCCGGGAAGTTTCACTTGTTAAAGCAGGCCGCGCATTGAATCGGCATATAGACCAATCAAGTTAGTAGGTAAAAAATAAGCCGTTTTTCGACATAATTGAAAAGACGAGGTTTTACAGTTGAAATGTGTAGTATGAGATATTACAAAAAGGATACCATCTTGGGATTCTTAATTTTTTTAGTGGAACATTTTTTAAATAAACAATCAAAACGTCAAACTTAGTTTTTTGCTCATAACTTAAAAACTTGTTTATTTAGAAATTTGACGTCCACAGGTAACTTTTTCAGAAAAAAAAAGATACATCGAATGAGATACACCAAATTAAAATCGGTTAATAAACAAAAAAGTTATTGCAAAACGGACGACAAAATCACTGTTTTTGAATATTGTTAATAACAATTTTATTGTTATAAGTTCTGAGGCTGGTCCAGTTAATATGGCTGAATGTATCTCAATAATCAGGGACTCATTTCCTTCGTTAAGATGTATACTAATACCCTATGAAAAAAAAAGTAAAAAAATTACATGTACGTACACAAAATTATTTGTTAATAAATAGCAGTTTTTAAGCTTATAAACAATTACAATAATTTCGTAGAAATTAGATCAAATTAAATGGCAATAAAAAAATACTGAAAGCTGGTTAAATACACAACTTCTAAAAAAAATTTTTAGGTCCTACGACCCTTGGGGTCTGAGATAGCCCTTTTTTTGAAAAAATCACTGTTACGTTAATTAACAACACTAAGATCTGAAATTAACCAATCTTTTATAAGAAAAGTCAAAGTTTTTAACAAAGTTTTTTGCAAGAAAAAATGTTAAAAATTGTTTAAATAGGAGTGTTATAAACACAGAGTATTTTGCGTTCCGACTAAAGTAAAAAAAATGATGGGCGCAGCCGAATGAGAATAAATTCGCGGACTAGCATTCGCTAGCGCTAGACCGTTGCAGCCCATTTTTAACATTGACAGTATACCGGATTTGAAGCTTAATATTATATTTATATATTTTGGTAGAAACTTGAATTTTATGAATATTATTATGTTGCACATTTATTTAGTAAAATTATATTTTAAATAAATACATTTAAAAAATAATAATAAAAAGGCCACAAAGTCAAAATATGCAACAGAAAAAAAGTTACGCGACCTTATAGACGAGTGGTACGTGGTACTCCCCCCCAAAAAAACGCTCATTTCTCGAGATATCAACCACGGTGTGGTGAATGGCTAATTTTGGTCTTACTTTATACTTTTTATGGTGCTGAAAACGAAAATGAGTTTTATTTTAAATTTTAGATGGGGAAACATTGTCAAAATCGCAATTTTACCCTAAAAATAAAAAAAAAGATGAAATCACGTTTTTCTTAAAATTTAAAGTTACACCATTTTTTTTTTCTATAAAACATTTTGTTCTCTGTACTCTAGATTTTAACTTAAAATTAATTAAACAGCTAAATTTCAAATTTTGTTACTCAACTTTTGCGATTAAACTTTGCAATTCAAGAATCTGCACCTTTTACTTCAAACAATTTATAACTTTCTTTATGGCAAGACAGAAATATTGAAGCAGGTCCCATTGTCTTCAGAAAGGTGAGAAATATATACTATAAAAATATCAGAAAAAAATATTACAATGGAACAGAGTTGTAGCAAATTAAACTCAAAAAAACGTGATTTTTTTTTATTTTTAGGGTAAAGTTGCGATTTTGATAATGTTCCCCCACGTAAAATTCAAAACAACCCTAATTTTAGTTTTGAGCACCATCAAAAATATAAAGTATGACCAAAATTAGTATCAGTATCTCGAGAAATAAGCTTTTTTTGGGGTGTGCCGCTCGTCTATAAAGTCACATAACATTTTTCCTATTGCACATTTTAAATTAAATTTTTTTGGAAAACTTCTTCATAAATTATATTTTATTTCTGTGTTAATTAAAATTATAAACTAAAAAGTTTGTCACTCAACTTTTTTAAGTAAACATGAAACTAACGAAATCTGACGACAAAATGTTTAAAAATTAACAACTTCTCTTTTAACGTGTTGAGTCATTTTGGACAAATCTCATTGTTATCTAAATGCTTAAAAGATAACACAGTAAAATTTTCAAAAGGAAATATTTACAGCGACCAAAAATACAGTGAGTTAAAATTGAAAAATCATCAAAATTGATTTTTCGCATTTTTGCATAAAATTTGATTTTTGAACATGTTCCACTAATTCTAGAAAAAAATTAACTCCATATTCGGATTCAGAGACCTCGAAAACATAAGGAATGACGAAAATTTGTCATTCACCTTAAAGTGGATTTTTGTGGTCGGGATAACGTAATTTTAATAGTTGCTGCCGCATGCCGGTCGCCAACCGCGCCCACTATTCAGTCAGTCGACTACGCCCGCTATTTTTTACTTTAGTCGGAACGCAAAATACTCTGTGTTTATAACACTCCTATTTAAACAATTTTTAACATTTTTTCTTAGTAAAAACTTTGACTTTTCTTAGAAAAGATTGGTTAATTTCAGCTCTTAGTATTGTTAATTAACGTAACAGTGATTTTTTCAAAAAAAGGGGCTATCTCAGACCCCAATGGTCGTAGGACCTAAAAATTGTTTTTGAAAGTTGTGTATTTTAACCAGCTTTCCGTATTTTTTATTGCCATTTAATTTGATTTAATTTCTACGAAATTATCGTAATTGTTTATAAGCTTAAAAACTGCTATTTATTAACAAATAATTTTGTGTACATATATGTAATTTTTTTTACTTTTTTTTTTCATAAGCTGTTAGTATACATCTTAACGAAGGAAGTGAGCCTCGGATTATTGAGATACATTCAGCCATATTAACTGGACCAGCCTCAGAAATTAGCTCGTTTTTCAAAAAATTTTATAAACAAATTCAATTTTACGAAAACTATTTAACAGATCTGGACCATTTTTGTACACCTTTCAAACACCATAGTGCCCTCAATTTTGGGTATATTAAAACGTATTTTAACAAACAATAAAATTGTTATTAACTATATTCAAAAACAGTGATTTTGTCATCCGTTTTGCAATAACTTTTTTGTTTATTAACCGATTTTTATTTAGCGTATCTCATTCGATGTATCTTTTTTTTCTGAGAAAGTTACCTGTGGACGTCAAATTTCTAAATAAACAAGTTTTTAAGTTATGAGTAAAAAACTAAGTTTGACGTTTTGATTGTTTATTTAAAAAATGTTCCACTAAAAAATTGATGAATCCAAAGATGGTAGTCTTCTTGTAATATCTCATACTACACATTTCAACTGTCAAACCTCGTCTTTTCCGTTATGTCTAGTAAAAACCTAACTTGATTGGCCTAATAGAGCGATCAGCTCGGCTAAGAGCAATCAGCAGATTTTGCTATACATGGAAATAAATGAGCCACCGCGCACCGCTTAAGAACGTTCGACTGTCGAATGTTCATACAGTTTCATTACATACGACATGCATTAGTTTCGTTACTTACGGAATAATTCTTCTGATTGATTTCTGTACCCAGATATGACAAGGCATCCACACTTTCAACAGTATAATTGTCTATTGTGATATTATTTTTATTGTCATGTGTTCTTTTGACGGTCATGTACTTCGTTTTTGCTTCGTTTATTTTAAGCCCCCTTTTCGTCCTTCGGTATCAATATCTTTGAACGCTTAAATTAGTCATGGCTTGTTCCTACTAATGATAGCTACATCGTTTACATATGCAGCCCCTAATGTCCCCTTATAAATATTTAATTAATAGTTTTTATTGCCCTTATTGTACCAAATGAAATTCATTTTCAGGTATCTCCTGGTCTACAACAACTCGTTAGTTCAGCTATTGGCCAAGAAACGCCAGAATTGGTTGGACAAATTCAGCACCATCAGCCACAACAGCACCAACCTATTACAAACGACATCTTGGATGATCCAAGCTTGCCTAACATCAAAATTGACGATTTGGCGAACAGTATATTGGTCCAGGATGGTCCCCTGCCAGAAATAAAGAAAGAAGAAGTCGATGATATTATATCGGAGATCATAGAGAATGCGAATGATATTGTAACTGATCCCGAGCAACATTTAGAATTGGACGTTAACGGAGATATTAATATTAATTTGGAGTTTGACGATGAAGATGACCTTCAAGACATTGTAGAGCCCAAGATTGAGGTAAGTGTTAGTAATTACTAATTTAGTATAAACTGACATTTAGTATGGTTAAGTTGAACTAGTTTGGGCGGTACTATACCTCGTTTTAAATTAGGAGGAATAATTCAAATTTACAGCGCCATGCTTGTTTGTAATTAGTCCAACCACAGGCAAGTTTACTCCACTAAATTATGAAATTTTGGCACTATTGACATTTATGAAAATTTGACACTATTGGCATTTAAGGCATTAAGTTTTTCGTAGCATCTTTAGTGATGCCATAGTAAGATTCTGACTGAAGACTGAAAAAGCCGGTCTTACCCCGCTACATGCTCCATCTTGCCCCGTGCACTAATATTTGCGGTGTAAGACCAGAGTTGTGATTTTTCCAGTAAATTTCAAATAATCGAAAGGATTTATTTCTTTAACGTAAGCTTTAAGCAATGTTCTTAATACTTACCAAAAATAAATGCACAAGACATAAAATTTGCTGTAAAATACCGGCACTTTCTTCAACAGCTCTATGTTAGATATCTACTACTCATGTACTCAGATTTTATAAATGGCAAAATAGTGGCAGAATTACTTCTGACTGAGAGACATCTATGTCAATCAGTTCATACTAATCTAGTACAGATTTCTGCTTATTAATTTGTACAATTAAATGTATCTTATGATAGATTTAGAGCTAATACGAACTTGTCCCGTTTACGATCTTACTCCACTCCACCTTATTTCCTTTAATATCCACAAGTGAATAAAGTATAAACTAAAAGAAAAGAAAAGATGGTTCAGATTTGATTACAGTACAGAGCCTCTACTATGTGCTTATACGTATTTCGGAATAGCCGTTTCCTCATCGGAGCACCTGGGTAGAGGCACTGAAATGCAATAAAATCCTTTCATCCTTTCCAAAGAATCAAAGCTGAACAATCTTTTCTTTTCTTTTAGTTTACACTTAATTGTCTTTTGCCAGGTTGTCGAGGAGATTTTGCAGTTCCTCACCAGTTTTGATTTCATGAGTGGGTTTTTTACTGCCAGAACAGTTATCATTGGATGTGGAAAAATGGGGAAATAATAGTATTTAGCAAAATTTCTCCTTAAATTAATACTTACCTTTTTAATGAACTTTCAGCCAAAAGAAGAAAAGAAAGTGGAAGAAAAATTTGTTACTCCCGCCCCGGTTGTGGATCCTTTTGAATTCCAGGAGGATCCTGTCATCCAACCTTCGGTGAAAGTTTCCAACATTAACAAACAGGACCACAAACCGTACGTTCCCCAGTATCAGCAACAGGCTTCTTATTTGGAACAAGCAAGCACCACCGGCAAAGAGATCGAACTGCAGCAGAATAGAAGTCAGTATATTCCTAATGTCGAAGAGCCGAAAGAAGAACCGAAAAATACTTCGCCCGTTATATCACAGGTTAGTAAATGGTAATTGAAGCGTATAGAATCAAAACCTGTTATACTTTATTTCAAGTTAAGAATAGAACATTGCGAAGATAGCCCCATGCATTTCTTATAAAGATAGAAGCGCGCCGATGCCACACCGTAGGTACTGATTAAAATGAATCGTATATCGGCAGTCGAATAGCCACCCGTGCCCGAGAGGTTTATCAACACTGATCTCCATAAGCGTAACATTCTATTCTTAACGTTAAATAAAGATTAGATCCATTTTTTGAAATTTTTTATGAGACTGAAAAAACGATTAAAAATTTAAATTACCCAAAAAGTATCCGGCATTTCTTAATCAAAGTGGCATTAATAAATTCATAAAATGGAACAATAATATGGTATAGTCATTTATTAATCAAAGTGGCATCAATAAATGTCATAAAATGGCACACTAATTTGGTATAGCCATTTTTCTGTATGTCCCTTACATCTTCAGAAATTTGTACTTTTAGTTTGGATTTAGCAGATTTTGATTCTAAGCACACGTAAGGCCCGGCGCAAATTGAACCTAAGCGAGACACAACCTGCACCGGCTAACTGCGTAGACAGTTTTGCGCATCCTACTATCAGTTCATTAGTTCGCAGGTCTCGCTTGGGAACGTTTGTCATCGGCGTACAGTTTTCTTGGGCCGTGGGACGCGTGACTCACCGCCAGATGTTTATTTTTACTTGTTTTTGTTTGCGAGATGGACTTATCCGAAATGAATACGGATGGTACCTAAGTACAATTTATTATGATAAATAAAAATATTAGCATAGTCACACCCCGAGTGAAAACTGCGTTGTCTTTGTCATTAAATTCTGATAACTTTTGGTAGACTAAATAAGCGGCGATACGAAATTAATAATCAAACTTATGCCTTTACAAAAACACATTATTAGAAAAATAAGGTGAAAAATTATTCATGTCGGCAAATTCAACTTGTTGGCAATTACATTTTGGTTTATTACATATTACATTTCTTATGCTTAAAAATTAAAAACGAAATATGCAGATAGTGTTTTTTTATGACCTATCAGTAGCGGAGGGATTATGAATTATTACCTGCAGTAATTGTAAATGATTACGATCCTGCAGTAATTGTAAATTATTGTGATCCGAACAGTAAATTGAGGAATATGAGTTATGACCGAGCAGTAGGGGAGAGATTATTTTAAATATGTAGGTATTATGTGCAGAAATAAAATACTCAGTGTAAAATATCTTTTTATGCACCCCCTTATGATCAAATTCGATGTTTTAGAAAGTCATACCGCTAGGACTACTAGGGACGTGTAAGATATTTTTAAAACGTTACTAGTAACAAGTACGGAAATACCGATTTTAAGTTGCCTACTCAATACAGTACAAGGATCAGATACATCAGTCTTTTGTAATCAGTATTTGTACTCGGTACCACTGAGAACCGGTATCAAAAGTAACCGTTACATGTCCGCACTGATTTTGCCCGTCTCGATTGGTCACGTCGATAGCCAACGGTTGGGTTGGGTTGTGTTCAATATGCGGCACGCTAGAAAAATAAATGCACGGGTCACCCGTCCCACCGGCGCAGGTTGTGTCTGGCTTAGGTTCAATTTGCGCCGGGCCTAATACTGTTCATTTTCAACTGCTTTTAGGCGCAATTAATGCACTAAGAGTAGGCATTGAACCATTTTGATAGCTAAACATACAAAATATACAAGAAAAAGAAGTATTTTATTGTTCATAAAACTATGGACATAGCAGGGTTTAATTCTACTTTAACATTTCAGTGTTATTTTGTGTTTTTGAGCCGAAACCTTATGCCTGTGGATTAATAGATACTTGAACTTTGAAACAATGTAAAAAAAGGAAAAACGAAAAATTTAGAATTTAGCAGGTTTTTGATTCTGATTCGCTCAATTTGTTCTTTACTTTATTTTATTTTTAACGCTTATCTTAATTGAAAACGCTTAATTTATTAGTCTTTATTTCTTACTTATTTACAAACACTTATTATTTAATTTATTACATTCGCACTTATTTTTATTACATTTAAGTACTACACTCACCGGCAAAATCAACCGCCCACCTTAAAAATCGGTCATTTTTGATGTCTCGAATTTCCTAAACCTGCTGTCCGATTTAAGTGATTTTTTAATATACTATAGTAAATTAACGCTGTAATAATATTTTTGTTAAACAGGTAAATTTTCATTGTTTACCGGGTGTACCAATCAAACTGTGTTTTTTCTCAAAGTTCGCATCACCCTGTGAAATATTCTAGCATTTATAAAATACTGAAATTAACACCCAACTATAGCCTCATGTTTTCACAACATTCTGTTTTTTTATTCATTCATGTTGGACCATAAAAAAGTTAGGTACATTAACAACTAGTTATGTTTTTCATCAATACAGGGTGTTTTTAAATAAGTATGATAAACTTTAAGGGGTAATTCTGCATGAAAAAATAATGACAGTTTGCTTTATAAACTTATGTCCTCAAATGGTTTATGTATGTCCGGGTGATATTACCCGTATGCGCACCAATTGTAAATATTAAATTCTTAATTGTATGTCAAAAAATTTGCAATAAAACTTACGAAATTTCATTTGCATATCTCAACCGCTTTTAAAGCAATAAATAAATCGTCAGTTTTCAACACCCCGTATCCCGAAAAAACGATGCATTTGCGGACATACGATTAAAGAGCAAACTGTCATGATTTTTTCATGCAAAATTATTCCTTAAAGTTTGCCATACATATTTAAAAACACCCTGTATTGATGAAAAACATGGCTAGTTGTTAAAGTACCTAACTTTTTTATGGTCCAACATAAGCGAATGAAGCAAAAAAACAGAATGTTAAGAAAAAGCTCAGGCTATAGTTGGGTTTTAATTTCAGTATTATACAGGGTGTCCCGAAAAGAATGGTCATAAATTATACCACAGATTCTGGGGTCAAAAATAGGTTGATTCAACCTCACTTACCTATATACAATAGTGCACACAAAAAAAGTTACAGTCCTTTGAAGTTACAAAATGAAAATCAATTTTTTTTTCATATATCGAAAACTCTTAGAGATTTTTCATTGAAAATGGACATGTGCCATTCTTATGGCAGCAGCATCTTAAATAAAAATTAAAGTAAAATTTGTGTACCCCATAAAAATTTTATGGGGGTTTTGTTCCCTTAAACCCCCCCAAACTTTTGTGTACGTTCCAATTTAATTATTATTGTGGCACCATTAGTTAAACACACTGTTTTTAGAACATTTTTGCCTCTTAGGACTTTTTCGATAAGCCAGTGTTTATCGAGATATTTTTAATATTTATCGAATCCACCACATATTTGTATATGGTTAAGTACGATTATAGAGACCTGTTAATAATCTGAAAATGTATTTATAATTTACATTTTTAGGTATATTTTGAAAAAGAAGCCACATCTCGATAAAAGGTGACTTATTAAAAAAAGACTAAGAGGCAAAAAAGTTTTAAAAACACTGTGTTTAACTAACGGTACCACAATAATAGTTTAATTGGAACGTACACAAACATTTGGGGGGTTTAAAGGAACAAAACTCCCATAAAATTTGTATGTAAATATATTAAAAAAGAAGCCGCATCTCGATAAAACTCGCTTATCGAAAAAATAATAAGAAGCAAAAAAGTTTTAAAAACGTTGTGTTTAACTAATGGTACCACAATAATGAATTAATTGGAACGTACACAAAAGTTTGGGGGGGTTTAAGGGATCAAAACCCCCATAAAATTTTTATGGGGTGGACAAATCTCACTATAATTTTGTTTTAAGATGATCCTGCGATAAGAATGATACATGTCCATTTTCAATAAAGAATCTTTGATATATTGAAAAAAATCGATTTTCATTTTGTAACTTCAAAGGGCTATAACTTTTTTTATGAGCACATTTGTACTAAGCTAAGTTAGCTTCAATCGAACTATTTTTGACTCCAGAATGTGGGGTATAATTTATGACCAATCTTTTCGGGACACCCTGTATAAATGCTAAACTATTCCACAAGGTGTTGCGAACTTTGAAAAAAAAACAGTTTGATTGGTACACATTATTACAACGATATTGTTAAAGAATAAGGCTAAGACATATTAAAAAAATCACTTAAATCGGACAACAGGTTTAGGAAATTCGAGACATCAAAAATTACCCATTTTTAAGGTGGGCGGTGAGTGTATGTACAATGACACATTTTTACTATAATTTATAAAATAATATACAACGCGCGCAATTACAGTCTAAATATCAATCAGTCCGTTTCATATCAGTTCTCTTATTTATATTTAGTCTGAATAGACGAGGGCGCATCTGTAAAAATATTAGTACATTTGGACGTTGAGAGGTGACGTCAAATTTTTTTGCAGAAATTGCTTGAAAATAACTCAAATAATAATATTTGAGTTATCCTCCCTCTCAAAAAGGTCCGGAACATTGTTTAAATAATTAAAATGTCAAAAAATTAAGGAAAAATTCGATTTTTTTTCTTCGTTTTTTGATTATAACTTTAAAAGTATTCATTTCCGAGAAAAGTTTTACTGACATAAAAGTTGCGTAATTAAATTTCCTACAATATAGAATTCGTTAAAAATTTAAAAAATAGTCACCCTTGTTGCAAAATAGCAATAATTGCGAAAAAACCATATAAAAACAAGTTTCGCATTTGAAGTTTTTCAACCATTTATGCTACACTTGGGACCTTCATATTTCACCCAGAAAAACTTTATGATACAGTAAAACAATACTATAAATTTCATTGAGATCGGTTCAATAGCTTTTGCAAAATAAGTTTTGCAATCCTGCTTTCGCAAAAAAAAATCATTTTTTCAAAATTTTACAGGACTGAAAATAAAGCAGATAGCAAGTTGAAATTGTTTTTGCGTATTATAGAAGTGTACTGTAACTTTCATTTGCAATTTGAAAAATTAAAATCGATTAACTACCACGGGGTCAGGAATTTTTTTAAATAAACATTAATTTTTGGTGCTACGCGCAGGACAGCGGATAGTTTGCTCTGATTGGGCATTCCAATGACCTTTGATAATGATTGATACATTTTATTTTTTATTACATTTCGATATAAATAAATAAATTTGTTTATTGCAAAATAAAAACATATACTCTATCTTTTGAAATAACACTTTCTTTAACAAAAACTTTTTTTGTTCATATATTTTAACTTAGAGAATAAAAGTTTATTATTTTTAAACATATGCAATTGTTTAAACAATATTTCACAAACAATAATAAAATTAGTTTGATTTTTGTGGAATTAAAATATTAAAATACAACAAAATATAGAGTAAGAAAATAATATATTAGATAAAGATTGGAAGATATTTTGGTGGAAATCAACTTGTGTGAATCGAACACCGCTGTCCTACGCCTAGCACCAAAAATTAATGTTTATTTAAAAAATTTCCTGACGCCGTGGTAATTGATTTTAATTTTGCAAATTGGAAATGAAAGGTACAGTACACTTCTATAAGCAAAAAAAATGTACCATGCTATCTGCTTTATTTTCAGTCCTGCAACATTTAAAAAAATAATAATTTTTTTGCGAAAGCTCGATTGCAAAATTTATTTTGCAAAATCTATTAAACCGATCTTAATGAAATTTACAGTGTTGTGTTACTATATCATAAAGTTTTTCTGGGTAAAATATGAAGGTCCTAAGTGTAGCGTAAATGGTTGAAAAACGTAAAATGCGAATACTTGTTTTTGTATGGTTTTTTTCACAATTATGTATTGCTATTTTGCAACAAGGGTGACTATTTTTTAAATTTTTAACCAATTTTGTATTGTAGGAAATTTAATTACGCAACTTTTATGTCAGTACAACTTTTCTCAGAAATGAATAGTTTTAAAGTTATAATCAAAAAACCAATAAAAAAATCGAATTTTTCCTTCATATTTTGACATTTTGATTATTTAAACAATGTTTCGGACCATTTTGAGTGGGAGGATAACTCAAACATTATTATTTGAGTTATTTTCAAGCAATTTCTGCAAAAAAATTTGAGTCACCTCTCAACGTCCATCTCAAAACAGATTCGCCCTGGACTAGAATCCGAATGTATTCTTGTCTTTTAATTTTTTTAACACTGTTGCTACAGAAATATGATTTATCGCCAACCGTCACTAAAGTCACTCATTATTGTACTCATTTGCGGCAGTAAAGTAACACTTTATTGTACTGAAAGAAGAATTCTATTTTACCTACCGCGATTAATCGAGATTGAATGTAAGTGGTCGATGGCAGTAATCGATTATTTATTTGAGTTAATTTACAATTTATTTACTTTATACATATAACAGCGCTAACAGGCCTTATAGGCCTACGGCTTATTTATTTACTTTAATTATTGAAAATATTGTACAAAATTTACGACATTGCTATTCGGCAATCCTTATTAATGTATATACATATTTTTGACTGGACTAACAAATTTGATTAAACTTCTACAACTTTATTATCTTGCCCATTTTTTATAAGAAAACCAGTTTTGTTCTTCTATTGGCCTCTAGATTAGTTAATATTTTGTACTTGTAGTCTATGTATTATATACACTTTTTGCCATCTTTCTGATAATAAAAACGTATATTTTGGATATTCAAGTTAATATCGGTATGGTGAGTAATATTTATAATACTTTTTTTATTATTCGGTTGTTATCTTAGATTTTTCGTTTCTTTCATTTCTGTGTCAAAGCATTCTTAAAATCCCTCATCTCTTAACATACATACAAATCAGTAACTTCCCATAGTCTTATCTTACGTTATATTTTTTACGTGCCATCTCCTAATCGGAGGTTGGCTATCATCATCACTATCTTTACTCTATCTACCGCTGCTTTGAAGAGTTATATTGAACTGCATTTAAACCGGTCCCTTATTTTTCAACCATGACACTCTCCTTCTTTCCACACTCTTTCTTTCTCTTGTCGTTCCCTGTATTATATCAATCGTAGCATTTCATATCGCTGTCC
The DNA here is from genome assembly GCF_917563875.1 of Diabrotica virgifera virgifera. Lineage (NCBI taxonomy): Eukaryota > Metazoa > Arthropoda > Insecta > Coleoptera > Chrysomelidae > Diabrotica > Diabrotica virgifera. The sequence continues at coordinate 35,973,167 of NC_065448.1, forward strand.
CCTCATTAGTGTCCTAGATATTGTAACTTCTTTGTTTTTATTGTGTTTATCACTTCGTACTCTTTGCCCATTTCTCGCAATACTTCCGTGTTCGTTTCTTTCTGTCCATGCTATTCTAAGCATCCTTCTGTAACACCACATTTCAAATGACTGTAGTTTGTTTATGTGGTCTTGCTTCAGTGTCCGGCTTTCAAGACCGTATTGTAGTATCGAAAACATGTAACAACTTAGATCTCTTACTCTTTGTTTAATCTAAGATCTTTTTGTCTTATATTCAGTGTTATTCTATTCTATTAGTCTGGGTTACTTACGGAGTCAAATATTTTGCAAAGGTATTTTTTATTTGCTTATACATACTTAATTCAAATGCCTTAAGTACATTAAAACAATTTTGTACATAGCTTCTTCTTAGTTTATCATATCCTGTAATGCATTGGCGATAGTCACGGCCCATTTTTCTCTGTCTGTAGTAGTTCGGAAGAGTTTGATTGTTGTTTTTCCACGTTTTCCCACTTCATTGTTTTAAATTTTTTCATCCAAGACGGGCGTCGTCTCCCTGGTACTTTTTTCCTTTTATATTTCCTTAATATATAACTAATGGCATCAGCTCATATTTTTCATTTCTTATATGTGACCAAATCGGTTCATTATTCTGTTTATTTGTCTTTTTTTTTCACAAGAAACTCTCGAGATCTTTCGGTACCCACATATAGAATTTTATATCTTACTTTCGTCCCTAGCTCCTGTCTTATGCTTCTATGGCATGGTCACCGTGTCATTTTAACCATATTTACACCCTTAAAAAAATTCAAAATAAGTTCTCCGGATTTGTGCTTATACACTAATAGTATACACACACTTAAGGCTATGGGTACATAATTCGCAAATATTTTACGTGTATCCCTACTTTTTTTGTCTTTACACGGCAAATTACGTGTAGTAAAATTCACACTGGTATGGATATGTAAACATTACTAGAATGTCATTCTACTTGAAAATGTCATCATTAATTTAAAGAGATGGCTTTTGAATGTTCTTGGATAACTGTTATTTTTATGATTGCAAATTATTAATTCAGTTAATAATAAATGTGATTATTTCATTCATAGGAGATTCTGACCAATAAAAAGCTACAGAAATCTGAATTAAATCGATAATTTTTGATAATCTCCCGTCGTTAAGTATATTACGTCAGATGTACTTCGTTGCTACGAAAAAATACATTCAGTGACATTAATGACAATTAATGTTTTAAAAATTATAAAAGTGATGACTTTCAATCGTCAAATATTTATAAAAACTGTGTGTTTAATGGTACTTACATAAATAAATTACAATAAAATTTTGGTTTTGAACAGTTTTATTCATGAAATAATCGCAACAAATTGTACTCGACCTCTGAAATTAATATAGAATTTTTGCTCTCGTGACACTTTGACATAATTTCACGAGCCGAAGGCTCGTGAAATTAAAACTGTCAAAGTGTCACTCCGGGAAAATTCAATAATTTCAGAGCTCTTGTGCAATTACTACTGATAATTTTTTCACTAACTATATATTCAGTGATTGTAATAATTTATTTGTACAACAAAAACTAATACTCAATCGAAAAAAGAGGAAAAGGGTTAAAGTGATCTTTTAATAATATATTGTTATGGAACTCTTACAATTTTGAACATCTTTAACAACAAAATACTTGGATCACAGAATATATTATCCTGATGTATTCTCTGCTGGGATCTTCCACAAATAATACACAATAAATAACTTTTTATTAAGTTCACGTCTTAAATAAATTATTTATCAAATACACTATATATCAATAATATTGTCCTTTTCATGAGCATTTTTCAGTGCGTAACAAATGATAGGAAAAAGGGTAAGTCCGTGATAATACACATTTATGACATTTATTCTAACATGACATTTTAGTTAAATCTGACAGTTGTCACATTTTATTTTCAATTTGGAATAAAAACCAATCAAATGTGTTTCTTGCATTTATAAAATGGTATTTTCTTTGATTTGTATAGTCTTATAAATTATACAGATTATATTTGTAATATTATTACCTAATTAAAAAAAAATTATTATTTTTTTATTATGGCGCCATCTATCGACAACCAGAATAACTAGAATAAATGTTGTAAATGTCTGTAATCAGTGACGTACGTTTTTTTTGTGTCACATACAATTTAATGCGTTAGAAAGAAATCAAAAAACTGTGACGCACTGAAAGAAGATCATAAGAAAAAGAATATTTAATCAATAACTTAAAATATTCCCGATGCAATGTCAAATATTGAAAATTGTCACTGATTGTCAGTGTCTGACTGACAATATATGCTGACAATATTATATTCGGCTGAGTGCGTTGTAAGACAAAGATAGATTTGGAAAATATTACCACGGCATTGTGTTAATTTTTTTCGAATCCTGAAAAAACCAATAAATATTTTTGAAAAATTTAAACTCAGAAAGAAAGATTAAATTATTACCGGGGGCCGAAAGTCCCTTAGAATAAATAAAAAGTTTATTTTGAATGAGATATTTTCGCTTAGTTTTTCACCCCTGTAACTTATTAAAATAAACATTATAGAAGTTCTCAGGGACTTTCGGCCCTCGATAATAACGTAATCTTTCATTCTGCGTTTAAATTTTTCAAAAATACCTATTAGTCTCCTCAGGATTCGAAAAAAATGAATCCCCATTTGAATAGCATTGCAGCCGAAAATACGTACCGATCCTCTTAAACGTACAGTAGGAAAAATGAAAGAATACCCATGAACGAACATATAAAACACGCTGTATTTTCCTGTCACCGTGTCACACAAAAAATTGGCGAGCGCAAGTACATGTAATTATTATTATTACATGTACTTGCACTGGGCAATTTTCTTTGTGACACGGTGACAGGAAAATATAGCGTGTTTTATAATATGTTCGTTCATGGGTATTCTTTCATTTTTCCGAATGTATATGGAATCACCTGATATTTCTTATTATTTCGTGCGAATTAAAAAAAAAACGAACACACGAACTCAAACAATATTTATTTTAGAGCATGTTAATAACAAATGCATAACAATTAAATTAAACGATAAAGTATTTAACAAACAAATTGAAAATAGTTGTTTTAAAGTCAATAGCAAAAAAAATTCAATGTAAAACAAATAATATTTAAATTGTTTTTATTTATTTTTTTGTGTTTTTTGGTAGACAGTGTTAGCACCCCTAGTCCTTATGCAAGCTTCAGTTTGCGTGGGCACGCTCCTAATCAAATTATCAACATTTTGTTGTGGTAGGTTGCTCCATTCTTTAAGAGCAGCTTGTACTAGCCGTGCGGTGTTTTGTGGATTATCCCGGCGAGCTCTATTTTTTCTTTTAAGCATATCCCACAAATACTTTATAAGGTTAAGCTCGGGTGAGCAAGCAGGCCACTCCAAACAAGGGATACACATTATTACTTTTTCACGACTTTCCCTTGCTTTATTTGGGTCTAGGACGTTTCATCGCTGCCAGTTCATCGCCGCCAGTTCATCGCCGGCCGATTCATTGCTGGCCGTTTCAATGCCGCCGGTTCATCGCCAGTCAGTTAATCGCTAACTGATATATTTCCGAATTTTCGACAAATTTTCGACGGTTACATTTATTATTTATTTTTAGTATTAATTAGGAATTCTAGGAACTGCGAGATATGACCATTCCCGTTGCCATACTTACTCTTTTAATAGACTTTTAAACTTTTATAATATAAAATATAATTTAAAACTACAAATTTAATACTATTTAATATCAAATTTAGGGGAAGTAGAAATAGAACAGTAAATTAATATAGTAATATTTTTTATCTTTTTATTTGTCATAAGTTTTGAACTGAATTTAACGTCGTGTCGTGTCATCTCCCATAATTTATAATACAAAATCAACTGACTAACTGGCGATGAAACGGCCGGCGATGAAACGGACGGCGATGAAATGGACTGGCGATGAACCGGCGGCATCGAAACGGCGGCGATGAAACGTCCCATTCCGGCTTTATTTTTAAGCTGTCCTAGTTCCTATTGCCCAGCATATGTTTTGGACAGAACGCCCTGTGTTACGCCCAGCTCTACAACTATGTCCCCTCTGAGAACATTACTTTCTCCACAAGACCAATAATCTTTCCCCGTTGTAAGTTCTATAACCCCACATGTGGCATATTTCCTTTTTTGGACGCAAAAGTTAGTTTATTAATATTCGTTCAATTTGCAACTCAAGCAAATAACCTATACCGTACCGAGCTGTACCATCTGATTGTCATAGAATTGTTTATTTTCAATAAAAACCTTTATTCTTCGTAACAATAACAAGTTTTTTCAAAAGAAATAAATATTACTTTGAAATACATGGTGATTCCATATAAGTTTGGTTGTGTGTATATGAGCCGGTATAGGTGAAATTTGCTTATCATTTTAGGAACGATAAGAGCATATAACTTAAATAGTAGAACCTAAAAGAAAACGTTTGAACACTGTACCAGTCACTTTTTAGTGACACATGCGTCGACAGTGGCGCATCAAACTTTCCACTTATGGACGGCATAAATGAATTAAAAGGTACCCTCCCTTATAGGAGGCTATTGATTATGTTCAAAATAAGAGAGCTAAAAGGAACTACAACGTTAACGGGATTTTATTATCTCATATGGTCAATGGACCTCTAAATTTGAAAAAACCGTGGAGTGCTACCATTTAGGTGGGTGCGTTTTTGAGAAAGGGGTGAATTAGTCCCTAGGCACAGGGTGAATTAGGGTGAGTTCTATGCACTTTTGGTACAAACAAGTCTACAGTAAAATAATTCCAGGTTATATTTACTATCAAAATATCACATTTTAAAGTCGAAAATATTTTCTTTTACAAAAATATACTCAAAAGAAAAGCAAGAAAAAAACACGAAAGAAAGCAATTTTGTTTTTTGCCCCATAACTTTTTTCCACAGGGATATAGGTATAGGCATTGCTTCAGCGAAAAATAACATTTATCCTTCCTCTTTGAAATGACTTTTAGTAAAAGTCTCTAGAATTTGCAGTTACTGAAATATGATTTTTCAAAGTTCGGCACTCACAACATTTTTGAGCCATTTTCCCCATTATTTCGCAAACATTGTTCCGTAACTTTTTTCTACGCATTTCTAGGTATATACAGGGTGTCCCGAAAAGATTGGTCATAAATTATACCACAGATTCTGGGGTCAAAAATAGGTTGATTAAACCTCACTTACCTATATACAATAGTGCACACAAAAAAAAGTTACAGCCCTTTGAAGTTACAAAATGAAAATCGATTTTTTTTAATATATCGAAAACTCCTAGAGCTTTTTTATTGAAAATGGACATGAGGAATCTTTATCGTAGCAACATCTTAAAAAAAAATTATAGTAAAATTTGTGTACCCCATAAAAATGTTATGGGGGTTTTGTTCCCTTAAACCCCCCTTAACTTTTATGTACGTTCCAATTAGATTATTATTGTGGCACCATTAGTTAAACACAATATTTTTAAAACTTTTTTGCCTCTTAGTACTTTTTTGATAAGCCAGTGTTTATCGAGATATTTTGAATATTTGTCGAATCCACCACCTATTTATGTATGGTTAAGTATGATTATAGACACCTGTTAATAATCTGAAAATTTATTTATAACCTAAATTTTTTGGTATATTTTGAAAAAGAAATCACATCTCGATAAAAGTTGACTTATCAAAAAAAGACTAAGAGACAAAAAGTTTTAAAAACACTGTGTTTAACTAATGGTACCACAATAATAGTTTAATTGGAACGTACACAAACATTTGGGGGGTTTAAAGGAACAAAACCCCCATAAATTTTTTATGTAAATATAGTAAAAAAGGAGCCGCATGTCGATAAAAACTAGCTTATCGAAAAAATATTAAGAGGCAAAATAGTTTTAAAAACGTTGTGTTCAACTAATGGTACCACAATAATGAATTAATTGGAACGTACACAAAAGTTTGGGGGGGTTCAAGGGAACAAAATCCCCATACATTTTTTATGGGGTGGACAAATTTCACTATAATTTGGTTTTAAGGTGAGCCTGTCATAAGAATGATACATGCCCGTTTTCAATAAAAAATCTTTGATAGTTTTCGATATATTGAAAAAAATCGATTTTCATTTTGTAACTTCAAAGGGCTGTAACTTTTTTTATGAGCACATTTGTACTAAGGTAAGTTAGGTTCGGTAGGTTAGGAAAATAGAGAAAAAGATTATACAAAAGGTTCAAACATTTGTAAATAGATGCCTTAGACGAATATTGCAAATATATTGGCCAAATCGGATAAGTAACAAGGAACTTTGGAGAAAAACTAATCAAGAGCCGATAGCCAAAACGATAAACAGACGCAAATGGAAGTTTATTGGACACACATTAAGGAAAAATGAAGATGATATAACCAAACAAGCCCTGGATTACCAACCAACTGGAAAAAGAAAACAAGGCAGACCAATGACATCCTGGAAAAGAAATATTACCAGAGAGCTAGAAGACAATGGGTTAACATGGAAAGAAGTGAAAGCCCTGGCCAGAAACAGAGATGAATGGAGGGGGACTGTAGAGGCCCTATGTTCCAAATGGAATCAAGAGGAGTAAAGTAAGTAAGTAAGTAAGTTAGGTTCAACCGAACTATTTTTGACCCCAGAATGTGTGGTATAATTTATGACCATTCTTTTCGGGACACCCTGTATAATGGTACATTTAGTAGAAAGAGAAGTCAATTACCTTTAAAATGGTCTATTGTATAAGGTTGTATGACTATTTTTAAGCAAGTTATGGTTTTTCAAGGTTTTATACTTTTAATGATTTTTTATATTGTTTATGATTATTTTTTAAATTTCTCATTATGACTATTTTTCTTGTACATTTAGGTATACACATTGTGAAACAAAAAAAGCATATTTTCTTTACTTTAAAATGGGGTGTTGCAAAAAAATTTAAGGACTATTTGAGACAATATATCCGTAGAATATCCAAGAGTATCCGTAATTTGAGACAAATTTTAAAATATTTTATTTTTTCAATTAGAAAAGTATGATTGCATATTGTAACGTAATTTTTAATTCCAAATAACTTTTCCTAATAACACTTTTCGATATTGTGAAATATAAAGGTACTTTACTCCTGAGCCAAATATTTTTTAACATACCTCGTACTCTATTGATAAAATTTTATACCTGATGATTGAATCTTAGGTATTAGACTATGCAGTGCATTTTATAAAGAATAACTTTTCTTCATAAAGTTGATAATAAAAAAGTTTTCCATATGGTTCCAACTTAGTGGGAGGACCTATTGCATGTGTATATGTCACATTTTAAAAAAGCATATCTCGTTTAAAAATAGTCCTAGAATTTTTTTACAATATTACAGAATTTTAAAATAAATAAAATAAGCTTTCTTTTGTATTTAGCAATGTATATATCTAAATATACAATAAAAAAAGTTATAATGAGAAATTTAAAAATAATCGTAAAATATATCAAAAATCGTTAAAAGTATAAAAGTTTGAAAATCCATATCTTGCTTAAAAATAGCCATACCGCCTTCTACAATAGACCATTTTAAGGGTAATTGACTTTTCTTCCTATTAAATGTAACATTGCATATACCAAAAGCTACGTAGAAAAAAGTTACAGAACAATCTTTGCAAAATAACAAGGAAAATTGCCCAAAATTGCTGTGAGTGGCGAAATTTGAAAAATCATATTTCGAAAACTGTAAATCCTAATGACCTCTACCAGACACCATTTTAAAGACAAAATTTGTAAGTTTTTTTTCTGTGAAGCAATGTCTATACCTATATCCCCGTGGACAAAAGTTATGGGACAAAAAACAAAATTTCTTTCTTTTGGGTTTCTTTGTGCTTTTTCTTTTGAATATATTTTTGTAAAAAAAAGTATCTTTGACTTTAAAAAGTTACATTTAGATAGGAAATTTAACCAGGAATAATTCTTATGTAGACGTGTTTGTACCAAAAGTGCATAGAACTCACCCTAATGTAACCTGTGCCCAGGGACTAATTCACCCATTGCTCAAAAACGCACCCCTTTAAATGGTAGCACTCCGCGGTTTTTTCATGTATAGAGATTCATTGACCATATGAAATAGTAAAACCCCGTTAACGTTGTAGTTCCTTTCTATAGTACATAATCAATAGCCTATTAGTACCAGAATTCAATTTTTTTCATTTTTTTTTAAGTTCTATGTGATTAAAATATAAGAGTCAGCGTAATTTTAATCCACCACCCTCTTCCCCCTTCCCTCAGCATGGACGGTTATGACAACGTTTTCAAGAAACTGATGATGTAAGGGAAAGACACACTGGTCAACAAGAGCAACACAACCGTTACTTGACAGGTTTGTGCCTCTAGTAAGTTGTCGTTCCATAGTTTGCGTGGTCTTCCCACTGATCGTCTTCCTATTGGGGAACCGTCTCTCGCTGTCCTGACTTACGCTATTTGTTGTCATTTGGCTTATGTGGTCATTCCATTCTATTCTTCTGTTTCTTACCCAGTTATTAATGTTATCCACCTTGCATCTCCGTCGTATATATGTACTTCTAGCTCTGTCCCATAGAGTCTTACCATCGATTTTTCATCTCCGCTGTTTCGAGCAATCTTTTTGTCCTCTCTGTGTCGGGTCGTGTTTCTGCCGCGTATGTCATTATTGGTCTGATGACTGTTTTGTAAATTCTGCCTTTCATTTCTTTTCCGATATTTTTATTTCTCCATATTGTGTCATTCAGGCAACCTGCGGCTCTGTTATTCACTTGATCTTCCACTTCTGTTTCGAGCCTTCCGTAGCTAGATAGTGTGATGCCTAGGTATTTAAACTCCATCACTTGTTCTATTATCTGACCTTCCAGCTCCAATTTACATCTTATTGGATCTGCTGTTATAACCATGCAATTTGTCTTTTTTGAGGAAATTAGCATGTTAAATTTTCTGGCGATTATGTTGAATTTGTTCAGCATATGTTGTAAATCATCTTCACTTTAAGAGATTAGTATTGCATTGTCCGCGTAGCAGATTGTTTAAGTTGTTTTTCTCCCATTTGGTATCCTTTTTTAGTTCTTACTTTTTTTATTATTTCGTCCATAATCAGGTTGAACAATAAAGGACTCAAGGAATCCCCCTGTCTAATCCCATTGCCGGCTTCAATTGGTTCAGTTAGTTCATCTTCCACTTTTACTTTTATTGTGTTGTTCTGGTAGCACGTCCCGTACGTCCCGTATTCTCATTTAAAAAAATCATCGATTACGTCATCACGCCCAGATGGATGACGTCACTAGTATACTATATATGCCACAATATCATAACTTAAAAATAAAAACCGACCTGTTTTGGGATTTTTCCTTAAAGTCACCGGTTTACGAAATAACGAATTTATTCCTTTCATTTGCACCGTACTGTATACACATGCAACGGTGGAAAATAGTGTCGCGCACGCTTGATTGGCAATTAAAAAACAAAGGGGTTTTTGATATTGTATTGCAAAAAACTCTTCGGGATTTCATCAATCGATGTTTAAAGAATATCTACCTACCTTGGCAACATTCAAATTTTCAGTTGTTCACATAATTTTTGAGGGTTAAAAATGGCCGATTTCGCAATTTTTCAATTTTTAATCGCTGATATGTCAAAAACTATCAACTTTAGAGAAAATTCACTAAAGATCTTTTCTGTTTGGAATGATCCAAAAAATCTAAAAAAAAATTGTTCCGTGCAAAAAAAAAATTTAGGAAAAAAATAAAAAAAAACGTTTAAAACATTTTTGACCAACTTTTGGTCCTGGCAACATGCAAATTTGTTAAAATGGGTCCTTTTTGAGTAAGATTGTGCAAAAAAGCCGAATTAGAATATTTTTCCTAGCGGAAGTGGCTTTCTGGACTATATCGTTTTAATTATTCCCAGAGGTACCTCTCTCGAGTATAACAAGTGGATAACGTCCTTTAATGTGACCCTGTCAAATGCTTTCTTAAGGTCCACGAAACATAAATATGCCGGTTTGTTGTATTCCAACGATTTCTCTTGAACTTGCCTCATTATAAATATAGCGTCAGTGCATGACCTTCCCGACCTAAAACCTTGTTGTTCTTCTGCCAATGTTATAATTTCATTTAATTTGTTTGTTATCACTTTTGTTGTTAATTTTAATGTTGTGTTTAATAAGTTAATCCTTCTGTAATTCTCGGGGTCTGATTTGTCTCCTTTTTTTGAAGAGAGGTATTTGGATGCTTGATCTCCATTCTTGTGGTATTCTGTTTTGTTCTATTATTTTTTTTAATGTAATGTAATTTTTCGTGTGAAAGTCCTTTGTGCTCGTTCTTGATGTTTAACTTTTCTGGATACAAAAATAACCAACAGCAAATTGAACAATTTTTTAAACAGACAGACAAGGTTTTTTCCAACCAATAAAAAAACTACATAAGAAACAGAAGTATTTTATATCATACATGGAACCCATCTCTCTTCATAGTGGTATTTTGACCTTTTTGACGTAAGTTAAACTTTGAATTCTAAGATGAATTATTAATTAGAGATCTTTTATTGTAGCATATCTCCGAAGATGGCTTTATAAGCCGAAAGCGCTCAGCTAAGAATTATTTATTTTACACACTTCAAAAGTACACTTCTCCCCTTTTACCTGTTGTCATAAGTGTGTACAAAACTATTTGTCTTTACATTAGTTTTAATAGTTGTTTAGTTAGATTTTGTCCTCCGTACTTTAAGAGTTCGTTCGATATTCTGTCCTCTCCTGGAGATTTTCTATTTTTTAATTTTCTTAATGCTTCCTTTACCTCTCCCTCCTCGATGTTTATTTCTTCGTTTGTCGTAACTTCAGGTGTTGGTGGTTCATTATCGCCGCCTTTAGCAAATAGAGATCGGAAGTAGTCTGCCCATGTTTCCTTCTGAATGTGTTTCGCTTTTATTAATTCGTTCATCTCCTTTCTTTGGCCTCTGATCATTCTCCATACTTCTTTTTGTGTTCCGTAGAAGTCGTGTTCCATCTGTTTTGAGAAACTCTGCCAGTGCTCCCTTTTTATTTGCCTCACTAAAGTATTCGTTTCGTTTCTGTTTCATTTGTAGTGGTTGTATGCCTGTTGTGTTTGTGTTGTTCTGTATTGTAAAAAGGCTTTCTTCTTTTCTTCGCATTTTATCTTAACTTCCTCTCTAAACCACGGGGGTTTTTTAATATGTGAGTATTCGTTACTTTTCTCTCTCCAAGTGATTCTGTTGCAGCGTCGATTATGTTATCTTTGAGTTTTTGCCAGCTTTCATCGATGTTATCGTTTTCTAATATTCCATTCTCAGCAATCTTATTGCTGAGAATGAAATATGAATTGCTATCTCAAAACATTTATGGCAATATTGTCTCTGTTCAAACTATCACGAATAGAGTGCATGAGGGTATTCTTCACGTTCACGCTAGATGTCCCGTTAGAGTTCCAGTATTATCCCGTGGAAATCGCACAAGCAAATTAGAATGGGCTGAAGAACATCAAATTTGGCAAGAACGAAAATGGGCAAACATTCTTTTCACCGATGAATCTAGATTTGTTGTAAAACTCGATTCACGAAGATCGAGGGTGTGGCGAACACCTGGCAACCCATCTCGCTTGCAAGCCGTTCAAGAAGTTGACAGATATCAAGGAGGAACTTTGATGGTTTGAGCTGGAGTTTCAATAGGTTTTCGAACTGATCTCGTACATATTGAAGGATTTTTAATAGCAAATCCATATCAAATAGTCCATATGCTGTTCAATTCTGATAAAATTTTGTGCTGATGCACCACAATGCACGTCCGCATGTTGCAATAATCGTGAGAATTTTTTTAGAGCAGAACAATATTCAAGTATTGCTCTTGCCTGCTCCATCCCCTGATTTGAATCCCTTCGAGCACGTTTTGGATGTGCTAAAAATGCGTGTACAAATATATTTTTGTTTCAACAATTTTTTTCTTTAATTTTGGACTTTGTTGGAGTAGTGGAATTTTCTCCATTTTCTCTCCCCGTCTATCCCCCACTGTCTAGAAGGGACTTAAATTCCAACACACGTTATTTTTATTGAAAGACTACTTAGTCCAGGGCGCATCTGTTTTGAGATGGACGTTGAGAGGTGACTCAAATTTTTTTGCAGAAATTGCTTGAAAATGACTCAAATAATAATGTTTGAGTTATCCTCCCACTCAAAATGGTCCGGAACATTGTTTAAATACTCAAAATGTCAAAATATGAAGGAACAATTCGATTTTTTATTAGTTTTTTGATTATAACTTTAAAACTATTCATTTCTGAGAAAAGTTGTACTGACATAAAAGTTGCGTAAATTTCCTACAATAAAGAATTGGTTAAAAATTTAAACAATAGTCACCCTTGTTGCAAAATAGCAATAATTGCGAAAAAAACCATACAAAAACAAGTATTTACATTTTACGTTTTTCAACCATTTATGCTAGACTTAGAACCTTTATATTTTACCCAGAAAAACTTTATGATATAGTAACACAACACTGTAAATTTCATTAACATCGGTTTAATAGATTTTACAAAATAAATTTTGCAATCCAGCTTTCGCAAAAAAATTCATTTTTTTTTTAATGTTGCAGGACTGAAAATAAAGCAGATAGCAAGTTGAATTTTTTTTTGCTCATAGAAGTGTACTGTACCTTTCATTTCCAATTTGCAAAATTAAAATCGATTAATTACCACCGCGTCAGGAAATTTTTTAAACAAACAAAAATTTTTGGTGCTACGCGCAGGACAGCGGTGTTCGATTCACACAAGTTGATTTCCACCAAAATTTCTTCCAATCTTTATCTAATATATTATTTTCTTACTATATATTTTGTTGTATTTTAATATTTTAATTCCACAAAAATCAAACTAATTTTATTATTGTTTGTGAAATATTGTTTAAACAATTGTATTTGTTGAAAAATAATAAACTTTTATTCTCTAAGTTAAAATATATGAACAAAGAAAGTTTTTGCTAAAAAAAGTGTTGTTTCAAAGGATAGAGTATGTGTTTTTATTTTGCAATAAACAAATTTATTTATTTATATCGAAGTATAATAAAAATTAAAATGTATCAATCATTATCAAAGGTCAATGGAATGCCCAATCAGAGCAAACTATCCGCTGTCCTGCGCGTAGCACCAATAATTAATGTTTATTTAAAAAAATTCCTCACGCCGTGGTAGTTAATCGATTTTAATTTTGCAAATTTCAAATTAAAGGTACAGTACACTTCTATACGCAAAAAAAGTTTAGACTTGCTGTCTGCTTTATTTTCAGTCCTGTAACAATTTGAAAAAATGATTTTTTTTTGCGAAAGCTGGATTGCAAAATTTATTTTGCAAAATCTATTGAACCGATCTTAATGAAATTTACAGTATTGTTTTACTGTATGATAATGTTTTTCTGGGTGAAATTTGAAGATCCCAAGTGTAGCATAAATGGTTGAAAAATGTAAAATGCGAATACTTGTTTTTGTATGTTTTATTCGCAATTATTGCTATTTTGCAACAAGGGTGACTATTTTTTAAATTTTTAACCAATTCTATATTGTAGGAAATTTAATTACGCAACTTTTATGTTAGTCCAACTTTTCTCGGAAATGAATACTTTTAAAGTTATAATCAAAGAACAAAGAAAAAAATCGAATTTTTCCTTAATTTTTTGACATTTTGATTATTTAAACAATGTTCCGGACATTTTTGAGAGGGAGGATAACTCAAAGTATTATTATTTGAGTTATTTTCAAGCAATTTCTTCAAAAAAATTTGAGTCACCTCTCAACGTCCAAATGTACTAATATTTTTACAGATGCGCCCTGATCTAACTCTAGTTAGGATTTTTTCGATAGTTTTAAACAGTTTAACGATACTTAAACAACAAAATATTGAAATCTGTAAACATTCTACAGCTTGACTTGTTTGTATTTTTAGCTTCAAGAAACTGAAGAACCTCAACCGGAACCACAAGAGGAACACGTTGTAAAAACTGAACCCTCCGTGGTTCCGGGCTCAGTCGAAATAGTAGAAGTCGTGGTAACCGACAACGATGAGCTAGACAAAGAAGCTTCCAAATCGGAAGTGATCAGTTCAGAAAAATCGAACAATTCCGAAGATGTTAAGTCGATAAGAACGGAAATCGAAGAAAAAATCAAAACAGAAAACGAAGAAAGCAGTCCCACAGTAAGCAAAGACACGACATCCACAGTAAGCAAAGATACGACATCGATTGCTACCTACGAAGAATCTTCCGAGATTCTTCGTAGGGTGATTCGGGTGTAGAGGGGTGGTAGAGGTATATCCTCACTCTGTGTGAGGATATTGGGACCCATTTGCGACAATGGTATGTGGAGAATAAGGTTCAACCACGAGTTATACCAGGGGTGGGCAAAAGCCGGCCCGCGGGCCGGATCCGGCCCTTTTGCTTACTTTATCCGGCCCGTTGAGAAATCCCGCAAGGAATTTTTTTTAAGAGCATAGGCGCAATGTTTTTGAAAAATTTAAACGTTGAATGAAATATTAAATTATTGCCGAGGGCCGAAAGTCCCTGAAAAGTTCTATGTTTATTTTAATAAGTCACAGGAGTGAAAAAAAAAAGAGAAAATTTAATGTGTTTTTTAATTTCAAATATCTCATTTAAAAAGAAACTGTTTGTTTATTCTAAGGGATTTTCGGCGCTCGGTAATAATATAATTTTTCATTCTGCGTTTAAATTTTTCAAAAATATTTTTTAGTTTTCTCAGGATTCGAAAAAAAGGAATGCATTTAAAAAGCATTGGTCCGAAGTTTTGCGCCTGCGCTCTTCATCTCTTTTATGCGATTTTGTTGAAATCAACAGTATGAGTGTTCATAGTGTTCAATGAAATGAATCTCTATCTTCTGTTTTTCTTAAAAGCATCTATGTTTAACCCGGTCTAGGCGCGAATATTTTTCGGACATGGTATTTGTCGTCTACCAGGACCCTTTTCTTTCGAATTTACCCTTCATAATCAGCTGCTAACCTTACACCTAAAGGTAGAAAGGCATAGGACTAAGTTAAAGTAAGTAATCAGCTGTTGCAACAACTTACAACAACGTACTTATCATTTCTAAGTATGTGCCCTTTCTCGTTGCTGTCTTTCTCCTTTTAACGATTTCTCACCATTTCGTTCGTAATATGATCGGTCCATGGTATTTTCAAAGTTTTCCTAAGAAGCCACATCTCAAAAGCTTCCAGCTTTTTCATTAAGTCAGCATTAACAATCCAATAAACGAGAATAGAGTGGACATACCATTTTTATTATTATCCCGGTTCTTCACAGGGTTCCCTGCCTTCTGGTTCCCAGTTTCCAGATTCGTTCGTCCGTCGTTGCGTTCGCCAGGGTGGTTCCCTTTTCACATTACCTTCTGAATGCCACAGAGCTAGGATTGTTTCGGTCCTCCTCTCTTCTTTCCCTTGGCGTCAATTTTAAAATTTGGTTTGGCAGCCTGTCGTCGTCCATTCTTTCTACATGAACATATAAGATCAGTTGTCTCCTTTGAATTTCGTCGATGATGGTTAACTTGACATAACGTTTTACCATTCGATATCAGATTTGCAGATTGAATCTTTGGTTACTCGGAAATTTCTCTATCTTCATAAAGGCTGCTCTTGAATTTCTGAATTTCATTTTTTATCTGGATCCTTGTTATGGCTTAATATAATGGACCACATTAAAAATTTCGTAATTTTACTGGGAACAAATGGTTCGCATGTACACCCACACCCAATTAAGACAATTTATTATTAGTATTATCTATTATTAACAGTCAAATGTCTTTGTCCAAATTCTTTAAAATGATACTTATAGTATTGTTGTCAAAAAAATTTCTTGGAGAGAGAAAAACATCCACCAAAAACATTAGCGTGTGCGCAGCGCACATACTGGGTATGGTATAGGTCTCCGGCCCGGGAGACATTTTGAAAATTTCATTTTGGCCCGCGCTTAAAAGTATTTGCCCACCCCTGAGTTATACCAATATTACAAAGAACCCTCTATCTCTATAGCAAATTATCAAAAAATACAAACATTGCGCTGGGCAGATCACCTCATAAGAATGAACCATGATAGAACACCTAGTAGAACTCCTAGCAGGACTATGGTGGGACATCTGCCAGTATTAAGACCAAGGAATAAGTGGATAGATGAAGTGAGAACCGATACTAAAGAGATATTAAGGGTGAATAACACGAGGAGAGTGGCCATGAACACAGGTACTTGGAGGCGGATGCTGAAAGAGACTAGTCCCGCCTTGGGCTGTAGCGCCATAGGAGAGAGAGTTCTACCCCAGGCAACCAAATAACGTTTACAAAACGTTGAAAAAAGTCATAATTATCACCAAACGACGTCAGTTTATCACGTTTTTTCGACGCCGAAAATCACGTGAATATGTCCCACCATAATTCACGTCATTTTTGTCACGTTTTAAATACGTGATATGAAAAACGTAGTTTTTACGTCGATTTGTCCCACCATAATTCACGTAATTTTTGTCACGTTTTAAATACGTGATATGAAAAACCTAGTTTTCTTAGAAGCAATCTTAGAAGGCTAAAAATTAATTTAATTAAACTCAATAACACATAATTAATTACTTCATTAACAGAAACTAATCCTCAAAAACAAATAAACATAACCTCAAATAGTTGTCAAGAAGAATTACTGTAACAAACTTTTGATATACATACAATACTCAAAATGGTCTGGACCTATGTGATACAGCAGCAAAATACAACCTATCCATAATGACATTATAATCTAGTGTTACGCTCTACAGGGCTTTTCATCGATTGTCATTTGTTTCAAGCTTCTGTCATGTGTCACATAATATTAATATATCTACGTTATACGTCTTTGGTTTGTATCATTGTTATATACCAATGACGTATGACGTAGGTATATTAATATTATGTGACACATGACAGAAGCTCGAAACAAATGACTGTGAATGAAAAGCCCTATAACAGACGCCCTATGGTTTGTGTCAAACATGTAATGTTTTTTCCATACTAGACGTCCAGTCATTGGACTGACCTAAAGTCAACTTTTTACTTCGAGCCCCAAAGTTGCTTATTGTTAGAATGTTTATAAGTAATATATTGCTAAATAAAAGTTTTAAAAAAATTACTCATAGTTTAAACGATACAAATACATAGGCATATCTTTATTATTGTTATACGTTGATAGTAATAACACAATCAATACACACTTAAAAGACTAATACATAAATACTCATGATGAAGAAGTACATTATAATTAAAAATGAATAACCATTTTCATATCGCTACAACACGAAGCCAAAGCCGCCTTATATTTCAGTTCGTTTAGAGAGCTCAACAAGCACTCTGACCGAACAGTTTCAAAACTCATTAGTTTTTCATCAGAGAATGCATATTATGTTGCTATCTCCAAACCATGTACATAGCTGTAACATCTGTACATGCATTGGGTTCTTCTTCTGTCTTGCTGTGGGCATACTCAGCTGCAAATAATATTGCTGCAATATGGCTGCAGACTTCACTATTACCGGCCATACACATACCAAGCATCTAGTGGTTTAGCATTAGCTTTTTGGGAATGCTTCACCTAAAAAAATATTTTATCTTTGTGGGAATGCTTCAACTACAAAAATTTATTTTTATTAGAGTATTTGCGTTCTTTACAATGATTGAGAATATTTTATTTAAAATCAGACATTCATATAATGTTGTTCTGAAGCTATTTTCTTGTGGCATTTTTACAATTTTAACTATTTAGAATGGGAAATAAGCCACAATATTATTAAAAAATGATTTTTTATTAACGTTTCGACGCCCAAATCGGGTGCCGTTGTCAAAATACAAAATACTATTAATATAAACAAAAATGTTGTTGCTTAGTAAAAAAATTCTTCTAATAATTTATTTAATTTGACTCATTTATATCGGCAATTCAGATACACATGATACATTTTAAAGTAGAATATAAATAGGGGTTGATTTCATGTAATCGAATGAACTATCTTTCAGTAAAGTCGTCCCAGGAACGCAACTCATAAATATTGGCAATATCATTTTAAAGTCTTCTACTTTAAAATGTATCATGTGTATCTGAATTGCCGATATAAATGAGTCAAATTAAATAAATTATTAGAAGAATTTTTTTACTAAGCAACAACATTTTTGTTTATATTAATAGTATTTTGTATTTTGACAACGGCACCCGATTTGGGCGTCGAAACGTTAATAAAAAATCATTTTTTAATAATATTGTGGCTTATTTCCCATTCTAAATAGTTAAAATTCATATAATGTAATTTTATTATTACATGTCATCACATTACATGACAATTACATGTCATCGACCTAATCTGTGAACTGTATAACTCCATTTATCCAAATTTTACAGGAGACACCAAAAACTATTTCTCTAAATATGACTAATGTGAATACTACTACATTTTGAAAGATAGGATGCTAAAATGGAATATTTTATAGATACACATATCACTAACATTTGTATGTTGTTTAATGAGTATTTAATATTACTTACCACCAACTTTCTCTTGAAAATATCACTTTCTAAACAGTGAGGTCAGTAGTGTGGTATGACAAACTGGGGAGTTGCATATTTTTCGTACTAAATGAACCGCGATAGTCGTGACGTCAAAACGTCAAAAAAAGGTTTCCAAACACGTTGTGTCTAGGTACACGCTAAAATGTACGCAAATAAAAAAGTTAAACTTCATCAAGCTAGTGACTATTTAGCGTGGGCAGTGACTGTATATTTTGATACACGCTATTTTGATATCTTTAGTGTTTGTTTGATAGAAAAATATTTGTTATGACGTTTAATTATACCTAACTTTTTTATTTGCGTACACGTTAGCGTATACCTAGACACAACGTCTTTGTCACTCTTTACTCATCTGGTAAAAATATGCATGTGCATCCTTTTTGAAACGAGAAGTAGGAACTTTTTCAAACACATGGCAGTAATAACTCATTTTCAGAGAATTGTGGAGTTACACAGTTTACAAATTAGGATGACAATATGTCTGGTCCCATAGAGAGACATAAACGTAAATAAGTCTAATATTTAAAACCAATTTATCCAAAAGACACTAATACTGTTATCCATATATTTCTTAATGGTGAATAAATAAAATAAAGGCATACCTTTCCAACAATAATATAAAAATCATTAACAATATTTGCTCCAACTTTCAAAACAATCCTAGTTGTAAAGGCTCTTATGTGCCTGAAGGCTTTTGTATGCTTTCATCTGCTACTTAGAGTAGTAATAACTGTGAGACTCCACCAGATATGTATAAATATCTATAATAGTAATTGGTGGAATGCACTTTACTGTAAAATCCAATTCTGATGACTGAATTGTATATTTATGGATCTAAATCCCCAATTATTTTCAGCTTCAATGAATATCTAAAACAATAAAAGAAATAATGTTATTGCTTGCAAAATTCATCATTCTTGATAAATATCAGGGAAAAATGAACAGTAAATAAAAATTGTTTGGCCTACCTTTGTCTAACATCTGAAGTTTCCAATAATAATTTCCTTAAATAACCACTTTGTATTGTGGTATGGTAAGTTTATAAAGTTCACAAATGACAAACAAAAGTTTTAAAAAATACACAAAAAACAGCAAACAAAATGAAACATAACCTTTGTTTTGTAACTTTTAAGCTCCAACCAATTTCGTGACGTCAGACTTAGGCTGTCTGAAATGAAAACGTTTTTTAAACGTATTTCAACGTCATTAATCTTACGTATTTAAAATCACCTACAAAAGACGTCTATATGACGTAATGTTCAACCACGTGTGTATATTCAACCAAAAACTGACGTCTCCTCGACGTTATATGACGTCTCTTGGTTGCCTGGGACTCGGTATTTTCCTTCTTTCCCTTTTCCTTTGCTTGGTTGTCTGGAAATTTCTTGCTTAAGTTTGACTATTGTCAATATATTATGATCACTGTCGATATCTGCTCACCCTGTAGATTCGTTAAAGATTATTTATATATTATTCTATAATATTTGTAGAAGTAACTTTGATCTCAACACGTTATATTTATTGCAAGACTACTCTAATTAGGTTTTTTTTTCGATGGCTTTAAATGATACTTAAATAACAAAATATTGAAATCTGTAAACATTCTACAGCTTGACTTGTTTGTATTTTTAGCTTCAAGAAACTGAAGAACCTCAACCGGAACCACAAGAGGAACACGTTGTAAAAACTGAACCCTCCGTGGTTCCGGGCTCCGTCGAAATAGTAGAAGTCGTGGTAACCGACGACGATGAGCTAGACAAAGAAGCTTCCAAATCGGAAGTGATCAGTTCAGAAAAATCGAACGATTCCGAAGACGTTAAGTCGATAAGAACGGAAATCGAAGAAAAAATCAAAACAGAAAACGAAGAAAGCAGTCCCACAGAAAGCAAAGATACGACGTCGATTGCTACCTACGAAGAATCTTCCGAGACCTCAGATTCGGTGGCCGAAGTTAAAAAAGAAGAATCTGGAAAAGATGTCGAAATTAAGACTGAGTTCGGGGATGAATTGTTCGATGAGATGAATATAGAAGTTAAATTTGATAAAAATGCAAAGAAGAGGGATTATTCCAGGACAAAGAAAAAGGATGAGAAAGGTAAATTTATTTTAGTTTATACAGGGTGTTTCATTGGGAAAGTAACATACGGTAACTGTAGAAAGAGGACATTTAGACGGTCTCAAAAATACCATACTTAATGGGTCTTACTCCATTAATAACAAAGATACTGGGTGTTTTATCTTTTTGCCATTTTCTTATTTGGTTCATAACTTTTTAACCACACCGTATCTTTATTTTATATTTGGCACGCAAATATCCGTTAAGGTGTACAATAAATTAATTTATTTACAATTGTAAAAAATCCAGGCCCGGATTAAAAAATTTTGGAAAAATGTTCCGACCCAAAAACAACACCCTGTACATTAAATTTTTTTAAAATGGATTTTTCAGTTGAAAAGAGGATGAAAAACTAAATTTGGTGGTATACTTTCAATTTTTGGCAAAATGATTTTTCTGGTCAAATTTTGAATTTGAATTCTGAAATTATGTGAATTTAGAGAGCTCTAAGTAGAAAAAAAGAATGTGTGTACTTTGTACGCACGTAAGAAGTTATACTTCTGTCATATGATTTCAACGAAATCAATATACTTTAAACAGTTTCTCTACTACTTTCCAAAAATTTTTATTAAAACAATACCAAAAATTAAAAAAATAAAAGAATAAAACACACACAAACACATTGAAAAATGCCACAAATGATTTCTGAACAACAATTGTTGCCAAAAATTTTAATTAAATCCGTATTTTCTGAAAAAAATTATATAATAATATACTTACAATCATAAAATCTATAATAAAAAATAAAAAAATGATATAACTTGCATTGGGTTTGATCCTACTTCTCGTGTATCCCGCCGTACGAGAGTCGAAGCGATTTCAAACTGCACCACCTTCGCGTATACGTCATGTGGGAATATACACAAACTGAACAACTTTTTGACATTTTGTTTATATGAATTTTTATTAGTTTGATTTTTGTCGAATTAAAATACAACAATATATAGAGTAAGAAAACGATACATTAGATGAAAATTTGTAGAAAGTTTGTTCGTAATCAGATTATGTAAATTAAAGCATTGCCTACTAGGGGTATAGCATAGCAAGTACTAGGTAAGTATATTATTTTTTTTACATGTTCCAAATAGGTATGAAGATAATTTTTTATTGGAATACAACTGAAACATTTAGAATTACGTACCTGTGGCTTTTCAAAATTATTTAAAAAGTCACTATAATTATAAATTTGATTTTATTTCTGTCCTCACAACAATAAAAACTAATATATTATACAACATTTTTGTTTACCGATAACCTCCATATTGAACATTTATTGACAGATCATTTCAACACCCAATCAGAGCCCGTATAAAGACTAATACCAAACTGTCGGTGTGCGCATGCGCGCAGATCAATATAAATTCACCCTCAATCTCAATCGCGCCTAAAGAAGTATAACTTAAAAAAATTGAAATACAGCTTACAACTTGTCAACCCCACTGTATATTTATTTTATATTTAACACGCGAATATTCTTTTAGGTGTCCAATGAATTATTTTATTTACAATTATAAAAAATCCAGGTCCGGATTAAAAAATATTGTAAAAATGTCCCGACCCAAAAAAACACCCTGTATATTAATTTTTTTTTTAAATGGATTTTGCATTTGAAAAGAGGATGAAAAACTAAATTTAGTGGTATACTTTCAATTTTCGGCAAAATGCTTTTTCTGATAAGATTTTGAATTTGAATTCTGAAATTATGTCAACTGCGAGAGCTCTAAGTAGAAAGAATTAAAATGCGACTTAATTTTAATTAATACCATTATTTAATTTAAATTGGTAAAATGTTAAAACATTTCAGTGTTTTTTATTATGTGTGACAAATAGGTTATGGCGAATATTCATCTTTAAATAATGAATAAATAGTAAAAGTCAATAAAGAATACATCACTTTAATCAACAAAGTATCTAAAAATTATAACAAAACATAGAAAATTTGCAGCATATTAACTATTCAAAACTAAAGCAGTTATTCAAAATTACCACCATTAAAAATTATTGTTATGTGTCAAAATGTTAATATTTTACCAATTTAGATTAAATAATGGTATTAATTAAAATTAAATCATATTTTATTTTTTTTACTTTGGGCTTCGCAATTCACATAATTTCAGAATTCAAATTCAAAATTTTACCGGAAAAATTATTTTGCCGAAAATTCAAAGTATACCACTAAATTTAGTTTTTCATCGTCTGTTCAAATGCAAAATCCATTAAAAAAAAATTATTATACAGGGTGTTTTTTTGTGTCGTAACATTTATTTATACAATATTTTTTAATCCGGACCTGGATTTTTTATAACTGTAAATAAATTAATTGATTGGACACCTAAAAGAATATTCGCGTGTTAAATATAAAATAAAATATACAGTGCAGTTGACAAGTTGTAAGCTGTATTTCAATTTTTTTCTACTTAGAGCTCTCGAAATTCACATAATTTCAGAATTCAAATTCAAAATTGACCAGAAAAATCATTTTGCCAAAAATTCAAAGTATACCACTAAATTTAGTTTTTCATCCTCTTTTCAACTGAAAAATCTATTGTAAAAAAATTTAATGTACAGGGTGTTGTTTTTGGGTCGGAATATTTTTCCAAAATTTTTTAATCCGGACCTGGTTTTTTTACAATTGTAAATAAATTAATTTATTGGACACCTTAAATGATATTTGCGTGCCAAATATAAAATAAATATACATTGTGATTAAAAAGTTATGAACCAATTAAGAAAATGGCAAAATAGATAAACACTCAGTATATTTGTTATTAATGGACTAAGATCCATTAAGTATGGTATTTTTGAGACCGCCTAAGTGTCCTCTTTCTACAGTTAACGTATGTTACTTTCCCAATGAAACACCCTGTATATGTGTACTTCTTCTTCTTAAGGTTCCGAGACCGCTTGTCGATCGTTGGCTCTCATGTTGCCCAGCATATTAACAATCATTGTCTTATTTACAGCCGCACGAAATAGTTCAGTGCTAGTTTTCCGAAACCATTGGCGTAGGTTTTTAAGCCAAGAAGTTGTACGGCGGCCCACACTTCATTTTCCCATTATTTTACCTTGCATGATAAGGTGAAGTATGTCATATTTTTCTGGGTGACGCATTGTATGATCAAAGTATTCCAATTTCCACCTTTTAACCGTGTTCACTACTTCACGACTTTTATTCAAACGTTGCAAAACCCTTTCGTTTGTGACTCTTTCTACCCAACTGATCTTCAGAATACGGCGGTAGATCCACATCTCAAATGCTTCTAGGTTCTTCAAAAGCGATTCTGTCAGGGTCCATGCTTCAACCCTTGAGATCATGACTGCAAAGGATTTTCTTAAATTTCATAAAACTTGTTCTTGCTTTGGCAATTCTACTTTTTATTTCTGTACTAGGGTTCGAGCTTTTATTAATGAGTATCCAGATATACAACGCGTTCAATTGCGTCATTACCAATTGTTACGTTATAGTTATTTACGTTGCCTGTTTTCATTTATGTAATTATTAAATTTATGTAAAAGTTAAGTATTATAAATTTATGTAATTGAACACAAAATAATCTTCTTCATTTGCCGTGCTCGATTATTGAGCGTTGGCTATTAAATTGGCTATTGGGACCGTGCAAGTTCGGCAAAGCGACCCCTATTTCTACGCTCTGTACTTTTATTCGCACTTTTAATTATATTGGCCAATTATATTAGTCCTGGTTACTGGATAATTGTCAAGACCATAGTCCAAAAAAATAATAAGAAGAAAAAATAAGATGCAGGTTATGTTATGCAAACGTAAACAATTGTATGTAGTAAATAAAATTAGTTATTAAAATGCAGTACTGCAAGCAAAATACAATTAATTAAATTTACCTTTATATAATAATTGCATATCATATCGATATTGTGTAGCAATATATAATATTTCTGCTTCAATGACAGAAGGTATGAAATATACGTCAGTTTGACAATTTCAATTGACAATATGAATTATTTAAGATAGTTGCAATATTTCTCCGCGACTCGCGCACGGTCGTTTCTCGTTTCCCTTCCAAGTACTTGCACACCGCGAATAGTAATTTAGTTATTGGCAGCTTGGTAAAGGGACGCAAATGTCTTCTTCGACCTGGCCTTTCTTCTTCGACCTGGCCATTCTTCTTCGACTTGGCCTTTCTTCTTCCGTCTACCTTGCTTTGTATTATTAAGTGGAGTATATTATATAGAGTGAGTTTTATGTATGGAAAGCCTCAATTATCTCGGAAACGGCTTGCACGATTTTTTATAGATTTTGGTGACAAAAGGTTTTCTTATGAGGCCGATATAATAGTGATAATTACATTGTTGTCAGAACTTCCGTTTTTCTGTAAATCTAATGAATTTTCTTATTTCAAATGGAACACCCTGTATATTTTTGCGTTTTGAAGTCCTTAAGAAATGCTGATTATTTTTCGTGTTATATTCCCTTTATCTAAATGCCATAATTTCGAAGTTATTTAGCTACATTTATTAAAAATATATTTAAACAAATTTAAAAAATCAATTTTTTCAACCCGTGTACATTATTTTAGGTTCTTTTGATCATTGGAAATAAAAAAGGTCTTTTGTAATTTTTCTCTAAAGTTAACAGTTTTCGAGCTATAAACAATTTAAACCTGAAAAAGACGAAAAATGTTTCATACCTCCTTCTTAAATTCAATAATTGTATTTTACATGTTACATACCTCCTTCATCCACTAGAATATCTCTTATTAAGCTTTTTAGAGGTACGGTATAAGTGTCATATGATAGTGAAGTTACACACCACCTTCATTCACTAAGAAACTCAAAATTTAAAAAAATGTTACATAACCCCTTATTCCACTTAGGTCTTTATTTATTTGTTGTTGGTAAAACCGGACCTCAGACATCCTTGATCCAGATTTACTTTTTGCAGTCTTTCCATTATACAGACTTTGGACTGCTATGGTAAGACCATGTTTAATGTTGGTTTGCTGTATGGGTTGACCATAGTTTGCAGAAGGGCGCACTATCATATGCTTTTTGTAAGTCTACGTACACCAGGTGAACTTCTTGACTGCTGTTTTTTTCTCAATAACTTGCGTAATAGAGTACAGGTGGTCTACTGTGGACCGCCCAGCTCTAAAGCCAGCTTGCTCATCTGCTTCGTAATCTCAGTCATTTTTTATTTTGTTCTTAATAAGTTTCCCATACATCCTACTTATTGTACCATTTACCGCAATTCCTCTGTAATTTTCACACTAATTCTTGCTGCCCTTTTTGTGGATAGTTGACATGATAGATAAGTTCCATTCTTTTGGTAATTCGGCACCATTTAAGCAGTCTTGAAAGAGTTTTCTTAACTGTTCCTAGAGTTTGTCTGTACCGGCTTTCACTAATTCTGCAGGGATGTCACCAGGACTAGGGGATTTTCCATTTTTCAGGGATTTGGTTATTTCTTCCATTTCCGATTGACTTATTTGTAATGGTGATAAATTTATATGCATGTATACCTGTCGTGTTGTCTTCCATGTTAGTAAATTCTGGTCCTTGTTCTGTTAGGAATTTTTTGAAATATTCTTCCTATTTTTCCGGTGTTATTTGTGATATAACGTCTTTTTTCTTATTATTTCTCATATTTTTAATTAACCTCCAACTCTCTCTGCTTCTTCTACCTCCTATGTGTGTTGATTTTTTGGCAGTTCTTTTCCCATGATTCGTTCTTTTTTTAAGTTATCTTCTTTCTTACTTTGGCTTGTGCTTCTTTGTAAATTGTTTTATCGTTTTCTGTTTTTGTTGTTAGGAACGTTTGGTATTTCCGACGTTTATCTGTAATTTTCTTCTGTACTTCTTTACTACTCCCTTAGTCTTTTCACTATTATTGATGTATGTATATAGTTTATAGCTAACTTGGGCTAGGCATATTGCTTTGTAGTTTTCACATTGGGTTTTCATGCTACACTTGAGTCCACGATTCTTTACCAGTGCGTCATCATTTAAAGCATACGAAATAAGTCGAAAGTCTATTCCACGAAACTGTAAGTGACAGAAAGTAGATACTGCTCCGATCACGGATTATATTAAAAATTTTGACGTTATCAAATAAATAGAATGTAAAATGTTAGTTTTGCTTTAAAATTTTGGTACAGAATTACAGCTACATTTGAAGTAGCTTAATAAATTCTTTTAATACCATTAGTGTAATTAAATATTTCTTATAATATAAATATTTGACAATAAAATATTTTCTTTTTGTTATCTATTTCACTTTTACGGAAACATAAACAAATCCATTCCTTAACTGTGAATGACATTAACTGTGTATGTAAATTAATGGAAAAAATAGAATACAGTTACCATAAAATTTCAAACTCCAATATAAAATTAGTTGTGAAGACAACAGTTTGTGTAATATTATAAACTTCTAAATGCAAAAGCAAGACAAAAAACAACAAACAATCCAACAAATTGACAGTGACAAGTAAACAAACCAGAAACGTCAAAAACGTCCAAGAGTCTTTTTTGTACCTATCTCCTTTCGATATACATACTATATAGAGCGTTCATAAAAATAACATGTGTCTTTACTTAATAACAGGCGGTAGCCGGTTTGTCTTTAGTTTCATGCGTAGAAGACAACGATGCTAGATAAAAAGTATGTATTTTATCTCGCCAGGTGTTAATGACGCACGAGTCAAGAACCCTGGATGTAGGTTATGTTTGTCGATAAAAAAGATGTTAGGTCTGTAACACTTACTAATGCGGTATCTTTTTAGGTTTTAATATGCTCCTTGGTTTGGACAAATCAAATATCGACGACCAAGATCTAATGGAGGAGACAATGTCCGATAGTGCAATGGACGTCGAAAAGAAAGGCGCAAAATCAAAAGTAAAGGCAGAGACCGACCGATCAAACAGCCCATGGACGGAGGAAGAAGATGGAGGCAGAAGTAGCAAAAGAAGATATTCAACGCCAGTGACACCTACCGATTCGGTGACGCCTACCGATTCTCCAGTATCCGTTTCGGCTTATTATGACGATGATAAAGAATACAGGAATTGGAAAAAGTCTGTGATTTTAGTCTACAACCGATTGGCGACAAATAAATATGCTTCTTTGTTTTTGAAACCCATTAATGATGATCAGGCGCCAGGTATGTATTTATCTTGTTCATTCGGTGTACCATTTTTTTCTGTTTACATCATTTACATAATCTTTTCTTCTTCTTTGTGTGCCGTGCTTGTTTTTAAGCGTTGGCTATCGTCGTATTAGTAAGCTGATGAAATGTTTCTTAGTCTAGGCGCCAAATAAAGGTCGC
Organism: Diabrotica virgifera virgifera; assembly: GCF_917563875.1. Lineage (NCBI taxonomy): Eukaryota > Metazoa > Arthropoda > Insecta > Coleoptera > Chrysomelidae > Diabrotica > Diabrotica virgifera. Next base: position 36,001,229 of record NC_065448.1, read on the forward strand.
CGTGTCCTTTTCAATTCTGATGGAAAAACTCAACGGTTTCTTATAGATTTTTGGCTGCTGATTACGAATTTCGGGGGTGGATTTCGATTCGAGTGGTCAAAAAATTGTTATAAACAATTTAATTGTTTATAAATTGTTTATAAGGCTCTGGCACATAAACTAAAAGAGATAAAAAGAATGTTTCAAATAAAATTTGCTCGTTAATAAAGAACAAAGAAAAAAACGTTTACTAAACTTAAGTCCAACAATTAAAACTCAAGATATTGTAAAATTAGTCCACAATGCAAATTGCAAAATAAGTATTTTTCGAAGCTTTATCGATCGTAACGCGGCTTTTACGTATGCAAATGAGCCTTAGAGGGTCTCATTTTAAAGCGTCTTTAATAGGCTTCCAAACAAAGTTTGTTAAATTACTTTGTCTTTATTTGTTTTAAAGATATACTCGTTTGAAGTTGTAATTTTCTTAAAAAAGTTATACATTAATTTGTTTATAAGGCTTTCAAGCAAATTTGAGCTATAAATATTTATACTTTAATTAACAATAATGATGAAGAACTGAAAAGGAATATTTTGAGCTTACGAAAATGTTCGTAAGTTTATTTTTGGCCAAGATATCGATATTTTAATAGCGCCTCAGACCGGCTCACCGCGTAAAGGTTGACGCGCTAACTTCTCGATGCAAATTATAATTTCTATGTATATATATACGTTATCTTCATTTTTCATTTTGAAGGTCCTAATAAAATTTTATCATATAATTCTTAGAATTAAATCATCATACTGTACCTCATATCACCTTTCATTCTATTTACTTTGTCTTCTATTTTTTGTACTAAATGAGAAAAAAAGCATTAAAAACTAATATTTCAGAAATATAACTAAAGAGTAAGTTCATATTATTTATTAAAACTATTTTTACAAACAACAGTAAAATCCTTTTAAAAAAGGTATATTTAAAATCCCTAAAAAGGGCTACATCACAATCACATAACTAGTTTTCGACTGATTTACCAGTCATCATCAGTGCTTACCTAAAATGAATATAACCTGGTAAAATAATTTCATAATAGGTAAGCATTGATGACTGGTAAACCAGTCGAAAACTAGTTATGTGATTGTGATGTAGCCCCCCTTTTTAGGGATTTTAAATATTTATAAATGATTTTACTGTTTTTTGTACTACATGGTATACAGCCAACTACAGGAAAACTTTTTCCTTGTGAATTTTTACAAATATTCTTTTATGCATCTGCATCGAGATATACAGGGAATCTCAGCATTTTTACATTTGCATAAGTTCTTAGAGCAATTTTTACAGTTACATAGTGGTACTAAGTGTGTTCTTGTAGGCAGTAAAACTAAAACTTTCTGGGGCTTCAGAGTCTAATTATCTATATGATATCCATATAAAGTGGATCTAGTTCTTTTGCAGCATCATTAAGACACGTCAATTGTGTGTATGCCGCCACAATATAAATGCTCGTTTTATATGCAATGATGATGCTGTAAAAAAAAACTCGATCCATTTTTATATGAATATTACATATTGCCTCATTTGCATGCGTAGAAGCCGAGTAACGATCGATAAAGCGTCGAAAAATACTTACATACTTGACGGCCGACCTTGCGCCTCGTAGCGCGCCATTAAAATATCGATATCTTGGCCAAACATAAACATACGAACATTTTTGTAAGCTTTAAACGAAGTTGTAAGCTTTAAAAAGTTCTATCCGAAATTTTTTTTTTTTTAATTTTTGGCGGGAAATTAAATTTTAGAACGATTTTAAAATTTTAAATGAGTATAAAAAATAACGGTCTTCGTTTTTACGAAAAAAATATATAACGTGTATTTTTGCATAATATTTCACCCTGAATTTTTTCAAATTTTTAAAATTGGTGAAACGCACCTTTAAAAATAAAAAACCGCATTTTTTCGGATTTTTTTTTCGTTTTTTGATACATTTTTATACATATTTTTCAAAAAAGGTAACATCGTCACTGGAGTAGGTTAAAAACTGAAAAATAATTGGGGTTTGCTTAATAAAAAATTTTTGTAACGCCATCCATTTTCAAGATACAGGGCGTTGAAGAAAACAAAATTTTACACATTTTTTACGATTTTGCCGAAACTACCGGCAACATTGTAATAAAACTTAGCGGGTTTTAAGAGGTAGTTATTGTGCATATTTTGACATACAATTAAGGATTTGATATTCATCATTGGCGCGCTTAGGGGTAATGGTCTGAACTCTTCAAAGAAAAAAAGATAGTACGCCACTGACATATTTCAAATTAACAATCATTTTTGAATTCCTCATTCAATTTGCGATAAAAAACTATCTTCTCATTTTTTCATACGAGGCGCTGTTTTGCTGCAAAAAATAAAATATCTTAACGCTTCCAAAGTATTCGAATTAATTTTTATAATGGATGTACGAGTTGATGTAGATGTAGAAACTACTAATAGTAGTACAGTCGAACTCGCTTATTAGAATACCTCTTATAGGAATATCCCGCTTTAAGAAATAGAAATTTGAGGCCCCGAAGAGTACTGAGCCCCAAATGACCGGTTATTAGAATATCCCGGTTATAGGAATACTTTTTCTTAGCTATTCCAAAAAGCGGGTTCGACTGTATTTTATTTCATAGAAGTTCGAATACTTTGTAAGGGTTAAGATGTTTTATTTTTTGAATAAAAATGGCGCTTCGTATGAAAAAATAGGAAGATCGATTTTTTTCACAAATTGAACGAGGAATTCAAAAACGATTGTTAATTTGAAATGTGTCAGTGGCGTACTTCCTTTTTTCTTTAAAAAGTTCAGACCATTACCCCTCTGCGCGCCAATGATAAATATAAGATTCTTAATTGTGTGTCAAAAAATGCACAACAACTACCTCTTAAAACTCGCCAAATTGTATTAAAAATGTGTAAAATTTTGTTTTCTTCAACGCCCTGTATCTTGAAAATGGATGGCATTACAAAAATTTTTTATTAAGCAAACACCAATTATTTTTCAGTTTTTTACCTATTCTAGTGACGGTGTTACCTTTTTTGAAAAATATGTATAAAATTGTATCAAAAAACGAAAAAAAAACCGAAAAAATGCGATTATTTATTTTTAAAGGAGCGTTTCACCAATTTTAAAAATTTGAAAAAATTCAGGGTGAAATATTATGCAAAAATACACGTTATATATTTTTTTCGTGAAAACTAATGTCTTAGTTATTTTTTTATACTCATTTAAATTTTTAAAATCGTTCTAAAATTTAAATTTCCCGCCAAAAATAAAAAAAAAATTCGGACAGAACTTTTTAAAGCTTACAACTTTTTTATTTAAAGTTTTTCGCTAGTTCTCGATACGGCTGAGATAAAAAATTAAAACATAAAAAGCCTAATTAGGCTCTAGGTGGGTCACATGACCACCTAGGGGGCTAAAAATTTCAAAAAGTTAGTTTCACTATATATGCTAAAGGATGACCTGTATGGAATTCGAATCGAGTTGGGGGCACTTTTCATCATCTTACCCGGCTAGGCCCTTTGCTTGAAACCGTTATAAACAAATTAATGTAAATTTTTTTAGAAAATTGTAACTTCAAACGGGTATAATTTTAAAACAAATGAAGACAAAATAATTTAACAAATTTTGATTGGAAGCCTATTAATGAAGCTTTAAAATGAAACCTTCTAAGGCTCATTTGCATGCGTAGAAGCTCAGTTACGATCGAAAAAGCTTCGACAAATACTTATTCTGTAATTTGCAATTTGCATTATGCACTAATTTTACAATATCTTGAGTTATAAAGGCCCTTTGCTTGAAACCGTTATAAACAAATTAATGTAAATTTTTTTAGAAAATTGTAACTTCAAACGGGTATAATTTTAAAACAAATGAAGACAAAATAATTTAACAAATTTTGATTGGAAGCCTATTAATGAAGCTTTAAAATGAAACCTTCTAAGGCTCATTTGCATGCGTAGAAGCTCAGTTACGATCGAAAAAGCTTCGACAAATACTTATTCTGTAATTTGCAATTTGCATTATGCACTAATTTTACAATATCTTGAGTTATAATTGTTGGATTTAAGTTTGGTAAACGATTATTTCTTCGTTTTTTATTAACGGACAAATTTTATTTGAAACATTATTTTTTATCTCTTTTAGTTTATGAGACAGAGCCTTATAAACAATTTATAAACAATTTATAAACAATTAAATTGTTTATAACAATTTTTTGACCACTCGGATCGAAATCCACCCTCGAAATTCGTAATCAGCAGCCAAAAATCCATAAGAAACTGTTGAGTTTGTCCATCAGAATTGAAAAGGACACGGTGACCTTTCCTCGACCGTTCGACCTGTCCATTGTCTAATGTTACGCAGCCAGCACAGTTGTTTTCTTCCAACCCAGCGTTTTCCTTCGATTGTGTCCTGAATGATTAACCGGAGTAAGCGATTTTTAGACCCTCCTATTATATGACCGAAATATTGAACTTCCTCATTTTTATGATGCTGATCAGCTCTCGCTCTTAGTGCATGGTCTCTAGCACACGTTCGTTAGATATGTGTGATGTACACTGGATTCTGAGCATGCGACGGTAACACCAACGAACGCTTCCAATTTGTTAAGATTTTTTATTTTTGTTGTCCGGGTTTCACATCCATAGAATAAAACAGACCCAATACTCCCCAATACAATAGACGTGTGGTCAATGACAGACTTCCCTGTCACAGAACACATCCCTGTCTGACACCACGCTTAATAGAAACTTTAGCACTTCTTGATCCACCTTAATACACGCGGTCCGATTGCAGTAAAGATTTTTGAGCAATCTAATGTCATACGTGTCCAGACCAACTAAGTCCAAGCATTGAAATAAGGTATGTGGCACTCTATCAAAGACATTTTCGAAATCTATAAAGCATACATAAATATTTTTTGTAAACTCAATGCTCTTTTGTAGGAGTATTCACATGTAAAAATAGCTTCCCGAGTACCCATACCGTTTCGGAAACCAAACAGTTCATCACAAAGGTTATACTCCTCCTCCTAAGTGCCTTCTCTATTGAGGTTGGCGATCAATATGGCAAATTTCTCTCTGTTCTGGGCTTGATGGATTATGTCATTCCCTGTTGTGTGGGTCCAATCTCTGATGTTTCGGAGCCAGGATTTTTTTCTTTCTTCCTATACCCCTTTTACCTTCGATTTTGCCTTCTAATATTACCTGAAGCTGCTCAAATTCCCTATGGCTCATTATGTGTCCTAGATATGACGTCTTTCTAATTTTGATTGTATTGACCAGATGAGGACATGTGTTCATTATTTCCAGTACTTCTTCATTTGTAGTTTTGCTTATTCTTAGCATTCGGCGGTACATCCACATTTCGAATGAATTCAGTTTGTTGACGTCATACTGTAATGGAACACCCTATATTTTATTTTATATTCGAAATCCTGTTAACTTCTCCATCACAAAAATATAAAGGTTTGTAATGTTATACAGGGTTTTGACAAAGTTATAACCAATTTTGTATGAAAATCGTAACAAGTTCAACTCTGTGTATAAATAAAAATAAGCACAACAGCAATGGTTTATTAATGCCATATTTTTTTATTTATTGTCAAACTTTTTGAGAATTATTGATATTGCTAATTTTCTTTATATCAAATACAGGGTGAGTCAAAACGCAAGTACATTATTTTCTCAGTAATGTTAAATGGAACACCCTGTATTTTATATCATTATTGAAAAGTAACATTAACGTACTTTAATTTTTATATAACATTCCCTGTGCCCAAATTTATTAGTTTTCGAGATATTTTCATTTTTCAGAGCAAATTATTTTAGGTGTTTAAATTTATCTAAATTTTAAGTAAGCCATGACTGAATTGACAATTGAAGATTACCGATTATCAATCCGGTAATCAATGTAACACTATAACAAATAAAGAAATAAAAATAATTTATTAGTAATACATTTTACAAACAAAAACACAACCACTACATGCAACATTTTTGAAACAATTAAAAACTATCTTTTTATGTAAATGCAACAAATAAACAAAGAAAATTAGTAATAAATTTTACAAAAAAACACACAAACACAAAATACAATATTTTGTGAAGACAAACACTACTTTTGTATGTAAATGTAACAAATAAAGAACGAAACATAATTTATCAGTAATACATTTTGCAAAAAAACATGTTTGAAAAAATTAGAAGCTACTTTTAATAAAATATTTTTAATATTTAATTAGATAAATAAGGTGTTCAAAATTATCTCCTAACACATTTATGTACGCCCAAAAACGATCATTGAATGAGCTACTTACTCTACGGAGCATTTGTAAATTAACACATCGAAATACACTTTGTATTCTATTTTTCATCTCATCCCTTGTTGTTGGAGGTATTTTGTTTTCGACAAAATTTATTAAAGATCGGTAAATGTAACAATATTCTGTACAAAACGTAACAAGAATTTTTTTTGTAAATGAAACAATTATTGAGAAAAAAACTGTTCCCATATGGGACCACTAGGCGTGAACCCGGTAGATGTTCGTTAAGGGTTACTTGGTATGAAAATTGCGAAACAGTCAATACAAAGGGCTACATCATATTTGCAGAACATTGTTCTCCCTCGGCTTAAAAATTCAATGCGTGCGCATCTTCATCTTTTGTTTTCTGGTACAGAAACCACAAAATGATTTAATCCCTCGTACCGAATATCTCCAATTCGAGAGTCACTTATTGCAGCTGCGGACACTCTTCGTGGTGCTCTCGGTGGGATTTTATATATTATTGGATACATTTGGATAATATCCCGTGTAAATTCCAATTGGCTAATGTTACGACCAGATTTTCTATACAACGTGCATGCATTTTTAATGTTCGCGTCCACTAGGTATGTAAAAATAGGCCAATACCATTTTTTTGGAACAGATTCCATTTCGATAACAAGATACATCGCTATCCATCAAATCAGTACCACCTATATTATTATTGTATTTTGAAAACAATATTTTTGGCCTCGGAGCAACAATGTTTTTTTTTCTCTTGTCTTGAAAACCTTTTAACATGTCTAGTTGCTGTAATCTAAAAAGTTCTGAGGGGCTTGAACCAGCATACTTTGAGTAATCAGACTCTAGAAAATCATACACTGTAGAAACCAAATCCCTTTCTTTGCAAAAATCTGCATTTTGCTGCAGCGTTTAGACCTCCATCAGTTGCCGTAGATGGAATTGCTCTGCTAGTACGGGGTGGATCTAAGTGGATTCTTCTACGATCGTGTCTTCAGCAGTGCCTTCGATTCTAGTATCATTCGAAAATCCGATTTCCGGAAGACAGCTGGTTCCGATTTCGATTATCAATAAAACCCGTGTCATTTTCATCTGCCGAATCTTCGTTTGTTAAAATATTAGTATCTGGAGATTCTATGTAAACAGCAGAAACATCTTTATTATTTTCGTTTTCCTCAAAAGCCATATCGAGATCTTTTTTCAAAGAAATTCCTCTAAAAATAAGAAAAGTAAAAAAAGAATAGTGAAAACAACATATCCAGCAAACCGCCTAGCGGTTCCGTTTGGGAACACCCATATTTTTGGCCTATTTACGAAAAAACCAAAATATGAAGTATTATGAAAACCTGTACAAGTTATTTATTAAAGTTTGTAGAACATCTTTTGAAAACAAAAACAGGGATAATACTACAAAAAATAATAAATAAAACACTTACACGAAACGAATGTCCATATTTTGGCTCAAACAAAACCAACCGTAAATTCAAAATTTTATTGTACTGGAAAATAGGTATAAAACTAAATTTGGGTCGTTCATTCAAGAAGAGGTAACCTTGAACTACAAATAGAACCGAATCTCTCTGCTAAATTTTACCTAAAAATATGGTAAATAGACTCCGATGCGTACGCAATTTGTTGGCTCCATATGGTAGCCGTAGGCGTTAATGGGTTAACGTCAGTGGCGTAGCCAGGAATTGGCTTTGGGGGGGGGCACCGGGGGGTCTGAGGGGTATGGAATACCCCAGGTAAAAGGGGGGTCCGCCCCCGGAAATTTTTTGAAAATTAGACCTTGAAATAGGCGTTTGGGACTCATTTCAGCATCAAAATCTTAAAATAACTTTATTATAGTTTTCAATTCCTCTCGAAAAGGAAAAATCAACGACATTTTATTTTGTTGATTAAAACTTTAGGAAAGATGTAAAGTTGTATGTTAATGATCCTTGAGTCATAATTTGATTGATGCTCTGTCATACTGTATACTCTACCAGTTTCTTATTGAAAAATACTCATATTTTAACAGATCAAAACCCATAAATATTACAAGTAATGTTCATAGAAAGGTTTCAAAACTCAATACAATTTTTTATCCGTTCATAACATTTATTATGTGCACAAAATTAGCAAGTTTACTTTCAATACAATCCTGAATTGGTAATACATATGAAGATGTGCCCTACTAATGGAACTGCAGCCTTCTTGGAGTTCTTGTGTATTGGCAGATGATTTCTTCTGTCTTCACTTGCAAATCTCGATGTATGGATAAGAGTGCAAGGGAAGTGAGCCTTTCTTCACCTATTGAATTTCTTAAGTAGGTCTTCAGTGTTGAAAATGATCTGGAAAATTAAAAAAAGCTGGAATCTTTTGAACTTTAAAGTGAGGTAATGAGTAATATTTACTCCTCCGTCCGTACTCAATCTCGGTTTTTTTAGAAATGCGTCCATTTTATTTATTTAATATGAATATAAATTATCATCAAAGTTCACAGCAAGCATTAGTCTGAACACTAAAACACTTCACCATGTAGGCCTATGAATAATTACGTTTTCAACTGTCGAGTCGAGTCGGTGCGTCCTAACCTCAAAACAAACCAGAAAGGCGTGAGAGCGAAAAAAAAGTGAGAGCTTAGCAGCCTAGTGGCTGCTGCTGCTGACAGTCGGTCCCATGAACAGTGTTGCCAACCTTTACCTTCTAGAGAAGAAAATATACCCAGTACCGACACACTGTTACTTTATAATAACTGCAACTCTTTATTTATGAATGCAATAATACGTGTACACTGTTAAATAAGATGTGTGAAGCACATTGTTTTACGTACAAGATTTAATACAACTAAACCGTAAGTCAATACCCGTAAAACTTAGTTTTTTATGATTTCTACAATGTTTAAAATTTTATAAATTTCGGGGGGGGGGGCGGCCCACTTGGGCCCCTTCCCTGGCTACGCCACTGGTTAACGTAACCCCAAAAAAATCAGTCCAGTTTAGACTCGACTGAATAAATTTAGACATAGGGAATGTTATCTAAAAATTAAAGTACGGTAATGGTACTCTTCAATAGTGATATAAAATACAGGGTGTTCCATTTAAAATTACTGAGAAAATAATGTACTTGCGTTTTGACTCACCCTGTATTTGATATAAAGAAAATTAGCAATATCGACCATTCTTGAAAATTTTGACAATACGTTAAAAAATATGGCATTAATAAACTATTGTTGTTTTGCTTATTTTTATTTATACAGGGAGTTGAACTTGTTACGATTTTCATATAAAATTGGTTATAACTTTGTAAATACCCTGTATAACATAACAAACCTTTATATTTTTGTGATGGAGAAGTTAACAGGATTTCGAATTTAAAATAAAATATAGGGTGTTCCGTTTAAAAAAAAAACATAAATTTGGTCTGCCACTGTGTTATCGAACACCCTGTAACATTCTAACTAATTTTGTAATGTGAAGCTCAAAGGTGGCTAAAATTTTTGTTATTAACTTTTATTGCTATCTATTACTATAGCGGAGCTATTGAGCTTTACCCTACTAATCACTCACCTATAACACTTTAGTGTTCTCAATCTTACTGTGACTCGATAGCTTGGGGTTACAGAGCATTTTACGCATGTTCATGAAGCCAGATCTTGCTATTTCAATGCGTCTTCTAATTTCTTTTGAGTGGTCTAGCTGACTGTTTAGCTGTGTGCCCAGGTATATGAAGCTTTGGGAACTCTGAAGGGTGATACCATTGATTTGTATGTTGGGTGTAATTTGTTCATGGGGGTTCTTGTAGAATATCATGATTTTGGTTTTGGAAAGATTAATCTCCAAGCCCAGTCTGTAACTTTCTTCTGATACATAGTATGTTCATCAATATTTTTAGTTGGTATTCTGTTTCCGTTAATACTACGGTGTCATCGGCATATCTTACATTGTTAATGATAAATCCATCGACTCTGGCACCTTCAGGGTGATCTTCAAGAGAAGCTCTGATGATATGTTCGGCATAGACGTTAAATAGTAGAGGGGACAGAATGCACCCTTGACGCACTCCTCGTTTTATATTCACATAATTGGTATTTCCGTTGTCTGTTCGAACACATCCTGTGTGGTTCCAGTATGTATTGCTTATTATAGCTATGTCGTGTCCGTCGAGCCCTACTTCTTTTAGCACCTCAATGAATTTTTCGTGTCTAATGCGGTCGAAGGCCTTTCTATAATCGACAAAGCACACATACAGCTGTTTTTGAACCTCGAGATACCGTTCTGCCATTAGTGTCAATCCCATAATTGCTTCTCTGGTACCTGTACCTTTTCTAAAACCATATTGAGAACGACTCAGGTATTCTTCACACTTATTGTGAATGCGGTTATAAATTACTTTTGCTTGCTTCTTGTTTTTTAGGAAGAGCTACATAATATGTGGATGTTAGCCAGTCATGTGGTAGAGTGCCATGTTCATATATAATGTTAAATAGGTAGGTTAATTTCCTGACAGCATCGTCACTTAGGTGTTTAAAATGTTCGGCTGTTGTTAGATCTTCGCCGGGTGCCTTGTTTTCTTTGCGTCTTTTATTGCCCGCATAATTTCTTCGGTTAGAATATTTAGTTTTCCATCTGTATCTATTTGTGGGGGCTCTTCTGTTCTCTGATCACCAAACAAATCTTTAAGATATTGTTCCCATATTTCTTTCTGTTTTTCTGGGTCTAATTCCATTTGGTTTTTCTTGTTTGTTACAATAGATAAATGTTTGGGTTTCCATATTCCAGCGACTTCTTTAACATTTTTGTGTAATTCTCTATCTTTATGCTTCCTTTGCAGATCTTCTACCTCTTTACATTTTCCTTTCATCCACTCTTCCTTAGCTACATTTATCTTTCTCTCAATTTCCCTGTTGAGTTCTTTGTATCTTGTTAGGTTTTTGTTTTTTACCATCCGTCTCTTCTCCATAATTTGTAATATTTCGTTTGTCATCCATGGTTTTCTTTGTTTACGGTTTTCTTTCTGTATATTTTGGTTTGCTGTCTCCAGGACAGTATTTTTAATTTTTCCCCACATGTCTTCAATGTTTTCTTTTATTGTCTTCTCTTTAGTGGGAGCTAATGTCTTTATACATTATGTTTTTGTCCTTGGTCAGCACTACTCCATGCTATTCTCTGACTGGGTTTAGCCTTGTCTACTCTTTTAAGTTTTATTCTGACAGTTCTGCAGTCTGCGACTACAGGATTGTGGTCTGAATTTATGTCACAGCTTGGGTACGTTTTTACATTTAGAATACCATTACGGAACCTTTTGTTAATTGTAATGTAGTCGATTTGGTTCCTCACAATATTTCCTTCGCAATCTTGAGGAGACCTCCACGTATACAGACGTCTTTTAGGTAATTTAAACCATGTGTTAAGAACCACCATCTTGCCAAAATTTAACAAAGCGTGTGCCTCGTTCGTTCCTGGTTCCTAAACCGTATGGGCCGATGATCGATTCGACCTTTATGTTGCAATCTCCCATAAATATGTTGATGTCATCTGATTTTATGTGTTTTTTGATCTTTTCAATATCGGAGTAGAAAATCTCAAGATCTGCGTCTGTGCTGTCTGCTGTCGGTGCGTATACCTGTATTATATTGATGTCGAATGGTTGTCCATTTAATTTGATGATCATTATAATGCCGTTGACTGGTAGAAAACCCTTCGTGTGTTGTTTCATGGATGCTGTTACCAACACTCCTACACCTGATTGGGCATCATCATCTTTGCCTGCATAATAGAATCGGTTTCCATTTATTGTATCCACATATCCTTCTCCTTTCCATCTCACCACGCACATACCAAGTATGTCCCACTTCATTCGTCTCATCTCGTTTTCAGCGTTTGCTAATTTGCCTGCTCTATACAATGTCTTAACATTCCACGTAGCAATTCTAAGTTTCCTCCCGGGGATTCTTAGCACCCCTTGACGATTAAACGCCTGCCATGTTTTGATTTTGACTTGCCATATTAACTATCTTGGGAATTTAATGCGATGGTTTCCCACTTGCCTTTCGCATCCTATGCCGTTGACGACGGGATATCGTTCATCCGCCTTCGGGGACGATTTCTCCTCCCCAGGACAAAAGGGAGCCCTTGCGTTATTCCTAATAACGTTGAATGCTTATACCGGCAAACACTCGGTCCCCATCTGCGTCAGCCACCTAAGCTAACTACTTAAGTGTTGCCCATCTTCTACCACGTGGAGGTGCAAATTGAGGGATTCCCTTCATTGAGATCAAGACCGTAAAGGCATTTCTCGATACTCTCCAGTACTTTAGGAAGACTACGAGTTATACAGAGTGGGCCAAACCAAAAGAGTCCACCTCGATATTTGGCAGTATTTATTAGATTTTAAGAAAATAAAAAAACAGAACAATTTTGATCTATGGGGGACACATTTTTACGGTACAAACATCTGTCATTTGTCAACTCCCTCCCTTCCAGTTCCCCCACCCTTATTTTTAAATAGGGAATAGGGGTCGTGTGATAGCTCATTTGAAAGGTTATTCAATTCTCTATTCAGTAATATTAACATCGACATAAAAATTTATACAGGGTGTCCAAGAAAAAGTATTTTGAATTTAATTAATTGGCACAAAAAGAAGAATGTATGTAATTTATTTAATTCAAAATACATTCTACTGCTGCCACAAAACAGAAAAAAAATGTTTTTTGATAAATAGACACTGCTTTTCGCTTAATTTCAATGTTCAAGCTTCCACCCATCTGACTCTGGGTAGGTTGAATATTGAATTTAAGCAACAAACAATGTTTATTTATCAAATAAACATTTCTTTATGTTTTCTGTCAGCAGTAGAATGTATTTTGAGTTAAATAAATTACATACATTCTTCTTTTTGTGTCAATTAATTAAATTCAAAATAATTATTCTTGGACACCCTGTATAAATGTTTAGGTCAATGTTGATATTACTGAATAGAGAATTGAATAAGCTTTCAAATGAGCTATCACACGACCCCTATTCCCTGTTTAAAAATAAGGGGTGGGGGAAGTGGAAGGGAGGGAGTTGACAAATGACAGATGTTTTGTACCGTAAAAATGTGTCCCTCTTAGATCAAAACTTGACCTGTTTTTTTATTTTCTTAAAATCTAATAAATACTGCCAAATATCGAGGTGGACTCTTTTGTTTGGCCCACTCTGTATATGCGACAATGCAATATTTTCATAAAAAATTTGAGCATGTCTCATTAAACTCAATAAGTCGATAGTCACTACACTGTCTGGCATTTCTTTTCTTGTGAATAGTTACAAATATTGATTCTAACCAGTTGTCTGGTAATTTGCTGCTGCTGTATATCTTGTTAAAGAAGGAGGTGATAATCGCAACACTCTCATTATCTAATAGTTCTAACAATAATTATGTGGGTATTTCGTCAGGACCAGAAGCCTTCGTTTCGCTTGGTCGATGGCCTTCTGAACTTCTGAGATGAGGATCTGTGGACCTGTATCTCTGCTAGATGGTATTTCTTCGTAGATTCTTTGTCCATCTTTAAATAATTCTACAAATGGGTTTAAGTACTAAAATTGTGGCTTTATTTTTCAAATAAAACAGGAAATTGCACTTACTGTATTATTCTGATACAATATAAAAAATGTTCTTACATTTTTTCTTACACCTATCTATAAATCTGGCAATCGTGAGTGTGTAAATAATTATAGAGGTATAACTATTCAATCAGCAATCCCAAAACTTCTAGATAAATTGGTATCGATAAATCTTACCTGGGCTTGCCGAAACATAATTATTGATGAGCAACATGGTTTTTCTAACGGAAAGTCAACTGTAACAAACCTTGTCAACTACCACCAATACTTGTTGGGTGCATTTGAGAATAAGATTCAGGTCGACAGCATTTATACTGACTTCTCAAAGGCATTTGACCGGGTTAATCATAACCTGTTGGTTCGTAAACTTCATGCGTCTGGCTTTGGTGAACCCATTGCTAATTGGATTAAAAGCTTTTTGATGGGACGTACACAACAAGTTCGTATCAACAATTATGTTTCTAAAGAATTACATTGTTGTTCTGGTGTCCCACAAGGGCCTCATTTTGGTCCCTTGCTCTTTAACTTGTTAATTAACGATATTGGTAAGGCTATCAAAAACTCACGTTTTCTACTATTTGCTGATGATCTTAAGTTATTTCGTTAATATCAGATAGATATCTTCTGCAAGATGATGTTAATAATATATGTTTATGGTCGAAACAAAATGGTTTAAGCCTAAATCCGACTAAATGTTCTTGTATTTCATTTGGTCGTATAAATAATCTAACAGCTAATAGATATGTTCTTAATGATGTACTGGATTCAGTTACTGAGATTAAAGATTTGGGTGTATTATTGGATTGTGCATTGACAATTAGGAGCCATTATCTTAAAATTAAGGAAACAGGATTTCGCAATCTTGGTTTTATTTATCGCAACAGTCATTATCTCTCACCTACTGTATTCAAATTACTGTACTGCTCTCTAGTGCGCTCAGGACTTGAATACTGCTCTGTTGTTTGGTCTCTATTTCATCAAGTTTACATTTATGGATTGGAGAGCGTTCAGCGGAAGTTTCTAAGATCTTTAGCTTATAAAGCACATACTAATATAAGAAATACTGAAAATTTCGTCGATAGATTATTCTGGAATAATGTCTCAATTTAATGTTGCTACACTGAAGAACCGCAGGTTGAGAGCGGATATGTTGTTTCTATTTAAAATTCTACACAAAATTGTCCCTCGTTATTGGATAATGTGTACTTAAACACAATACATAGAACTCGACACACTGCACTCTTTTATATTCCTTTTCATAGGACTGAGTATGCTCGTCATTTTCCCTTGTCGAGAATGCTCAGCTTATGCAATGACATGCTACTTGATCCATTCTGTCCAAGCATTAATGTCTTCAAAAGGCAGCTTGGGTGTTTAATGATTTAAATATGTGATATTTTTCATCTTCTGTGATTGGATATACTGTGTTATTTTACAAATTTTATTGTTTAATTGTCTTTTATTCGTTGATTTTTGATGTTTTTTGTACATGATCTTTACTTTTACTATTTTTTTGTATTCGTTTGTAAATGGTTCTAAAATAAATAAATTTTAGGTTACAGTACTGCAGTTTACAGACCAATGGACCTTCTCACAATCAAAAAGAACATCGAAAACGGTACAATCAGATCCACCTTGGAATTCAAACGTGATACGATGTTGATGTTCACGAATGCAATCATGTACAACAGAACTGACAGTCTCGTTTACAAAATGGCGATGGCTATGCAACAGGAATGCATAGAACCTATCGAGATACTCATGATGGCGGAGAACCACAACGATTTTTCGCTTAGAAGGGAAACTAGAACGAGCGAACTAGGAACTAAGAGGAAGAGGACATTCACAGATGAGGTTTTAATGAAGTCGACGTCGAAAAAGCGAAAAGAAGATTAGCAGTACGCCAATAGCATCGCCAAAAGAAGATGTACATATGAACTTTCTAGTGGTAGTTCCCAATGGAACGAGTTTTGGTGGTAAAAAGATATTTGAGTATCAGTTTTAGTATGTGTAAATATAGACTTATGTGAAGAGAATAATAAATCAATTGGAATCTTTTGACTTCTAATTATTACTCCTCTCATCATCCAGCCTCGAAAGTCCACTGGCAACTGCTCATCCAGTTTTTCTTTAGCCTTCTTAAATCGTCAGTAAGGCTTTTATGACCTGGAAAGGGAACATCTACAGAACAACGTCTGGAAGCAATAAATATTAAACTGTTCGCTTATTTACTGAATACTCTGTGTGAAACAATTCTACAAGAATGAATAGAAATAAAATATTCTATTCTATTTAGTTAGTACATTGTATCTATAATTTATACTTAATAAAAGAAAAGGCATTGGAATCAAAACAAAATAAATATTAAGATTTATATGATGCAGTTAAGAAAGCATAGGAACTCGTATAAAAGTGTTGTCCTTTGTCCCAATAAAGCTAATTATTAGTTGTACAGTGAATTGAGAGAAAAAAGTACGCGGATATTAATGAGCTACATAGTAATACTGATTTGGATACATTCGTAAATAAACTTTAAAAATCCAGAAATAACATTGAATTTAAAAAAATCTCTATAAAGGGGGGTCACGAGTTGCAGTTGCGACGTCGGTATGAGGGGGGGGGGGTCAACTGTAAACGACGCTTTACGACGGAAGGGTGGGAGAGTATTAAAAATTCCCAAATTTTTACGACGTAGTTTATGGATGTTCCCAAACCAGTTTTATGTAACAGAAACCTGTCGATGAATATTCGCAAGGTCTTGAAATGTTATGTGTGGTGTATCCTATTGTATGGCTGTGAGACATGGACGTTAAAAACCACAATGTTAAATAAATTAGAAGCATTCGAATTGTGGTGCTATCGACAAATCCTAAAGATATCGTGGGTTTCGCACACTTCCAATGAAGATGTTCTTCAAATGATGAATTCAGAACTTCTGCTCATAAGCATCATAAAGAGGAGAAAAACAGAATACTTCGGCCATATAATTCGAGGACCTAAATACCATCTGCTTGGCCTTATAATGCAAGGAAAAGTGGAGGGAAAGAGATGGACCGGTCGAAAGAAACATTCATGGCTGCATATTAGACAATCCACAGTAAAATAATTATTTCGCACAGCAGCCAATAGAGAAAGGTTTCAGAAAATTGTAAACATGCTGACGGCCAACGTCTGAATACAGACACGGCACCTAAAGAAGAAATCATCAGTCCATCGTGTAAGGTAGTCGAGCGACGCTTCTCGTGTCTTCCCTTGGTCTGTATTCCAATAACCTCTTTATCCATCGCCCATCTGTCATTCTAGGAATGTGTCCTACCATCTCCATTTTAGTCTGGCTATCCTTTAAATGGCGTTAGTCACCTTGGTTCTTCTAGTGATATCTTCGTTTTTAATTTTGTCTCGCAGATATTCCTAACATGGATCGCTCCATTCTTCTCTGTGTGATTCAGGGGCGGCCCGTCGGGGAAGGCAAGGTAGGCGCCGCCTAACCTCTTCAAAAGTACAATAATCAATTACCTATTTATTAATATATATTACTTGTTTCATAATTGTTATTTATAAATTGTGACACAATATCTAAGTATCTAAAATAAAAAAGCTACTTTTTAATATCTTTCCGAAGTTGTAACTATTGTACGCTCCCGTAGTAGTGCTACTCACTTCGATGATGGCACTACCCTAGAGTTAGGCACTTCTCAAATGCTCCTAAGAACATAACAGAATGGCATGCGTCTCTCAATCTTTACACTAAGCACGGCGCTGTAATTATGGCTTGTCTGGCCGTAGTGGGCGAGAATTTCCGGGAATATTTTGGGGCTAAAGGCGACATTTTTTTGCGTCTTCGACAATGGTTGTTCCGAGCTGCATCTCGGGATAACCAATTGTATGTTTTAGGATCCTGACTACAAATACTGAAAAAAACTAAAAATGCGAACTTTGTCATGAAATTTGGTACGTGGGATTACAATAATATTTGGAACAACTTTTCCAAATAACTTTTTCCGATGTCTCTAACGCAAAGCAAAACACCGAAAATTCGTCCTGTTTGTAGATTTGCAGTAGGCCGCGTTTAAAATTTTAATTTGAGTTGACTATAGACTAAGTTTTCACTCTAATGGCATATAGCATATCCCACCAGAATGAAAACAATGGGAACCTTCTCTGGTTACACCTCCGAGGCTTCTACAATTTTATTTGCAAGCCATACGGATGCTGAGACTAAGGAAGATGAGGGAATTCTACAATTTACAATTCACGTCCCATCTGCTCAGCGCGGTAAAGTTCCAACGAGACTGTTAATTGTTTTCATTCTGGTGGGATATGCTATATGCCATTAGAGTGAAAACTTAGTCTTTTGCTAGCAGTTGCCGCTAGGGCATCTATGCCATTTCGTTCGTTGCAATTCGGGACTGCACGCTGGGGTTTGTTTTGGTTGGATAAGGGAGAGCAGCATATGTGCCTCCTGATGAGAGACTAATAAGTTTCGAAACCGGTAGAGGTGCTTGCAGCACTCTCTGATTGGACTGGAATATGGTTCGGCTGTATTTTCGTTTTGCAACGAAATTGAAAATGGTTATTCATTTTTGAGTTGACTATCTTAAAAAATGTGAACTATCAAACTGCTTGACTGCAAAATTTCAAATCTTTATTTATTTTGATAGCCGCAATATTGGGACCGTGCAAGTTCGGCAAAGCGACACCTATTATTTCTACGCTCTGCAACTTTATTCGCACTTTTAATTATATTGGTCAATTATATTAGTCCAAAAAAATAAGATTCAGGTTATGTTATTAAAACGTAAACAATTGTATGTAGTAAATAAAATTAGTTATTAAAATGTAGTACTGCAAGCAAAATACAAATAATTAAATTTACAAAAATGAATAACCATTTTCAATGAAAAAAACCATCAAAACCAGAGATGGTTCCCATTGTTTTCATTCTGGTGGGATATGTTATATGCCATTAGAGTGAAAACTTAGTCTTCTTCTAATTAAATTTACCTTTATATAATAATTCAATGACAGTAAATATGAAATGTATGTCAATTTGACAATTTCAATTGACAATATGAATTATTTAAGAACGTTGCAATATTTCTCCGCTATTCGCGCACGATCGTTTCTCAATTCCCTTCCAAGTACTTGCACACCGCGAATAGGGGTGTCTTCATTTTAAATCCGATACTCTGAGTATATAGAGGTATAGGAGTATATAAAGGTATGAGAGTCGCCTACCCGCATACTGAGGTCACGAGCCGCCACTGGCGTGACTCTCAGTTTGGTAGCCGATGCTTTTGTTAAGGCAAGTGTTTCTGCTCCGTATGTCAACACTGGTTATGGTCGCATTGATAAATACTTTTTTTTGGGCATGTGGGCACCTCACTTTTAACAGATTTTCTCAGTTTTCCATATATCCATATGCTGAGATAGGAATGCATAGACCTATCGAGATACTCATGATGGCGGAGAGCCACAACGATTTTTCGCTTAGAAGAGAAAATAGAACGAGCGAACTAGGGACGAAGAGGAAAGGACATTCACAGATTAAGTTTTAATAAAGTCGACGCCGAAAAAGCGAAAAGAAGATTAGCAATACGCCAATAGCATCGGCAAGAGAAGATGTACATATGAACTTTCTAGTGGTAGTTCCCAATGGTACGAGTTTTGGGGGTAAAAAAATATTTGAATATTAGTTTTAGTACTATTTGTAAATACAGCCTTATGTGAAGAGAATAATAAATCAATTGGAATCTGTTGAATTTTAATTATTACTCCTCTCATCATCCAGCCTCAAAATCCACACAGTTCCACAGCTAAATACATCATGCAATTGCTTGCCCAGTTTTTATTTAGCCCTCTTAACCCGGGAGCAGTCGCGCGATGAGAAAAAAATCTAACAATACGCTATTTAAAACAAATTTTTTTCTTCAAACGTCAAATAATGATGACATTACTTATCTAACTTGATCCTGTCAAAGTTTGATGTCTCCGCCGGCAGCAGTTTTTTTTCCCATTTCTTTACGGCGGAGGGAAAAATGTTGTCATGGCAACAATATGAAACATGTCACAAAGCAACAATACAAATGTCATTAACAACAATTAAACATCATTTTTATTTATAGTAATATTAAAAGTACAATTAGTTAATGAGGCATTTTCAAAATTGAAACCGTGCAAAAATGTTCCCGACTGTTGATACGCATTGGTAATTGTTGATGATACTGATGGTCGAGCACAACTTTCAGCAATCATTCCCGATGTTGGCGAATCATGACTTAATTATTTTAATTTCTAACATCTAGACGACTTTGATAGTTGTCACAGTTAATTTCGAGTAAAAATAGCGTATGAATTGTACTATTTATGGTTGAAAATTGCTACGTTTGAAGAAACAATAGTATACTTTATTCGGCAAAGAAGCGACTTTTCTTGACTTGCCCTCTATTACGCGCCTCACTTCGTTCGGCGCGTCAAGAAAAGTCATGCTTCTCCGCCTTATAAAGTAATATACTATTATTTTATATTATTTTTATCTACTTGTTATGTTAAAAATATCCATTTATAACAATAAAGCTAATTGGTGCTCACCAAAGCCATAAATTCAACAAAAAAAAATTAAATTAAAAACGATCCCAAGCATTGCTATAATCTTTCTCGAGGTACTTACGAGTGGAAAGTTATGTTGCAAAATTTTTCATTAAGTTATCACGGAAAAAGATAATAGACGGAAAGGCAGTGCTGAAAAATATATTTGAATTTACTAAAGCTAGATTTTTCACAGTTAATTACCGTGAGTGTGTAGAGAAACATACTGCGGTCGGTCAAGCGAAACGTAGAACAGGGGTTACTGAGAGGGTATCAAAGTTGCTTTCCTACGAAGGTAATTATTTCCATTTACTAAGGCTGAAAATCAGTACACACATTCTAAATTAAATATAAATAAAAGTTATTATAGTCGGTCAGCTGTATGACGGGACAGAGCCGGTCGGTCGGCTTCAATAGTCGATTGAGGGAATGAAGCATTTTGGCTCGCAGTTTTTTCGTCCAGCACGGATTTACTTGAAATTTTCACAGAAGGTAGGAAATAGTCCAAGGATCATTTTCTATATCATGCCGCTATCATACGCTAAAACCTTGGGGTGGTTGCCGCCCCATCTCGGGGGTGGGAATTTTTTATTACATTTTAACCATGTAATTCGATGGAAAATGTGACTCTAAGGAAAAAATGTTTTTAATATTTTCTTCGTAAAACTAATATTTTTCGAGTTATTCGCGCTTGAAAATAACAGTTTTTCGACGAAGAGCGTTTTTTGAGAATACCTCGAAAAATATTCTATACATTTTTGGCGACAAAAAGTTTCTTTGATTTGATCTTTGATCTCAAAAATGATTTTGTTGGATTTTTAAAGAGCTATAAGACTGTGTAAATTAAATTCCGTAAGATCCCTTAGTTTTTAATTGGGACGGGTTTAAAGGGCTCGAATAAGTGGGTGTTTGCTGGTAAATAGAGGTTTAAACAGCTATAACTGGCTAACTGTTTACTGTAATGAAAATATATGCAAAGGGTAATTTTAGTCATTAAAAAAGCTACAATTTAGTAATTTTTAATTTTTTTCGTATCTTCAGTAGTTTCGGAGATATTTTGAAGTAAAAGGTAAAAAATACCAAATTGCAAAAAAATCAATTTTTGTTTAAAGACCAATTTTTCCAAAATTAGGCATTTTAAATAAGTAGGTCAAACTCCTTGAGTGTATTTATAATATAAATATAAAAGGAACTACAGAAAGGTGAAGGCCAATTTTGAATTAGGAAGGTTGTTAGGGGGTTATCTTCACTGATTTTTTCGTAGAGAAAAGCAGGTACCGACATTTTTTTGATTATAAGTCGCTTAATTTTCATGCTAGAAACTTTTTATTATTA
Organism: Diabrotica virgifera virgifera; assembly: GCF_917563875.1. Taxonomy (NCBI): domain Eukaryota; kingdom Metazoa; phylum Arthropoda; class Insecta; order Coleoptera; family Chrysomelidae; genus Diabrotica; species Diabrotica virgifera. The sequence goes on from NC_065448.1 coordinate 36,023,045, forward strand.
TTTTTTGAAAGGTTTAATTGCTTACTTGAAAAAAGATTATTTAAGTTTTCCTCGAAAAATGCAAATTTTTCCCATTATTTGACTTTGAATATTTCAAATTATGCATTTGAAGAAAAAAGCTAACCTTTAATATGCCGTATCTCGGTTTGTATTGGTCTTAAAGATATTATAGGAAAATAATTTGATTTGTGTTACTAAAGGATACAATTTCGATATCTACAGTTTTTTTTATTAAATGCATATTTTCGAGGTATTCTCAAAAAACCGTCTAAAAAAGTCGATTTTTTCGTCGAAAAACTGTTATTTTCAAGCGCGAATAACTCGAAAAATATTAGTTTTACGAAGAAAATGTAAAAAACATTTTTTTCTTAGAATCAAATGTTACATCGAATTACATGGTTAAAATGTAATAAAAAATTCCCACCCCCGAGATGGGGTGGCAACCACCCCAAGGTTTTAGCGTATGATAGCGGCGTGATATATAAAATTATCCTTAGACTATTTCCTACCTTCTGTGAAAATTTTAAGTAAATCCATCCTGGACGAAAAAATTGCGAGCCAAAATGCTTCATTTCCTCAATCGACTATTGCGGCCGACCGACCGGCTCTGTCCCGTCATACAGCTGACCGACTATAATAACTTTTATTTATATTTCTCCTGATCTTATTCTTCTCTGTGTGACTCTCATAATTTTTTTGGTCATACATTTTTGCTAGTTAGCCCGATCAAAGAACAATCTGACCCCCAAAAAAATAAAGGAAGGATGAAAATTTGGAAATAGGTAGTTGAAATTGTCTATAGGGTGATTGATTAGTAGGGTAAAAAGCTCAATAGCTCCGCTATAATAATAGATAGCAATAAAAGTAAATAACAAAAATTTTAGCCACCTTTGAGCTTCACATTACAAAATTAGTTAGAATGTTACAGGGTGTTCGATAACACAGTGGCAGACCTAACTTATGTTTTTTTAAATGAAACACCCTATATTTTATTTTATATTCGAAGTCCTGTTAACTTCTCCATCACAAAAATATAAAGGTTTGTAATGTTATACAGGGTATTTACAAAGTTATAACCAATTTTGTATGAAAATTGTAACAAGTTCGACTCCCTGTATAAATAAAAATAAGCACAACAGCAATGGTTTGTTAATGCCATATTTTTTTATTTATTGTCAAAATTTTTAAGAATTATTGATATTGCTAATTTTCTTTATATCAAATACAGGGTGAGTCAAAACGCAAGTACATTATTTTCTCAGTAATGTTAAATGTAACACCCTGTATTTTATATCATTATTGAAAAGTAACATTAACGTACTTTAATTTTTATACAACATTCCCTATGCCCAAATTTATTAGTTTTCGAAATATTTTCATTTTTCAGAGCAAATTATTTTAGGTGTTTAAATTTATCTAAATTTTAAGTAAGCCATGACTGAATTGACAATTGAAGATTACCGATTATCAATCCGGTAATCAATGTAACACTGTAGCAAATAAAGAAATAAAAATAATTTATTAGTAATACATTTTACAAACAAAAACACAACCACTACATGCAACATTTTTGAAACAATTAAAAACTATCTTTTTATGTAAATGCAACAAATAAACAAAGAAAATTAGTAATAAATTTTATAAAAAAACACACAAACACAAAATACAATATTTTATGAAGACAATTAAACACTACTTTTGTATCTAAATGTAACAATGTAACAAATAAAGAACGAAAGATAATTTATTAGTAATACATTTTGCGAAAAAACATGTTTGAAAAAATTAGAAGCTACTTTTAATAAAATATTCTTAATATTAAATTACATAAGGTGTTCAAAATTATCTCCTAACACATTTATTTATGTACGCCTAAAAACGATCATTGAATGAGCCACTTACTCTACGGAGCATTTGTAAATTAACACATGGAAATACACTTTGTATTCTATTTTTCATCTCATCCCTTATTGTTGGAGGTATTTTATAAACTTCATTATTAACGTAACCCCAAAAAAATCAGTCCAGTTTATTAAATTCTGGTGATTTGGGTGGCCACGCTACTGGTCCATTGAAAAATTAAAATATCTCGAAAACTAATAAATTTAGACATAGGGGAGTGTTATCTAAAAATTAAAGTACGGTAATGGTACTTTTCAATAGTGATATAAAATACAGGGTGTTCCATTTAAAATTACTGAGAAAATAATGTACTTGCGTTTTGACTCACCCTGTATTTGATATTAAGAAAATTAGCAATATCGACCATTCTTTAAAATTTTGACAATACGTTAAAAAATATGGCATTAATAAACCATTGTTGTTTTGCTTATTTTTATTTATACAGGGAGTTGAACTTATTTATACAGGGATTTTCATATAAAATTGATTATAACTTTGTAAATACCCTGTATAACATAACAAACCTTTATATTTTTGTGATGGAGAAGTTAACAGGATTTCGAATTTAAAATAAAATATAGGGTGTTCAATTAAAAAAAAAACATAAGTTTGGTCTGCCACTGTGTTATCGAACACCCTGTAACATTCTAACTAATTTTGTAATGTGAAGCTCAAAGGTGGCTAAAATTTTTGTTTTTAACTTTTATCTATTACTATAGCGGAGCTATTGAGCTTTACCCTACTAATCAATCACCCTGTATTATTATATAAGAAAAAGTTTACAATTCTACATCCCCTCCATTTTACAAAAGTGGAGGGGAATATCCCCCTCTCAAAGATGAAAAAAATACATTCAAAATAAGACCGGAATTGGATAAAATGACTAATTCTAAAACAACTTTTCTTCTATAGAGTTTTTTCACTAAGTCAATAATTTTCGAGTTATTTGCGAGTGAATATGTTCATGTTTAACAAAATAAAACATGTTTTTAGACGGTTTTTCAGAGATAACTCAAAAAGTAAGTATTTTAGCAAAAAAATATGCTTAGCAAAAATATAGCACATAAAAAATTGAAAAAAAAAGATGGTGTATACATGAGGTCTGTAGACCCAGTAGAAGCAGAGTTGCAGCTAATGAAAAGTAGGTTCTTCTTCGTCAAATTCCAAATCGAATATTTCAATGTGAAATAACCCAAAAACAGAACACTTTTCGGGGAAAATTCATGTTGAATTATATTTTTGTTTTTTTAAATTAACTTGTAAATATTAAAAGTAAGTGAATTACGCTCAAAATATTGTTGGTCCCTTTTATTTTTTGGTAAAAAAATCCGCGAAAATCACCCACTAATTAGCATCACATATAAATTTTAACATTACCACTTCACAAGTTACCTTGTCTATGTATTATTTATATGATCTGTAAGTTTCATCGGTTCAAAGTGCTTCGTTTTGAAAAAGATGTAGTTAAAATGGCTTGAACGAGTAACTAATCACGAGTTTAGGCAAATGTTTTACAGCCATAGCATAACCAATTTTTGTCTAACAAGAAAACAAAAAATCAAAAATATTCAGAAAAGCAAAACGTATATTTTATTACTCTTTGAGATTTTTGGTACTCCTAATTGATTTTAAGTTAATTCTATAAACAATTACGATTTTTTTCAAAATTAAAAAATATGTTTTATTTTAAACTCAATTTTTTTCAAAACTGAGCACTTTGAACCAATGAAACTTATAGATAATATAAACAGTACATAAGTAAAATAACTTGTAAAGCGGAAACGATTAATTTTATTTGAGAAGCTAATTAAGGGGTGATTTTCTCAATTTTTTTAACAAATAAACGGGACCAACAATATTTTGAGCGTAACTCACTTACTTTTAATGTTGGAAGTTTTTTTAAAAAACAAAAATAAACCTTTTTTTTAAATACTTTAAAAAAGTTGTAATGAATTTTCCCCGAAAAGTGCTCCGTTTTTTGGTTATTTCACATTGAAATATTCGATTTGGAATTTGACGAAGAACAACCTACATTTCATTAACTGCAACTCTGCTTCTACTGGGTCTGCAGACCTCACGCATACACCACTTTTTTCAATTTTTTATACGCTATATTTTTACTAAGAATATTTTTTTCGCTAAAATACTTACTTTCTGAGTTATCTCCGAAAAAACCGTCCAAAAACATTTGTGAAGTGAAAACTTCTTTAGGGACGTTGTGCGATTTTTGGATAGGGGAAAAAGCATTCAATTCGCGACCGTCGTCGCTTATGTTATTATGTGCATGTACATATAAATTGTGTAGAGGTATTTAAACTTAAAATAAATGTAAAACCTATTTTAGGATGGGGAAAAAGGATTGATTTCGCGGCTATCATCGCGACCGTCATCGTTTCGGCGAAATAAATTTTGTACATAATATATGTATAGGTATTATGTGTAGGTTTATATATGTAAATTGTATAGAAGTATTTAAATTTAAAATAAATGTAAAACCTATTTTAGTATGGGGAAAAAGGATTTATTTCGCGACCGTCATCTCTTCGGTGAAATAAATTTTGTACGTATAATTATTATGTGTATGTATATGTATACAACTTGTGTAGAAGAATTTAAATTTAAAATAAATGTACAATCTATTTTGCAATGGGGAAAAAGGATTGATTTCGCGACCGTCATGTCATCTCGACCGTCATCGCTTCGACGAAATAAATTTTGTATGTATATTATTATAATCTACGTATAATAATAGTAATATTATTGAAGTGAAAACTTCTTTAGGGACGTTGTGCCCTTTTTAAATGGGGAAAAAGTGTTGAATTAGCGAGTCATTGATTCGACGAAAATAAATTTTTGAAGTGAAAACTTCTGTAGAAACGTGGTGCAGTTTTTAGATGGGGAAAAGTATTGAATTAGCGACCGCCATTGCTTTGACGAAATACATTTTTGAAGTGAAAACTTCTTTAGGGAGGTTGTGCACTTTTAAGATGGGGAAAAAGTATTGAATTAGCGACCGTCATTGCTTCGACGAAATAATGTTTTGAAGTGAAAATTTTCTTAGGGACGTTTTGTCCTTTTTAAATGGGGAAAAAGTATTGAATTAGCGACCGTCATTGATTCGACGAAAATAATTTTTTGAAGTGAAAACTTCTGTACAAACGTTGTGCACTTTTTTGATGGGGAAAAAGTATTGAATTAGCGACCGTCATTGCTTCGACGAAATACATTTTTGAAGTGAAAACTTCTTTAGGGAGGTTGTGCACTTTTTAGATGGGGAAAAGTATTGAATTAGCGATCGTCATTGCTTCGACGAAATGTTTTGAAGTGAAAACTTTCTTAGGGACGTTTTGCCCTTTTTAAATGGGGAAAAAGTATTGACCAAGCGACCGTCATTGCTTCGACGAAAATAAATTTTTGAAGTGAAAACTTCTTCAGGGACGTTGTGCCCTTTTTAGACAGGGAAAAAGTATTGAATTAGCGACAGTCATTGCTTCGACGAACTAATTTTTGAAGTGAAAACTGCTTTAGGGACGTTTTGCACTTTTTAGATGGGGAAAAAGTATTAAACTAGCGACCGTCATTGCTTCGACGAAATAAATTTGTGAAGTGAAAACTTTTTTAGGGACGTTTTGCACTTTTTAGATAGGGAAAAAGTATTGTAAGATGAAGATGAAGTTTTCGATCCTAATAGCATTATTAATAATATTTAGAAAATATTAAAATATTACTAAAAGATTTTTAAATCGAAAACTTATTGGTCCATTTCCTTGGTAAGACCTCCAAGGCTTCTAAAATTTGCAAGCCAAATGGATGCTGAAGCGAAGAAGACAAGAGGAAATTCAAAAAACTTAGGTACAATTCACGACCCCGTCTGTTCAGCTGGTAAATTCCAACAGAAAATGGACCTAGTTACTCGAAGGAGTAAAGACCAATATAAAAATAAAATAAAAATTTTATTTTTAATTCAGCTACAATCCGAAGGCAAAACAATCTTACTTTTCAATTAGAATACGGAGCACAAGCCTACGTTCTTTCCGATGAGGCTCCAATAAGAGCCGAAAATCGCGATTCAAGGGACTGGACTGCGCTCCGTATTCTAATTGAAAAGTAAGATTGTTTTGCCTTCGCATTACAGCTGAATTAAAAATAAAATTTTTATTTTATTTTTAAAAAAGTATTGTGTTTGCGACCGTCATCACTTTGCCGAACTAAATTTCGTACGTATATACAGGGTGTCCCGAAAAAAATGGTTATAAATTATACCACACATTCTGGTGTCAAAAATAGTTCGATTGAACTTAACTTACCTTAGTACAAATATGATCATAAAAAAAGTTACAGCCCTTTGAAGTTACAAAATGAAAATCGAGTTTTTTCAATATCTCGAAAACTATTAGAGATTTTTTAATGAAAATGGACATGTCTCATTCTTATGGCAGGAACATCTTAAAATAAAATTATAGTGAAATTTGTCCACCCCATAAAAATTTTATGGGGGTTTTGTTCCCTTAAACCCCCCCCCCCCCAAACTTTTGTGTACGTTCCAATTAATTCATTATTGTGGTACCATTAGTTAAACACAACATTTTGAAAACTTTTTTGCCTCTAAATATTTTTTCGATAAGCTAGTTTTTATCGAGATGCAGCTTCTTTTTTAATATATTTACATAAAAATTTTATGGGGGTTTTGTTCCTTTAAACCCCCCAAATGTATGTGTACGTTCCAATTGAACTATTATTGTGGTACCATTAATTAAACACAGTGATTTTAAAACTTTTTTGTGTCTTAGTCTTTTTTTTGATAAGTCACCTTTTATCGAGTTGTGGCTTCTTTTTCAAAATACACCTAAAAATGTAAATTATAAATAAATTTTCAGATTATTAACAGGTCTCTATAATCGTACTTAACCATATACAAATATGTGGTGGATTCGAAAAATATTCAAAATATCTCGATAAACACTGGCTTATCGAAAAAGTACAAAGAGGCAAAAAAGTTTTAAAAAGATTGTTTTTAACTAATGGTGCCACAATAATGAATTAATTGGAACGTACACAAAAGTTTGGGGGGGTTTAAGGTAACAAAACCCTCATAAAATTTTTATGGGGTGCACAAATTTCATTTTAATTTTTTTTTATAATTTTGCTGCCATATGAATGTCACATGTCCATTTAGAATAAAAAATCTCTAAGAGTTTTCGATATATGAAAAAAAATCGATTTTCATTTTGTAACTTCAAAGGGCTGTAACTTTTTTTGTGTGCACTATTGTATATAGGTAAGTGAGGTTCAATCAACCTATTTTTGACCCCAGAATCTGTGGTATAATTTATGACCAATCTTTTCGGGACACCCTGTATATTATGTATATGTATACATAAATAGCATAGAACGTACGCAACGCGTATATAATATAGGTATAGCACTTCTTTTTGGATGGGGAAAAAGCATCGAGTTCGTAATTTAGATACTATAAGAAGTTTTCAGTTCTGTCGGCACTCCCATGACCGCTTTAAATTTTCTTTTTTTGTGGTTAAAAATGAACACATTCACTCACAAATAACTCGAAAAGTATTGACTTAGTAAAAAAACTCTATAGAACAAAAGTTACTTAGAATTAGTAATTTTATCCAATTCCGGACTGATTTTGAACGTACCTATATTTTTTCACCCCGTATTATCCAATTTTTGTAAAATGGAGGGGATGTAGAATTGTAAAGTTTTTCTTATATAATAATAGACAATTTCAACTACCTATTCCCAAATTTTCATCCTTCCTTTATTTTTTTGGAGGTTTTCGTAAAATTTTGCGTTCCCTGATCGGGCTAAGTTGTGGAACTCATACTGGAATGTAATGTAACATACTTTAAATCAGGGGCGGCCCGTCGGGGTAGGCAAGGTAGGCGCCGCCTACCCTCTTCAAATGTAGTACAATAATATAAATTATTTATATAAATTACTTATTTCAAAATTGTAATTTATAAATTTTGACACAATATCTACAATAAAATAGCAAAAATTATCCAAATTATTTTTAAAAATATCCAAAAAATTTTCTCCGTTGTTATAATTATTGTACGCTCCTTGTAGTATCAGTAGTACTGTATAGATTCTATATTCTCCTTGGTCAGGCACTCGGGAACGTAGCCTGAAATAGAACGACGCCAACACCGAATTGACGTGCGATCTCTCTCTGTTTACGCGAGCAGGCCTGCGTAGCGACCGTATTCTACGATTTTGAACGGGCGGATAGGCACAGAGTCTTATAGCCGGACCTACAAAATTGTATCAGTTGCTTCTCTTGTGTCTTGTGAAACTGTTTTAAAATAATTGTTTTTTGACTTTGGCCGTTATTAGTAGGTTAAGTATTGAATAAAACTAGGTAGGACAATTTAAATTTGTTTATGAAAACTGAATAATGTGTTATTAGATTATATAGATAATTAAAAATTTAAAGCGAGGTTAATTGTTAACTTATCAATTTATTCGAATAGTAAAATATCGAATAAAATAAAAAAATTTATTCGAATAGTGTTAGTTTTATTGGTGGAAAAACTTTAGTCATCGAATATGAATATTTTAAACGATGTAATATGCAGTTTGATCGAGATGCCTTTTTCAAGGCGCCAAAATCAAGAAAGATTAGTAATTATTTCAATGGGCCGGCCTTTACAAAATTTAACAATTTTATCCACAGATAAGACAAAAGACAATCAACCATTTTCGAGATCGTTTAAAAAAAAGTTATGAAAATCATAAATGGCTAAGCGGAAGTTATTTTAAAAATTCACTTTTCTGTTGGCCTTGTCTGTTGCTCTCAAATTTGAAGCAAAATGTTTGGGTGAGTCAGGGATATTCAGATTTGAAAAATTTATCAGCTAGTGTAAAAAAACATGAATCTTCGAAAGAACATTTAAACAATTGCTTAGATTTAAAACGGTTAGAAAAAAATAAACAAACTACTGACAGTGCTTTCGCTGGACATATTTCTCTATCTAATAAGATATATAAGATATATAATGAAAAAGATTGAAGAAGTTGAAGAAATTGATGTTACAATTCTTTTAGCAAAACAAGAACTTACATTTCGCTGTCGTGATGAGAGCCATAATTCTTCAAACATGGGTAATTTTAAAGAAATTTTTAATTTAGTAGTTAAACGCGATCAGGAAATCCAGGATCATGTTAAAAAATAGAACGGGTTCACGGGCTTGTCAAAAACAATACAAAATGATTTAATAGATTGTCTTGCCGATTACGTAAAAAATGAAATTTCAACAGAAATTAATGAAAGTCAATTTTTTTCTATACTAGCTGACGATACTACTGATATAACCGAAAAATCACAGTGTACTTTAACAATCCGTTTTGTTAACAAAGTTGGTCAGGAAACAGAAAGATTTTTAGGGTTTTTTGATGTTAGCGATAATAGATCTGCAGACGCTCTATATAGTTTAATTTCAAACGTGCTTGAACCATATGATTACAAAAATAAATTAATTGCTCAATTTTACGATGGTGCAAGTGTAATGGCTGGCTCTTTAAACGGATTACAATCAAAAATTAAAGTAGATGCTCCAAAAGCAATTTTTACACATTGTTGCGCTCATAGATTACATTTAGTATTGCAAGACGGCTCAAAATGTATTACAAACTGTAGGATATTTTTTGTCGCCTACCCGAAGTATATGTGTAGCCTAACCGCATACTGAGGTCACGAGCCGCCACTGCTTTAAATTAAAGGATATTTAAAATCAAACACCGCTATAATATATGTATTTATAAATTTATTAAAAAACTACTATATGCAGTTAAATTAAATTTAAGGGAAAAACAAATTTCACACTTTCTTGTATGTACAGTATGCGGCAAAATAAACAGTACTGAAATAAATATTTATATATCTAGTATACATGATATACAGTAACAGCCACCGTACTAGACACATGGGTAGGTACCAATTGCTGTGCTTATGGGCTAATCCGGTTCGTTCTCAGATGTGACTTTCATCCCTGTCATGTTACTGTCAAGAAACTATTAGGCTATTGATTATGTTCAAAATAAGAGAGCTAAAAGGAACTACAACGTTAACGGGATTTTATTGTCTCATATGGTCAACGGACCTCTATACTTGAAAAACCGCGGAGTGCTACCATTTAAATGGGTGCGTTTTTGAGAAAGGGGTGAATTAGTCCCTAGGCACAGGGTGAATTAACGTGAGTTTCATTTACTTTTGGTACAAACACTTCTACAGGAAAATTGTTCCAGGATAAATTTACTATCGGAATATCATATCTTAAAGTCAAAAGTATTTTTTTTACAAAAATACATTCAAAAGAAAAGCAAGAAAAAACACGAAAGAAAGCAATTTTGTTTTTTGCCCCATATTTTTTTTCCACGTGGATATAGGTATAGGCATTGCTTCAGCGAAAAATAATTTCCATCCTTCCTCTTTAAAATGACGTTTGGGAGAAGTCTCTAAGATTTATATTTTCCGAAATAGGATTTTTCAAAATTTGACGCTCACAGAATTTTTGAGCCATTTTCCCCATTATTTCGCAAACATTGTTCTGTAACTTTTTTATACGCATTTCTAGGTATATGCAATGGCACATTTATTAAAAAGAGAAGTTAATTACCTTTAAAATGATATACCACATAAGGTCGTACGACTATTTTTAAACAAGTTATGCTTTTTCAAGGTTTTATACTTTTAATGATTTTTGATATTTTTTATGATTATTTTTTACATTTCTCATTATGACTTTTTTCTTGTACATTTAGGTATATACATTCTGGAATAAAAAAAGCTTATTTTCTTTACTTTAAAATGGTGTATTGCAATCACCTCTAGGACTATTTTTAAACAAGATATCCGTAGGATATCCAAGGGTATCCGTAATTTGAGAAAAATTTTAAAAATTTTTATTTTTTTTTCAATTAGAAGAATATAATTGCATATTGTAACATCATTTTTAATTCCGAATAACTTTTCTTAATAACCCTTTTCGATATTGTTAAATATAAAGGTACTTTACTCTTGAGCGAAATTCATATTTTTTAACATACCTCGTACACTATTGATAAAATTGTATACCTGATGATTACATCTTAGGTTTTAGACTATGCAGAGCATTTTATAAAGAATAATTTTTTTCATAAAGTTAATAATAAAAAGTTTTCCATATGGTTCCAACTTAGTGGGACCTATTATTGCATGTGTATATGTCACACTTTGAAAAAGCATATCTTATTTAAAAATATTTCTAGAATTTTTTGCAATACACCATTTTAAAGTAAAGAAAATAAGCTTTCCTTTTTATTACACAATGTATATACCTAAATATACAATAAAAAAGTTATGAGAAATTTAAAAATAATCGTAAAATATATCAAAAATCATTAAAAGTATAAAATTTTGAAAAACCATATCTTAATTAAAAATAGTCATACAGCCTTCTACGATAGACCATTTTAAAGGTAATTGATTTTTCTTCCTACTAAATGTGACATTGCATATACCTAAAGCTGCGTAAAAAAAGGTACAGAACAATGTTTGCGAAGTAACAAGGAAAATGGCCCATAATTGTTGTGAGTGGCGAAATTTGAAAAATCACATTTTGTAAACTATAAATGATACAGACTTACATCAAACGTCATTTTAAAGAGGAAGGATGGAAGTTTTTTTTCTGTGAAGCAATGCCTATACCTATATACCCGTGGAAAAAAGTTATAGGGCAAGAAACAAAAATGCTACCTTTCGTGTTTTTTTCTTGCTTTTCTTTTGAATATATTTTTGTATACAAAAACATTTTTGACTTTAATATGTGATATTTCGATAGTAAATTTAACCTGGAAAATTTTTCATGTAGACGTTTTTGTACCAAACGTGCATAGAACTCACCCTAATTCGCCCTGTGCCTAGGGACTAATCCACCCCTTTCTCAAAAACGCACCCCTTTAAATGGTAGCACTCCGCGGTTTTTTCATCTTTAGAGATCCATTTACTATATGAAATAATAAAACCCCGTTAACGTTGTAGTTCCTTTCTAAAATACATAATCAATAGTATTCAAAATAATTGTTTTTACATACAAAAAATACATTAGCTAATAGTATTTATTACTCTCTTTTAAAATAACTTTATTCAAACACCAAGAATATTACAGTACTTTAAAACTTATGCCCTCTAGTCAGTGGCGGATCTACGGGGAGGGAAAATGAGGAAATAAGTTCAAACATAAAAATACATTAGCTGACATGAAACCGAAACCACAGAAAGACAAATTCAACCCAATAAACACGCTAGTTAGGTAAATTAAGGAAACTTAATGCCTATAAGTGATTATTTATGTCTTTTGGTTGGCTTTTCATTGGAAGTTCCATCCTAAGGCAAATTTCCCCTTCCAAGGTAAATTTCTAGATCTGCCATTGCCTCTGGCACGAAAAAATCTTTAATTCTAGTCCGCAATTCCGAAATGGCAGACGGTGGATCTGTCTGACTCCTTCAGCATTCCCCATATGTACGCATCTGGTGGCGTTAGTTCTGGTGAGTGGTAAGTCCCAAAATGACCGCGCAGTATTCGAAGAGAGTTCCTGGCAGTGTGAGCAGTTGTCATGTCCTTCTGAAACCATTGTTGATTTTAAACTTGGACCGTTGCGTTGTCGTGACCTTTTCCGTATGACCGAAAATAGAACTTCACCATAAATTTTTTTTCTGTAAAACTGAGAACCATTCTGAAGCACCTAACATTATCACGGCATTCGCATACGTTATAACGACGTTCGGAAATCACTCAGTACCTACGTTTCGGCACCTGACACATACAAATTTAAGGCATACGAATTTCAGTACTACAAACCAAATTTAGCAAAGGACCATGAAAACGATAGAATGACAACTTACTTTAGGCACATTAAAAAAAAGACAGAGTAATGTCTACACAAACAGATGATGAAGAAGAAACCAAAGGACCAGGCAACACTCCTTATGGAAAAGTGGTCCCGGTCAAATTTGATGAAAGTTTGGTCAATGATACTTCTTGATGTGTAGATTAAAAAAGTCCATGGCACCTGGGTCTGAATAACTACTATTCTCGAGTTACAGCCTTCTGAAGTTATTGGATTCGAGTGTTTGGTTTACGTTAAGTGCACTAAGTTACGGTCAAGTGAACGAAAATATTTATTATATGAATTCGTGGTCAAAAATAGTTGGATCGTATTTTAGTCTTCAGAAAACCTCCGAAAAGTCTTCAGAAAACTAAAGCAAGTGCGGTATAAAAGGTGCTGCTAGATCGATATAAGCATTATCATGTTTTCGTGAATGCTTCTCAGTTATGGAATACCAGCAAAACTGCAGTTAGGCTTTATCTTTAGAAAACTACTAAACAGTGGCGGATCTAGGGGGGATAGGGGTAATTCAACCGGTAACATGTTCCAGAATTAATGAAATAACTTTATTTAACGAAAATGAACGAGATGGAGCCATCAAAACACATTTATAACCAAAGAGCGGATAGTGTGACGAAAAGACGTAAGCCCAGAGCACGGGCGCCCATATAAAAAATTTTAGGGGGGTGGCAAACGTGAAGATGTTGCACATTATATTTTGTATACTTTGAATAACCATATATAATTCAAAGCACCCGAAAGCCAGGGGGGTCACGGCCCCCCTGGCCGTGACCGAAAAAAAAAACCAAACAAAACTAATCCCATAGAAATACGTAGAGGCAAGAATAAGACAAGGATATGTAATATTCCCAAAACTCTTCACCTTAGCTCTGGAAGACGTCTTTAAAGAACTGGAATGGAAAGACATGGGTATCAACATCAACGGGAAGAATCTCAATCACCTCAGATATTGCGATGATGTTGTCCTTATTACATACAACCAACCAAGAAGAACTAGCCACAATGCTGACTCAACTAGCACACGCATCAGAGAAGATAGGATTAAAAATGAACATGAGTAAAACAAAAATCATTACAAATACAAATGACAGAATAAATAGTAATATAAATAATGTCAATATTGAGATTGTTGACGAATATACAGAGAGAGTCTGTAAAGTGGAATAAATTCAATATCTCAAATACTAATTGTTTTTTTGGAAAATGCTCAGACCCGTCGATTAGTATTTCAAATTGTCCTTTTTGACATTCAATAAAAATGTATACAGGGTGTCCCAATTTAGAGATATGACGTCATCGTCGATTTTCTTAAATGGCAACACTGTCATTTTGATAGCTAATTTGATAGGGTTTGTAAAGTTATACATAACTGCAAAATATCAAATTTTTATTCTCTACCATTTACAAGATAATAGAAAATAACAAAGTTATATCTGTAATTTGGAATATATTCAATAATTAAAATACTAACTGTTTTTTTGAAAAATGCTCAGACCCGTCGATTAGTATATCAAATTGTCATTTTTGACATATAATAATAATGTATACAGGATGTCCCAATTTAGAGATATGACGTCATCGTTGATTTTCTTAAATGGCAACACTATCATTTTGATAGCTATTTTGATAGCGTGTGTAAAGTTATACACATCTGAAAAATTTCAAAATTTTATTCCCTACCATTTACAAGATAATAAAAAATAACAAAGTTATGAAGAACAAGAAGTAATCAAATAATAATTGAATTTATTTATTTCAATTAAGCAAATGCTCATAACGTTGCCCATTGACAATTTGACAATAATTGAGGGCAACATTATGAGTTTTTGCTTAATTGAAATAATTAAATTCAATTATTTTTTGATTACTTTTTTTTCATAACTTTGTTATTTTTTATTATCATCTAAATGGTAGAGAATACAAATTTGAAATTTTGCAGTTGTGTATAACTTTACACACCCTATCAAAATAGCTATCAAAATGACAGTGTTGCCATTTAAGAAAATCAACGATGACGTCATATCTCTAAATTGGGACACCCTGTATACATTATTATTATATGTCAAAAAGGACAATTTGATATACTAATCGACGGGTCTGAGCATTTTTCAAAAAAACAGTTAGTATTTTAATTATTGAATATATTCCAAATTACAGATATAACTTTGTTATTTTCTATTATCTTGTAAATGGTAGAGAATAAAAATTTGATATTTTGCAGTTATGTATAACTTTAAAAACCCTATCAAATTAGCTATCAAAATGACAGTGTTGCCATTTAAGAAAATCGACGATGACGTCATATCTCTAAATTGGGACACCCTGTATACATTATTATTGAATGTCAAAAAGGACAATTTGAAATACTAATCGACGGGTCTGAGCATTTTCCAAAAAAACAATTAGTATTTGAGATATTGAATTTATTCCACTTTACAGACTCTCTCTGTATATAGGTACCTGGGTCAAATAATCAAAGCTAATAAAGAGAACCAAACAATTGAAGTACAGAGAAGAATCCGATTGGCGTGGGCAGCGTCTGGAAAGTTAAGATGGATACTAAAAAACACAAAGATACAACAGTACCTAAAAACCCGTGTCTTTGACCAGTGCATCCTACCTGTTCTGACGTATGGCTCAGAAACATGGACATTAACAAAGGCCAACATAAACAAAATAGAAATAACTCAGAGAAAAATGGAAAGATCCATGTTGGGATTAAAACTACAAGACAGAAAATCAAACAAATGGATAAGTAGTCCTGTCGCCAGGGGGGGTACAACGGCCTCGTTAATTCAGATGGACTTACTCAAGTTTTTTTTATGTATTTTGACCCGTAGAACACGAATTTTTTGGGTAACAGTTGATCCGGATGTCGATAAGATTGTTATAGACCAAGAACTTGAGGAATCAAATAACAGCGATTTTTGGCAAAACAAAACAATATTTTGTATTTTTTGGGCCATTTTAAGTAAAAAATATTTCTACAAGTTTTTTCGTAGGATGCACAGTTTTCGAGATAAGCGCGGTTGAACTTTAAAAAAATCGAAAAATTGCAATTTTTGAACCCGAATAACTTTTGATTAAAAAATAAAATAGCAAGTCTGCTTACCGCATTTGAAAGTTTAAGTCAAATTATATCGGTTTTGATTATTTGCATTGGTAAAAATTTATTTTTTTATTGTTTAACAAAGCTATAAACACGTAGGGTTTCCCGTGCTTTTACATGCGTTTTAACGCATGTAACGTAGAAATAGTCTTGATTGCACTAGTACCTATTCTACCTACTCGTTCGATTTTAAATGAGAAATCATAGAAACATCACTCACGCACTAGTTGTTTGTAGCTTTGTTTAACAATAACACAATAAATTTTTAGCAATGCAAATAATCAAATCCGACATAATTTGACTTGAACTTTCAAAGGCGCTAAGCAGAATTGCTATTTTATTTTTTAATCAAAAGTTATTCGGGTTTAAAAATTGCAGTTTATCGATTTTTTGAAAGTTCAACCGCGTTTATCTCGAAAACTGTGCATCCTACTAAAAAACTTGTAGAAATATTTTTTGCTTAAAATGACCCAAAAAATACAAAATATTGTTTTGTTTTGCCAAAAATCGCTGTTATTTGATTCCTCAAGTTCTTGGTCTATAACAATCTTATCGACATCCGGATCAACTGTTACCCAAAAAATTCGTGTTCTACGGGTCAAAATACATAAAAAAAACTTGGGTAAGTCCATCTGAATTAACGAGGCCGTTGTACCCCCCCTGGCGACAGGACTAAAGAGAGAAAACAAAAGTAAAAAATATAACTGAACATATAACAGGGTTAAAATGGGGATTTGCGGGCCACAATGCGAGACAGGAAGATAAAAGATGGAATGCTGAAATACAAAACTGGAGACCGTGGACAGGAAAAAGAGGAAGACCTCAGATGCGACGGAAGGACGATATTGTTAAAGCTGCAGGAACTAACTGGAAAAGCGCAGCCAGGGACAGACGGACATGGAAAGATTTGGGGAAGGCCTATGTCCAAAGTTGGATAGAAATGGTCTAAAGAAGAAAGAAGAGACGTAGAAGAGAATGGAGTAGAAGCTCCAACCATAAAGGAAGTTTTCGAAGCTATTTAGACCCAGAAAAACAATAAAGCCTCGGCAGTTGACGAAATACAAGCAAAACTGTATAAGACAAGTGGCGACCACCTAGCAAGTCATATCCACTCGCTCATCAAAGACATATGGCAGGAAGAGAAAATACCCGACGACTGGAAGAAAAGTTAGTATGCCCTCTAGAAAAGGAGACGAACTGCAGTGCAAAAACTAGCGTGGAATTTCTCTACTATGTACAGCATATAAAGTCCTCACATATATTATAAACCAGCGGCTCCAACCACTAGCAGAAAATATTGGAGAGTATCCGACGGGGAAGATCGACATTGGATCAAATATTTACAGTCAAGCAGATCTTGAGCAAATCATGGCAACATGACATTGATGTTCACAACGTGTTTGTAGACTTCAAACAGGCATACGACACAGTCAAAAGGAACAAACTATATATTGGCTGAATTGGCAATACCACACAAGCTAAATAGACTCATTAAAGCCACAATGGATGAAACTTAAGCATGTGTACGAATACAAAACCACCGGACAGACTTTTTCAAAATTTCGCAGGGACTAAAGCAGGGAAATGGGCTGGCCCCAACATTGTTCCTGGCACTGGAGTATGCGGTTAGTTAATGCAAACTGGACGAGGAAACCTACTAACCAACCGAACGGTTCAACTGGCCGCTTATGCCCAT
The DNA here is from genome assembly GCF_917563875.1 of Diabrotica virgifera virgifera. NCBI lineage: Eukaryota > Metazoa > Arthropoda > Insecta > Coleoptera > Chrysomelidae > Diabrotica > Diabrotica virgifera. The sequence goes on from NC_065448.1 coordinate 36,040,663, forward strand.
GATATTAATATGATGAGTAGAACATCAACAGGAGTACAGGAAACATACGCAGGGTTAAAAACGCAAACACAAAGGCTAGGTCTGGAAATTAACACAGAGAAAACAAAAATAATGACAGAGACGAGAAGAAATATAGTCCCACAAAACATTATACATGAATATGACATTGAAACGGTTGGAAAGTTTATATACCTGGGAGTAGAAATATATGCCGACGGATCAGAAGATGGAGAAATACGGAAGAAAATAACACATGCAAACAGAGCTATTTTGGCCTCTCCCACATATTTCGGTCTAAAAGTGTCCACCGAAATACAAAGATGAGAATCTATAAAACCTTAATTCGACCAATAGCATGCTAAGGCAGTGAAGTCTATGGCTCCTGAAAGACACATCCAAAAACAAACTCTACACATTCGAAAGGAAAGTACTGAGAATACTAGGACCTATGAGGGAAAACGGAATCTTCAGAAGTCGATACAACAACGAGCTTTATCAACTTTATAAGAAAACACCCCTGTTAGCCTTCATTAGAATACAAAGATTGCAATGGGCCGGACATGTGATAAGAATGGGAGAGGATAGGCTACCAAAAAAAAAACTGAATGGAGAGAAAGAGACCGGTTGGAAAGGCAATAAAAAGCCAAAAGCCCTTTTAGGAGCCCGTGTATGGATAAGAGCAGCCACAGACAAGCAAGGGTGGAGGCTTGGTTATGGTATATCTGGGCAAAGCCCACTCGTGAGCCCTTCAGACACTTAGACCTCCTACGGCGGGTCTATTGTATCACCCATATCTTACGGACCAGGTCCATAAAGGGTGGAGGCAAAAAATAAAGGAGGCCAGGCTCAATTTGGGCTGTAGTTCCGCAGAAGAAGAATTTCAGTACTGTTTATTTTACCGCACACCGTACTTTCAAATGTCATTTCAATGTAATATTATCAGAAAACTGCTTAAAAGAAATTTCATATTTGTAGAGTTTTTTTTTCAGTGTGCATCATCAAATGAGTTTCCAAATATATTTTCTGGAAAAACTGTGTCGAACAAATTTCACACTTAGGAGGGCTTTTCTACAGTGTGTGATCTCAAATGTCTTTTTAAAGTACCTGCTTTACTAAATTGTTTAAAACAAATTTCACACTTGTGAGATTTTTCTCCAGTGTGCACTCTCAAATGTTTTTTCAAATTACCTGCTTCACTAAACTGCTTAAAACAGATTTCACACTTGTGAGGTTTTTCACCAGTGTGCACTCTTAAATGTGTTTTTAAAAAAAATGCTTGACTAAACTGCTTAAAACAGATTTCACACTTGTGAGGTTTCTCTCCAGTGTGCACACTCAAATGTCTTTTCAAAAAAACTGCTTGACTAAACTGCTGAAAACAAATTTCACACTTGTGAGGTTTTTCTCCAGTGTGCACTCTCAAATGTTTTTTTAAAGTACCTGCTTCACTAAATTGTTTAAAACAAATTTCACACTTGTAAGGCTTTTCTCCAGTGTGCACTCTCAAATGTTTTTTCATATCACCTGCTTGAACAAATCGCTTAAAACAAATTTCACACTTGTGAGGTTTTTCACCAGTGTGTAATCTCAAATGTATTTTTAAAGTACCCGCTTGACTAAACTGCTTAAAACAAATTTCACACTGATAAGCTGTTTCTCCAGTGTGCAATCTCAAATGTTTTTTTAAAGTACCTGCTTCTCTAAATTGTTTAAAACAAATTTCACACTTGTGAGGTTTTTCTCCAGTGTGCACTCTCAAATGTACTTTCAAATTACTAGCTGTAAGAAACTGCTTTAAACAAATTTCACACTGATAAGGTGTTTCTCCAGTGTGCAATCTCAAATGTGTTTTCAAATAACCTCCTGTAGTAAATTGTTTACAACAAATTTCGCACTTGTAAGGTCCTTGACCGGTTGTAACTTTCATATTCTCATTTAATGATTTTCCTGCAGCATGTGGACTCATATAACTTCCTTCGTAAGATGAAGGTCCAATTGGTGTCTCCGTAATTTCCATTTTGTTTTCCTTTCGGAGATATCCTAAAATACAAACTAACTATAATATAAATAGGCCAGAAAATGAATCTGAAAAAAAATGGCAAAACCTCGCAATATTTTCATTCAGCATCTAATTGTACAAAAATTTGGGATTAGGCTCATTTCACCCTCTAGTTCATTTTCTATATTGAGCCGTTGCACGCTTTTGGTGTTTTAAGGGTGAAAACTATCCCTAATTGTAAAAAATTATAAAATAACATTTTAAACTTTAATATGGTCAAAATTTGATTTTTATTAGTTAAATAATGATTGATTTATGCTTTAGATATAAAAAATTTATTTATCCTAAAAGAATGATTTCAGCTTGCATCGATTTCCATAAAAATTAGGGATTAGGATCATCTTACCCTGTACTTCATATTCTATATCATGCTCAAAGGCGTTGATTATTTTTAAGAGTGTAAACTATCCGTTATTGCCAAAAATGATATAAAAATATTGTTAGTCTTAATATGGGTAAAATTTTGTTTTGATTGGTTAAATAATGATTGTTTTATGCTTTAGGGTATAATATCATAATAGTTCAACCCTTAAAAACCATCCTTAAAAACATTGCAATTATTCAATAATTTAATAGATCTATACACCCACACACGCAGACACATGAGCAGATCTGTTTTTCTGTCTTTCGATTTGAATAGAGAAAGTGAAACTATTACTACCTAAAAACTGGTTCTGTGGTATATACATTAAAAATGCTCTACTACACTCCCAAGAGGGCTATTCGAATTTTTCGAGAAAAAAATTCTTTTTATAATCATAACTCCGTCATTTTTGGGTTGTTCTGAAGCTATTTCCTTGTGGCATTTTTATGATTACCTATTTAGATGGGAAATAAGCCACAATTAAATTGAAAAAAATAATTTTATTAACGTTTCGACGCCCAAATCGGGTGTGGTTGTCAAAACAACAAACGTAGTATTTTGTATTTTGAGAACCACACCCGATTTGGGCGTCGAAACGTTAATAAAATTATTTTTTTCAACTTAATTGTGGCTTATTTCCCATCTAAATAGTTAGTCATTTTTGTGGATAAAAAGTTTTTTTAAAATGATTTTGTAGGGTTTTTGAAGAGCTATAAGAATGTGTAAATTAAATTTCGTAAGATTCCTTAGTTTTTAAGTGGGATGAGTTTAAAGGGCTCGAAGTGTTTGCCCGTAAATAGTGGTTTTAAACAGCTACACCTCGCTAAATTTTCACTGTAAAGAAAATCTATGCACAGGAAAATTTTAGTTATTAAAAAAGCTAAAATTTCGTACTCACTTTTTTCGTATCTCCAGTATTTTCGGAGATTTTTGACGAAAAAGGTGAAAAATACGAAATTGCAAAAAATCAATTTATCTTTAAACTCTAATTTTTTTAAAAAATTAGGTCTTTTAAATAGTCAAACATAATACATATATAAAAAGAATTACAGAAGGGTGAAGATCAATTTTAATTAGGATGGTAGTTAGGGGGTTGTTTTCACTGATTTTTTCATAGAAAAAGTAGGTACCGACTTGATCATAAGTCGCTCAATTTTTATGCTAGAAATTTTTTTTCTTTTTTTTTGAAAGGTCTAATGGTATACCTACTTGAAAAAATATTGTGTAAGTTTTCCTCGAAAAATGCAAAGTTTTTCCGTTATATCCAAAATTATAAAAAAGGATTTAGTAAAAGAAAACAAACAATATTTTTTTCTTAGAATTACTTTTTCAATCAATTTCCATGGTTAACATGTAATGAAAAATTCCCACCCCCGAGATGGGGTGGCAACCACCCCCAAGGATTTTGCGTACAGCGGCATGATATAGAAAATTATCCTTGGGCTATACCCTATCTTACGTGAAAATTTCAAGTAAATCCATGCTGGACGAAAAAATTGCGAGCCAAAATGCTTCATTTTCTGCCCTAAAATATTCGAAAATAAGTGAAAATGAATGCAAAAACAAAGATATGCAATAATCAAAATAAAAAATAATTTAATTTGAGATAGAAGAAGTGTAGTGAATGATATTAAATATGTTTTAGAATTTTAGAAGCCTGCATTTCTGTCTTTTATCTACGTAAAAATGAGCTCCATTGCCTCAATTCAATCAGTATAAGCTTATTAACCCTTTCGTTCACTGTGTCTACAATATAGGACAACCTATCCTATAATTTTTTTGTATGTAGCTCCATGTGTTTTACCCTTGTAACACACTGTCCCCGATTATGGACATCCTATTCCATCCAATGAGTACTTGTGCTTCCCTCTAACAGCTTTTGAACAAAAGATTTAAATTTTTGAAAAATAGGTTTCTTTATTTCATGAGACATTTCTATATTGACATGCGACAAATGCAATGTTCATCTCTGTATAAGTAAAGAAAAAAATATTTTGTAAGATACATTACTTATCGAATAAAATACTTTAGTTTTTGTTTATTGTCAGTATTTTAAAAAATATATCTACTATTTTTACTCCATTGGCTCACAATATCCTCAAATGAAGACATCTTGTAGTGTTCAAACTGTGTATTTTGAAAATGTAAAATTAATATCAAAAATTCACAAAAAAATCATTCTCGCAATGCTGCAAATTTCCGATTTTTAGCTTGAATAAATTTAATTCGTGAATGGAAGGGTTAATGACAAGAAAATAATATTTATTTATTTAACGGGAATCCACATTACAGTATAAATATACAGTGATGAGCGCGCTAATAACAGGTAAAAATAAATATACATTCTATTTGTTTCCCATCTTTAAACGTACTGGGCTTTAAGAACGGTATATTATGCTTTGGTTGTATCTAAAGTGGAATATGCATCTATTGTATGGTCTCCACAATACCAAGCTCATTCTACTACGTTGGAGAGATTGTAAAATAAATTTTTAAGATATTGTGCATACAAATTAAACATACACATTATTAATCCTGATTATACTTATATCATAAAAACACTCAACATGAATTTATTAAAAACTCGACAAGATAACTTGATTTATTATTTGTGTTTAAATTAATAAATGGTTTAATTTGTTGTTATGAACTTCCCCAATCTATTAATTTATATGTTCCCTCCAGAAGTCTCAGACATATTGATTTGTTTTATATACCTTTTCATTGAACATACTGTGGTATGCATTCGCCCACTGAGCGAACACTAAAAATTAGAAATGAGAATAACTTGGAAATATTTGGAGTTTCCTTGGCTTCTTTTAAGAATCGGGTTAAAAGAGCTTGACAGGTACTTTTTTGTTTATTTTAATTCATTTGTGTAATAGATAATTATTAATATTTTGTTTAATGTGAAATTAAAACTTTAATTTTACTCTAATTTATAAGAAATTATAGAGATTGATTTTATACTGTATGTTAGCATATATTTTTTTTGTAATGGTGGTAATCCCTTATATAAATTAGTATTAGAGGAGTATGTCAACTAAAACTGCCACAATCACAGTGGCAGTTGCCAAACTTGTTCGATATGTCTAAAGGTGGGAAACAATAAATACATAAATTTATAGGTTTTTATCGCTAAATTTCCCACCTCCACTAGTTTCATTTCTTTTTATTTCACAACTTATTATGTTTTCCATCTTTTGAGTTATTCTGCCGGTTATTAGTGCCCTCATCACTGTATGTTATAATGGTATACAATGAAAATTTAACTGTTTAGCAACAATACTATTTATTACAGCGATATTGTTAAAGAATAAGGCTATAAAATTATTAAAAAATCACTTAAATTGGACAAAAGATTTAGGAAACTCGAGACATCAAAAATGACCCATTTTTAACACTAGAAGCACCAGAGCGGTCATTTTGACTGCTTTCTATTTTTGACCCACTGTATCACTTATTCCTAGTTATTTTAGAAGCTTGATAATTTAGGACTTTTTTTAGATCTATTTGAGGATTATAATTTGTCTTTTACATGTATTTAGTGTAATTACTTTTTGCGATATATTGATGTCTACCTAGAAGCACCGGATGCAGTCATTTTGACCGCTGTCTATTTTTGACCCTCTGTATTACTCATTCATATTTATTTTCCAAAATTGATATATTAGGACTTTCCTAGATCTATTTGAAGAATACAATTTTCCTTTTACATGTCTTGGTGTAGTTACTTTTTTAATAAGTTGATGTCTACCTCGAAAAATTCGGTCCTTATGACGGCTTATTTTACTTCTCTGAGAAGTTATTACTCATTTTCTGTAAATCGTGTATCATTATTGTTAGTTAGTTTGAGTGTGCCCTTTGCAAGTGCGTGTTCAATCTGTATTTTGTCTTTTCATTGTGATTTTTCTCCTTTCTACTGTTATCATCTCTCATCATGTCTCATCGATACTCGTATTTGACAGAGCTGGAACTGTTGGAGTGTTTACAGAATCTGTCAGACAATGAATCTGAAATATGAGAGTTATGTGATGAGGATGTATCCGATAATGAAGATGACGAGAATGTGCCTGATAAAGTTGATCAAGGACATTCATCAGGTAGCGATTCTCTACGCTAGCTTATACACCATGAAATTTTAGCATAATGATGCTGTGGTCTGGTACATGAGGTCCAAATTTTTTTCAAGATCTCTAAAAACAAATTTACATAAATAAATGAGCGCTTTGATATTAGGAGTGCCAGGTCTGAGCGATAATCAACAGATAAATTTGCACTTGTGTCGGGAATATGAAACAGCTTTTTCCCATGAAGACAAGATGCAGCTTCACCCAGTACATGGCGAATAAACCCGATAAGTTTGGAATTAAATCCTGGCTTGCCGTTGATATCCACGCCAAATATTTATCGAACAGATTTCCTTACCTGGGAATGGTGAGCAACGACTAGCCAATCAACTTCTAGGAACATCTAGTAGCCGTCTAATGGGACCATTTATAAATAAAAGAAGATATGTCATGACGGACAATTTCTTTACGTGTGTAAATTTGGCAAAATAATAACGAAAGGAGGCTACCGGCATTGTAGAAATAATAAACCTAACAAGAAAATATATTCCGCCATCAATAAAAAACGAAAAGATGGAACTGTACAGAACAAAAATGTTCAAACATGAAGACTTGACGCTATGGTTGTACCAGGGAAAAATAAACAAAAACGTTTTAGTGGTGAGTTCTCTACGCTCAAATAATATTAAAATAGGCACAGATAAAAAGAAGAAACAGGAAACCATTACCTACTACAACCACACAAATTGTAATAACCGTCATTTTGACCGCTCTGGTGCTTCTAGGTATGCAAAAATGCTGATGCTTCTAGTGTTAAGGTGTCCAGTTAATTTTGGCCCAGAGTGTAGTATACCCAAGTCTTTAGCTATCTCATTTATTTTAAGATTTTGCCCATTTATAAAATAATAGAATACACCCCAGTGTAGTACATAATGTTAAAACCTGCTCAAAGCTTTCTGCATTAACACATTAACTGATATTTTGTCGAAAAGCTGAGCCCAAGCAAGAATAGAAAATTGACAAGGTCAAAGTTGGATCTGTTGCTCATGTTAACAAAAAATCATTTACCTGTACAGTAAAACCTCGATAGAATGGACCTCTATTTAACGGACTTCAGATATAATGGATAAAAAATCGGATGAAAAAAAAACATGAAAATTCGAATTCTAGAAGGAAAAACAACAAGGACAGGATCTCGGCACTGCTTCGTGCTAATGCCGATGGATCGCATAGATTGACTGCTATAATTGTTGGTAAATATCGTAAACCTATTGTTGTCAAAGATATATTTTTTTTTATTACACCAATTTTTAAATCAGGTGATAGGGAAAATATTAAAAACTACAGGGGTATATGCATACAATCAACATTACCTAAATTTTTGGATAAATTAGTGACTCGTCACTTAAATTTAGCATGTAAAAATGTAATTATACCACAACAGCATGGTTTTCAATCAAGTAAATCTACTGTTACAAATTTACTTTGTTATCACAGTTTTATATTAGAGGCTATTGAAAAGGGATTACAAGTTGATTGTATTTACACAGACTTCTCTAAAGCCTTCGATAGAGTCAATCATGACCTACTTATATATAAGTTGAAGAATCTTGGTTTAGGGAATAGCATTGTGACCTGGCAGTTTGGCAGTTATATATCTAATGAAATTCAGGTTCATTCAGGAGTAGGTACCACAAGGCTCACATTGTGGACCATTGTTATTTAACCTCTTTATCAATAAATCTATCGTCTGTAATTGAGAATATTAACTTTCTACTCTTTGCTGATGACTTAAAATTATTTCACATTGTAGAGAACTTATTGGATAGTAAAATTCTACAAAATGACTTGGATAAAGTGTATGAATGGTCTATTTCCAATAATTTATTATTAAATATCGACAAATGTCATATTATTAGTTTCTCAAAAACTAACACTACAGATCTGTATGAATATAATATTGGTATAAATTTGTTGTCTAGAGTTGATGAGATGAGAGATCTAGGAGTAATTTTTGATAAACAATTAAATTTTAAATCTCACCTGCGTGTTCTATCATCTAATGCTACCAGATCTCTAGGTTTTGTAAAAAGGAATACAAAAGTTTTTTCTGTATCCGTTCTTTGAGTTTTATATTGTTCAATAGTTCGATCATCCCTAGAGTATGCTTCCATTATTTGATCTCCTTATTATGAGGTTGACAAAGTCTTAATTGAGAATATTCAAGTACGTTTTGCTCTATACGCTAGATTTAAATTGCAGATTCTCAATAATTTTAACAACCATGATGTCCTTCAGCATTTGAATTTGTCACTTCTTGTAAATAGACGAATAAAACTAGAAATGCTTTTTATCTATAAACTAATTAACGGCTTTGTTAACTGTCCTGAATTACCATCAAAAATCTGAATTAATACAACCAGTTAAAACTTACGAAATCCTTCTTTATTCTATATTGAGTATCACCGTACTAATTATGGTAGAAATGATCCGATGACTAGAGCTCCGAGTAGTCGCGCTCACTTTTGTAACGTTGATAGTCGCATGTGAGATTCTATCTCAAAATACGAATTTAAAACAAATTTTTATTTTGTACAATTTTTATCTACTTTTTATATTAAAAATATATATTTCTAACAATTTTAATAAAAAAACCTGTGTTAACGGCCACCTGTCAACATCGGCCACCTGTCTTACGGCCAGTTTAAAAATTTCTCAAACCAATTATATATGTAGACTACAAAAACTGGCAATACGGTCCACCTTTCTATACCGGCCAATAGTTCTTTCATTTTTAGTGGCTGTTACTGACAAATTTTACTGTACATATTACGAAAAAGGATCAAATGTGAGATTCTATCTAACGGCGCGACTACTCGCGGGTTAAAGCTAATTGGCTCTCCCCGAAAGCCATAAATTCCACAAAAAGAAGAAGAAGAAGAAAAAAAATTCCTACGCATTACTACACCCTTCCTCGAGGCACTTACGAAATTTTTCCAGAATTGCAAAATTTTTCATCAATTTATCGCGAAAAAGGATAAAAATTGAGATTCTATCTCACCGCGCGACTACTCGCGGGTTAACACATATACTGTTGATCCATTTTTTAGTTTAATTTATTCTTTTAGGCAATTGTTAAATTGTGTTGATCATGTTTAGTTTGTTTATGGTGTTACATCATATTTTTAACACGTTTTATATTGTTTTTTATCGTATATGTTAGAATTTAACTATGTCAACTATTTTATAATTGATTGTATTACTTTTTTGAACAATGGTGAAACCGTTAATAAATAAATAAATAATCATCAAAAGGCATCATCTGCCCGTTTCATATTATAGTCTAATAGGGCATGGTTCACCAGACATATTTTCAAAAATTATTACAGATATTTTGCAGTGAGAAAGTTTCAAGAGAAGAAACTGGTAATACTGCCTAAAGAGGTGAAACGTTTATTGATTTTAGACAAAGCTGCTGCTAATCCCCCTGAAAGTATTCTAAATTCAGAAGATGGCAACTTTAATTGTATGTTTTGCCAAAAAATACATTGCTTATTCAACCCATGAATCAGTGAATAATTTTGTCAACTAAATGAGTATGTTACAGAAAATTTTTAGATGAAATAGAAAAGTAAAAAAGTAGCAAACAAAACTTTATTCCTTTTTTAACTTACAAATTTGTATTTACACTATCTAAATACAGTACCTACATAATTTCAATTTTTTTTTTATTTTTATACAACAGACTTTTGGCTTTAACAGACATCCGATCCCCCCAATTAGTCCGTTATATCAAGGTTTTACTGTACTTTCTGTTATATCGTCGTTGACACAAGAAAACCGCATAACTCCAATCTTTACTTAAAATGAGATTTTACTGCCATCCATTAGCCAATCGCCTATTCTAGCCATCCGACAAATAATACATTATTTAAATGTAGAGTTCTAATTTTAAAATGTATACTAGAAAAGCAGTTATACATTCTTCTAATGTTACATGTTACTGTTTTTAGGCTCTCCTGAAAAATTAAGGAAAATGGAGTTAAGAGTTTTTCTTGTGTTGACGACGATGAGTTTATATACTTGCCTCTGCACAATAAATTGTTTTTTACTTTATAATCATGGTTAAGCACCATGGATTGTTTACCATCTATGCTATTTTCCAATTGATAATAGAGACCATGAGAGCCAGAGTGGCCTGACTGATTTTAACATTACTTTACATAATCAAAGAAAATGATCAGAAGTTAACAATGTCTGATTGTTTTAGTAGTTTTCAACATATAATTACTAAAATTACCCATGGCCTCAATTAGTATTTGATGCCATCTTTCAACAAGTCTGTTGACAAATTAAAAAAAGTAGCATACGTTGGAGGGAGGTAGGGGAATTAAAATGAGCTCACTGTCCTGTAACCAGAGACATGTTAACAACAGACCAGGCTAGTCATATGCCACTCAATGCATTGAGGTGTAGCCAACAATAGATTGAGTGGTCTAGCCCTCTTTGTCTGTCACATGTGCGGGATCGCTTAGTTAAAAGAGATAGATAGACCACTGATCGACTGTTTCCACGTTACGCTTTTTTGGTGAGTATGCCTTGTCTACTCTTAATATGTCAATGTCTGTAACACATTCCGCAAGTAGTGCCACATTCAGAGAACGAATTTGCAACAGTTGTGGAACCGCTCCATCACTTTTTTGTCTCCTGACTGCGATAATTGTCTCTTATATGCCCTTAAATTGTTTTTAAAGCCAAAATAATTATATTAGCTAATACTACTGCTAAATATGGGATACACTTACACAGAGAAAATACAATATATCGGTCCATTTATAGAAGAACGGCATAACTCAAAAAATTATATTTTATAGATAACCTATAAAAATTGTTGATAATGTAACCTATTTTTATGTGCAAGATCATCACATTTACATAACATTACCGACAGAAAAAGTTTTAACAAAATAATCAAAAAATGCTATATTTTTTTAAAGAAGAAATACAAAAGTAGTTTTCATTCAAAAGTTTGTCAATCCACGAGAAAGTCTCTACTACCAGTTAACTATTGTACTTTGTGTCATCAAACCATAAAAAAAGCATTTAATTTGTTTGCAAAGTTAAATTAATATAATTAAATACAAAAAACCAATAACTTTTAAAGCAGGATATTGACAAAATGTTGATTTTTGAGTTATGACGTTCTTCTATAAATGGGGCGATATTATTACTAACCTTTCTCAGTGTTTTGGTTTTCTTCAAATGGATCAAGTTTATTATCATGTTGTTCTATTTTAGGACTTACAGGATGTTCCTTTAAGTCTAAATAGTCATATGTGTAGTGTGTACTTTTGCCAGTTGATTCTTTCTTAATTTCACATTTAAAGCCATCCAAAAGAAAAAGAGCATCATCCAAATTATTATATTCTATTTCTACTTTACAGGGTGCCAGGGCTTCCTCGCTATTTTCTTGTTTTACTTCCATTTTTGATTAGACTTTATTTTATGTATTTCAATAATAATTTTACACCCAAAAAGTAAAAATTCTCTACGAAAACTCACACTTAGTTTACATTACAGATTATAGATAACAAGAACTGTGTAGCAGTAGAGAGTTTATAACAAATTAATTTAATTTAAATTATTTTATTTTATAGGTTAGTCGTACTTTACTTCACGTGTCGCATAGAAAAAAGTTTTGTGCAGGGTTGCCAGACCGATTTATACAATTCCCCCAACCTGAACTACAAATTCCCCCAAAAATGACATTTTTTAAAAAAAATCCCCCAAAATTCATCTGCCATTTCTTCTTCTTTTTTATGAGCTGTCATCTGTCATCTCTTCTTCTTTTTGGGCTGTCATCTGTCATTTTTCTTCTTTTTTGGCTGTCAAGTGTCATTTTACCAGTGTAAATTTTAGTAGATTTTATACAATATATTGTAAATCTGCCATTTACATATCACAAAATGATTTTGTGTCATCTTCTGATACAGGACCAATCCATCATACATAGAATAATTAATTATTAATGACCCACACCATTAAAATTCTATTAAACAGATTACCTTTCTTTAAGTTCCGCATCCGATTCCCAAGCAACTCGGTATTTTCGGGTATACTCCTTTTCTTTAGGCATATTTTTAGATTAATACGTCTACAAACACTAATTTAAATTAATTATGCGTATTATCCAACACACCAGAAATATAACCTTCTTCAAAGTTAATTCTAGAAAAGTAAATAAAGTTAAACTTGGAGATACAATTTTCTGTGTTTCACATAGGCACCATTATGAATATTTAAATACACCATCAAGCGCCCAAAAACCAAATTTTGTTGTGTCGCTATTGAAGAAAACTGTAATGCTTTACAAAATAAGTTAAGTAGTTTGTACTAGATGGCAGAATCGACTGTAAATGAATTTATATTCAAAGATTTTTGTGAATCACAGTTTATAACTTGAAATTCAAAATCGGCCAAGCAGTGGAATGTGTTCTTAAAATTATACCCCAAAAAACCCCAATGCGAAAAAATTTTCCTCCAAAAAATCCCCCATTCAGTGCATACCCCCAAAAAATCCCCCAAATAAGAAAAAATACCCCAAATTTGGGGGAAAATCCCCCAATCTGGCAACCCTGGTTTTGTGACGTGTCGTGTCGTCCGTCGGTGTCACATCGTCCTGTCGCATGCCTAGTAGGCCAGGTCCTGGATTCCGTGCACTGTAGATATCTACATGTCGCTTTCTATCGATGTCAATTTTCGTAAAAATATTTGAATTTTAGCTTTAATTGAATTATTTTCTAGTTTTGCTAGGTTATACTCTAATTGATGCTGAAGTGAGACTTAGTAAAACAAGAAAATATTTGAATTAAAACTAAAAATTAAAATATATTGACACTGCGCATATCGCTTTCTATTAATGTCAATATATTTGAATTTTTAGTTTTAATTCAAATATTTTCTTGTTTTACTAAGTCTCACTTCAGCATCAATTAGAGTATAACCTAGCAAAACTAGAAAATAATTCAATTAAAGCTAAAATTCAAATATTTTTACGAAAATTGACACCAATAGAAAGCGACATGTAGATATCTACAGTGCACGGAATCCAGCTGTATTTTAATAGTCCAGTCGGCTTCGACGAAATAAGAAGCCCAAAACCTTGCATGGCGATCTGCATAATTACGCAACGATGGAATGCAGTCCATCGCGATTTTAAAGGGTCTCTTTCCCACATCACTGGTCTAGCCATAGATAAATAATATAGTATAGACGAATAGATAGGCAACTCACTTTAAAAATTTGGTTCCTTGCGCCACTTGCGACCGTAGTGATTACTAACCACCATTTGGCGGGAAATTCTAATGGACAAGCATTTAATTTCATTCGTTCAGCGCTTCTTGCGGGCCCTTTCGTTAAGCTACTAAAAGATAACTTGGTATTGCTATTGCCTCCCCTAGCCTCTGTAACTGCCTGTACACGTCGGATCATGCTGTCTATGAGGTTGCGAATATCATCTTGCTGGATGTTTTGCCATTCCTCTTCTAGAGCCAAGCGAAGTTCGTTAATGGAGGCTGCTGCGACTTCGCGACCTCTAATATTTCTACCAAGCATGTCCCAAACGTGCTCTATTGGGTTCAGATCTGGCGGACATGCTGGCCAGTTCATTTTATTACTACCAACTTGTTCTAAATATTGCGTGACACACATTGCAGAGTGGGGTCGTGCATTATCTTGCATCATTGACGGTTCTAGACCAAAAAAACTGGGGGGGGGGACAAGGGAACACAATCGATGAATAAACAAGATAATGTGCCTTCTTAACAAAGATTATGGTACAAAAGTCCTGTAAAAGCTGGGCGGGCAGTTGCGCTGCCCCCCTGCCCCGGGCTAGAACCGACACTGTCTTGCATTAATAGAAAATCATCGCCGATATATTGAGAAAAGGGTACTACGTGATTCGCTAAAATTTCCTTAATATACCGGTGTGCACTCAACGAACCCTCAATAAATACCAATTCAGAGTGTAGTGTAACTCATCGATTCGAAACATCGACTCATTAGCCAACACTTCAGTGTGCGCCTCTCGGGATATTACTACCCATACTATCACCGAACCCCTCCATGGCTAACACGGGACTGCAAGCGCACTCAGCAAATCTCTCTCCAGTTCGACGCCATACTGTTTCTCTCCCATCTGAGGAGTGAAGATAGCATCTCGACTCATCCGTAAAAAGAACCTTACTCCATTGTCCTAAATTCCAATGTAAATGTTCCCTGGAAAATTGTAGTCTAGCCACTCTGTACCGTGGAAGGTGCACTAATATACAAGCTGTCCGAAAATCATTATTGTCGGATCCTCAACAAAGGACCATGATACTATAAATAACAAGATAATATATTGCACATCCGGAAGTCGTGACGTAACTGGAGACCGGTAAGTTCGCAATGGTTCGTAATCATTCATATTGTCCGATTACTTTGAATTGTTCGCGGTTGTATTTTATATTTTATCTGACAGTTATTTTGACTGGAATCTCGACACTAAATTCTTTTCGAATACATTAAAGTTTAATGTTATTTTGCTTATTGAATAATTTCATCACATGATGTATACAAATCCCATTTAACTTTAACAAGAATTCAAATTCAACTTCCGGCCTCCAGTAACGTAATCAATGCGCGAACTCGGACGTATTTGAGCTACGGGAAAATACTATCTCTTTATTTATAGTATCATGCAAAGGACCATTTAAAAAAACAACTTAAAGCCGGTATCTGAAGGGAAATAGAAGCTGAAATAAAAAATATACATGCGGGCCAATGTAAAAAAAAGAATCATTTTATTGTTGTCTTCTTACCGGCGCTATTTTATTTGGGCATAAGCCACAATTCGAGTTTGAAATCAAGTTTACTTGACGTTTCGACTGTCACTTCGAAAATCGTTATCAATATAAAAAAATATTCATAAATTAAAAATTTAACTTTGTTGCTGGTGAAGCAACGCAGTTGGAACAAGCAGATATAATATTATAAATTATAATTGTCACCGGAAAGCGAAAAAGGTAACGCACAACTTGAAAGAACCTATAGATTTCTCACTTCGTTTCTGGTGAAGCAACGCAGTTGGAACAAGCAGATATATTATAATTGTGTCACCGGAAAGCGAAAAAGGTAACACACAACTTGGAAGAACCTATAGACTTCTAACTTCGTTTCTGGTGAAGCAACGCAGTTGGAACAAACAGAAATATTATAATTGTGTCACCGGAAAGCGAAAAAGGTAACGAACAACTT
The DNA here is from genome assembly GCF_917563875.1 of Diabrotica virgifera virgifera. Taxonomy (NCBI): domain Eukaryota; kingdom Metazoa; phylum Arthropoda; class Insecta; order Coleoptera; family Chrysomelidae; genus Diabrotica; species Diabrotica virgifera. The sequence goes on from NC_065448.1 coordinate 36,056,453, forward strand.
GGAAAAGCCTATAGTTTTCTAACCTCGTTTCTGGTAAAGCAAAGCAGTTGGAACAAGCAGATATCATATTATAATTGTCACCGGAAAGCGAAAAAAGTAACGCACAACTTAAAAGAACCTATAGTTTTCTAACTTCGCTTTTGGTGAAGCAACGGAGTTGAAACCAGCTGATATATTATAATTGTGTTACCGGAGAGCCAAAAAGGTAACGCACAACTTAGAAGAACCTTTATAGTTTTCTAACTTCGCTTCTGGTGAAGCAACGGAATTGGAACAAGCAGATATATTATAATTGTGTCACTTGAAAGCGAAAAAGGTAACGCACAACTTGGAAGAACCTATAGTTTTCTAATTTTGTTTCTGTTGAAGCGACGCAGTTGGAACAAGCAGATATATTATAACTAGCTGACCCGGCAGACTTCGTATTGCCTCAATAGATAAAAACAAACTTTTGTATACAAGAAACTTAAAATAACAAACTTAACAAACAACACTTAATAAACAAAAAATGCTCGATGTGAATGAGGTTTTATTATTATTTTTAATTAATTACACATGATGTTTGAAGTAATAAAGTTTAGTTAGAAGTAACAAAATAATGTTTGTAGTGCAACAGTTACAATCTTAAATTTGTTTATCTTATAATAAATATAACAGCTTTATTTTATCCACATTCAAAACAACCTTGTATTTATGATTGGGTTCGGGGTTGTCCAACTATACAGGTGTTGATTAATCAAAATAAAATTAAATTAAAATTAAATATTAAATAAAATAAAATAAAATTAAATAAAATTTCATAAAATTAAATACAAAAAAATAAAATCATAATAATTTAAATACAATTAAATAAAGCTAAAAAAAAAAATAAATAAAAATAATAGATAAATTTAAAAAATAATAAAAGTAAATAAAATCTAATAAAATTTAATAAAATAAAAAAATAAATGGAATTGTAGAATAAAATAAAATAAACGAAAATAAAATACTTGAATTAAAGAAAATTAAACAAAATTAACACGTTGACGGACAGTGCGTTAAATCGATAAGCAAGTGTTGTGACACTATTTGTATTTTGCAAAGTAGATAGGGAAATAACTGAATTTCTTTTGGCGCTTATAATTTATGGAAACAATCGAGTTATTTAACATTTTTTGCAACCATATGGACGACAACCATGGACATCGTCTCACATGTAATATGCATCGGTAGATGTAATGTGACATTTTTTGATACCGACTGTTTGTAACAACTCGTTATTTTAAAAATGTCGTCTATAGACGACATTTGTGTCACATTACATCAATGGAAATTAGACGTCTAATGACGTTCTGTCCGTCAACGTGTTAGTTAAAATTTTATAATTTGCTGCTTGTTCTTTTCGTGTGCTCAGAACTTTCCTCCTGCTTGCCGTTCGTCAGAAAAGTTCAGTTTAGAGTTATTTTTTTAAATTTCGATAAATTTAAAAATTTATATTTTGCCCAATTTAAGTCCAAAAGTTAAACAGTTGCACTTTTCTTAGATGGAATTTGTTGCTCGTTCTTCTTCTGTTCTCAGAATATTTCTACGGCTTAAGATATTGTATTTCAGACACCGATTGAGCTAGAGAAAAATTTTTAGTACGGTTCTGCTCGGAATTCAGTAAGGAGTCTATCTACTTAATTTCATATTTTTCACGTCATTATTAGGCGCGTTCCAAGGGACATGAAAACCGTCCTTCGTACCGCCCTCGTCATGCGCATTATAAAAAATGCGTTCCAAGCGAACATGAACGATGATTGGTATCGTACACCGTGTTGTTCCAAGCGATCCATGTACCGCTTCGAAATCGGTAACTGAACGGTCCTTTTGATACATGCCTTCAAGCAGAAACTATTTGTACTGACTTGCGCAGTTAGGATTGTTTTCATTTTTACTGGTCACTGCAGAGATCAGCTGATGATTCAATAATAGAATAATCCACAATTTACGCTATTAGTACTTGTGAATCTTGATTTCCGTTTAAATAATTATTAATTCTTTTTTTTTCAAATTAATCTTATAAATATGGATAATTTAATATTTTTTTTTTCGTAGAAGACAACGATTTAATGTCAGATATCGATTCTGAGGACGATTTTGAAGCTGAAGTGATGTTTAATGAACATGTTAGAAATATTAATTTCTAACCATCTAGCAAACTACTAGTGGTACTCGTACTGAAAATGGCTCAGGCGCAACTCGAACTTGAAATGGTACACCAATACGTTCCAAGAGGGTTACGTACCGGTAATCGGTTCGAGATCGAAAGAAAACCGTTCAAGGGCGATTCTGCGCATTAAAACAGTCCAATCGATTTCGTGGCGGTTCAAGGGATCGTACAAATGTGTCGTCTTGGAACGAACTTATATTGTGAGAGTTATGGCGTCATGGGTAATACCCTTATGACGTCCGGGTATGAAATATAGATCACAATCTACTCCCAGACCGGTCGAATATACCTGCCAAATTTCATAAAAATCGGTCAAGTCGTTTCGGCGGAGTAACAAACACTGTAAAAAGAGCATTTTATACATATATGTATATGTACAAATTTTGGTGGCTACTAAAATGACAATATAAAACCGTATAAACCTTCCCTGAACTTCCACAAATAATTCAACATCAAAATTAGCCAAATCGGTCCAGCCATTCTCGAGTTTTAGCGAGACTAACGAACAGCAATTAATTTTTATATATAAGAAGATATAAAAATTTAGATGGCTATTAAGAAATAACGGTTGAAGATAGAAAAGTGAAAATTTAGGGTTGTATTAACCTTTGCCTTCCACATCACACAAAATTAAGAAAAAACAGTTTGACCAAAAAAATAAAAAAATATATTAGGGGGGCAGCCCCCGTTATGACGTACGGATATGAAAGATAAATAACAACCTGAATAAATGAAAGATAAATGCTTTGAATTTAACCAAAATTTTCTCCGTTGCCTTTTTTGCATCCGAGTGTATTTATAAATTTATTAAAAAACTGATAATATGTAATATCAGTTAAATTAAATTTAAGGAAATAACAAATTTCACACTTTCTTCTATGTACAGTATGCGGCAAAATAAACAGTACTGAAATGAATATTTAAAGATTATTTATATATCTAGTATACATGATATAGCCTTGCAAACATTATTCACCACGACGCACGTTCCCGATAAAACAAATGTTAAAGATGCCCTCGGGCCAGTGGCGGATCTACGGGGAGGGAAAATGAGGAAATCCCCCCCCTAACAAGGTCCAAAATTAAAGAAAAAAAAATTGTTCAAACATAAAAATATATTAGTTGACATGAAATCGAAACCACAGAAAGATAAATTCAACCCAATAAACACGCTAGCTAGGAAAATTAAGTGAACTTAATGCCTAAGTTATTATTTATGTCTTTTATGTAATCTGAGTATCTGTTTTATGTCTTTTGGTTGGTTTTTCATTTGAAGTTCCATCCTAAGGCAAATTTCCCCTCCCAAAGTAAATTTCTGTATCCGCCATTGCCTCTGGCACGAAAAAATCTTTAATTCTAGTCCGCAATTCCGAAATGGCAGACGGTGGATCTGTTTGACTCCTTCAGCATTCCCCATATGTACGCATCTGGTTGGCGTTAATTCTGGTTAGTGACAACTCCCAAAATGATAGTGCAGTATTTGGAGAGACTTCCTGGCAGTGTGACAGGTTGTCCTGTCCTGCTGAAACCATTGTTAATTTTAAGCTTGGACCATTTTCGTGACCTATTCCGTGTGGCCGAAAATAGTACTCAACCATAAAAAATTTCTGCAAAACTGAGAACCATTCTGAAACACCTAAAGGCGGATCCATATCAATAAACATTTATGTTGTACATTGTATTTGACACAGCAGTGTTAATGTGGACTGGATTATCCACTAAGCTAAGTGGATTCGGCGGTACAACACACAAAATAAATATTTACGTCGTAAAAATACTTGACCAGATTTAAATTTGTGCCGCAAATATTTTTTCTGTATTTTAAACTACAACACACACACAAAAATTTTTATTGATGTAGATCCGCCTTAACATTATCACGACATTCATATAGGTTATAACGACGTTACGAAACCAGTCAATACGTTTCGGCGCCTGACACACAAATTTGAGGCATGCGAATTTCAGTACCTACTGTTTATTTTGCCGCACACCGTACTTTCAAATAGAGCAAACAGATCAACAATAGATCAACTATTCACGCTGAGACAGCTTCTAGAAAAGGGATAGTAGTATAACAGACCCATACACAATCTCTTCATATACTTTCAACAGGCACATATGATAGCGTAGAAAAAAGCCAAGTATGGAATGCCATGGCGGAGTTCTCAATACCAAAGAAACTGATACGGATGACCAAAGTCTGTATGGAGTGTGGAATATCTAAAGTACGTGTAAATAATAAACTGTCTGGTAGCTTTGAAATCAACAGTGGACTCAAACAAGGTGATGCGTTATCTCCATTACTTTTTAACCTTGTATTAGAGAAAGCCATGAGGTCGGCCGAAATAAAAACAGAACTGCTATCGGTTTAAGGTCTCAAGCTATTACTAGCATACGCAGATGACATTGATCTCGTTGGAAACTCAATCCTATCCATAATCGACATTTTTAACAAGGTGGAAGGAGCAACAAGTGAAGCAGGGCCGAGATGAAGAGAAGATGAAATATAATATGTGTATAAAGAGAACAGCACGACGAGACAGGATAGAACAAAATGTGACGGTCAACACCTTCAATTTCGAAAGAGTACAACGTTTTAAGTAACTGGGAGCCGTAATCACAGCTGACAACGATGTTACTAAAAAAATAAAAGACAGAATCCAATCGGCAAATCCCTGTCTATTCGCACTGGATAAGTTTATAAAATCAAAAAATCTTACAACAAGTTCCAAGACCAAAATCTATAAATCCATCATCAGACCTGTACTAACATATGGATGCGAAACGTGGACCATGACCAAAGCAAACGAAGAAAAGCTCAGATGTTTTTAACGAAAAATACTTAGAACAATTTTCGGACCTCACCACGACATTAACACAAACCAGTATTGGATCAGAACCAATAACGAATTAAAAGAACTCTACCATGACACCGATATTGTCCAAGAAATTACATCACAGCGACTAACATGGGCAGTCCACGTGCACAGACTTCATAACGAGACTTGTAAGACTGGTATGGGAGGAGATTTCTACAGGCAAAAGACCACTCGGACATCCAAGCAGATCTCCGGAAAATGAACACTCCATTTAACCCTAGGTTGATGGAAGACCGAACAAATTGGAAATAAGTTATACAGTCAGCCAGGACCCACCCAGGGTTGTAACGCTACGTGATGATGATGATGTACTTTCAAATGTCATTTCAATGTAATATTATCAGAAAATTGCTTAACCCTCTAACCGTTATTTTTTAAAAATGGTTTAAAATATCTGATAATTTCTAATTAGGGTAATATGAGTGTTAAAATTAATTTCATGTTAATTTTTTTTTAAATATTTATTATAGTTTGACCTCTAGATGAGAAAGAATGTAGACCGTCTCTAGACGGTCACAAAGGTTTAGGTGTAAAAAATTAGAAGCGGTGTTATTTGAATATAACAACAAAAGAAATCATTTTCATTATTAAAATAAAAACAATAAGGTAACAAAACATAAACATAATAAAGTAAAACAATACACAATATAAAAAAAAAGAATGTGTGTGTACTTTGTACGCACGTAAGAAGTTATACTTCTATTATACAGTGAGCACGTAAAGGTTGGAATAAATTCATTTTCTCGAGAATGGACGATTTTGGAAAAAAATCCCGAAACAGGTCAATTTTTATTTTTAAATTACGACTTTTTGGCATATATATCATACTAGTGACGTCACCCATCTAGGCGTGATGACGTCATCGATGATGTTTTTTAAATGGGAATAGGAGCCGTGTGATAGCTCATCTGAAGTAATTCAATTCTCTATTCAGTTATATAACCATTAACATAATTATTTATATAGGGTGTCCAAAAAAATTTTTTTTTAATTAAATTTACTGACATAAAAAGAAGAATGCAAGTAATTTATTTAATTCAAAATACATTTTACTGCTCTCAGAAAACAGAAAAAAAGTTTATTTGAAAAATAATCATTGCTTTTCGCGTAAATTAAATGTTCAAACTGTCAACAGAGAGGTGGGTGGCTGCTTTAATTCTAAATTTAAGCAAAAAACAATATTTATTTATCAAATAAACATTATTTCCTGTTTTCTGAAAGGAGTAAAATGTATTTTGAGTTAAATAAATTACACACATTCTTCTTATGTCAATAAATTTAATTCAAAAATTTTTTTTTGGACACTCTGTATAAATAATTATGTTAATGTTTATATTACTGAATAGAGAATTGAATTACCTTTCAAATGAGCTATCACACGACCCCTAATCTCATTTAAAAAAAATCGTAGATGACGTCATCACGCCCAGATGGTTGACGTCACTAGTATAATATATATGCCAAAAAGTCGCAATTTAAAAATAAAAATTGACCTGTTTCGGGATTTTTTCCAAAATCGTTCATTCTCGAGAAAATGAATTTATTCCAACCTTTACGTGCTCACTGTATGATTTCAACGAAATAAATATACTTTCAACAGGTTATTTGTATTTTATTTAAAGATTAAACTAATTTTTACTTACTACTTTCCAAAAATTTTTATTAAAACAATACCAAAAATAAAAAAAAATAGAAAACACACGAATTCGAACCGGGGACCTCTCGATCTTCGGTCACACGCTCTACCACTGAGCTATACTCCCTTTGCTTTGACAGGTTACAAGATTTCTCATACATACTGACAAATTTAATAGACCAAGTGAAGTATACAAAAATACTTTAAATATACTTAATATTATTATAAAATATCTTATTCCCGAGGAAGACAAATCCAACGACATAAAAATTATAATAAATATAAAAAACTTTATCTTATAATAAATATATTTACTAAAACACTAATAATATATTCTTTTCACGCACACCTTATTTGCGCTACATAAAGATGTAGCGACTAATACCATACTGTCGGTGTGCGCATGCGACAGGGAATGTAAAAATTCACCCCCGTGCCTAAAGAAGTATAACTTCAAAAAAGTTAACTATGTATGATGGAAGTCATAGAAGCAGTTTTTTCTGGTGTAATATATAAATTGAGATTACACTTCAGGCAATACACCTTAGTATCAGACTTCTTACAATATTTACATCTTCTCTTTATGGTTTTGTTACGCATACTTGGATCATGATCTATACCGTCATATAGCACATCATCTGGTGAACGAAGCGGGATTGGTCCAGTCCTAGACATATTGGATTTGGGGAGTCTTCCCACATCACGGACTGGTGCGTATTTGCAGATACCCACAGCTATTTGCTCGCGAAACAGTGACAATTTGGTCTTTTCAAAAGGTTGTGGATGAATTCTATGATGTAGAAGGTAGGCATTGGTCACTGACATGTCAATCAGGTGATAAAATATCCGTAACATGGGATTTTGAGTCTTCTGTCGAATGTGGTACCTGCCAATTAGACCGTCCATAAGATCAACACCACCCATATTACTCTTGTATTCTCTGAAGATCTGTGGTGTCCACGTCAATATACCGCTTTTTTTCTGCCATAACGAACTGCACTAACCCCGTGCGCGAAGATACACTGGCAATGTCAACGAAGTGTACAGTCGAAAAAATGAAAGAATACCCATGAACGATCACATCAATCACATATTATTCAGATTATTAATAATCTATCTCTCTCGATTGTTATTTATGAAAAAAAAACACAGCAAATACAAAATATGTGATTGATGTGATCGTTCATGGGTATACGCTCCGAGCTTCGCTGGTGGCGCTCCTAGCGGATTACTAATACAACTTTCACCGGTAATTTTTAAATTTATTATTTAATTGTTATCACTTAATATTTACAACGCAAAATAGTAATTAAATTGTAATCAATTTTTTTAAGATTTTGCTAATCATTTTCATGTTCTATTGATAAAATATGAATTTTTTATTTCGGATACTTTCACAATTATCGTGTAGATGGCGCTAAGATGAATAGATTAATTTATATTACATATTACGGAACATTAAAAAAAACGTAAATTCAGTATTTAAAACGTAAGTATATTTAATGTAAAAATATATACCACAGCTTTGACCAACTAATATTTTTTATAATTAATGTTTTTAATTTTAATTTTAAATTAATCACTTTGACATATATGTCAAATTTCCGGTAAACGTTTACAGACTTGTCACTATTGGCGCTCGTGAATTTATAAATATCCCCTCTACGTACGAGGTCACAGCGTACAGGGCTTTTCATTCAGTCATTTGTTTCGAGCTTCTGTCATGTGTCACATAATATTAATATATCTACGTCATACGTTATTGGTATATACCGTGATACAAACCAAAGTTATATTAATATTATGTGACACATGACAGAAGCTCGAAACAAATGACAATCGATGAAAAGCCCTATTTCATTTTTCAGACTGTAAAAGTTATCGAAATAGATAATGTAATTTTTGAAGTCAGGATACACCAAGATCAGGATTTCCTGATAGGATGACGGTATTACCAGCTCCATTGTAAATTACAAATCTGCAGAAGTATCCCTACAAATTGAATGGGACAAATAATTTTATTCCCCATTTATGGGGTTTATTAGGCATGTAGTGGCGTAAATTAAAATTATTATAATACTAAAAAATATATACATACATACGTTGGGAATCATATTCACCGCAAAATAATTCAGGGGATATTTATTTGCAAAAACAAAATAAAAAACAATTTTGCTCCAAAAAATACGTTACAAAAAAACGACGTAAACCGTCATGACCGTCTGTAGACGGTCATCAATTATAACGCTAAAAATTATAGTAGCCTATTTATTTTTCTAAAACCAATAATACATTCCAAAAATAGATATTATGATGTATATACAGTAAATTTTTCAGCAAAATATAAACGTTATAAACCACTTTTTCACTTATATGAAAATTCGTATCAGATTACAATATTTTATACACTTATTTTGACGGATGGCCAAAAGCAACTGCTTGTATCTGCTAAACGGGATGACAAGGAATGTTGAAACGATTATCAATGGGCGCCTGTAAGGTCATTTAAAAACAAACAATACCATTCAAGCTATAGGTATTGACAATTCTGGATTTAACTTGAAAAAAGTGAACACCGTCTACAGACGGTCATAACGGTTAGAGGGTTAAAAGAAATTTCACATTCGTGCACTTTTTTCAGAGTGCACGATCAAATGAGTTTTCAAACCATTTTTCTGGGAAAACGGTGTCAAACAAATTTCATACTTATAAAGGCTTTTCTCCAGTGTGTGATATGATTTTTAAATGAACTGCTTGACTAAACTGCTGAAAACAAATTTCACACTTGTGAGGTTTTTTATCCAGTGTGCACTCTCAAATGTTTTTTCAAATCACATGCTTGAATAAATTGCTTTAAACAAATTTCACACTTGTGAGGTATTTCTCCAGTGTGCACACTCAAATGTGTTTTCAAATGACCTGCTGTAAAAAACTGCTTAAAACAGATTCCACACTTGTGAGGTTTTTCTCCAGTGTGTACTCTAAAATGCGCTTTCAAATTATATGCTCGGCTAAACTGCTTCAAACAAATTTCGCACTTGTGAGGTTTTTCTCCAGAGTGCCCTCTCATATGTATTTTCATATCACCTGCTTTAACAAATCGCTTTAAACAAATTTCACACTTGTGAGGTTTTTCTCCAATGTGTAGTCTCAAATGCGCTTTCAAATTATCTGCTCGGCTAAACTGCTTCAAACAAATTTCGCACTTGTGAGGTTTTTCTCCAGAGTGCACTCTCATATGTATTTTCATATCACCTACTTTAACAAATCGCTTTAAACAAATTTCACACTTGTGAGGTTTTCTCCAGTGTGCACTCTCAAATGGACTTTCAAATGACCTGCTTGACTAAACTGCTGAAAACAAATTTCACACTTGTGAGGTTTTTCTCCAGTGTGTACTCTCAAATGTATTTTTAAAGTATCTGCTCTATTAAACTGCTTAAAACAAATTTCACACTTGTGAGGTTTTTCTCCAGTGTGCACTCTCAAATGGAGTTTTAAATGAACTGCTTGACTAAACTGCTGAAAACAAATTTCACACTTGTGAGGTTTTTCTCCAGTGTGCACTCTCAAATGGAATTTTAAATGAACTGCTTGACTAAACTGCTGAAAACAAATTTTACACTTGTGAGGTTTTTCTCCAGTGTGCACTCTCAAATGCGCTTTCAAATTACCTGCTCGACTAAACTGCTGAAAACAGATTCCACACTTGTGAGGTTTTTCTCCAGTGTGCACTCTCAAATGCGCTTTCAAATTATCTGCTCGGCTAAACTGCTTCAAACAAATTTCGCACTTGTGAGATTTTTCTCCAGAGTGCACTCTCATATGTATTTTCATATCACCTGCTTTAACAAATCGCTTTAAACAAATTTCACACTTGTGAGGTTTTTCACCAGTGTGTGATCTTAAATGTCTTTTTAAATTACTCTTATTATCAAATTCTTTAAAACAAATTTCGCACTTGTAAGGTCCTTGTCCGGTCGTAACTTTCATATTCTCATTTAATGTTGTTCCTTCAGCATGTGGACTCATATAACTTCCTTCATAAGATGAATGTCCAATTGGTGTCTCAGTAATTTCCATTTTATTTTCCTCTTGGAGATATCCTAAAATACAAACTAACTATAATATTGTGACGATAATATAATTGTATCGTCTAGACTAGAGTCTAGAGTACGCCAATATATTAAATAAAATGTGTTATTCTACCGTCTTTGACAGTATAAAAGACGAAACGGAAAGCCATTTGAATATTCTCGGTGAGCCGAACGGAGAATAACCAAGAAGGTATAATAGGTGACATAAAAAGAGAAATCCCTATAATTTAAGGGAAATTCTCTACAAAAGAAAGTCTTTTTTACTTCTACAGTATTAGGGCAGTCAATTGGCTCCGAATTCCATCCTACTACATCGATTTACTTGATATTTTCACAGCAAGTAGGGAATAGCTCAAGAAACAAAGTCTACACTATATACTATGGCGCTCTTTATCTTAGGGGCCGTTCCCAACCCTTCACGTAGGTAGTAAATTTTTTGCTCGAAATAACCACGGAAGTGCCTACTAGATAACCTAATTCTAGGCAAAAACCGTTCTATAACTTTTTTTGAAAACCCAACTACTTTTTGAGTTATTCGTGGTTGAAAATTGGCGATTTTTATTGAAAAATGACACCTTTTCGGACGGTTTTTTGCGAGTATGTACCTCAAGAACTATGCATCTAACTAAAAAAAGTATATAAAACATTTTTGTAGCTTATACAAAAACAAAGATTTGGCCCTATGTATTGGGATTCACAGCATCTGTTAGTAACCATCTTATTAAGTACAAGACAAATTCTTTTAATATTTAAATGTCCTTGGTAAAACAAATACGTTTTGTTTATCATACACATGATTGACCCATATTACCACACCAGTGTATCAGTTTTTGATACAAGGTCAGCTTGCAGCAGCAAATATTATTCTTTATTTATAATCAAGTTGATTCAGCATTTATAATACAAACACTTTCACTTTTTATATATACCAAAACATAAACAGGGGATTCCACATTCGACGTTCTAAATTCATTGCGTAAAGATTAATCATTGGTATTTGAGATCCCAGAGGATAAACATTTAGCCACCAACTCTTTACCGTAGTTACTTCGACTTATAAATAAATGTATTTACTGTGAGTAGTGTTACTTCATCAACCCCTATAGTAGGGGGGTAACCACCCCTTAACTATCTGAGATGGTTCAGATAAACAGGAACCACCATACCTAGTTATAATACAAAAAGAGATATGGTAGGTGAAGAGTTTGTTTATTTTGGTGCATGCCCAAATCGGTGTATTCAACTTGAAATAACAGAGAAACAGTCGATTTTAGGTGTATAATGCTATCAATACCTATTGTAGTTCTTGAATGGTTTTTGAAAAAAAAAATAAGATCAAATTATAGAGCGCATTTTTAAATTTTCTTAAAAAATCTTTTTTCTCCATGTAACTCGAAAATGATAAGAGGTACAAAAAAAAAAGATACCATACAAAAATGTAGGTTTTTTAGATAAAATTTTTATTTTTGTTTTTCATTACTGTATCTCTAAGGGTCGATTTCTCATACCTGCGGTAATCTATAGTTCAGTTGAACCAGGTTCACCGGTGAACTTCGGATTTGTTTGGAATGCATTTCTCATTGCACGTTCATGTCAGTGCACATTCTACAGCTTTCGAGAAATGCCAATAGATGGTAAAAGGTAAAAAACTGTCGCCATTTTGAACTACCTTTTTTATGCTGTTTTTGAATAAAGTTAAATTGAAGTATTTATAGTCAAATAGTCATTTTAATAATTATAAATAAATATTATAAAAACAAAAATAATGTTATCGTTTATCGTTAGGCTTAATATAATAAAATAGGATATATTTATATTATGACAGCGTTTCGTGTTAATACAACGCATGCGTAATCCATGAAATCATCTGAACTGAGTTCTGAAATCTTTGAACGGCCGAATTCCACCGTTCAAGCATCGTTCAAGTTTAAACTTCCATCGGTTGAACGTGAATTGAGAAAGACGATTTTGACTTTAAACTGACGTTTATTAAAAGTTCAGGTTAAACTGGAGTTGAACTCGATATGAGAAATTGGCCCTAATAGTTTTCAAGTTACATGGAAAAAAAGGAAGATTTTTAAGAAAATTTAGAAATGGTCTCTATAATTTGATCTTATTTTTTTTAAAAACTAATCATTTTAAACCCGTCCAACTTTTTGAACATAGAAATAACACTATAAGGTATTGTAGAAGGAAAACGATGCATTTAAATTCTGGTGGATAAGGGGTTAAATGTACTTTTATCTTAAAATACATTAGTCATCAATTTTTTTGCTGCATATCTCGCTTAGTTTAAATGAAATCGACATTTAATATTGCTGATTTTAAAGGTCTTTTCAAGCACTAAAAAGGGTATAGGTAGCATTATACACCTAACATCGACCGTTTCTCTGTTAGTTCAAGTTGAGTACACCGATTTGAGCATACACCAAAAAAAAACAACTCTTTTTACCTACTATATCTCTTTTTGTATCATAACTAGAAGATTTATGAAGGAATGAATCTCTTTGTGTCTTTATAAGCTACAAAAATGTTTTATATAGTTTTTTAGTTAGATGCATAGTTTTAAGGTACATATTCGCAAAAAACCGTTCGAAAAGGTGTTATGTTTTAATGAAAATGGGCAATTTTCAACCACGAATAACTCAAAAAGTATTGAGTTTTCAAAAAAAAATTATAGATCAGTTTTCTCTAGCTGTTCCGTGGTTATTGTAAAAAAAATTCCAGATTCGAGAAGGGTGGGAACCGCCCCCAAGATAAAAGCGCCATAGTATATAGGGTAGACTTTGAATTAGGAGATAAGTAAAGGCTATTCCCAAAATTTCATTAAAATCCATGCAGTAGGATAGACTTCCGAGGTAATATCCTGTGCTTGCTCTCATTGACTGGCGTATATGTATATATAATAGGTGAGTCCCGACCACATTCCGAACCCATTCAATTTGGCGTGTTGAGCGATTTCGACGTTTTGATTTACCCATCCTATAAGCCCCGGCGCAAATTGAACCTAAGCGAGTCACGACCTGCGCCGGCGGGACGGGTGACCTGTGTAGTTATTTTTCTAGGGCACCGCATATTGAACACAAGCCAACCCGACCGTCGGCTGTCGCCGTAACGAATAGAGACGGGCAAAATCAGTGCGGACGTGTAACGGTTACTTTTGATACCGGTTCTCAGTGGTACTGAGTACAAATACTGATTACAAAATACTGATGTATCTGATCCTTGTACTGAATTGAGTAGGCAACTAAAAAACGGTAGTTCCGTACTTGTAACTATTAGTAACGTTTTAAAAATATCTTACACGTCCCTAGTAGTCGTAGCGGTATGACTTTCGAAAACATCGAATTTGATCATAAGCGGGTGCATAAAAAGATATCTTACACTGAGTATTTTATTTCTACATACCTTTATAATAACAAGCATAAGTTAAACACTGCATTGATTGTGATTGCAAAAACGGTTCGCATGTTTTAAATAAGATTTTTGCTGATTATGTATTTTGCTAAAATATTAAGGGCCGGTTGTTCGAACGCTAATCAACATTGATCACTATCAAATATTTAATTACTGTCACAACTGTCAATGTCAACTTTGGTTGGGTTGCTGAAAACGTAGTTAATTATAATTATGAGATTAGTTAGTCAATTAACATAACAATTATTAACATAATTGATTAACTAATTTCATAATTGTCATCAATAATTATGTTTTCGGCAACCCAGCCAAAGTTGACATTGACAGTTGTGACAGTAATTAAGTATTTGATAGTGATCAATGTTGATTATCGTTCGAACAACCGGCCCTAAATAACACAAAAAATATAATTCACAATCATCATTTAATTTTTAACGATAAACAAAAGTCTAATATGATGACAAGTTTGAAATTGATCGACTTTGTCGATAACAGTGTCATTAACAGATATTTTTAAATACATACCATGAATCATTTTCCAATGATTGTGTGGATTTAAGAAATACATACTAAACAATGTTTTTACCTGCATAAAAGAGATTATAATTATGACACATTATGGTACTCCTTATTTTTCAAATAATATGCTCTTTTAAACGCATAACTTTGATTTATTGGCTAAACCTACATTAGATACGTCACAAGAAATTAAAAATAATTAACATGTAATAAATTCACTGTTTTAATCAGATAATTACTTGTTAATTACAACCTACATATCTGACTTTCGTAAACCTCATGCCGATGTGACGATATTCGATACATGAATGAATGATACTAAACGACGATAGCAATTGCATTTATTTATTAATGTGAAAGGGATTAGTCTGGCACATGTCTTTGACGGACATGCCATCTTTTTCCTTGATATTATGTAGTTTGTAATTTGGGAGCATGTTTTTGTAAATTCTTTTTAATTCTTGTGTTTTGTCCATTTTGCCGTACTTTCTGATTAGAGTTTGAAGATCTAATAGAAAATCTTTAAATTGTTCATTTGTTTTCTGCGTTCTTGTTCTAATTTGGTCTTCCAAATCGTCTAGCCAGTTTGCTGATTTAAAATCGAGGTTGAAATCCTCCCTGAAATTGTTCCAATTTACCCAGAAGTCGACGTTGTTTCGGAACCATAATATCGCTTTTCCCCTAAATACCAGTGGCGGCCGGTCAGGGTCGGCAGGGTCGGTAGTGCCGACCCACACATTTATAGATATAGATTTTTTTAATATTTGTATCTGTGAAGTAAAAAAAATCTGTCAGATAATACAGACTAAATTTTATTCATGGTTTTTAAAAGGATTTGATCAATCCGAGCGTTAAGTGATCCCTGCGCATAACAGACTTCTCAAAAAATGAATGATCCGAGCCATTCATCTGACTTTTCGGCTAGCCGAGCCCAACTCATCCGTAGCTTGACAATTTACACGTAAAACTCAACGAAATAACAAGTCGATGAGCAAGCGAACATGCATTCTCTCCGTAGGCAGGTACGGCACATCATCGATCTGCCGGTCGGTGTTTCATTTGGATGCATCGGGCATCGGCAGAAATAATTGTCAAAAATAATCAAGCCGTTTTACGTCGTTTAGTTGATATTGTAATTTTTTTAAGTTGTCAGGAATTATCATTTAGTGAACATGACGGATCGAAGCATTTGTTAAAAATCAAAGTAATTATAGAAATTAATAAAATTATTGTTTTAGAAATATTTACTTTCTGATTCGAAGTGTATTCGTAATACAGAATGAACTAATACATATAATCAAATAGTTACATTTTGAATAACGTTATAGAATCTGAGATTTAGAAAACCATTTGCTTTTTGCTGGAAGTAGATGAAACTTCTGATTATCATGTCATTCACAATTATCAATTATTGTTGTTCGATACGCGTTACGTGGTAATATTTATGAGAGGTTTTTAGATTTTGGAGAAGTGAGTAAAAGCAATAAGGCAAAATATATTTTTGGTGTTTTAAAGAACTGGGGCAATCTTATGACGGCGATGCTGTGATGTGTGGTGAATTGAATGGTCTCTAGGCAAAAGTTAAAACTATTGCATCACAAGCTTTATTTACTCACTATTATGCGCATATAATGAATTTAGTTTTGCATGATACGTGTAAAAAAATAAAGAATATCGTCTTTTCTTGCCAGTTTAGCTCACCTAAACGGATTACTGGCTTAGACCAAATTTGTTTCGAAAAAAAAAGCAAACAGTTTGTCAAACGCGATGAAATTTTAAATCTCGGTTAGTTTTATCTAAGCAGATTATCTCTGGTAGTTTTAGTAACAGATTTTCGTGAACAGCTTTTGGAAGTTTTTGATTTTATTATCGAAAGCGACGATTTTGAAAGTGGCGATACCTCGATCCGTGAAGCAATCGGTTTGAGAACTTTATTAAATAATTACTCTTTTAATATTCTTTTAAATATTTTTAAGACAGAGTTTGCCCAAGATATTCATTGTTGTTCAAAATCAGTCAACTGACGTTATTTATTCCAAAAATAGAATACGAAAGCTGGTGCAAAATCTCAGAGATTTTCGTAATGATAGTAGTTTCCAATATATACGCAGTGACGTTTTGGATTCGCTTGATATTTCCGAACCATCCCAAAAAAGACAACGATATGATACATATCTCGAAAAACGAGTAGGTATACTATTATATGCAAATAGATACTCGTTTTTGAATTTTGAAGATTTGCAAATGTTTGACCTCTTTGACGATTCAAAATTTAAAAGTTACCTTCGCCAAAGAATTTCCAAGATATTTATTATTACAAGTTAGGTACTTAAAAATTATGCCGATCCAAATATTTTCAGAAAGTGGGATAAGTTACAAAACATCGTCCCTTAGGTTACAACACCGCTCAAGTCGAAAATTAACGGTTTTGACATATACATACCGTTGGATAGGTCTGCTCATTGCGCATCTAACCATTTGTCACATGATTTAGATTTCAGTCAATCAGATGCCGTAATTCAAAAAGTAGTGACACCGCGCAAGTCGTCAACCTGTATCATGGTCAACACCGCACAAGTCGCTCTGTGATTATATGTTTGTACGTGAGTTTTACTGCTGAAAAGTCTAGTATCCAAGAAGTTTTTATAGAAGCTTAAGAGGTAAGCTATATAATAAAGTAATGTTTATTTATTTACGCTTATTAGTATAGAAAGGAATGATAATAAAATAACTTATGCGGTGTTTACTAACGGTATTTTTTTAAACTTAGGCGGTGTTTCAAAAAGTAGTTTTTTTCGTCTCCTGTAAAGTTGGTAAAAATTACTTATGCGGTGTTGTTAGCTAAGGGACGATATGTATGTATAATTATATGTAGTAAGTACTGCAATCCATTACAACAAACTGTTCATCAATTTTCTTATTACCACCAATTTCTGCCTCAAATAAACCGGATTTATCTTGTCTCAAAAGAATCAACACGTATTGTGGAAACACCATGAAACAAGAGAGAACGTCAAGTACATCAAATAAAAAAAAACAAAAAATAACATGATATTTAAGCCTTTTAGTTTGATGGTACACCTATATGAGGATACAAATAAACCTTGCCGACCCTGTCTCTAAGACCACGAGCCGCCACTGCTAAATACTTCTGGTAGCGCTTTTCAACGTCTCGAATCCGGTGACAGGTTATTAGTTCGTGTAGTCTCTCCAAAAATTCTGTGGGGTCTTTGGATCCGTCAAAATATAAGCCCCATTTTCTAACTGTGTCCATTATTTGACTATGTTTATTTTCCGTTTGTAAATCGTAAGTTTCTGGATCTTCCGGTCTTCTTCTTAACGACGTTCTACACATTCGGCAAAGAATTAAGGATTTGATGAAATTTTAGTATGTTATAGTTTACTTCAGTGGCGGCTCGTGGCTTTAGGGACAGGGTCGGCAAGGTTTTGTCTCCAAAGGCTTCAATTTCATAGGAGATCTTTGGTTTTTGTTTTTTTTTCCTATAAATTTAGAAACTATACCTGTTTATAAATTAACTCTAGTCTATGTTGTTTCGAAGTAGCAAAATGGGTTATAACTTAATTGTAAAATTTATTATTGTTTTGGAGGGATTTTAAAAGTTTTTTTCTATCGACATTTGAGACAAGTTTGACATTCTCTCTTGTTTCATGGTGTTTCGACAATACGTTTTGACTCTTTTGAGACAAGAGAAATCCCGTTCATTTGAGACAGAATTTGCCCACATTTGAGCACAATAATTTATTAATTTCGGGAACAGTTTGTTTTACCTAATGAATTGCAGTATATAAAATTATACATAGTCTGTAACTTATCCCACCTTCCGAAAATATTTGGATCAGAATATAAAACTGTTAATCCATTTTCTTATTTTATTTGATTAAAAAATGATGGATAATTTTTAATGAACTTGTCTAATAGATATTTTGAAAATTCTTTGGCGTAACTTTTAAATTTTGAATAATCAAAGAGGTCAATGACTTATAACTAACAGTGAGTAAATAATAGTTTTGCTTGGTGCAATTGTTTTAACTTTTGTCCGGAGACCATACAATTCACTGGACATCAAGACAGCCCCGTCATAAATTTGCCTTACCAATTTATTTTTGATATCAAAAAATTTTAATCTGTCCTTTAAATTAAAACACCAAAAATATATTCTGTCTTATGGCTTCTACTCACGTCTGAAAACCTAACAACCTCTCATAAATATTAGACGTAACACGTATCGAAGAACAATTATTGATACTTGTGAATGACATGTTACCTCTACTTCTACCGAAAAGGATCAAAATGTAACTACCAATTGATTCTTTCATTCTGTGCTGTTTTAGGTACGCCGCTATATTCTTCGAGTCAGAAAATAAATTAGAAAATTCCATATCGTATTTGTTAAACAATTTTATTTGTTCTCTATAATTAACTTGATTTAACGAATGCTCCGATACATCCTGTCCCCTAAATGGTAATTCCTAACAACTTAAAAGAATTACAATATCAATAATAATTAAACGACGTAAAACTACTTACCTATTTCATAATTTTATCCCGGGCGCGCTAGCAAGGCAATACGTGGCTACGTACGTGCCTTTCTGCCGTTTGCAGATCACCGCTCGGCAGAGGTACCCGCTGCCGTACTTGCCATTCAAATAAATACAGGGAATGTATAATTGGTTGCCTATCGGCTAATATTCCATAGCTTTTTATTATAAGCAAATCGTCGATCTGGGGACGGCATGCCGTGCCGGGCTTTATAATAAGAATTCACACAATCGCAATCGGGTGCGGGTGCATGGCTATAGGATCATTAATTTGAAAAGTCTCTTACGCACAGCGCACAGGGATCACTTAACTAACGTATCGGGATCGAATTCTTTTAAAAACAATGAATAAAATTTAGTCTGTATTATCTCACATATATATTTTTTATTTCACAGAAACGAATATCATCAACTCCGATTAAATTAAATATTTAAAAAATCTATAATGTGTCCATAAATGTGTGGGTCGGCACTGCCGACTCTGACGAGCCGCCACTGGTTTACTTCAAAAAACTAAGACTTGATTTAAAAAAAAAAATTACCGTGTCGTTTAATTACTATTAAGGGTCAAAATTAAGTTTTAACATGGGCTCTTATGGGAATTATTAAAAAGTTAATAAAAAAAATACCAAGTTTTTTGTAAAAGGTATACAGGGTGTCCCGAAAAGATTGGTCATAAATTATACCACAGATTCTGGGGTCAAAACTAGGTTGATTGAACCTCACTTACCTATATACAATAGTGCACACAAAAAAGTTACAGCCCTTTGAAGTTACAAAATGAAAATAGATTTTTCTTCATATATCGAAAACTCTTAGAGATTTTTTATTGAAAATGGACATGTGGCACTCTTATGGTAGCAACATCTTAAAAAAAATTAAAGTTAAATTTGTGCACCCCATAACAATTTTATGGGGGTTTTGTTCCCTTAAACCCCCCCAAATTTTTGAGTACGTTCCAATTAAATTATTATTGTGGCACCATTAGTTAAACACAATATTTTTAAAACTTTTTTGCCTCTTAGTACTTTTTCGATAAGCCAGTGTTTATCGAGATATTTTGAATATTTGTCGAATCCACCACATATTTGTATATGGTTAAGTACGATTGTAGCGACCTGTTAATAATCTGAAAATTTATTTATAATTTACATGTTTAGGTATATTTTGAAAAAGAAGCCACATCTCGATAAAAGGTGACTTTCAAAAAAAGACTAAGAGGCAAAAAAGTTTTAAAAATACTGTATTTAACTAATGGTACCACAATAATAGTTTATTTATAACGTACACAAATATTTGGAGGATTTAAAGGAACAAAACTCCCTTTAAGTGTTTATGTAAACATATAAAAAAGAAGCCGCATCTCGATAAAAACTGGCTTATCGACAAAATACTAAGAGGCAAAAAAGTTTTAAAAACGTTGTGTTTAACTAATGGTACCACAATAATGAATTAATTGGAACATACACCAAAGTTTGGGGGGGTTTAAGGGAACAAAACCCCCATAAAATTTTTATGGGGTGGAAAAATTTCAATATAATTTTGTTTTAAGATGTTCCTGCCATAATAATGATACATCTCCATTTTCAACAAAAAATCTCTAATAGTTTTCGATATATTGAAAAAAATCGATTTTCATTTTGTAACTTCAAAGGGCTGTAACTTTTTTTATGAGCACATTTGTACTAAGGTAAATTAGGTTCAATCGAACTATTTTTGACCCCAAAATGTGTGGTATAATTTATGACCAATCTTTTCGGGACACCCTGTATATTAAAATACCCTAAATAAGGGTCACAATACAAAACGTTTTCGGATTAAGGAATCCATCATCAGTGTTTAAAAGCCAAAATTTGCATGCCTGAGCCACCAAAATGTATAGGGTAAAAGCCCTTTAAATGTAAATCATAAAGTTATTTTACATATTTATATAAAATTCATCGGATGTTATAGATAAACCTGGATGTTACCCAGGGCAACACAGGACTCTCCCCACGTGGTTGGAACTTTTTCGTGGAACGTGGGGAGAGTCCTGTGTTGCCCTGGGTAACATCCAGGTTTATCTATAACATCCGATGAATTTTATATAAATATGTAAAATAACTTTATGATTTACATTTAACGGGTTTTACCCTATACATTTTGGTGGCTCAGGCATGCAAATTTTGGCTTTTAAACACTGATGATGGATTCCTTAATCCGAAAACGTTTTGTATTGTGACCCTTATTTAGGGTATTTTAATATATACCTTTTACAAAAAACTTGGTATTTTTGTGATTTATGGTATACAGCCAGCTACAGGAAGTTTATTTTCCTCGTGAAAAAGTTAATAACTTTTGACCCAAATTTACGATTTTTAATTATTTGTGTTTAAATTAAAAGTTTTTTTTTTTGTAAGAAATAACATATTAAACAATGAGGATTGTTTACCGTACCATTTATTTTTAATTTATTTATTATAATTAATTCCGTAATTTATTCCGTATACTCCGTGATTTATTATAATTTATTTTTATAAAGTATTCACTACTGAAACATATGATTTGAGTATTCTGCTATAAATGCATTGTTACCAACTTTCGCTTGCATATAAGTTTCCCTCCCCCCTTTCCTCTGAGAGGCATACCACGCAACGAAGGTGTAGAACGTCGTTAAGGTGGCGAGACCGCTTGTCGATCGTTGGCTCTCATGTTGCCCAGGATATTAACAATCACTGTCTTATTTACAGCCGCACGAAATAGTTCAGTGCTAGTTTTCCCAAACCATTGGTGTAGGTTTTTAAGCCAAGAAGTTGTACAGCGGCCCACACTTCTTTTTTCCATTATTTTACCTTGCATGACAAGGTGAAGTATGTCATATTTTTCTGGGTGACGAATTATATGACCAAAGTATTCCAATTTGCGCCTTTTATCCTTGTTCACTACTTCGCAACTTTTATTCAAGCGTTGCAAAACCCTTTCGTTTGTAACTCTTTCTACCCAACTGATCTTCAGAATACGGCGGTAGACCCACATCTCAAATGCTTCTAGGTTTTAGGTCTAAAAGCGATTCTGTCAGGGTCCATATTTCAACCCCGTAAAGTAGTACTGGGAATATAGGTAAACGCTCCTATTTTCGACACTGCCCCAATTATCGGCAGTAATTCTACATAATCGAAAAAAATAAGAATTCTTGCACGCGATTGTTGAACAAAAGTATTTCACTAATTTATAAGAACCTTTATCTACGCGTATGAAGAATATGCCAATCGTCAGACGAAAACTGTAATCACATTTAAAAATATATTGGCCAGTTAGCGCCAAGCTCTTATGGGAAGTGTTTCTTATTGTATGTGTTAAGAAACAGGTAAGCTACTAAATGCTATAATTCCTGATTAAAATTTCGAATAACCGTTTTATTTAGTTTTATATGTTGAGAAATAGTTGATTTTGATTATTTGTTGGCCAAAAACTGTTTTTCTATAGCTATTTGCAGTATTTTGAGGGTGGCGATAATAGATACGTAAATATTAGCAAATGATCCGATCATCAGCTGTAGTGCCGATAATTGGTTATATGCATTAGACTCTATATAAGTTGATTTTACCGTCATCTTTTAACTTACTATGACAAATGTTTGGTCATTATATACAATAAAAAACGATAATTCTCTGTACCAATTTTCGGCATCCCATATCTCTACTAGAAATAGCCATAATTTGACCGAGTATAACACTGCCGATAATACATGCCTACAAGTGCCGATAATTGGAAATTCTTTGTTTTATACTAAAATTAAGAAATTAACAATGTAAAAGAAAACGAGAATTCAATATTCTTCAGAAGATATCAACAAAGCTGTTATAACTGTTCAGTCAGGAATGCCATTTAAAACAGCTAGCAAGTTGTATAAGGTACTAAGATCAACTCTACAGGATAAAGTAAAGGGTAGAACTTTTTTAGAAAAGAAATCTGGATTAGGGGCCACACAAACTGAAGAAGAAGAAAACTTACTGGTAGCATGACTATATTTCGGATTGCAGCCTGTGGATTTCCTGCAACAAAAACGCAGTTTTTGGATAGGCAGTTTCAATGATTTATTGAAATAGGGACTTTTTTTTAGAAAATACAAACAACCTCAGTGGCAACAATATTCCAAGAAAATAGAAGAAAAGAAAAGACAAGAAGAATAGCTAAAAATGCAACAGAAAGAAAAGCGCATCCAAAAAAATTGGAAAATGAAAAGAAAAAAAAAGATGCGCAAACTTTTAATAAAAGAATTTCTAATCGCAGGACAAAGACTAAATTGAAGAATGTCACGAAGACCCGTTTTCCACGCAAACTGGTCTAACCAAAGATAATAGAGAAGAACTGAAATGCTTGTGTCAATGACTACTAAAATAAAGTGTGTTTAATAAGTTTTCACAAAAACATTAAATATTTTATATTTAGCTTAGAGAAATACGTTATTTTATTTGAATTTTAAGTTCAATGTATTTATTTACATACAATATAATAATTTATTTACTTCAATATAGGGCTTACAATATCGGAATTCCGGACGATTTTTGTCCGGTATTCGATACCGGTATTTATAATAAAAATACCGGTATTTCGGTATTAGCTTAATTTATAAAAAGTGAATTGATGCACAATAAACTTTCTTCTAAGATATTTTTTGCTATTACAAGAAATTATTTTTGAAGGTAAACAACCAATATCATTGTAAAAAATATTTATTAAACACGTTTATTACACATAAAAGTCAAGTATAATATGTCTACAATAACAACTACAAAAGTTGTCAGATACCTCGATTATTCCAAGTCGTGATAAAATTAGGTGAAATTTATATTTTTATAGTAGAGGATGTTTTTATAGTAAAGTAAATAATAAAAACAGTAAATATAATAGAACAGATACTTATAGTAAAGAATATAAACAAATATGAAGTGTCACCACCACAACTGTTCAAATAAATGTTACCAATTTATTCTAAAATGTCATCTTCGTTCGATGGCAGTTACAGTGTGATTCGAGTAAATGTGCTTCATAAAAACGCTTTATAATCTATTTATACAAATGAAATGAAACATATTATTGTGTATTTCTTTAGGTTAACATTAAAAGAAATCTTCAAATATTATTTCTACGCGTATATAATAAAATATGTCTAGTGGCTGTAATTCCAGTGTATTCGACAACGCGATTCTAAAAAAGAACACACCTACCGCCTAAATATTTCGTGTTGGTATCATGCGACGTCACAGGCTATGACGCGGATGACGTGCAACGGTTAGTAAATTAGATGAAGTATATATTGAAGATCGTCAAATAAAATACCAAACGTCAGACCGCGTATTTTAAATTTAAGAAATATTTTCCAAAAATTTAATATTTCTAAACTAGACATTACGCTTTCGAGGTGTGAACAGTTTCTGTTTTGCAGCAGTTAAAGTTTGCCACTAGTTTAGGGTCTAAACCTAGCTAACAACCGCCGGTGTTGTTGCTTAAGTGTTTGCATATTCGCGGTGTGCAAGTACTTGGAAGGGAAACGAGAAACGACCATGCGCGAGTCGCGGAGAAATATTGCAACTATCTTAAATAATTCATATTGTCAATTGAAATTGTCAAATTGACGTATATTTCATACCTTCTGTCATTGACGCAGAAAAATTATATATTGCTCCACAATATTGATATGATATGCAATTATTATATAAAGGTAAATTTAATTAATTGTATTTTGCTTGCAGTACTGCATTTTAATAACTAATTTTATTTACTACATACAATTGTTTACGTTTGCTAAACATAACCTGCATCTTATTTTTTTCTTCTTATTATTTTTTTGGACTATGGCCTTGACAATTATCCAGCAACCAGGACTAATATAATTGGCCAATATAATTAAAAGTGCGAATAAAAGTACAGAGCGTAGAAATAGAGGTCGCTTTGCCGAACTTGCACGGTCCCAATAGGTAAGTTGAGCATTTTTGCTTATATTTTCTTTCAAGCGGCTTTCTTTTATGCTATTTTGCTTGCTCTTTTTATTTCTTTTTGCTTTCTAGTTATTAATACTTCATTGACTGATTTTTTCTTACAATGAGTGAGGAGAAGGGGGGCTCAGTCCCCCCTTATCCTGATACTTCTTCTCCGGCTAAAATTGCAATGACTAATAATTCCGAAAAAAATCAAAATCAGACTTCCGACAATAATAATTCTCAGGAAGAAAAAAGGTTAATACATATTTCGAAAAAGACCATGGACCTTTTGTAGTATATCTTGAATCTACAAATATACCGAATATAAAAATTGGCACATTCAATACAATTAAAATAGCTCGAGATATATTCAACCTCAAACTTAATGACGTTAAAAAAATAGATAGTAAAGGGCTCAATAGAGTTTCAGTTGAATTTGCCAATTTTCACTCGGCTAACATGCTACTTAAAAACACTCAACTTCTAAATCAGGGATACAAGATATATATACCTTTTAACTTCGTAACCTGCAAAGGTATGTCAGACAGATTGATACATATATTGATGAAAAAGAACTTCTTCGGTGTTGCGATACAGGAAATGACATTGAAATTTTACATATAAAAAGATTAAATAGAAGAGTAATTAAAGATGGAGGAGGTTCTTATGAACCCACAGGTACGACACTATTTACATTTCGAGGCGTTCTTATGCCCAAAACTGTGTTTTTTTATGGCATACCAAGACTAGTGGACACATATATTGCCCCAGTGACACAATGCTATAACTGTCTTAGATTTGGCCACACAAAAACAAACTGCAAAGGGAAAGAAAGATGTTTTAATTGCGGGGAAAACAAACATGAAGACGTATGCATGACAAAATGTTTTTACTGCAAGGACTCTCACAAATCTATTGACAAAAGCTGCCCAGAATATACAAGGCAAAAGAATATTAAAGAACTTATGGCGTATGAAAATTTGACATTTTTTGAGGCAAGTGAAGCCATTCCAAAATCGTACATCTCAAACAATAAATTTATTTATAACCCGAGAGATTTTCCAAATACTCCAAGTACCAGTACAAATAATTCTAACACCATAGAACCATCGCAACGTAGAACAAACAATTTTAGATCATCTACAGTAAAACGTTCCTTTCAACAGGTGGTTCTAAACTCCGACAACAAACGGAGAGTCGTGCAAAAACGTCAAGATAAGCAACCAAATGAAAAGAGTACATATACACAGCAATTAAGACCAGAAAAGCCAACTTCTACCCCCACTAGCTCATTTTCTCGTTCAGAACCTTTCAAATCAAGAACCTTAGCTAATTTATCACAAAACTCCAATCAAGCCTGGCAATCCAGTGCATCGCAAAACTTTCAAAATATTGATACCTTTTCTTCAAATGACTTTTTAAACTCATGCCTAAATTTTATTAGTAATACATCATCAGAAAACTTAAATTTACTTAAAAATCATTTATTTTCCAGATTAAATGTAGAGTCCTATATGGACCAAGAGGATAAATCTGATTCTGATTTTAATTAATTAAACATATATCAAATCACATAATCATGAATTCAAAAAAGAAATTAAAAATTATTCAGTTTAATATTAGAAGTATCAAATCAAACAGGGAAAACATAACGAACTTAATTTTTAAAGAAGACCCTGACATAATTGCTATTAATGAAATTTGGCTTAAACAAGATTTTAATTTTTCTTTGAAGTTTTATAATGTTATCAGACAGGACAGAGATGACGGTTATGGTGGAGTAGCTACTTGTATCAAGAAATATTATTTTTTCTACAATTCAGAAGTACAACTCAGACCAAATCCAATACATAACAACAAAAATTGGTAACTTATACATAATAAACATTTACTCCAATACAAATAATGCCATAACTCTTCCTGTCTTGAGTTCAACAATAGAAAATATACCTACAGAAAACTTAATTATACTAGGTGATCTGAACTCTCACCATCCCCTATGGGATAAATGTCCTACCAATAAGGGACGAAAAAATATTTATGATTTTATTTTTGATAAAGAACTAATTATCCTAAATGATGGGTCAGCAACATTGTTTCAACCTCCTAATAATAATCTTAGCGCTGTAGATCTAGCCATAGCAAGTAATAATATGGCTCTATGTTATACTTGGGGTGTCATACAAGATTGTGGAAATAGCAACCATTTCCCCACCTTTGTCATAATAAACAATGAGTTTAACAAAAATGATAGCATCTATACACAAACATACAAAATGAAAAATATCAAAAGAGCAGACTGGTATACATTCCACACTGGAATGATAACAGGAATGCTTGATTTACCGGTAAACTCTAATTACAATGAGTTTTTGAAGGTAGTTAATCAAGTAGCAGATAACTCAATTCCCTATAAAAACTGTAGAACACAGGGTAAACCTTCAAATCCGTGGTGGGATGAAGAATGTTCACTTTGGATTAAAAGCCGCAAACAGGCAATTCAAAACTTTAAACAATCTGTTTCCTTAGAGAACTATATAAACGCTAAACGTATAATCGCCCAAACTAAACGAAGCCTCAGAATTAAAAAAAGAAATAAATTCATAAACTTCTGTGAATCATTAAATAAGGAATCTAACACTACCTATGTTTGGAATAAAGTTAAAAAATTCTCAAATAACAAAAATTACGGCCAGACATTTCATAACCCCGCAGATAACATTAAAATAGAAATTCTACAGAACATGTCTGCAGTTTTTATTGATCCAAATTTTGAGCTTGACGATATAAACGAGCAAGTTTCCCCTTTTACAATCTGGGAACTTAACAATGCTGTAAATAATAAAAAAAATTCAGCACCAGGTATGGACGACATTCCTTACCTTATGATAAAACATCTACCACTACAAGCTAAACATTTTCTGTTGAACATCTACAATAATTGTCTAAATGGTGACAACCTGCCTGAAGATTGAAAAAACCATAATGTTATAAATATCTTAAAGCCACACAAAAATCCACTCTTAGCCAGTAGTTTCAGACCAATAGTTTTATCCTCATGTGTGCTTAAAACATTAGAAATATTAATCAAGAATCGCCTAGATTGGTCCTTAGAACATAACTGTTCATTCACCAACCATCAGACAGCTTTTAGAAAAGGTAGAGGCACTGCTGACAACTTGACCCTCCTTCATTCCACAATTGTGGAAGCCTTTGAATCCTCCCAATCGGTTTTGGCCATCTTTCTTGATATCAAAGCAGCATATGATAATGTCAATATATACAAACTTTATAGCAAACTAAAACTTTGAAATATTTCATCTGCAATAAATAATATTGTGTTCAAAATTTTACAGAACAGACTTTTATATTCAAGATCTAATGATGGTGACTTTTTGGGACCTTTCATGGCAACTAAGGGGCTACCTCAAGGTTCTCCCTTAAGTACCATTTTGTTTAATATTTATATAGCAGAATTGTTTTGTATTATCAATAATGAAGTTAAAATATGTGGATATGTAGACGACTTGGTTTTGTATATTAAGGGATATGATATCCAAAGCATGGTAAGTAAAATAAACAAAGAATTGGAAAACACATTACACTGGCTTGCAGAACATGACTTGTCCTTGTCCAAAGACAAATGTGAAGCTGTATGGTTCACAAAGGGTAGGAGAAGAGATAATCTAACAGAAATCAAAATCAACAACACAACCATTCCTCTAAAAAATGAAGTTAAATTTCTAGGCATAATTTTTCATAAGCATCTATCATGGGACTTACATGTTGACAATATTATACTCAAGGCAAAGAAAAATATTAACATCCTACGTGCAATATGTAGAGTCTGGTGGGGAGCTGACCCACGAACACTCCTAATGGTTTTTAATGCCTTGATCAGATCTCACCTCGATTATGGTTCCTTCCTATTCAACCCAACATCACAAAAATGCAACAACAAACTCAACTACACCAAATTTGGCAATCTTGGCAGAGTCTGCCCAAATGGACCTAGAACATAGAAGATTATTGTTGGCCTCTAAATTTTTAAGTAAAATCATCATTATTGAGAATCATCCCATAATCTTACTCCTTATTGAAATACGTAAAAGACATAAACAAACCTAATTTTTATACAAGGCATAATATTCCATACTTAGTTTCGGCATTAGAATATTTTTTCCATATTTTAAAAAAATATACAAAACCGCAAATTTTCCATGCTATGAATTAGACTATGATACACTGATGAATCCACTTCCAATTCTAAATTGTAATATCAAAAAATATGACCCAATGATTAAAGAAAAATTCCTTATGACTACTGAACAATATGGGAAAGACCATATCTTTATATAAATATACTGATGCCTCAAAAAACAAAGAAAGGGTAGGTTTTGGAATATGCATCCCGAGTATTGAATATAATTTCTCCTCAAGACTTTCTGGAGCTCTAAGCATAAGCAAAGAAGAGAGTATAGCAATACATCAAGCAGTGGAAGTCGCAACTACAAAACATCTAAAGAGAGCTATAATATTTTCTGATTCGCTCAATGCAATAACCAATATTAAAACATGTAACATATCTGCTTCAGCAGATATAAGGGCGCTAAAAACAAAGAAACTTATTTCTTCAGCCAATGAGAATGGCACCAAAATTCTCCTTTCCTGGATACCTGGACACTCCAATATATTTGGTAACACCCAGACTGACATACTGGCAAAAATAGGAAGAGACCTGAATGTACCAATGGAAGTACAACTGGATTCCCAGGATGCCCTATCAGTCATCAGAGGAAAAATTACAAAAGAGTACCAAGAAAAATGGAAATCTTTAGTCCAGAAGAAGACTTCGCAATACAAAACAATTCAAGACTTCTTTCCCACAAAACCTTGGTATTCAAATTTTCCATATAGAAATAGAAGACACACTACCACCATCATTAGAATGTGCACAGGCCATTGTTTAACAAAACAACATCTGTATAAAATGAATATAAAAGATAATCCTTTTTGTGAATGTGGTCGCCTCGAGGATCTAAACCACATCTTTTTTGAATGCCTGATTAATGTGATTCCTAATTTTGATATAAGTATACACAAAATTCATTTCCATGAACTTCAAAACACCGCTCTCTATATACAATATCCTTAACAGAAGAATCAGTCAATGTAATTATGCGTTTTCTTGCAATTAACCCAATAAGCTTATAAACTGCAATGCGTTTTCTAGCAATTAACAAAATAAGCTTACAAATTGCAAGGCTGAACTGTTTATATGTATTCGTGTTATATTTTGCTATTTGTCATTTAATTTATGTTTTAATTTTTAATCATACTTAACCTGACCCAATTAATCTCATTTAATTATAATCATCACATCTCATCAAAAGCTTCCTTACAAGAACATAGTCTTGCAGCGAAACCAAAAACAAAAAGAAGAAGTATATATTGAAATAAGCAGCCCCTTGAAAATCATTGTTGCCAGACGTACGATCATTATCGTATTTGTAAGATAATTAAAGGTATTGTACGATGTATGATCAATATGAATAAATGTACGATAATTTCTGAATTATTTGAGATGCATAAACAATTGATCGAAAAAAAAACCTTTTTTGCTTATTTTATAAATATTACATATATTTGTAAATGGTAAATTGCAAATTGTAGAAGGCTCGGAGGTGTAACCAGAGAAGTTTTCCATTGTTTTCAGTCTGGAGGGATGTAGAGTAACATTATGTTATTTTATATGCCATTAGATTGAAAACTTAGTCTTTTGCTAGCAGTTGCCGCTAGGGCATCTATGCCATTTCGTTCGTTGCAATCCGTGACTGCACGCCGGGGTTTGCTTTGGTTGGATCAGAGAGAGCAGCATATGTGCCCCCTGATGAGAGACTAATAAGTTTCGAAAACGGTAGAGGTGCTTGCTGCACTCTCTGATTGGACTAGAATATGGGGCGGCTGTATTTTCGTTTTGCAACGAAATTGAAAATGGTTGTTCATTTTTGATTTACATATATTTACTGTAATTTATAAAAAATGTTAATAACATAACTGTTATTTATTATCCTAACACACATTATTAATTTGAACAAAGATGAGGATATTTGTATTGGGACTGTTAAAAGGTACACCTGTGGTAAATTTTTCTAAAAAGTCTACAACAGGAAAAAATATGCAGTTTTATTTTGTTATAAATAAATCTATTCATTATAACAAAACTAAAGCATCCTTGATATATTTAGTATTGCGTCTGTTAGGCGGCTCTATTGGAGTTACTTTGGATTAAAAAAAATGCCAAGAAAATGCTATAAAAGTTGAGAAAATACATTTTTTAGCGTATACGTATACCGATTTTGAACTTTGAATATTTTTTATGATGAATGATGATTATTGATCATCATAATATAATATTATGATGAAGATAGTTTTTGAACACTCATACCTGAAGTATCACTTTTTTGCAATGTGATAGCAAAAGAAGTAAAAAAATAAAATCTACCGAAATTTGACGATTTCTACCGAAAAATTAAGGGCAGTTGGTTGTATGATAAAATCATTTAAAAAACGATAATTTCTGCAGCATTGTACAATATTTTCGTTCTGATCATCATCTGGCAACACTGTTGAAAATAAATATTACTAACCTTTCTCAGTCTTTTGGTTTTCTTCAAATAGGTCAAGTTTATTGTCATGTTGTTCTATTTTAGGACTTACAGGATGTTCTTTTAAGTCTAAATAATCATATGTGTAGTGTGTACTTTTGCTAGTTGATTCTTTCTTAATTTCACATTTAAAGCCATCCAAAAGAGCATCACCCAAATCATTATATTCTATTTCTACTTTACAGGTTGCCAGGGCTTCCTCGCTATTTTCTTGTTTTACTTCCATTTTTGATAAGACTGTTTTATGTATTTCAATAATAATTTTACACTCAAAAAGTGAAGTCACTACTCTGAACTGAAAACTCACACTCAGTTTACATTACACTCATTACTCATTACATATTCAGATTATAGACAACAAGAACAGTGAACAGCAGAGGGCAGAGAGTTTATAACAAATTAATTTAATTTTAATTAATTATATTTTATAGGTTAGTCGTACTCATTACTCATGCTTCACTAGGCTACTTGTCTTCACATCTAAACTCTAAGGGCCGGTTGTTCGAACGCTAATCAACAATGATTATTATCAAATATTTAATTACTGTCACCAACTGTCAATGTCAACTTTGTTTGGGTTGCTGAAAATATAATTGATTACAATTATGAGACTAGTTAATCAATTAACATAACAATTAATAACATAATCGATTAATAAATCTCATAATTATTGTAATTAATTATGTTTTCAGCAACCCAAACAAAGTTGACGTTGACAGTTGGTGACAGTAATTAAATATTTGATAATGATCATTGTTGATTAGCGTTCGAACAACCGGCCCTTAACTAAACACCAAACACATCACATCATAACCAAAGAATACACCCATAGATAAATAATATATTTATAGTATTATAGTATTACCAGATAGATAGGCAACTCACTGTAAAAATTTGGTTCCTTACGCCATTTGCGAGCGATGTGTTAACTAATCACCATTTGGCGGGAAATTCAAATGGACAAGCATTAATTTTATCCGTTTAGCGCCTCTTGCGGGCAATTTCGTTACTAATTAAAATATCTTGTTATTTTACAAGAAATAATCTCACCTATATTATTAAAATAAAATACCAAAACTTACTAAGCTTGTTAAAGTATTTTATTTAAATAATATCTAAGTAATACTCATAAATTATTCGGAATTCTCAAGTTGCAAAATATGTTATTTTTGCTGTCAAATTTAGTAAGGAAAAGGGATATAAAAAAGTTAGACAATTTTTTTCTGAATATAGGTACGTGTATTTATTCGTTGTTTCAGATAAAACAGTTATGAACTAATTACTATTTACCTATGCATTTTCTAACTTTTCTATGATTTGTACACAACAATAATAAACCATGTTTATTTTTTTTATTAACACAACACCAGTTCTTTCGCAACTAAAACAAAACTACACACTACACTTTATAAACGAAGGATAAGGAACCAACTGAAATTGAAATTACTAAGAATAAATCGTTACAGATAATACAATAAAAACTGTAAACTAATAGACAATAATTGACATCGTCGAGTTAAGCCTCGTTTGATTATTTTATTTGTGACATTCAGGTATGGTGTTTTAACATAAATGATTGGTTAAAGTCCATGCCCCGGAATCTCATATGGAAAAATTGGGGAATTTCCCCCACCACTTCCACACCGCTCAGCTAAATAAAGAGAAACGACAGCCTTTCTCGCTCACGAAGACTTTAACCAATCATTTATGTTAAAACACCATACCTGAATGTCACAAATAAAATAATCAAACGAGGCTTAACTCGACGATGTCAATTATTGTCTATTAGTTTACAGTTTTTATTGTATTATCTGTAACGATTTATTCTTAGTAATTTCAATTTCAGTTGGTTCCTTATCCTTCGTTTATAAAGTGTAGTGTGTAGTTTTGTTTTAGTTGCGAAAGAACTGGTGTTGTGTTAATAAAAAAAATAAACATGGTTTATTATTGTTGTGTACAAATCATAGAAAAGTTAGAAAATGCATAGGTAAATAGTAATTAGTTCATAACTGTTTTATCTGAAACAACGAATAAATACACGTACCTATATTCAGAAAAAAATTGTCTAACTTTTTTATATCCCTTTTCCTTACTAAATTTGACAGCAAAAATAACATATTTTGCAACTTGAGAATTCCGAATAATTTATGAGTATTACTTAGATATTATTTAAATAAAATACTTTAACAAGCTTAGTAAGTTTTGGTATTTTATTTTAATAATATAGGTGAGATTATTTCTTGTAAAATAACAAGATATTTTAATTAGTAACGAAATTGCCCGCAAGAGGCGCTAAACGGATAAAATTAATGCTTGTCCATTTGAATTTCCCGCCAAATGGTGATTAGTTAACACATCGCTCGCAAATGGCGTAAGGAACCAAATTTTTACAGTGAGTTGCCTATCTATCTGGTAATACTATATATTATTTATCTATGGTTAAAGTCTTCGTGAGCGAGAAAGGCTGTCGTTTCTCTTTATTTAGCTGAGCGGTGTGGAAGTGGTGGGGGAAATTCCCCAATTTTTCCATATGAGATTCCGGGGCATGGAATACACCATCCAATTGGATGGAGTATTCTTTGTCATAACCGACCATATAAAATAAGTGAACGACAACGAACGAACGAACACGAACACAGATTCACAGATAGCGCACGATTTGTCAAAAGTCATGTTCCACCAATCACAATGCCGTCATCAGCGCCTCTGACTAAACGGAAGGAAAATAAATACGATTACATGTTTTTTTATTAGAGTTAGCGGGGCATGAAATTAATTTAATTTAAATTATTTTATTTTATAGGTTAGTCGTACTTTACTTCACGTGTCGCCCGTCGGCCCGTGTCGGTGTCACGTGTCACATCGTCCTGTCGCATGCGTAGTAGGGTGGGTCGGGGTGGGTCAAAAAAATATTTTTATTTTTATATATTTTAAAAAAATATAATAAACAAATATTCAAATATTTTACAATATTTCGTGCTCCAAATTATAAAGAATATTAAAAGGTATGTATTAAGATGATTTTAGTTCAATATAATATATTTTTATATAATATATTTTATAGTACAGTAATCCCTCTTCAACCGCGGGGGTTACGTTCCGAAGAGAAAGGTGCGGTTGGTGAAACCGTGGTTGGCGAGGGATCCGCGATCCAAAGAAGAATGTGACATATATAGGTAATCCCAATACATATTCCCAATATTGAATACGTATATTAGTATGTACATAGAGAGAAATATGATGAAATTGCATATCTCTGAAATAGTATTATTATATCAGCAAAAATAAAGACGCTGAGATCAACGTCTACGTTCGCCGGTATTTTAAACCTTCAGAATATAAACTAATTGCCGTAGTCTTACTACTAAGAACAAGCGCCAGTGGCGTATCATGAGTGATTTAACGCGACTGGTCAAATTATAAAAAATATATAAAAATACTAAAATATTCTCATTAAAGATTTAACAGATATCGCAACCGCGGATAAGTGAAACCGCGGTTGATGAGTCCGCGGTTAATGAGGGATTACTGTATAATATATTTTTATATAAACTTATGTGCATATAGAAATGCGTCCACTTAAAATTTTTGTCATTTTTGATGTCTTATATTTACTAAACCTGTTGGCTAAGCTGTTATCATGTTTGGTAATGAAAAGTTTTCAACATGAAGGCTTTCATTTAAATTTTGAATTTGAGTGTGAATGTGAGGAAAATGCCTTCAAAGTTTATTCTGCTATTATAAAAATTATGTGTAATATTGTTTTAAATAATTATACAAAAAACAAAAATAGCAGCCATCAAAGTGATGAATTTTCAAAAAAGTATAAAAAGAAAAGTAATGCTAAGGGGAATAACAAAAAAAGAAAGTTATCGACTCTAAACCCCAACACTTCACATCAAACCATGTGAGAAATTGTTGTTATAGTTATTTCTAGCGATATTTGTATATAATTTAAAATAAGATATTATTTATTTAAAATAAAGTATTTTACACATATTCTTGTTATTGGTTTTTTTTGTATAATAATAATAATATATTAAAACCCAACTATAGACTCTGGTTTTCTTAATAACATTCTGTTTTGTTTTGATTAATTCGCTTATGTTGGATAATAAAAAAAGTTAGCTACTTTAACAACTAGATTTTTGTTCTTTATCAATTCAGGGTGTTTCTAAATAAGTGAGAAAAACTTTAAAGGGAAAGGAACAAAATGCAAAATTTTGACGCCTGTCAAAATTTTCAGTGTATTTTAAATGCAATCATTTTTTTCGAATCCTGAGAAAACTAATAAGTATTTTTGAAAAATTTAAACGCTGAATGAAAGATTACTTTATTACCGAGGGCCGAAAGTCCCTTAGAATGAATGAAAAGTTGTTTTTGAATGACATATTTGAAACTAAAAATCACACTAAATTTTCTTAATTTTTCGCCCCTGTAACTTATTAAAATAAACATAGAAGTTTTCAGGGACTTTCGGCCCTCGGTCCTAACGTAATCTTTCATTCTGCGTTTAAATTTTTGAAAAATACTCATTAGTTTTCTTAGGATTCGAAAAAAATTAATCCCATGTATATTCTTGTTATTGGTTTTTTTTTGTATAATAAACGTTACTTACAAGGAAGTACTTTTAATTTTATTTTGTACAAA
The DNA here is from genome assembly GCF_917563875.1 of Diabrotica virgifera virgifera. NCBI lineage: Eukaryota > Metazoa > Arthropoda > Insecta > Coleoptera > Chrysomelidae > Diabrotica > Diabrotica virgifera. The sequence continues at coordinate 36,093,036 of NC_065448.1, forward strand.
CTTCTAATTAATAATATTTTCTTGTTCGACTCAAAAAATACTATAAATTTTACCAAAATTTCTACTTTAAAATTGTGTTTTCAAAAGCGGTAGTCCGAAAGTCGGACTACGCACGTCATCAATTGCGATGTTGCCTTTTTCTCTTCATGGCTTGTTAAGTAAAGGTGGCTATGGTAGTAGGCCTGTATTTTAATAGTCCAGTCAGCTTCGACGAAATAAGAAGCCCAAAACCTTGCATGGCGATCTGCATAATTACGCAACGATGGAATGCAGTCCATCGCGATTTTAAAGGGTCTCTCTCCCACATCACTGGTCTAGCCATAGATAAATAATATAGTATATACGAATAGATAGGCAACTCACTTTAAAAATTTGGTTCCTTGCGCCACTTGCGACCGTAGTGATTACTGACCACCATTTGGCGGGAAATTCTAATGGACAAGCATTTACTTTCATTCGTTCAGCGCCTCTTGCGGGCCCTTTCGTTAAGCTACTAAAAGATAACTTAATACTTGGTATTGCCTCCCCTAGCCTCTGTAACTGCCTGTACACGTCGGCTCATGCTGTCTATGAGGTTGCGAATATCATCTTGCTGGATGTTTTGCACTTCCTCTTCTAGAGCCAAGCGAAGTTCGTTAATTGAGGCTGCTACGACTTCGCGACCTCTAATATTTCTACCAAGCATGTCCCAAACGTGCTCTATTGGGTTCAGATCTGGCGGACACGCTGGCCAGTTCATTTTATTATTACCAACTTCTTCTAAATATTGCGTGACACACATTGCAGAGTGGGGTCGTGCATTAACTTGCATCAGTAACGGTTTTAGACCAAAAAAACTGGGGGGGGGGACAAGGGAACACAATCGATGAATAAACAAGATAATGTGCCTTCTTAACAAAGATTATGGTACAAAAGTCCTGTAAAAGCTGGGCGGGCAGTTGCGCTGCCCCCCTGCCCCGGGCTAGAACCGACACTGTCTTGCATTAATAGAAAATCATCGCCGATATATTGAGAAAAGGGTACTACGTGATTCGCTAAAATTTCCTCAATATACCGGTGTGCACTCAACGAACCCTCAATAAATACCAATTCAGAGTGTAGTGTAACTCATCGATTCGAAACATCGACTCATTAGCCAACACTTCAGTGTGCGCCTCTCGGGATATTCCTGCCCATACTATCACCGAACCCCTCCATGGCTAACGCGGGACTGCAAGCGCACTCAGCAAATCTCTCTCCAGTTCGACGCCATACTGTTTCTCTCCCATCTGAGGAGTGAAGATAGTATCTCGACTCATCCGTAAAAAGAACCTTACTCCATTGTCCTAAATTCCAACGTAAATGTTCCCTGGAAAATTGTAGTCTAGCCACTCTGTACCATGGAAGGTGCACTAATATACAAGCTGTCCAAAAATCATTATTGTCGGATCCTCAACAAAGGACCATGATACATAACAAGATATATAACATACCAAGATAAATAACAAGATAATATATTGCACATCCGGAAGTCGTGACGTAACTGGAGACCGGCAAGTTCGCAATGGTTCGTAATCATTCGTATTGTCCGATTACTTTGAATTGTTCGCGGTTGTATTTTATATTTTATCTTTGACAGTTATTTTGACTGGAATCTCGACACTAAATTCTTGTCGAATACATTAAAGTTTAATGTTATTTTGCTTATTGGATAATTTCATCACATAATGTATACAAATCCCATTTAACTTTAACAAGAATTCAAATTCAACTTCCGGTCTCCAGTAACGTAATCAATGCGCGAACTCGGACGTATTTGAGCTACGGGAAAATACTATCTCTTTATTTATAGTATCATGCAAAGGACCATTTAAAAAAACAACTTAAAGCCGGTATCTGAAGGGAAATAGAAGCTGAAATAAAAAATATACATGCGGGCCAATGTAAAAAGAGTCATTTTATTGTTGTCTTCTTACCGGCGCTATTTTATTTGGGCATAAGCCACAATTCGAGTTTGAAATCAAGTTTACTTGACGTTTCGACTTTCACTTCGAAAATCGTTATCAATATAAAAAAATATTCATAAATTACAAATTTAACTTTGTTGTTGGTGAAGCAACGCAGTTGGAACAAGCAGATATAATATTATAAATTATAATTGTCACCGGAAAGCGAAAAAGGTAACGCACAACTTGAAAGAACCTAGATTTCTCACTTCGTTTCTGGTGAAGCAACGCAGTTGGAACAAGCAGATATATTATAATTGTGTCACCGGAAAGCGAAAAAGGTAACACACAACTTGGAAGAACCTATAGATTTCTAACTTCGTTTCTGGTGAAGCAACGCAGTTGGAACAAGCAGAAATATTATAATATTGTGTCACCGGAAAGCGAAAAAGGTAACGAACAACTTGGAAAAGCCTATAGTTTTCTAACTTCGTTTCTGGTAAAGCAGTTGGAACGAGCAGATATCATATTATAATTGTCACCGGAAAGCGAAAAAAGTAACGCACAACTTGAAAGAACCTATAGTTTTCTAACTTCGCTTTTAGTGAAGCAACGGAGTTGAAACCAGCTGATTTATTATAATCTTTATTTATAGTATCATGATTATAATTGTGTTACCGGAGAGCCAAAAAGGTAACGCACAACTTTATAGTTTTCTAACTTCGCTTCTGGTGAAGCAACGGAGTGGAACAAGCAGATATATTATAATTGTGTCACTTGAAAGCGAAAAAGGTAACGCACAACTTGGAAGAACCTATAGTTTTCTAATTTTGTTTCTGTTGAAGCGACGCAGTTGGAACAAGCAGATATATTATAACTAGCTGACCCGGCAGACTTCGTATTGCCTCAATAGATAAAAACAAACTTTTGTATACAAGAAACTTAAAATAACAAACTTAACAAACAACACTTAATAAACAAAAAATGCTCGATGTGAATGAGGTTTTATTATTATTTTTAATTAATTACACATGATGTTTGAAGTAATAAAGTTTAGTTAGAAGTAACAAAATAATGTTTGTAGTGCAACAGTTACAATCTTAAATTTGCTTATCTTATAATGAATATAACAGCTTTATTTTATCCACATTCAAAACAACCCTGTATTTGTGATTGGGTTCGGGGTTGTTCAACTATACAGGTGTTGATTAATCAAAATAAAATTAAATTAAAATTAAATATTAAATAAAATAAAATTTCATAAAATTAAATACAAAAAAATAAAGCTAAAAAAAATAAATAAAAATAATAGATATATTTAAAAAATAATAATAAAAGTAAATAAAATCTAATAAAATTTAATAAAATAAAAAAATTAATGGAATTGTAGAATGAAATAAAATAAAATAAACGAAAATAAATAAACTACTTGAATTAAGGAAAATTAAACAAAATTAACACGTTGACGGACAGTGCGTTAAATCGATAAGCAAGTGTTGTGACACTATTTGTATTTTGCAAAGTAGATAGGGAAATAACTGAATTTCTTTTGGCGCTTATAATTTATGGAAACAATCGAGTTATTTAACATTTTTTGCAACCATATGGACGACAACCATGGACATCGTCTCACATGTAATAGGTATGCATCGGTAGATGTAATGTGACATTTTTTGATACCGACTGTTTGTAACAACTCGTTATTTTAAAAATGTCGTCTATAGACGACATTTGTGTCACGTCATGAAATTAGACGTCTATTGACGTTCTGTCCGTCAACGTGTTAGTTAAAATTTTATAATTTGCTGCTTGTTCTTTTCGTGTGCTCAGAACTTTCCTCCTGCTTGCCGTTCGTCAGAAAAGTTCAGTTTAGAGTTATTTTTTTAAATTTCGATAAATTTAAAAATTTATATTTTGCCCAATTTAAGTCCAAAAGTTAAACAGTTGCACTTTTCTTAGATGGAATTTGTTGCTCGTTCTTCTTCTGTTCTCAGAATATTTCTACGGCTTAAGATATTGTATTTCAGACACCGATTGAGCTAGAGAAAAATTTTTAGTACGGTTCTGCTCGGAATTCAGTAAGGAGTCTATCTACTTAATTTCATATTTTTCACGTCATTATTAGGCGCGTTCCAAGGGACATGAAAACCGTCCTTCGTACCTCCCTCGTCATGCGCATTATAAAAAATGCGTTCCAAGCGAACATGAACGATGATTGGTATCGTACACCGTGTTGTTCCAAGCGATCCATGTACCGCTTCGAAATCGGTAACTGAACGGTCCTTTTGATACATGCCTTCAAGCAGAAACTATTTGTACTGACTTGCGCAGTTAGGATTGTTTTCATTTTTACTGGTCATTGCCGAGATCAGCTGATGATTCAATAATAGAATTATCCACGATTTACGCTATTAGTACTTGTGAATCTTGATTTCCGTTTGAATAATTATTAATTCATTTTTTTTTCAAATTAATCTTATAAATATGGATAATTTATTATTTTTTTTTTCATAGAAGACAACAATTTAATGTCAGATATCGATTCAGAGGACGATTTTAAAGCTGAAGTGATGTTTAATGAACATGTTAGAAATATTAATTTCTAACCATCTAGCAAACTACTAGTGGTACAGTGGTACTCGTACTGAAAATGGCTCAGGCGCAACTCGAACTTGAAATGGTACACCAATACGTTCCAAGAGGGTTACGTACCGGTAATCGGTTCGAGATCGAAAGAAAACCGTTCAAGGGCGATTCTGCGCATTAAAACAGTCCAATCGATTTCGTGGCGGTTCAAGGGATCGTACAAATGTGTCGTCTTGGAACGAACCTATTGTGAGAGTTATGGCGTCATGGGTAATACCCTTATGACGTCCGGGTATGAAATATAGATGACAACCTACTCCCAGACCGGTCGAATATACCTGCCAAATTTCATAAAAATCGGTCAAGTCGTTTCGGAGGAGTAGCAAATACTGTAAAAAGAGCATTTTATACATATATATATGTACAAATTTTGGTGGCTACTAAAATGACAATATAAAACCGTATAAACCTTCCCTGAACTTCCACAAATAATTCAACATCAAAATTAGCCAAATCGGTCCAGCCATTCTCGAGTTTTAGCGAGACTAACGAACAGCAATTAATTTTTATATATAAGAAGATATAAAAATTTAGATGGCTATTAAAAAATAACGGTTGAAGATATAGGCTATTGATTATGTATTATAGAAAGGAACTACAACGTTAACAGGGTTTTATTATTTCATATGGTCAATGAATCTCTATATATGAAAAAACCGCGGAGTGCTACCATTTACATTGGTGCGTTTTTGAGAAATGGGTGAATTAGTCCCTGGGCACAGGTTACATTAGGGTAAGTTCTATGCACTTTTGGTACAAACACGTCTATATAAAAATTGTTCCTGGTTAAATTTCCTATCTAAATATAACTTTTTAAAGTCAAAGATACTTTTTTTTACAAAAATATGTTCAAAAGAAAAAGCACAAAGAGACACAAAAGAAAGAAATTTTGTTTTTTGTCCCATAACTTTTGTCCATGTGGATATAGGTATAGACATTGCTTTACAGAAAAAAAACTTACATGTTCTGTCTTTAAAATTATGTTTGGTAGAGGTCATTAGGTTTTACAGTTTTCGAAATATGATTTTTCAAAGTTTGCCACTCACAGCAATTTTGGGCAATTTTCCTTGTTATTTCGCAAATATTGTCCTGTAACTTTTTTCTACGTAACTTAGGCATAGAAGATGGTACATGTAAAAGGAATAGAAATCAATTACCTTTAAAATGTGCTAATGTATAATGTTGTACGACTTCTTTTAAAGAAGTTATCTCTTTCAAGACTTTATACTTTTAACGAGTTTTTATATTTTTTACGATTATTTTTTAAATTTCCCATTATAATTTTTTTTTTCTACATTTAGGTATATATTATACAGGGTGCGCCAAACCTCTGGTCTTCTTTGATTACGGCTAAACTATGAGATATACAAAAAAATGTTTATAACAAAACTAATGTGTATCAAAGAGGTCTATAATTTAAAATTATTTTCAATTATACAGGGTGAGTCAGAACGACGGTATGAACCAAAGTTGTATTTTTTTAAATGGAACACCCTGTATATTAAATCATTTTTGAATATATTATTTAAAAATATGAAAAATTTGTATAAGGTCTTATAGGCCTAAAGTTAATAATTTTCGAAATATTTACATTTTTATTGAGAAAAATGGTAATATTTATAGGGTTGTGGATTATGTTTCCAAGGAAATAAAAATTTAGGTGATAGGTCAAAGTTTTTAAAATATAGTGTTATTTTTAAATAATTTAATATTTTTTACTTTTAGCCATAAAATATACAGTGTGATCACTATTTGCAAATACAAAATTTTCTCATTTTTTTTAAATGGGACACCCTGTATATTAGTTTTGCGTTTGGTAGTAAATATTACAACCTTTCTTTTGGTATAAGGTTGTATGTACCTAGCATGTTTCGTTTTGTAGATATTTTAAAAAAACTATAGATATTACGTTTTTGCGGATTTTTTATTTAAAAATTTTTTTGCAAAAAAAATAATTATAATCTGGTTTTAGAAACATACACTAAAATATAAAATATGAAAATAAAAACGTAATTAAAGATTAAAATAAATCGTATGCTAGTACAATTCAATTGAATTTAATAACTTTAAATTATTTTACAAAAAATATTTTACCTTATTAATGAATACATAAATTAGTTACTAAATTAAATAAACAACCAAATTTTAAATCAATCGTAGTAATTCTTCTACCGCAGCAACTTTCCTGTACCAAATTAATTGTTAGTTATATTGTATTTACGAGTAAGATCAGTTAATAACTTTTTAATTTACCTACATCTTGAGAACGTATAAAGTATGCTTTGAAACAAATGAACGTTATGGAAGTATATTAAGAAGTAAATAGTATCTATGTACCTACTCGTGTCACAAAAGCTGGTAATAATTTCTAATGGTTTCGCCCAAAACAAATGTCATATCCAAACATTTTTCGGTTAAAAAATTAAAATTTAAAATATAAAAAATTTTTACAAAAATTTCAACTACAAAAGTATTACCAGTTTTTGTGACACCAGTAAATACTATTTATATTAATAAATAATTTGGATGATACATTTAACATTCATTTGTTTCAAAGCATACTTTATAATAATTTTTATACTCTCAAGATGTATGTAAGTAAATTTAAAAGTTTAACTAAATACAATTTAACTAACAATTAATTTGGTACGGGAAAGTTGCTGTAGTAGAAAAATTACTATGGTTGATTTAAAATTTGGTTGTTTATTTAATTTAGTAACTATTTTATGCATTCATTAATATGGTAAAATATTTTTTGTAAAATAATTTAAAGTTATTAAATTCAATTGAGTTGTACTAGCATACGATTTATTTTAATCTTTAATTACGTTTTTATTTTCATATTTTATATTTTAGTGTATGTTTCTAAAACCAGATTATAATTATTTTTTTTGCAAAAAAAAATTTAAATAAAAAATCCGCAAACACGTAAAATCTATAGTTTTTTTAAAATATCTACAAAACGAAACATGCTAGGTACATACAACCTTATACCAAAAGAAAGGTTGTAATATTTACTACAAAACGCAAAACTAATATATAGGGTGTCCCATTTAAAAAAAATGAGAAAATTTTGTATTTGCAAATAGTGATCACACTGTATATTTTATGGCTAAAAGTAAAAAATATTAAATTATTTAAAAATAACACTATATTTTAAAAACTTTGACCTATCACCTAAATTTTTATTTCCTTGGAAACATAATCCACAACCCTATAAATATTACCATTTTTCTCAATAAAAATGTAAATATTTCGAAAATTATTAACTTTAGGCCTATAAGACCTTATACAAATTTTTCATATTTTTAAATAATATATTCAAAAATGATTTAATATACAGGGTGTTCCATTTAAAAAAATACAACTTTGGTTCATACCGTCGTTCTGACTCACCCTGTATAATTAAAAATAATTTTAAATTATAGACCTCTTTGATACACATTAGTTTTGTTATAAACATTTTTTTGTATATCTCATAGTTTAGCCCTAATCAAAGAAGACCAGAGGTTTGGCGCACCCTGTATAATAAAGAAGAAAGCTTATTCTGTTTACTTTAAAATTGTGTATTATAAAAAATTCTAGGATCATTTTTGAATAAGATATGCTTTTTCAAAATGTAATAAGTACTTGCAACGATTTTTGATTTAAGGATTATTTTTTAAATTCCTCATAACTTTTTTATGTGATTGTGTGTTATGATTGAATCTTATTTTTTATAGGTAATACTTTGGATCCACTTGACTCGGCCGGGCAAACTTGAAAATATGGATTAATTCCAATATTTACTGTCAAAGCTCCTGCACCACAAGCTTTCCTTGAAAAAATAGCATGTAAATGTACCAAAGGATGTACAAAAAACTGCGGTTGTAGGAAGACAGGAATTAGTTGTTCAATATTCTGCAAAGGGTGCATGTGCATTGGTACTAATTAGTGGGAACTCTAAGATAACTGAGGTGTCAGAGGAAGATATTGAAGCTAATGCTAACGAAGAAATGGACTTTGATTTTGAAAATTTTTTAAATGTCAACTTTTAAATAATTTTAACTAAAGTGATGTTTTCTAAGACTAATGTTTATGTAATTTTTGTAAAAGAAATAATTTTAAATAATACAGGTAAAAAAATATCAAAGAATTACTCGGTGTCCATTACATATTTAAATAGAGGTGATACACCATTTTAAAGAACAGAAAGTAAGTTCTCTTTATTGAGCAATATATAGTATATTCATGTACAAGAAAAAAAAGTTATAATGGGAAATTTCAAAAATAATCGTAAAAAATGTAAAAAATAATATTTTTTTATATTAGGTATTATATAATATATATTAATATATTATATTATATGTACCATATATAATATAATATTATATAATATATTTGTATAATATTATTTTATTTTTAAATTATATTATAAAGAATCGTTAACAGTATAAAAGCTTGAAAAACCATAATCTCTTTAAAAAAAGTCGTACAACGTTATACAGTAGACCGTTTTAAAGGTAATTGATTTCTATTCCTATTACGTGTACCATTGCATATACCTAAAGTTACGTAGAAAAAAGGTGCAGAACAATATTTGCGAAATAACAAGGAGAATTGCCCAAAAATGCTGTGAGTTGCAAACTTTGAAAAAACATATTTCGAAAACTATAAACTCTAATTACCTCTACTAAACAACATTTTAAAGAAAAAATATGTAGGTTTTTTTTCTGTAAAGCAATGTCTATACCTATATTCTCGTGGACAAAAGTTATGGGACAAAAAACAAAATTTCTTTCTTTGAGTTTCTTTGTGCTTTTTCTTTTGAATATATTTTTGTAAAAAAAGGTATCATTAACTTTAAAAAGTGATATTTAGATAGGAAATTTAACCAGGAACAGTTTTTATGTAGATATGTTTGTACCAAAAGTACATAGAACGCACCCTAATGTAACCTGTGCCCAGGGACTAATTCACCCATTTCTCAAAAACGCACCCATTTAAATGGTAGCACTCCGCGGTTTTTTCATATATAGATGTCCATTGTCCATATGAAATAATAAAACCCCGTTAACGTTGTAGTTCCTTTTAGCTATCTTATTTTGAATATAATCAATAGCCTAATAGAAAAGTGAAAATTTTAGTGTTGTATTAACCTTTGCCTTCCACATCACACAAAATTAAGAAAAAACAGTTTGACCAAAAAAATAAAAAAATACATTAGGGGGGCAGCCCCCGTTATGACGTACGGATATGAAAGATAAATAACAACCTGAATAAATGAAAGATAAATACTTTGAATTTAACCAAAATTTTCTCCGTTGCCTTTTTTGCATCCGAGTGTATTTATAAATTTATTAAAAAACTGATAATATGTAATATCAGTTAAATTAAATTTAAGGAAATAACAAATTTCACACTTTCTTGTATGTACAGTATGCGGCAAAATAAACAGTACTGAAATGTGTTTGTTTATGTTTTATTGGCACTGGTTTAAGCAACCAACTGGCCAGTCAATGTGTTTTGAATTCTCTCTTTTACAAAATATATGCTTAGTATCTAAATTTAAAACTATTAGTACTACTGTTTTTTTTTACTCTGTTTTTTTATTATTTTTTTTATTATATTTTTTAACATTTTTTTTATTACATTTTTTAGTTTTTTTTTTTTTTTTTTTTTTTTTTTTTTTTTTTTTTTTTTTTTTTTTTTTTTGTATATTTTTTTATCGCGTTAAGACCTAAACCCGATTCAACCTCGCGGAGGTTTAGATCTTAGTAACTTTTTATTTTATTTAATTATTTTTTTTTTTTTTATTTTTTTTTCTTTTTTTCTCAGAGCTTTAATTTTAAACAATTAACATGGTTGTACAAAATTTTATAAACATCTAGATTGTTTGATTGTAAAAGGTATATAAGATTAAAAGGAAATTGTACATTAACTTGAACTAGATTGGCAAAAAAGTTTGATATTTCAATAAAATGTAAAGGACATTCTAATAGCATATGTTGTAGATCAGCTACATGTACTGAAATGAATATTTACAAGATTATTTATATATCTAGTATACATGATATAGCCTTGCAAACATTATTCACCACGACGCACGTTCCCGATAAAACAAATGTTAAAGATGCCCTCGGGCCAGTGGCGGATCTACGGGGAGGGAAAATGAGGAAATTCCCCCCCCCCCTAACAAGGTCCAAAATTATTCAAACATAAAAATATATTAGTTGACATGAAATCGAAACCACAGAAAGACAAATTCAACCCAATAAACACGCTAGCTAGGAAAATTAAGGGAACTTAATTCCTAAGTTATTATTTATGTCTTTTATGTAATCTGAGTATCTGTTTTATGTCTTTTGGTTGGTTTTTCATTTGAAGTTCCATCCTAAGGCAAATTTCCCCTCCCAAAGTAAATTTCTGGATCCGCCGTTGCCTCTGGCACGAAAAAATCTTTAATTCTAGTCCGCAATTCCGAAATGGCAGACGGTGGATCTCTTTGACTCCTTCAGCATTCCCCATATGTACGCATCTGGTGGCGTTAATTCTGGTTAGTGACAACTCCCAAAATGATAGTGCAGTATTCGGAGAGACTTCCTGGAAGTGTGACAGGTTGTCCTGTCCTGCTGAAACCATTGTTAATTTTAAGCTTGGACCATTTTCGTGACCTATTCCGTGTGGCCGAAAATGGTACTCCACCATAAAAATTTTCTGCAAAACTGAGAACCATTCTGAAACACCTAAGGCTACGGCTCCACGGGCTGGAAATTGACGCTAGCAGTAGCCGCAAAACGAACTTAAGGTTCCGCAGAACGGAATAGGAATAGCCGAACTGTACCGACTACAGGACTTGTGCGTAGTCGGTTCAGTTCGGCTATTCCTATTCCGTTCCGTGGAACCTTAAGTTCGTTTTACGGCTACTGCTAGCGTGAATTTCTCGCCCGTGGAGCCTTAGCCTAAAGGCGGATCCATATCAATAAACATTTATGTTGTACATTGTATTTGACACAGCAGTGTTAATGTGGACTGGATTATCCACTTGTCGCTAAGTGGATTCGGCGGTACAACACACAAAATAAATATTTACGTCGTAAAAATACTTGACCAGATTGAAATTTGTGCCGCAAATATTTTTTCTGTATTTTAAACTACAACACACACACAAATTTTAAAACCTTTTTATATACTTGGCTTGGTTGGTGTCACGGACTCCGCAAATTTTGTAATCCATTTTAACAATAGTTCTAGACTAACTAGGTACTTGAAATTTTCAGGATAGCTAAGAGCTGACTAACAATGCAATATTTAACTGCTATTGTATGGATAAATGTTATAATAAACTTTTTTAAATTTCAAACTGTTTTAAAAATGTGATTTTTATGACATTTTATATTAACTATGACATTTGAATTCCATTTTAACGTACGTTAACTCGTCGAGGGCCGATAGCTCTGTGGTAAAGCATTAGATCGGAGATCTACTGGTCCTGAGTTCAAATCCTACCTCTCGCTTACCTTTTTTATTTTTTTTAATACATAATTAAAACTTAATATACTTAAAATTCATATTTTATAAGTTAATTATTATATTATGCCATTGTAAACAACCGTGGTATTATAAAAAGTACTTTTTTACTTAAAATTCATATTTTATAAGTTAATTATTATATTATGCCATTGTAAACAACCGTGGTATTATAAAAAGTACTTTTTTATACTAGTGTAATTCTTGGAAAATAATCTTGAACTCGGAGGTAAACAACTACACTATGTTATTTCGAGTAACTGTGTTTAACGTGTGTTTGCAATAAAGTTAAGAGCACTTAGGATGTTAATAAAAATCTGATATATCCCATAATTGGTTGAAAAACCATTACCTGCTATTGTATGGATAAATGAATTTTTTTAAATTCCAAACTATTTTAAAAATTTGACTAATTCTATGACATTTAAATTCCATTTTAACGTAACATTATACATCGAGTCCTGATAGCTCAGTGGTAGAACGTTGGGCCGGAGATATACTGGTCCTGAGTTCAAATCCTACCTCTCGCTTACCTTTTTTTAAATTTTTTTAATACATAATTAAAAGTTAATATACTTAAAATTCATAGTTTATAAGTTAATTATTATATATGGCATTTTAAATAACCGTGGTATTATAAAAAGCACTTTTTTATACTAGTGTAATGTTTGGAATTATAATCTGGACCTCGGAGTTTAAACTACACTATATATTATTTCGAGTAACTGTGTTTAGCGTGTATTTGCAACAAAGTTAAGAGCACTTAGGATGTTGATAAAAATCTGATATATCTCATAATTGGTTGAAAGACCATATTACAACGACAGAAACCGCAGTGTTGGTTCTTGTTAATTCGCCGCGGCTTTATACAAAAGATGACGCTACTAGTTTACTCGGTTGATGTTTACTTTTAATAGATGGCGTTACTTTATATGTCATATTAATTTCATATTTTATTTGTGAAAACTATTGAATATTATTAAAACCTTTTTATATACTTGGCTTGGTTGGTGTCACGGACTTCGCAAATTTTGTAATCCATTTTAAAAATAGTTCTAGGCTACCTAGGCACCTGAAATTTTCAGAAAAGCTCAGAACTAGCTAACAATGCAATATTTAACTGCTATTATACAGTGTGATTAATTAGTGGGGTAAAGCTCCGTAGATCCGTTATAGTAATGTATAGCGATAAAACTTAATATCAAAAATTGTAGCGAAATTTGAGCTGCACAATAAAAAATTAGTTAGAATATTACAGGGTGGTCGATAACATAGTGGCAGACCAAACTTATGTTTTTTTTAATAGTACACCCTGTATTTTATTTTATATTCGAACTCCATAAACTTTATATTCCATTATAAAAATATAAAGGTTTGGTATTTTATACAGGGTATTTACAAAGTTATAACCAATTTTATATGAAAATCGTAACAAGCTCAACTCCCTGTATAAATAAAAGTAAGCACAAGGGCAATGGTTTATTGACGTCATATTGTTTTACTTATTGTCAAAATTTTCGTAAATGATTGATATTGCTAATTTTCTTTATATTGAATACAGGGTGAGTCAAAGTGCAAGTAAATTATTTTCTCAGTAATGTTAAATAGAACACCCTGTATTTTATATCATCGAAAAGTACCATTACCATACTTTAATTTTTATATACCTAACATTGCCTATGTGTAAATTTATTAGTTTTCGAGATATTTTCATTTTTCAGAGCAAAATTATGAATAATTACGGGTCTAAATCTTTCCAAATTTTAAGTAAGCCATGACTGAATTGTCTAAAACTGACAATTTACGATTACTGATTATCAATCTATAATCAAAGTTACAATTTTTGTTATTAACTTTTATTACTATCTATTACTATAACGGATCTACAGAACTTTACCCCACTAACCTATCACACTGTATGGATAAATCGATTTTTTTAAATTTCAAACTATTTTAAAAATGTGACTAATGCAATGATATTTTAAAGTACGTTAATAAATCGATATCTGCTACATAAAACTTGATGGTGGCTCAGTGGCATTAGACTGCAGATCGAGAGGTCCCGAGTTGGAACCCGGCTGTTGCGTATCTTTTTTTAATTGTTTTAATAAATAATTAAAAGTTTATATACTTAAAATTATATATAAAATTTTAAACAACCGTGGTATTATAAAAAGTATTATTTTATACTAGTGTAATTTTTGGAATCATAATTATAAATAACAAAATACACCTACTAAAAATTCATATTTTCTAAGTTAATTATTCTTTACAAACATGTTGTGTCATATAATATACAATAACAAAACCGTGATATTATAAAAAGTACTTTTTTATTACAGTGTAATTTTTGGAATTTTAAGCATTTAATATCGCTAAATTATTTTATATTCTCTCCTATAAATAACAAAAAAGTTCTTTTTTATAAAAGTGTAATTATTTATTGATGTAGATCCGCCTTAACATTATCACGACATTCATATAGGTTATAACGACGTTACAAAACCAGTCAATACGTTTCGGCGCCTGACACACAAATTTGAAGCATGCGAATTTCAGTACCTACTGTTTATTTTGCCGCACACCGTACTTTCAAATAGAGCAAACAGATCAACAATAGATCAACTATTCACGCTGAGACAGCTTCTAGAAAAGGGATAGGAGTATAACAGACCCATACACAATCTCTTCATAGACTTTCAACAGGCATATATGATAGCGTAGAAAGAAGCCAAGTATGGAATGCCATGGCGGAGTTCTCAATACCAAAGAAACTCATACGGATGACCAAAGTCTGTATGGAGGGTGGAATATCTAAAGTACGTGTAAATAATAAACTGTCTGGTAGCTTTGAAATCAACAGTGGACTCAAACAAGGTGATGCGTTATCTCCATTACTTTTTAACCTTGTATTAGAGAAAGCCATGAGGTCGGCCGAAATAAAAACGGAACTGCTATCGGTTTAAGGTCTCAAGCTATTACTAGCATACGCAGATGACATTGATCTCGTTGGAGACTCCATCCTATCAATAATCGACATTTTTAACAAGGTGGAAGGAGCAACAAGTGAAGCAGGGCGAGGATTAATGAAGAGAAGATGAAATATATGTGTATAAAGAGAACAGCACGATGAGACAGGATAGAACAAAATGTGACGGTCAACACATTCAATTTCGAAAGAGTACAACGTTTTAAGTAACTGGGAGCCGTAATCACAGCTGACAACGATGTTAAATAAAAGACAGAATCCAATGGGCAAATCGCTGTCTATTCGCACTGGATAAGTTTATAAAATAAAAAA
Organism: Diabrotica virgifera virgifera; assembly: GCF_917563875.1. NCBI lineage: Eukaryota > Metazoa > Arthropoda > Insecta > Coleoptera > Chrysomelidae > Diabrotica > Diabrotica virgifera. The sequence continues at coordinate 36,108,417 of NC_065448.1, forward strand.
TTTACAACAAGTTCCAAGACCAAAATCTATAAATCCATCGTCAGACATGTACTAACATATGGATGCGAAACGTGGACCATGACCAAAGCAAACGAAGAAAAGCTCAGATGTTTTTAACGAAAAATACTTAGAACAATTTTCGGACCTCACCACGACATTAACACAAACCAGTATTGGATCAGAACCAATAACGAATTAAAAGAACTCTACCATGACACCGATATTGTCCAAGAAATTAAATCACAGCGACTAAGATGGGCAGTCCACGTCAGGGCCGGCGATAACGGGCCTGCAAGGGATGCACTGCAGGCGGGCGCCCCTGTTTTGGGGGGCGCCAGAATGAGCTTTTTTTCTGCTGGTGTTATGCAAAATATTAAAATAGAAAATTCATTTTTTAAATGTGGATTAAATTCGTCATAATACTGCTAATGCTATTTCGTCATAATGGTAATTCGCCTAATCTGTATTTGTTAATTTTGCATAATCACACATGTAAAATATACAAAAATATTCAATGCCACGTAGAATTCTTACCATGTAGTAGTATAGATAATTTATTGGTCAAAGATATCATATTGCAACCAAACAACTTTGCTCTTAATGAGAATGTTTTGTTTATTTTCTTCAAATTTCTTGCAAGTTGTAGTTTTGTATGAGCACAATGAGCAGTTATGAGAGGAAATGAATGATTTCTAGTAAAATAAACAAGATTGTAATACTGTTTTCTTGCCGCCTGTCTAATTTAAGTATTATTACCTATTAATAGGTATCAAGTTAAGTATTAATCTCATCAAAACATAATATTTAAAATAAACATTTTACATAAAATTTAGTTTAGAGCTCTTTAGATTTAGTATTATTTCATGTTATAATAGAGAATAGTATCCCAGTTGTACTCTGCAGTAAAATAATCTAATGTTGCATTCAATTAATATAAAATTATATTTGTTAAGGTACTAGTGCACTTTAAAAGACCAAAAATAAGCATTTTTTCAAGATTTTTTTTCTCAGAACCTTTAATAAAAATGAACCTTTTTACATATTAATATCTAACTCTTAGAGAGTACATAAAAATATATCTTTTTTCATTTATGCATGTACAATATTGTAAAGGGGGCCAAAATCCAGGCCTCGAAAAAAAGTAGTTACGATGGCGGACAGTTAATTTCAGGATTGTGATCTCTGAAACAAAAAAATCGTACGGCATTTGAAAAAGGAAGGTTTCTTACGTGACAATTTAACACAGTTGTGAAAAATTCCGCAAAAAAAATTTTTACGGAAATTTGAAAAATGTTTGTGAAAAAATCGTTCCTTTTTTTCAGTTTTTCATGGTTAGAAAATACTTATGTTTTATTTTTTGGTCAATTTGTGGCAAATTGTCACGTAAAAAACCTTCCTTTTTCAAATTCCGTACGATTTTTTTGTTTCAGAGATCAAAATCCTGAGATTAACTGTCCGAAATCGGAACTATTTTTTTGAGGCCTCGACTTAGGCGCCCTCTCCAATATTAGTGTATGTACTTGCATAAATGAAAAAAGATATATTTGTTGTACTCTTTAAGAGTTAGATATTAATATGCAAACAGTTTTATGTTAATTTTGAATAAGGGTTCTGAGAAAAATATTCTTGAAAATGTTTATTTTGGTTTTCTACAGTGTACTAGTGCCTTAAGTACTCAGTACTAGGTACATTATTAAATTACGGTTTCACATTACTGCAGAAGCATAATCTTGAGGTTTTAAAGGTATTATTTTTATTTAGTTAAATAAAGATGGATTAAAAAAATTATCTGGGGCACAAATCTAAAAAGAAAATCCGAAAAAGAAGAAATGACAAAAAAAAAACAATTTTAGTTTTCTTAGTCAATTTCTTAAAAAAGTTAAAGCGAAGTTGTTTTGTCAGATGATCGGTCCAATAAAACTGTAACCGAAATTTATTTACCGGTGACATTTGCGGATAGCGCGACACCGACTTAAATCGGTGCCTCGTTGCCCGGAACACACATTTTTAGGACGCAATTCCAAAATCAAGTCATTAATAGGGAGACAAGCACTTCTAGCTACCCCTAAAATCAGGTGGTTTAACCACATAAACTAACACAGAGGATGTCCCATTACCCAGGGCATCCAAGGTAACGTTCAGTACAAAGCCTCCTCATTCGTTATGTACTGCGATGGGGATAGGTGGTGGTATAGCTTGGGGGTCAGATAGATACCACTCCAGAGGCTGGGGTTGTACAAGTATCTGTGTGTATGGGGGGGGGGGCGCCTGTGCTAGTTTTGCAGTCGGGCACCTTATACCCTAGCGCCGGCACTGTGCACAGACTTCATAACGAGACTTGTATGGGAGGAGATTTCTACAGGCAAAAGACCACTCGGACATCCAATAAGCAGATCTCCGGAAAATGAACACTCCATTTAACCCTAGGTTGATGGAAGACCGAACAAATTGGAAAAAAGTTATACAGTCAGCCAGGACCCACCCAGGGTTGTAACGCTACGTGATGATGATAATGTACTTTCAAATGTCATTTCAATGTAATATTATCAGAAAATTGCTTAACCCTCTAACCGTTATTTTTTAAAAATGGTTTAAAATATCTGATAATTTCTAATTAGGGTAATATGAGTGTTAAAATTAATTTCATGTTAATTTTTTTTAAATATTTATTATAGTTTGACCTCTAGATGAGAAAGAATGTAGACCGTCTCTAGACGGTCACAAAGGTTAAGGTGTAAAAAATTAGAAGCGGTGTTATTTGAATATAACAACAAAAGAAATCATTTTCATTATTAAAATAAAAACAATAAGGTAACAAAACATAAAAATAATAAAGTAAAACAATACACAATATAAAAAAAAAGAATGTGTGTGTACTTTGTACGCACGTAAGAAGTTATACTTCTATTATACAGTGAGCACGTAAAGGTTGGAATAAATTCATTTTCTCGAGAATGGACGATTTTGGAAAAAAATCCCGAAACAGGTCAATTTTTATTTTTAAATTACGACTTTTTGGCATATATATCATACTAGTGACGTCACCCATCTAGGCGTGATGACGTCATCGATGATGTTTTTTAAATGGGAATAGGAGCCGTGTGATAGCTCATCTGAAGTAATTCAATTCTCTATTCAGTTATATAACCATTAACATAAATATTTATATAGGGTGTCCAAAAAAAATTTTTTTTAATTAAATTTACTGACATAAAAAGAAGAATGCAAGTAATTTATTTAATTCAAAATACATTTTACTGCTCTCAGAAAACAGAAAAAAAGTTTATTTGAAAAATAATCATTGCTTTTCGCGTAAATTAAATGTTCAAACTGTCAACAGAGAGGTGGGTGGCTGCTTTAATTCTAAATTTAAGCAAAAAACAATATTTATTTATCAAATAAACATTATTTCCTGTTTTCTGAAAGGAGTAAAATGTATTTTGAGTTAAATAAATTACACACATTCTTCTTATGTCAATAAATTTAATTCAAAAATTTTTTTTGGACACTATGTATAAATAATTATGTTAATGTTTATATTACTGGATAGAGAATTGAATTACCTTTCAAATGAGCTATCACACGACCCCTAATCTCATTTAAAAAAAATCGTAGATGACGTCATCACGCCCAGATGGTTGACGTCACTAGTATAATATATATGCCAAAAAGTCGCAATTTAAAAATAAAAATTGACCTGTTTCGGGATTTTTTCCAAAATCGTTCATTCTCGAGAAAATGAATTTATTCCAACCTTTACGTGCTCACTGTATGATTTCAACGAAATAAATATACTTTCAACAGGTTATTTGTATTTTATTTAAAGATTAAACTAATTTTTACTTACTACTATCCAAAAATTTTTATTAAAACAATACCAAAAATAAAAAAAAATAGAAAACACACGAATTCGAACCGGGGACCTCTCGATCTTCGGTCACACGCTCTACCACTGAGCTATACTCCCTTTGCTTTGACAGGTTACAAGATTTCTCATACATACTGACAAATTTAATAGACCAAGTGAAGTATACAAAAATACTTTAAATATACTTAATATTATTATAAAATATCTTATTCCCGAGGAAGACAAATCCAACGACATAAAAATTATAATAAATATAAAAAACTTTATCTTATAATAAATATATTTACTAAAACACTAATAATATATTCTTTTCACGCACACCTTATTTGCGCTACATAAAGATGTAGCGACTAATACCATACTGTCGGTGTGCGCATGCGACAGGGAATGTAAAAATTCACCCCCGTGCCTAAAGAAGTATAACTTCAAAAAAGTTAACTATGTATGATGGAAGTCATAGAAGCAGTTTTTTCTGGTGTAATATATAAATTGAGATTACACTTCAGGCAATACACCTTAGTATCAGACTTCTTACAATATTTACATCTTCTCTTTATGGTTTTGTTACGCATACTTGGATCATGATCTATACCGTCATATAGCACATCATCTGGTGAACGAAGCGAGCTTGGTCCAGTCCTAGACATATTGGATTTGGGGAGTCTTCCCACATCACGGACTGGTGCGTATTTGCAGATACCCACAGCTATTTGCTCGCGAAACAGTGACAATTTGGTCTTTTCAAAAGGTTGTGGATGAATTCTATGATGTAGAAGGTAGGCATTGGTCACTGACATGTCAATCAGGTGATAAAATATCCGTAACATGGGATTTTGAGTCTTCTGTCGAATGTGGTACCTGCCAATTATACCGTCCATAAGATCAACACCACCCATATTACTCTTGTATTCTCTGAAGATCTGTGGTGTCCACGTCAATATACCGCTTTTTTTTCTGCCATAACGAACTGCACTAACCCCGTGCGCGAAGATACACTGGCAATGTCAACGAAGTGTACAGTCGAAAAAATGAAAGAATACCCATGAACGATCACATCAATCACATAATATTATTCAGATTATTAATAATCTATCTCTCTCGATTGTTATTTATGAAAAAAAAACACAGCAAATACAAAATATGTGATTGATGTGATCGTTCATGGGTATAGGGCTTTTCATCGATTGTCATTTGTTTCGAGCTTCTGTCATATGTTGTATAATCTTTGTATAATATTAATATACACGGATTATACGACATTTGACAGAAGCTCGTAACAAATGACTGTGAATGAAAAGCCCTATACGCTCTGAGCTTCGCTGGTGGCGCTCCTAGCGGATTACTGGAATTATCTTTCACCGGTAATTTTTAAATTTATTATTTAATTGTTATCGCTTAACATTTACAACGCAAAAAATTAATCAAATTGTAATCGATTTTTTTAAGATTTTGCTAATCATTTTGACGTTCTATTGATAAAATATGAATTTCTTACTTCGGATACTTTCACAATTATCGTGTAGATGGCGCTAAGATTTTTAGATTAAATTATAATTACATATTACGGAACATTAAAAAAACTTAAATTCAGTATTTAAAACGTAAGTATATTTAAGGTAAAAATATATACCACAGCTTTGACCAACTAATATTTTTTATAATTAATGTTTTTAATTTTAATTTTACATTAATCACTTTGACATTTATGTCAAATTTCCGGTAAACGTTTACAGACTTGCCACTACTGGCGCTCGAGAATTTGTAAATATCCCCTCTACGTACGAGCTCACAGCGGATACGCTCTGAGCTTCGCTGGTGGCGCTCCTAGCGGATTACTAATACAACTTTCACCGGTAATTTTTAAATTTATTATTTAATTTAATATTTACAACGCAAAATAGTAATTAAATTGTAATCAATTTTTTTAAGATGTTGCTAATCGTTTTCATGTTCTATTGATAAAATATGAATTTTTTACTTCGGATACTTTCACAATTATCGTGTAGATGGCGCTAAGATGAATAGATTAATTTATATTACATATTACCATTGATTATAAATAGGATATTACGGAACATTAAAAAAACTTAAATTCAGTATTTAAAACGTAAGTATATTTAAGGTAAAAATATATACCACAGCTTTGACCAACTAATATTTTTTATAATTAATGTTTTTAATTTTAATTTTAAATTAATCACTTTGACATTTATGTCAAATTTCCGGTAAATGTTTACAGACTTGTCACTATTGGCGCTCGTGAATTTATAAATATCCCCTCTACGTACGAGCTCACAGCGTACAGGGCTTTTCATTCACAGTCATTTGTTTCAAGCTTCTGTCATGTGTCACATAATATTAATAAATCTACGTCATACGTTATTGGTATATACCGTGATACAAACCAAAGATATATTAATATTATGTGACACATGACAGAAGCTCGAAACAAATGACAATCGATGAAAAGCCCTATTTTATTTTTCAGACTGTAAAAGTTATCGAAATAGATAATGTATTTTTTGAAGTCAGGATACACCAAGATCAGGATTTCCTGATAGGATGACGGTATTACCAGCTCCATTGTAAATTACAAATCTGCAGAAGTATTCCTACAAATTGAATGGGACAAATAATTTTATTCCCCATTTATGGGGTTTATTAGGCATGTAGTGGCGTAAATTAAAATTATTATAATACTAAAAAATATATACATACATACGTTGGGAATCATATTCACCGCAAAATAATTCAGGGGATATTTATTTGCAAAAACAAAATGAAAAACAATTTTGCTCCAAAAAATACGTTACAAAAAAAAACGACGTAAACCGTCATGACCGTCTGTAGACGGTCATCAATTATAACGCTAAAAATTATAGTAGCCTATTTATTTTTCTAAAACCAATAATACATTCCAAAAATAGATATTATGATGTATATACAGTAAATTTTTCAGCAAAATATAAACGTTATAAACCACTTTTTCACTTATATGAAAATTCGTATCAGATTACAATATTTTATACACTTATTTTGACGGATGGCCAAAAGCAACTGCTTGTATCTGCTAAACGGGATGACAAGGAATGTTGAAACGATTATCAATGGGCGCCTGTAAGGTCATTTAAAAACAAACAATACCATTTAAGCTATAGGTATTGACAATTCTGGATTTAACTTGAAAAAAGTGAACACCGTCTACAGACGGTCATAACGGTTAGAGGGTTAAAAGAAATTTCACATTTGTAGAGTTTTTTTCAGTGTGCACGATCAAATGAGTTTTCAAACCATTTTTCTGGGAAAACGGTGTCAAACAAATTTCATACCTATAAAGGCTTTTCTCCAGTGTGTGATCTCAAATGTCTTTTTAAATTACCCTTATCATTAAACTGCTTTAAACAAATGTCACATGTAAAAGGTCTTTCTCCAGTGTGCACTCTCAAATGTTTTTTCAAAGCATATGCTTGAATAAATTGCTTTAAACAAATTTCACACTTGTGAGGTATTTCTCCAGTGTGCACACTCAAATGTGTTTTCAAATGACCTGCTGTAAAAAACTGCTTAAAACAGATTCCACACTTGTGAGGTTTTTCTCCAGTGTGCACTCTCAAATGCACTTTCAAATTATATGCTCGGCTAAACTGCTTCAAACAAATTTCGCACTTGTGAGGTTTTTCTCCAGAGTGCCCTCTCATATGTATTTTCATATCACCTGCTTTAACAAATCGCTTTAAACAAATTTCACACTTGTGAGGTTTTTCTCCAGTGTGCACTCTCAAATGCGCTTTCAAATTATCTGCTCGGCTAAACTGCTTCAAACAAATTTCGCACTTGTGAGGTTTTTCTCCAGAGTGCACTCTCATATGTATTTTCATATCACCTGCTATAACAAATCGCTTTAAACAAATTTCACACTTGTGAGGTTTTTCTCCAGTGTGCACTCTCAAATGGACTTTCAAATGACATGCTTGACTAAACTGCTGAAAACAAATTTCACACTTGTGAGGTTTTTCTCCAGTGTGTACTCTCAAATGTATTTTTAAAGTATCTGCTCTATTAAACTGCTTAAAACAAATTTCACACTTGTGAGGTTTTTCTCCAGTGTGCACTCTCAAATGGATTTTTAAATGAACTGCTTGACTAAACTGCTTAAAACAAATTTCACACTTGTGAGGTTTTTCTCCAGTGTGCACTCTCAAATGCTTTTTCAAATCATATGCTTGAATAAATTGCTTTAAACAAATTTCACACTTGTGAGGTTTTTCTCCAGCGTGTATTCTCAAATGTACTTTCAAATGTCCTGCTCGACTAAACTGCTGAAAACAAATTTCACACTTGTGAGGTTTTTCTCTAGTGTGCACTCTCAAATGCGCTTTCAAATTACTTGCTTGACTAAACTGCTGAAAACAAATTTCACACTTGTGAGGTTTTTCTTCAGTGTGCACTCTCAAATGCGCTTTCAAATTACCTGCTCGGCTAAACTGCTTCAAACAAATTTCGCACTTGTGAGGTTTTTCTCCAGAGTGCACTCTCATATGTATTTTCATATCACCTGCTTTAACAAATCCTTTTAAACAAATTTCACACTTGTGAGGTTTTTCACCAGTGTGTGATCTTAAATGTCTTTTTAAATTACTCTTATTATTAAATTGTTTAAAACAAATTTCGCACTTGTAAGGTCCTTGTCCGTTCGTAACTTTCATATTCTCATTTAATATTGTTCCTTCAGCATGTGGACTCATATAACTTCCTTCATAAGATGAATGTCCAATTGGTGTCTCAGTAATTTCCATTTTATTTTCCTCTTGGAGATATCCTGAAATACAAACTAACTATAATATTGTGACGATAATATAATTGTATCGTCTAGAGCAGCGGTTTTCAATCTGTGGTACATGCACCACTGGTGGTACAATCTAATTATTTGAGGTGGTACACAAAATGCAAAAACAGCCAAAATCAGCACCATTATAATTGTTAATTAGATCACCTAGCTAGACTCTAGACAGATAGTTCAGTTAGGTGATACCAAAAATAATAAAAAGTATTTGGTGGTACAAGACTCAAAAAGATTGAGAACCGCTGGTCTAGAGTCTAGAGTACGCCAATGTATTAAATAAAACGTGCTATTCTACCGTCTTTGACAGTATAAAAGACGAAACGGAAAGCCATTTGAATATTCTCGGTGAGCTGAACGGAGAATAACCAAGAAGGTACGAGCCCTAACAACTATATGTTGGAACAAGCAGTTATTTTACAAATAAAATGCCAATTTACCGAAATTATTTTATTTAATTTTTTTAATAATTGTAGATATGCAATTAACAACTTTTTTTTGCGTGTAGAATTATTTTTACAATTTAATTATATATTTCATGTTGGTTACTATTTAACTAATTGTTAGATAATCAAAAAACGCTGACAACTAAATATTGGAACAAGCGGTTTTTAACTAATTAAAATAAAAATTAATAAGGCGTAACGTCGCCCTTAGCTTGAATAACAGCCTGAACTCTATTAGGCATTGTATCAACTAGGCCTTCACAGAACTCAGGAGTGAAAATATCCCATATTTCTTGCAATTTAGTACGTAGTTGTGGCAAAGTACGCTGAGGGTTATTTCTTAGGCGTTGTTTCATTTTGTGCCAAAGTGTCTCTATTGGATTAAGATCCGGGCTACTAGAAGGATGTGACAAAACTTTAATGTCATGTTCTCCCATCCATTTTTTGGTAGATTTAGCCGTATGGCATGAGGCTCCGTCCTGTTGAAAGATAAAATCTCCGGATGGATATAACCTTGCCGCACTTGGTAAAAACGAATGTTCAAGGATATCTTGATATTTGGCTGCGTTTACTATGCCTTCAATAAAATGTAAAGTTCCCACCCCTTTGGCCGACATACAACCCCACACCATGATACCCTGTGGAAACTTTACAGTCCTTTTGAGACAATATTTATGGAGTGCTTCTGCCTTTTCCCTAATCACACGCTTTCGGTAATCTCCCACACAGACATCAAATTTGCTTTCGTCGCTATAGATAACTTTGTCCCAGTCAAGTTTGGTCCACGAAAGTTTAGATTTAGCCCAAATATAACGATTTCTTTTCTGAGCTTCCGTCAACAATGGTTTTTCTTTGGCCTATTCAAATAAAGAAAAAAATAGAAAATTTATATCGCAAATAAAAACCTATCAAACATACCTTATAAAAACTAAGACAGCTTTTGTGGATATATTTGCGACAACATTGTCTGGAGACATTCATCCCAGTTTCTCTATTCCATCTAGCAGTTACTTCTCGTAGTGTATTTCTTCTTCCCGACTTACATATTCTGATTAAATGTCTGACACTCCTTTGAGAAACAGCTTTTGGACGGCCTGAGCTTTTGCCGCGAACATCAATACTGGCATATTTCTTAATTATATTAAACACTGTAGATGTTTCTACCGTTAATTCACTGGAAATTTCACGCATTGTTTTACCCTTGTGGTACTGATTAATAATGATTTCTCGCACTTTTGGATCAGTAGGTTTTCCGCGTGCCATTATTGTATTTTACCGATAATAACTGACAGTTGTTAATTTATTCAAACTCAAATGACGCGTTATAATAATTATTGTTGACAACAAACTAGCTACTCGTATGTTTGATTTCAAAGCCTTCTTTCCGTCAAACTTATAAAACTTCACTCGTTTCTCGCCAGGCACGCTAAAACGCCAGGAAATTTTAAAATGTTCCAATATTTAGTTGTCAGCAGTTTTCGATTATTAAACAATTAATTGAACAGTATTCAACATAAAATATATAATTAAACCGTAGAAATAATTCCATATATCATAAAAAATGTTGTTAATTTCATATTTACATTTAAAAAAAATGTAAATAAAAGAATTTCGGTAAATTGGCATTTTATTTGCCAAATAACTGCTTGTTCCAACATATAGTTGTTAGGGCTCGTATAATAGGTGACATAAAAAGGGAAATCCCTATAATTTAAGGGAAATTCTCTACAAAAGAAAGTCTTTTTTATTTCTACAGTATTAGGGCAGTCAATTGGCTCCGAATTCCATCCTACTACATCGATTTACTTGATATTTTCACAGCAAGTAGGAAATAGCTCAAGAAACAAAGTCTACACTATATACTATGGCGCTTTTTATCTTAGGGGCCGTTCCCAACCCTTCACGTAGGTAGTAAATTTTTTGCTCGAAATAACCACGGAAGTGCCTACTAGATAACCTAATTCTAGGCAAAAACCGTTCTATAACTTTTTTTGAAAACCCAACTACTTTTTGAGTTATTCGTGGTTGAAAATTGGCGATTTTCATTGAAAAATGACACCTTTCCGGACGGTTTTTTGCGAGTATGTACCTCAAGAACTATGCATCTAACTAAAAAAAAGTATATAAAGGGATTCACAGCATCTGTTAGTAACCATCTTATTAAGTACAAGACAAATTCTTTTAATATTTAAATGTCCTTGGTAAAACAAATACGTTTTGTTTATCATACACATGATTGACCCATATTACCACACCATGTATCAGTTTTCGATACAAAGGTCAGCTTGCAGCAGCAAATATTATTCTTTATTTATAATCAAGTTGATTCAGCATTTATAATACAAACACTTTCACTTTTTATATATACCAAAACATAAACAGGGGATTCCACATTCGACGTTCTAAATTCATTGCGTAAAGATTAATCATTGGTATTTGAGATCCCAGCGGATAAACATTTAGCCACCAACTCTTTACCGTAGTTACTTCGACTTATAAATAAATGTATTTACTGTGAGTAGTGTTACTTCATCAACCCCTATAGTAGGGGGTAACCACCCCTTAACTATCTGAGATGGTTCAGATAAACAGGAACCACCATACCTAGTTATAATACAAAAAGAGATATGGTAGGTGAAGAGTTTGTTTATTTTGGTGCATGCTCAAATCGGTGTATTCAACTTGAAATAACAGAGAAACAGTCGATTTTAGGTGTATAATGCTATCAATACCTATTGTAGTTCTTGAATGGGTTTTGAAAAAAAAATAAGATCAAATTATAGAGCGCATTTTTAAATTTTCTTAAAAATCTTTTTTCTGCATGTAACTCGAAAATGATAAGATACGAAAAAAAAGATACCATACAAAAATGTAGGTTTTTTAGATAAAATTTTTATTTTTGTTTTTCATTACTGTATCTCTAAGGGTCGATTTCTCATACCTGCGGTAATCTATAGTTCAGTTGAACCAGGTTCACCGGTGAACTTCGGATTTGTTTGGAATGCATTTCTCATTGCACGTTCATGTCAGTGCACGTTCTACAGCTTTCGAGAAATGCCAATAGATGGCAAAAGGTAAATAACTGTCGCCATTTTGAACTACCTTTTTTATGCTGTTTTTGAATAAAGTTAAATTGAAGTATTTATAGTCAAATAGTCATTTTAATAATTATAAATAAATATTATTAAAACAAAAATAATGTTATCGTTTATCGTTAGGCTTAATATAATAAAATAGGATATATTTATATTATGACAGCGTTTCGTGTTAATACAACGCATGCTTAATCCATGAAATCATCTGAACTGAGTTCTGAAATCTTTGAACGGCCGAATTCCACCGTTCAATCATCGTTCAAGTTTAAACTTCCATCGGTTGAACGTGAATTGAGAAAGACGATTTTGACTTTAAACTGACGTTTATTAAAAGTTCAGGTTAAACTGGAGTTGAACTCGATATGAGAAATTGGCCCTAATAATTTTCAAGTTACATGGAAAAAACAGGAAGATTTTCAAGAAAATTTAGAAATGGTCTCTATAATTTGATCTTATTTTTTCAAAAACTAATCATTTTAAACCCGTCCAACTTTTTGAACATATAAATAACACTATAATATAAAGTATTGTAGAAGGAAAACGATGCATTTAAATTCTGGTGGATAAGGGGTTAAATGTACTTCTCATTTTATCTTAAAATACATTGGTCATCAATTTTTTTTCTGCATATCTTTAGTTTAAATGAAATCGACATTTAATATTGCTCATTTTAAAGGTCTTTTCAAGCACTAAAAAGGGTATAGGTAGCATTATACACCTAACATCGACCGTTTCTCTGTTATTTCAAGTTGAGTACACCGATTTGAGCATGCACCAAAAAAAAAAACAACTCTTTTTACCTACTATATCTCTTTTTGTATCATAACTAGAAGATTTATGAAGGAACGAATCTCTTTGTGTTTTTATAAGCTACAAAAATGTTTTATATAGTTTTTTAGTTAGATGCATAGTTTTAAGGTACATATTCGCAAAAACCCGTTCAAAAAGGTGTTATGTTTTAATGAAAATGGCCAATTTTCAACCACGAATAACTCAAAAAGTATTGAGTTCTCAAAAAAAAATTATAGATCAATTTTCTCTAGCTGTTCCGTGGTTATTGTAACAAAAAAATTCCAGCTTCGAGAAAGGGTGGGAACCGCCCCCAAGATAAAAGCGCCATAGTATATAGGGTAGACTTTGAATTAGGAGATAAGTAAAGGCTATTCCCAAAATTTCATTAAAATCCATGCAGTAGGATAGAATTCCGAGGTAATATTCTGTGCTTGCTCTCATTGACTGGCGTATATTTATATATCATAGGTGAGTCCCGACCACATTCCGAACCCAGTCGATTTGGCGTGTTGAGCGATTTCGACGTTTTCATTTACCCATCCTATAAGCCCCGGCGCAAATTGAACCTAAGCGAGTCACGACCTGCGCCGGCGGGACGGGTGACCTGTGTAGTTATTTTTCTAGGGCACCGCATATTGAACACAAGCCAACCCGACCGTCGGCTGTCGCCGTAACGAATAGAGACGGGCAAAATCAGTGCGGACGTGTAACGGTTACTTTTGATACCGGTTCTCAGTGGTACTGAGTACAAATACTGATTACAAAATACTGATGTATCTGATCCATGTACTGAATTGAGTAGGCAACTAAAACGGTAGTTCCGTACTTGTAACTAGTAACGTTTTAAAAATATCTTACACGTCCCTAGTAGTCGTAGCGGTATGACTTTAGAAAACATCGAATTTGATCATAAGCGGGTGCATAAAAAGATGTCTTACACTGAGTATTTTATTGCTACATACCTTTATAATAACAAGCATACGTTTAACACTGCATTGATTGTGATCGCAGAAACGGTTCGCATGTTCGCAAAATCAGTGCGGACATGTAACGGTTACTTTTGATACCGGTTCTAAGTGGTATTGATTACAAAATACTGATGTATCTGATCCTTGTATTTACTGAATTGAGTAGGCAACTTAAAATCGGTAGTTCCGTACTTGTAACTAGTAACGTTTTAAAAATATCTTACACGTCCCTAGTAGTCGTAGCGGTATGACTTTCGAAAACATCGAATTTGATCATAAGCAGGTGCATAAAAAGATATCTTACACTGAGTATTTTATTTCTACATACCTTTATAATAACAAGCATAAGTTAAACACTGCATTGATTGTGATTGCAAAAACGGTTCGCATGTTTTAAATAAGATTCTTGCTGATTATGTATTTTGCTAAAATATTAAATAACACAAAAAATACAATTCACAATCATCATTTAATTTTTAACGATAAACAAAAGTCTAATATGATGACAAGTTTGAAATTGATCGACTTTGTCGATAACAGTGTCATTAACAGATATTTTTAAATACCATGAATCATTTTCCAATGATTGTGTGGATTTAAGAAATACATACTAAACAATTTTTTTGCCTGTATAAAGGAGATAATAATTATGACACATTATGGTACTCCTTATTTTTCAAATAATATGCTCTTTTAAACGCATAACTTTGATTTATTGGCTAAACCTACATTAGCTACGTCACAAGAAATTAAAAATAATTAACATGTAATAAATTCACTGTTTTAATCAGATATATTATATTCCCTACTATTGCAATAAAATATTAAAACGAATAAACGAATACTTGTAGAGTAATGCTGATTGATACAACAGAGCAATAAAATGTTATTCATAAAGATAGTGTAAAATATATCGCCGCTTATTCATTTCAGATACTTTCATCTCGCAAACAAAAACACGTAAAAATAAATATCTCGCGGTGAGTCACCGTCCCAAGCCCAAGAAAACTGTACGTCGATGACAAACCTTCCCAAGCTCGACCTGCGAACGCATGAACTGATAGTAGGATGCGCAGAACGCTCTACGCAGTCCGCCGACGCAGGCTGAGGTTCAATTTGCGCCAGGGCTAAGAGAGGTGATTATATTAGCTGGTAAAAGGGTTATTCCTAATACTAGTGCTAAATATGGAAGAAACACTTACACAGATAAAACACAATATAATATTATATAACCTCATGTATAATACATATTGATAATTTGAAGGAATTTTGGTCGTTTGTGAATTAACGGAGGGGAAAGCCCTCATTGCCTGCTGTGTTGAGGTATGGTGGTGTTGAATCCAATCACGGACCAGATCTTGTGAATCTGTTTGCACAATATTTTTCTACAGTATATTCCACTCAAATATGTGTCATATCCAGTGACACACCTACATTAAATTTGATCTTACTGATCTGACTGGTTTCAACATAACTATATCTGATATTTATCTAAAATTATCAGAACTGGATGCGAATAAGGGTCCTGGTCCAGATGGATTGCCTCCCAGCTTTCTCAAGAACTGTTGTTTTATATTATACAGACCTCTTTTTCACATCTTTAATATATATCCTTAAATAAGGGTAAATTTCCAGAATGTTGGAAAAATAGTTTTTTAACACCTATTTATAAAGCGGGAGATAATTATTCAACAATGGTGAATAATTACAGGCCCATTAGTATAATTAGTGTAATACCAAAGATATTTGAATGTTTTGTATTTGAATCTTAAAGCTTCACTTGAAAAACAGCTAGTAGACCAACAATTTGGATTTCGGAATAGCAGATCAACCGAATGTAACATACTAGTGTTTGTGGACTTCCTGAGGAAGGCCTTTGGGTACATGCTGTATGATATGCCCCTTTGAGAGGGGCTGTAGGGTACATGCACTATACACCGATTTCTCCAAGGCCTTTGGTCGGGTGAACCATATTTTAATATTTAAACTTAAACAAATGGGTGTTTAAAGCTTTGTTCGCGGTAACGATCCTGTACTTGTCCAGGATTAGTTAAGAACACTCTTAGGACTAGGGTTGTACGCAGGCGCGGTTCTGAATCAGTTCAGGATTGATTTACACTGCGAACGAATTTAGAACTAGTCCATAACACCACAAATAACAATATTATAAAATAGTTTTTGTGTCCATCTTATTTTGATGATTATTTTAATTCAGATTTGCATGAACATTTTACTAGATCAGCCAGATATATCAACCAGATATATGTTTATAGTATGAATAGGCATGGTTTAATGAAATCTTTTATTGATATAAGTTTTAGTGACTTTAATAAGCTACGAGACCATATTAAAACATTCTCCAAATATTTGTTCTAAAAAAAATTTGTTCTCTTATACTGTTTACTGGTATTGTAAAATTTTTATTAATTAGGTACATGGAGTATATTTAATATTTCTAATACAGTCGAACCCGCTTATTAGAATACCGGTTAAAGGAATATCCCGGTTTAAGGAATAGAAATTTGAGGTCCCAAAACGTTTTTACTAGCCACATATGATCGGTTATTAGAATATCCCTGTTATAGGAATACTTTTTCTTGGCACGACGGCTATTCCAATAAGCGGGTTCGACTGTACATACCTACATATTTTAATATTAACGTCCATATTATGTATTGTTTATCAATAAAATATTAGGATATCCTCGTCTAATAAAGATTTCAGGTAGGTAGTACATTTTACATTATATTGGTTATTTTTATATCACAAATATAATAATTATTTAACTTTAAAGATACACACAGTATTTAGTACATACCTTCATATTAAAAAAATGATTTATTTTTTTATGATCATATTACTGTAAAAATTATACATCAAAGAATGTAAAAAAGATTTTATTGAAAATCAATAAATTTCTAAACTTTTGAGTTAAACCACAGTATTAAAAACAAATGAAATAAGCGCAGAATGAAAAGCAAACACCGCTACAAATACCGCTACAAGTTTAAAGCACAAAACATTATAGAAATGTTTGTAAGTATTTTGAAATTCCTACTGCGCATATTCGGACTCACGAGTTCGCTTCAGATCCCAAGGATCGGTTGGACTGGTTCCATCCGAACTCGCAGTTCGGTTACCGCGAACGACAAATCTGACGAAATCCCGGACTAGGAGTTCAGAACTGGATTACTGCGAACGGTCTTTTTTAAATGGCATATGTGAAGTAATCCTGGACAAGTACAGGATTGTTACTGTGAACGATACTAATGGTCCACTTCTTGAATGGCTGAGAACATACTTGATTGACTGAGTTCAGATGGTGCGTATCAGGGATTTTGTTTCCAGTGAGAATAAGGTGGAAAATAGGTACTAGCAATGTCGAACTTACAACAAAGCGGAAATGGACCCCAGGTGGGTAGGAGAAATCCGGAGTCCCACATCGGGAAACCGATCAGCCTCATGGATTCTGGGGGAGGCAAAAGCTCGACAAGAACGAATCAGAGAAAACGGAAAAAGAAGGAATGCAACAGAATACATATAGCGACATATAATATCAGATCCATGGCTCAAGATGAAAAGTTGTACGAACTCGAAGAGGAATTAACTAAAATCAAATGGGACATTGTAGGATTGTCAGAGGTCAAAAGAAGAGGAGAAATGTGTATAGACCTAGAATCAGGAAATCGCCTCTATTACAAAGGAAAGGAGGACGAAACATATGGAGGAATAGGATTTCTGATCAAAGAGAAAATTAAACAAAACGTAATCGAGTATAAGAGCATATCAGATAGAGTAGGATATATCATACTAGAAATTAACAGGAAGACAAGAATGAAACTAATACAAGTATATGCTCCAACAACAACACATGATGAGGAAGAAGTTGATAACTTTTATGATGACATCACCACAGCAATGGAAGACAAAAATATAAAAACAACAATCGTTATGGGAGATTTTAACGCAAAAATCGGAAAGAAAATGGAAGACTCAGAAAACAAAATAGGAAACTACGGACTTGGATCAAGGAATATTAGGGGCGAAAGACTACTAGAATATTTGGAACAACAAAACCTTCATGCAATAAATACATACTTTAATAAGAAGCCAAACCGAAAATGGACATGGGTCTCCCCAAATGGGGTGACAAAAAATGAAATAGACTACTTCCTCTGCCAAAATAAACAAATCTTCGAAGACGTAACTGCACTTAATAAATTCTCAACTGGCAGCGACCACCGCATACTACGAGCCAAAATAGAAATAAGCAAACTAGCGACGCAGAAATCTAGAAGAAAACCAACGGCTATTGACCATAGCAGAATAAGACAAAACGCAGAAGAATATAGACAGAATTTAAGGGAAAACTATAATCAACAAGTAGCAAAGGAAGAGTCAGAAATTAATAAGATCAATGAAGAAATGAAAGAAAAACTCTTGGAAGCGGGAATGAAAACTGCCAAAAAACTAACAACAAAAGAAAATAGATTAAGTAGCGGGACAGTTAAATTAATGGAAAGTAGACGAAAACTAATAAGCGAAAACAAAAGAAACACAGTAGAATACGTAGAACTAAACAAACTTATTAGAAGAAAAACCAGAGAGAATCTAAGGAAACACACTGAAAATGAAATCGAGAAAGTAATTGAGAGAAATAAGGGCCTAAAATGCTTACGACCAAATTTAGGGAAACCACTACTCATTTCAATAAAGGATGAAACAGGACGGGAAGAGAGGAGAAAAGATAAGATATCAGAAGAAGTAGAAAGGTTTTATAAAGAACTATACACCTCAAAGAAAGACGCAAACTTCAACACTCAGGAATATATCAAGAAAACAATCACGAATGTAAACTCAGAAACACTACCAAAAATAGAAAATTATGAAATAGAAGCAGCACTATCACAATTAAAGAACAACAAAGTACCAGGACCAGATGGAATCCTTGCTGAAATGTTGAAAGAAGGGAAAGAAGAAATCTTACAAACATTAAGAAATCTGTTTAATCAGTGTCTACATAAAGGAGAAATACCCGACAAATGGAACGAAAGTCTTACAATCCTGCTATTTAAGAAAGGCGACAGAAAGGACATAAAAAATTACAGACCCATCTCACTGCTGTCGCAAACGTATAAACTATTCATGAGGATTATCAACAACAGACTAACACACAAATTGGACTCGTATCAACCCGTAGAGCAGGCAGGATTCCGAAAGGGATATAGCACCACTGACCATCTTCTAACAATTAGGACACTAATAGAAAAAGCTAACGAATACCATATAGATCTGCACTTAGCGTTCGTTGACTACGAAAAAGCATTTGACAGCGTGGAAATGTGGGCAATACAAAAAGCTATAAACAACTGTCGAATAGATTCCAGATACAGAATGCTAATACATAATATATATAAGAAAGCAACAATGACAGTACAATTGGAAGAAACCACAAAACCCATACCAATTAACAGAGGAGTGCGACAGGGAGATGTTATTTCTCCTAAAGTATTTACATTAACACTGGAAGATGTTTTCAAAACAATGGAATGGACAAACATGGGAATAAACATAAATGGAAAGAAACTAAACCACCTAAGATATGCAGACGATGTAGTAGTCATAGCATCAAGTTTTGAAGAACTACAAACCATGCTAACCGAACTAGCAAATGAATCCGAACAAATAGGTCTAAAAATGAATTTTGCCAAAACAAAAACAATGACAAACACACAAGACAATAGAAACGTAATACTAAACGACACCACAATAGAAGCGGTTAATGATTATATATATTTGGGACAGATTATAAAAATAAATAAGGAAAACCAAACAGCGGAGGTAAAAAGAAGGGTCAGATTAGCCTGGGCAGGATTTGGAAAATTAAAATGGGTCCTAAAGAATAAAAAAATACAACAATACTTAAAAACAAGAGTGTTTGACCAGTGCATACTCCCAATTCTCACATACGCATGCCAAACATGGACCTTGACCAAGGCAAACATGGATAAAATAATAAAGACACAAAGAGCCATGGAGAGAGCAATGTTAGGAGTAAAATTGACAGACAAAAAGCAAAACAACTGGGTCAGAAATAGAACAAAAGTGAAAGACGCAGGTCAACATATAACCAGGCTAAAATGGAGCTTCGCAGGTCATAACGCTAGACAAACGGACAATAGGTGGAATAGCACGATACAACAATGGAGACCATGGACAGGAAAGAGAGCAAGAGGACGACCCCAGATGAGATGGGGAGACGACATTAAAAAGATAGGAGGAACGCACTGGAAACAGAAAGCACTAAACAGAAGCGAATGGAGGAAACTGGGGGAAGCCTATGTTCAGAATTGGACGAATTAAAGGGCAAAAGAAGAAGAAGAAGAAGATATTAAGGTTCATTCAGGAGTACCTCAGGGTTCGCATCTGGGGCCCCTGTTATTTAACATATTCATCAATGATATACGCCACTGCTTCCGGCACAGTTCACCTCTTCCTTTTGCAGATGATCTAAAGTTCTACACAATTATCAACAATATAGAAGATTGTATTAATCTTCAACATTATCTTGACCGGTTGAGTGAGTGGTGTATGTTGAATGCCATGGCCCTGAATGCATCGAAGTGTCATGCTATTTCTTTTGAACGATCGAGAGACCCAATAGAAGAATAGAATATACCTAATTGTAATATTTAAATATTGAAAATTGTAATTATAATATACAGAATATTCCTGTTGGTTGACTGGGTTCCTGAAATTCGTGATTTGGGAATTAATTTAGACTATAAACTTTTATTTGAATCACATTATATGTCAAATCTTTACAAATACTTGGTTTTATAAAAAGATGCACTAGACACTTTCAGAATATTGAAGCAATTAAACTACTATTGTTCTTTAGTTAGACCTCATCTAGAGCAGGGGTCACCAATTAGTTTCCCTGAGGGTCCATTTCAAAAACCTATGACACTTCCGGGGTCTGGATTTATGCTGCCTTTGTCTGACTGTTCTTATTCGGTTTCTTTGTGGATTCTTGTTAAAAAATATTCCCTATAAACAAATCAGAAGGGTGCCGGGCGAAATTTTTGGACAGAAATTGTTTAATATATTTTTTAACAAATTCAAAACATCACGTTTTTTGCCCGCGAAAATATGTTTTTAGCATTTTTGGGCCACCTTAAATGAAAAAGATCTGTCATTTTATTAAAACTTAAAAGTTTTCAAGCATCGCAAATGCATATTTTCGCATTTTTCAGATTTTAAATCGCTGATAACTCAAAAACTCTCAACTTTTCAGAAATATGACAAGAGACCTTTATTGTTTATAATTACCTAAGAAACCTAAAAATACATTTTTTTTTCTCTGATTTTGGCCTTGGTTTAGAACTAGAACCTTTAGCCACGTAATTGTATATCTTATCACTAACTCGGGTGTAATGTGTAGTGTGTGTGTTGAGTAAGTGTCTTGTTACTTTGCAAAGTCGACGTCATTGTCTTTGCAAAGAGACGCTAATTGTATCCGAACGTCTGCGGTCCCTCCGAAATACATTTTTCGACGCAAAAAAGTAATTTTGAATTTGCTTAAAAAATTGTTTCACCCGGCACCCTTCTGATTTGTTTAAAGGGGACATTTTTGAACAGGAATCATTTCATACGAAAGTGACCTCACACATGGACTAATATGGAAAGGAAAACTAATATCTGATTGTTTTTTTGGTTATTGTATACTTTTCTGTAAGTTTTCCTGGTACAATAAATAGAATATAAATTCATTGTGTATTGTTTTGATGTTATTATCAGTAGGTATACATATTTTGAAAACAGCAGTATTGTAAATTGTTACTGAAAATATTTAAAAAATTAGAAATTTATATTTTGAATGCTAATGAAGTTTATAGACATCTTCAAATTTGTAGAAAGGAAACTGAGGAATTTAAAATAAATAATCATAGTACAAAATGCTAATTAACATGTTATCTTTTCTACATTAGTTTCAATGCAAGGTGTTTGTTGCAAACTTATTAAATTTGAAAATTATTTCAATTAAATGCACATCTGAAAAGTACTCCTACTTAACATAGAGTAGAGAGGAAATGAATATAAAAAAATGCACATGACAATTTTATATTACAGCTTACTAAATTTCAAAATTAATTATTAGTAAGTATAACACTAAGGAGGAAAACTCTTTACAAAATTAAATTATCAGAGAGAAAAATGACATTTTTTTATGTACAACCTGTCTAAAGTTTGGAGTTAGTTTAGTGCAACTGAGTCTCATTAGGGAGTTGAGATATTCATCTGTTAAGTGAGATCTCTAGCAATTTTTAATAAAGTTCATTCTTGATAAAGCGGCTTCTCACACATAAGTTGAGCCAAACATAGTACACAATTTAATGCCCAAACATTTTCAAAATTGCCAAACACTAGGTATATTCCGAATTTATTGACGGTCCGCACAAAACTAGCTCACTGTCCGGATGTGGACCGCGGTCTGCTAATTGGTGACCCCTGATCTAGAGTATTGTTCTTATGTATGGTCTCCACATAATATTTACATATCAAAAATCGAGACAGTCCAACACAAGTTCTTAAAATATGTAGCATATAAACTGGGTATACCTTTTGAATTAAATCAATATCATCAAATTGAAACCTAACTTTGTATGCTCTCATTGCGTAACTGACAAATAATTAAAGATACAATGATGCTTTATGGCATAGTTAATTCAACAGTTTTCTGTCCTCAGTTACTTGAGCAGGTTGGTCTCCATGTACCTACCTCTCCGTAGAGCACAATTAAACCAAACTTTCTACGTTCCTATTCACAGAACCAACTATGCTTTATAACAACTTTTTATCTCGAGCACTAAGATGGGCAAACATTCACCCTGATCTAGATTTTTTGCACCGAAGGCTGAATTCATTTTGGGCCTCAGGCATGTTTATTTGAGTAGTTGTGGAATAGATAGTCATTGTTGTGATATGTAAATCTGAATTATGTGATTAAGTTTGTGATATTTATATTTTATTGTATTATTATAACTATTTTATTGTATTTTAATTATTATTGACACACACAAGTACAGTCCGTCTAATTTACTTACCATTGCAGGTCATTATCTACATCAGAGATCTAAGTTGACATAGTTGCCAAAGTATAAAAAAATCCTGAATCCATTTTAAATCAAATGGATCACATAATTATTGTAAACGTGGATTATACAACAAATCAAATTAATATTCAATGTAAATAAGTAAAAACTTAAGAAATAGAGAACACGAATTAAGTTATAATCTTTTAAGATTTGCAGTGCAAGCGTTTTTTCACTGCATTGTTAATAATTAAAAAACGGCTCCGAACTCTTGGCAAGAAGCCGGTAGGTTTCTTTGTATATGTCTACAATAACAACTAAAAAAGTTGTCAGATACCTCGATTATTCCAAGTCGTGATAAAATTAGGTAAAATTTATATTTTTATAGAAGAGGATGTTTTTATAGTAAAGTAAATAATAAAAACAGTAAAAATAATAAAACAGATACTCACACACACACACACACACACACACACACACACACACACACACACACACACACACATGCTCGTATCAACCCCAGCCCCGGGGAACATGTGTGTTCCAATGGAAAAGTGGAACCCACATGTCCGAAGATCAAACCGGTCACACCCCGTAATGGAGTGGTACCTATCTGACCCCCCAAGCTATACCTCCACCCCTCCCCATCGAAGGACATACCGAATGGGGAGGCGTTGATCTTAATGTTACTTTGGATGCCCTGGGTAATGGGACATCCTTTGTATTACTTCATGTGGTTAAGCCACCTGGTTTTAGGGGTAGCTAGAAGAGCTTTTCTCCCTATTAATGACTAAGTTAATTTTTTACTTTACTTTGGACTTGTGTCCTAAAAAAATGTGTTCCGGACATCAAGGCACCAATCTAAATCGGTGTCTTGCTGTCCAGACCGTGTGTGCTCGGTCACTCAGCCGGCGAATTGGCAAAATAAATTTTATTCTCCTCGACGGCTGAGCGCCCGAAAGGTGTGGCCATCAAGCCCACGTCTGTCGGTACGTGACCTTGATGCTCACATTCCGTGGCTATGGTCCATTTGACCTACCTGAAGGGTACTTAGTGCCTGAAGGGCGACATTTGTGTTTCGATATTCTGTGGTTATCTCAATTTTTCATTCTTAAGGGTTTCCTCTATATCCAGCTAACTGCTGTCTAGGCCGTCTATGTACTGTTCTTTGGTTTTCGTCGTAGTTAGTCAATTCTCTTAATAATCTGCTAGGATGGTTTCTGATATTGTTAAATATTTCATGTGCTCTTTCATCTATCATTCTCAGGACTTTCTTTTGTTGCGTATGTCCAAATACGTATCTTAATGGGACATATGTAGGTATATTCAGAGCTTCCCTGATCATGTGGTTAAAACAGGTACTTATAGTAAAGAATATAAACAAATATAAAGTGTCATCACCGCAACTGTCAAATAAATGTTACCAATTTATTCTAAAATGTCACCTTCGTTCGATTCCAGTTACAGTGTGATTCAAGTAAATGTGCTTCATAAAAACGCTTTATAATCTATTTATTCACATTAAATGAAACATATTATTGTGTATTTCTTTAGGTTAACATTAATAGAAATCTTCAAATATTATTTCTACGCGTATATAATAAAATATGTCTAGTGGCTGTAATTCCAGTGTATTCAGCAACATGATTCTAAAAAAGAACACACCTACCTGCCTAAATATTTCGTGTTGGTATCATGTGACGTCACAGGCTATGACACGGATGACATGCAAGGTTAGTAAATTAGATGAAGTATATATTGAAATATTCGCAAATACTATTGACTGTAATACATACAACTCGTTGACATTTTCCATTACACTTGAGGAAGCAAAAAATAGCGCCATCTAGTAAACCACGGTGATAACCAGAGCAATCTAACCTTACAATTATAAAATTGCTTTATTTTAATTTAATTTTGCAAAATTAGCTCGTTATTCAAAAATTTATAAAATTAAATTTGAATGTTTAAGTCAAATTTTACATTGTCACAACGTAGTTTCACCACAAGCCGATAGTGGCACTAGTGGCAACGTGCTTAGAGTTGCCAGATTGGGATATTTTCCCCCATTCTTGGGGTAATTTGAAAGCGTCTGGGGGAATTTTTTAAGCAAAAGTGGTTGGGGGATTTTTTGGGGGAAGAATTATGGAGAATTTTAACTGTCATGGTAAATTAAATTTGTGAATATACATAGAAAGAACTGTATATTCTGCTGTCATATAATCTAAGACGAGAAAACCTATGAATTATTTCAGTGCCCTCTGTTGATAAATAGTATAATTTTGGAGCTATTATCTACATTTGGGTACTACTGTGTACTGCTGCTACTAATTCATTAGCTTTGTTCGCAGAGCTGCGCATGCGCGTCAGTTGGGAATCGGACGTGGACCGCCTCCACAAACAAAGCTATTAAATTTGGGGATCTGAGCTTCAATTTGGGGGAATTTTAGTTTCAAAGTGGGGGATTTAGAAAATCGCATCTGGCAACAGTGCGGAACTCTGCTTCCAGGTTTCTGTGGGAGTTGGATGTATTACAGTCAATAGTATTTGGCAGCAGCTCCTTGAAAATAAATAAATAAATATTACTAACCTTTATCAATCTTTTGGTTTTCTTCAAATGGATCAAGTTTATTGTCATGTTGTTCTATTTTGGAACTTACAGGATGTTCTTTTAAGTCTAAATAATCATAATATGTGTAGTGTGTACTTTTGCTAGTTGATTCTTTCTTAATTTCACATTTAAAGCCATCCAAAAGAGCATCACCCAAATCATTATATTCTATTTCTACTTTACAGGTTGCCAGGGCTTCCTCGCTATTTTCTTGTTTTACTTCCATTTTTGATTAGACTTTATTTTATGTATTTCAATAATAATTTAACACTCAAAAAGTGAAGTCACTACTCTGAACTCACACTCAGTTTACATTACACTCATTACTCATTACATATTCAGATTATAGACAACAAGAACAGTGAACAGCAGAGGGCAGAGAGTTTATAACAAATTAATTTAATTTTAATTAATTATATTTTATAGGTTAGTCGTACTCATTACTCATGCTTCACTTGGCTACTTATCTTCACTTCACTGTAATGTAAAAACTAAAAACAAAAACTGAAAAAATAATAATACCAATGAACTGTCAATACGGATGGAATAGGCACAAAGACGACTAATGACTAATGCAGTCACGATACAAGAGAGAGGTCCTAGAGAGAGACAGACGTGGAAACTTTGACAGGCCGTGTAATTTGAGTTGCCTATATCAACTTAAATCGGGGAAATGGACCTCATATTTTTTTAACTGGGCTGATGGGGCAGTATTTCCAAATTTAAATACTTTTTTGTATTTAAATACGTCAGAACTCTCTTCTTCATTTAAAGAAGTACTGGTTTTAATCTGTCTTTTTGTCATTGTCATTAAGTGATACACAATAAAATGACATATATATCATGGCGCAGTTCTAAAACCTACAAAATAGAATATGCCAAAAGCAAAGACTAAAACCAGTACTTCTTTTAATGAAAAAGAGAGTTCTGACGTATTTAAATACAAATAAAGGGATTTAATGCGGTCAGAATGAGAGCAATAGCCAGGGAAAGAGGAAAGATAATCGCCACCTTTCGTAAACAAACAAATTCATAGTGGTAGACGGTAGTTGAAGGTTGTAGTAATAAATATTTTACATCAAAAGACATGAGAGACTATTTGTAGAGGATTGAAATCTATATTAAAAACAGCTGTTAAAATTGTTCTACAAACATATTCCAAAATTTTGTAAAAAATGTTATTCAGTTTTTAAATTAACATATGCCACAGTTAAGTTAGGCCACACACATTGCAACAACGCTTTTTTCGAATTTAATTCTTTATTATAAAGTGTTCTTTATTCTGAAGTGGTGAAACCAGTGGTGTCATGGCAAAATTAGCAGTGCCGGAACGCACTGCTTATTTTTGTTTACAAAACCTAAATTCTCTATTTATTTTTTTTTCTTTTCTTAACCAGTGTGGGAACGGCGTTCCCACGCGTTCCCACACCATGACACCACTGGGTGAAACTGATATTAATTCAGCAAATTTATTACTATTACAATGCTATTACCCTTAATAGACCTGTTGGAACCGTTTCCTAAAAGTGTTTATGCATTGTGGGAGTTTAGTTACAATAGAATAAATTGTATGTATGTACCTATATACCTACGTAAAGTTATTGAAAAAAAAAGTAACAATAACATAATCAAGGACTTCTTCACTTTATATAAAACACTAATTTAGCATTTAAACAGTTTTAAAACTATTTAACTCCCAAATACTTTAGGAAAGTAGGTATTTGTTTTGATAAATACAAATAACAATTCTGAAAAGTATTTAAACACCAAGTATGGCACTGTGTACTCTATTTATCCCCTAACTACAAAAAAGTGGTTAAATTTTGAAATATGTACTGCCAATCAGCATTAGGCCTTAGCCAAGTTAAAATATAAGTTAAAATATTCAACGAACTGTAAATACTGATTCAATCGGGTCCATTTATATAGGCAACTCAAATTACACGGCCTGCCAAATTCTCCACCACCTTGTCTGTCTCTCTCTAGGACCTCTCTCTTGTATGTTGGTGTCAATCTTGCTTCACTATTTGAATGGGACATGGCCATTCCATCCGTATTGACAGTTCATTGAAAAATACCTAATAAAAAAAAAAATACAAATTTGTCACACTAAACAACGTTTGTTTGGAAAATCTGACCCCACCCACTCTTCTATGAATCTGACTAGGGTTTGTTGTGGGTTTGTTTTGTTGTTGTTCTAGTTCTGTTCTAGACCCCCTTTTCCATTTTCTACGTTTCTAGACCTGTGTAGGTCTCCATAGTTCTAGCATCACAGCACAGCTACAGCATCAGTTTTCAGTTTCAAACGATTTGAAACCATCAGCCAGCCAACGAAATCGAGCTGTAAAGCTGTAATTGCCCAAGTCTTAGACAAGGAAAAAAGAGAGGACGGGTAACACCCATTTAACCATAGAGTTATATATTAGCATAGAGAGAGTGTCATTCAGAGCGAAGTGACGACACCATCTTTTTTATT
Organism: Diabrotica virgifera virgifera; assembly: GCF_917563875.1. NCBI lineage: Eukaryota > Metazoa > Arthropoda > Insecta > Coleoptera > Chrysomelidae > Diabrotica > Diabrotica virgifera. The sequence continues at coordinate 36,136,608 of NC_065448.1, forward strand.
TGGATTAGTGCTGTTTCACTCTTACGCATAGTAAAGCTGCTACAGTTGTCCTCCTCTTCCGTGCCTATATTCACACTGAATGTCATCATAGATTTTCGATACAATGTGTTAGAAAGAGATGCAGCAAACCAGTCCATGAGATCTTGTCGTCAGGAAGCGCGGAAGGTAGGCTCCCTCTATGTTAATATATACCTCTATGCATTTAACACACACGTTCCAAAAGTGAAGCCAGTTTTTGGTTTGTTTGTCACCAGAAACATGGCGGTCACGTCAAAAATAACAATGGGTTGCCAGTGGTGGGTGTTCGTTGAAGGTTAAAATTTCATAAAAAATAAAGTAAATTATCATCTAAAATTCGTAATAAAAACATATGTATTATTGAAACATATGTACGTAATATGAGCAACTTAATAAAACATTTACCGTACACAAATTCTTCATTTTAAATACATTTCATGTTTTTATTTTAAATACTCAATGCATAACAATACCCCAAAGATACGTCGATGATCAAAATCCCAGCATAGGGATTACGTACACTCGATACGCATCGTATCCGCCATGTTTTCCCGTAAGGCGCTATGGGAAAACATGGCGGATACGATGCGTATCGAGTGTACGTAATCCGGGCCCTGGTGTCAGTTTGGCTTCACTTTTGGTCATAGGATTACTCGTCCTCTCTCTTTCCTTGTCTAAGGCCCAAGTAGCCCAAGAGCAAAGAGCAGTGCCAAAAAAGGAAGAAGAAGAACCCATATTTGGCAAACCTAACCTAAACCCAAAATTATTATTATTTGTTATTTGCCCTTGCATAAATATGTAAGTATGTAAGTTTTCCGTGATTTTACTTTTTGGATTCAAAATTATTATTGAAATACATAAAATAAAGTGTAATCAAAAATGGAAGTAAAACAAGAAAATAGTGAAGAAGCCTGTAAAGTAGAAATAGAATATAATGAATTGGAAGGCTTTAAATGTGAAATTCAGGAAGAATCAAATAGCAAAAGTACACATGACACATATTTTCCTACAAATCCTAAAATAGAACAACTTGACAATACTCCATTTGAAGAAAACCAAAACACTGAAAAAGGTTAGTAATAAATAATAATATATATTTAAGTCTTTCTCCTACATTTAGCAGTACAATAAATAAAACCTCTATTTAAGGGTCTTCGGATATAAGGGGCAAAAAATGTGATCAAATGTAAAAAAATGTAAAACGTTCTGTTGACATTATACTTTGATGCTTAAGATGTAGACATAGATTTAGAAGGGTTGGAAGTCCTGGTGTCTGTAGGACAATAATAGACATATTAACAATAGACCAGACTAGAAATATGTCACTCAATGCATCAGGGTGTAACTCCAATATCAAGTACGGTGGTCTGGCTACCAGCTAATTATAATTTTGGTTTTAACTACTATTTAAGGGCATGTAAGAGACAATTAGAAATTAAGTACAGTAGAACCCCAATTATCCGTGCGTGGATTATCCGGACTGTGGATTATCCATGCTATGATTTTCCATTACTCAAATTGCATTTTTGAGGTTTCATAGAAATATCGTCATCATAAATCACACAACAGAAACTTTATATGCTGTGAGGGAGAAATGCATAATTCAAAATAGATAGCAACAGTAGTCAGGAAATTTCTGGAAAGCATTAGCTTATCATTTGCCCCAAAATGGCAATAGCTAGTATTAAATGCAAGTAAATATTTTACCAATTGCACAAAAATAGGGATTTTTTTCAGAAGTGAAAAGGGTATATTTGTCACATTGTTATCGCAAATCTATGAACTTTGCAAGCAACCAATACGCCATATAAATAAATACAAAGTGAATCTACAAAATATATTTCAGTGTGACTCTTTTAAAGGCATATCTGCATGGAAATTATTCAAAAGATCAACTTTTAATGACTTGACGAATCAGATTCCAACCAAGTGGTTTCTGCAGAGAAGATCTAAGGGCATAATAATCTCTGGGCAATATTTTTCATGAAGACTTGAAAATCAAAAAACCGTTTAAGGGGCTATCCTAGTGTAAAAGTACAAATTTCATATAATTTTTGGGAATTTCTAAAATAAAAAGTATTGCACCAATTGTTTTGAAAATTTGCATGAGCATTTACTATTACAAGAGGTACATGTAAAACAATTTTTATAATAAAATATTGAAAATTAAACAATTTATGCGCTATCTACTGGTACCGTGAAAATAGAAACATAGCTTCACTGCTGCAGTGATGGGACTAATAGAGATCCTGAAACATAAAATTTCAAAGTTATTATTGAAATATGTTATTTTCTATACCATCAACTAGGGGTTTTTTGATCGGATAAAAAATGTCAATTTGGCGGTTTTTGAAACTGAAAATGTTTTAGCTAATTTTAAAAAAAAAATCAACACTTCATCATTTTTTCAAATTTTAATATTTTTCAAAAATCCTAGTTGATGGTATAGGAAATAATTTATATTTCAATAATCACTTTGAAATTTTTTGTTTCAGGATCTCTATTAGTCCCAATCACTCAGTGGCGTGCGGTGACTTTTTCTAAAGGGGAAGCGATTCAATAAGGATATAAAAATATTTTCATAAGGGTCGAGCCACTTCCCACCTGATAACACTCTGATGCGCTATAGGGGCTCTCTATCAGCAAAGTGCTTATGTGAGACGTCCTCGGTACAAGGAGTTACACACTAAATCCTACCCCGATCAATGCGTGAGGCACTCTATTGCCGCTATTTCTAGTGACTATAGTAACCTATCATTGATCTGTATTGCTTGCTCGGGCCTTAAGTCCTCGCTCCGTGCTTCGTTTCCTAAAAAAGAGATCTATTTAAATGTTTTTTTTAATTCCTAGGCATTTTCCACAACACACAACTTTCAACAATATGACACTTATTTATACTTGAGCTCTATTCTCCTATCAACTTCTGATAATTGTTGAATTCAGTCTTTTTCAATGGACTTGTAAAGTCTGTCTTCGCTTGTTGAATTTCTTGTAAAACTTTTAATGCATTTTAATACTGAAAAACTTCGTTCAGCTGATGCACTTGTGACTGGGATAGTTTGTAGTAATTCACACAACTTGGACACTTCACACAGGGACTTTTTTAAACCAGTAGTTATAAGAAATACCCAGATTTCTGAGTATATCTTTATAACTAATGTGAGTTGTTTCATAAACAACACTTAACTTATAATGCAAAGCTGGCATATCAAAATATTTTCATTATTTAATCGTAGTGAAATAAATTCCTCTGTGGGAAATTTTGATGAATTATAATTAGAAATATTAAATAAGAATATATTATATAATTCTACAAATTTTAATTCGTTAAAATTTTGAAAGCGAAAATTCATTTTTTGTAGAATGTTATCAAAAGGTCTCTCTGTTGTCGACACTATCAATCTTCATTCTTTTTCTTTCATGTTCAAACCCCATATTTTCAGTTTTATCCCAAATATTTTTAAACTGCTCTCGTTTTTTAATTATCGTATTAATAAAGTCATCAATTTGTCTTATACAAAATGCAATGTCAATTGACTTCATCTGTAAAATGTCAAATAAAAGATCAGTAAAAGGAAAAATCTCTGCAAAAAATTTAAATCGAAATATTCTGCGAATGTATGTACCTAAGCACCCCTTAGAAGCAGTAACAGTCAGAGCATCCCACTCTTGGAAGGCGATTGAACAATCTCTTCTGCAGGGTACCAAACTTCGCGCGACTAGTGGGTGCCGTCATTGAACCCTGACTAATTTTTATACAGGACAACTGCATGACAAGCGGCGATTTTGAGATGCGCTTCTGTCAGGGGTGGACCGAGTAGTTGAATTGTGTCCATAGTGCATATTGAGTTCCTTCCTATGCGATTAATTTTTAATATTTTTCAATGCCTATTGCCTAGGTAATAATATGTAGATTACTGGGATTGGAGAAAATTTTTGATAATTAAATATTAGTTAATAATTTATTTTGTTATATCGAAGTATATAATAGGGAAGTGGCGCTTCCTCCGCTTCCATGGACCGCACGCCTCTGCAATCACTGCAGCAGTGAAGCTATGTTTTTATTTCCACGGTACCAGTAGATGGCCCACAAATTGTATAATTTTCATTACTTTTTATGAAAATTGTTTTACTTATACTACTTTTTATAATAAATGCTCATGCAAATTTTCAAAGCAATTGGTACAGTACTTTTTATTTTAGAAATTCCCAAAAAAAGTATATGAATTTTGTACTTTTACACTATGATAGCCCCTTAAAATGATTCATCTGAAAATGAGAGTCAAAAAGATGAAAATGATGAAACTATCAAAAAAGTAACTAATCAGGAGACTAACAAGGACCTTCATACCTTGTCGATATTTTGAACTTGAGCAAAATATGTCAGAATAAAAGAAGAAAGCAGAACAGAACATAAAAAAAAAAGAATGTGTGTGTACTTTGTACGCACGTAAGAAGTTATACTTCTATTATATGATTTAAACGAAATTAATATACTTTTTATTTATATTTTGTTTAAATATTAAACTAATTTTTACTTACTACTTCTCAAACATTTTTATTAGAACAGTGCCAAAAATTAAAATAATAAAAGAATAAAACACACACAAACACATTAAACAAGCCACAAATGATGTCTGAACATTAATTGTCGAAAATTTTTTTAACTAAATACGTATTTTCTGAAAATACAATTATATAATAAATATACTTACAATCATAAAATGTATTAAAAAAAACAAAAAGGAAAGTTTCTATTGGGACTCGAACCAGCGCTGATAAGAGCGGTTGGTATTGGAATTCATTCGCCTTCTCCGCTTAGCCACGGACACTATGTGTCATTATTTACGAAGATCGACTAACTAAACGGATTAAACTTGTGATATTTTGATATTTTGAAAATTGATCAAATTATTTTAATTTTGAATTGAAATGATTTAGAATGGAAAAAATACAACAAAACATAGAGTAAAAAACAATATATTAGGTGAATATTGATAGAAATTTTGATTGTAATCAAATTATATAAATAAAAGTATTACATACTATGTATTTTTGCAGATCAAATAGGTAGGTTTATACCCATAATACATTAACAATTATTACGTACCTGTTGCTTTTAAAAACTATTTAAAAGTCACTACAATATTATAAACTTTTTTGTTTCTGTCCTCACAACAATAAAACTAATATATTATACATTTGTTTACCTTTACCTTTACCTCCAAACCACAGCTGCCATATCGGATAATTTTTGACATGTCATTTGAACATCCAATCAGAACAAAGTTATAATGCGCATGCGCCGGGCTGATAGGTTTTAACATATAAAAAATCACCCTCTATCGCCGGTAAAGAAGTATAACTTCAAAAATCAAAGACTTTTAACACAGGTCAATAAGACTAACTTTTTTCAAAAGCATAGCTACCTATACTTTTTTTTTCTATGTATCTTCTTATGCAATTTAAAAGATAGTTTGAACTTATGAGATTTATTTTTTCTGTTATCCTTTTATGGTAGTTACATGTTTATATGTGTCATGTATAGAAAATAAATGTTCGGATTATCTGTGCTTTTCAATTACATAACTGTGCCACTTCCGGTACTGTTGAGCACGGATAATCTGGTTTCCACTGTATAGGTAAATGATTTTGTTAACATGAGCAACTTCAGATCCAATCTTGTCCTTTTAACATTTATTTATTTATTTATTTTGACGGGAAACCCCCATTACAGTAAATATAACATGCATTTAAAGCATTTACATACAGTGCGGTGGAATAAGTGTTGCCCCCCCCCTGTTAACTTGTTTATTTTAAGAATATAATCAAAACGCTCGGACAGGTCGATTTTTAAACTAACCATAGTATATTATAGCATCAACATTTCGAACTTTAAGTGATCCCTCTTCAGGTGACAACCATAACTTTGATTTTTTTAAATGGGAAAGTACATCATGTGACACCTCATTTAAAAGCCCTTGAAATACTGATTTCAAAAATGTATAATACTTTAATCCTGTTTGAGAGCGTAGGCGCAAAATTTCAGTTGAATTCTTTCTAAATGCAATAATTTTTTTCGAATCCTGAAAAAACTAATAAATATTTTTGAAAAATTTAAACGCAGAATGAAATATTACAGTATTCTCGATGGTCCAAAGTCCCTGAGAACTTCTATAATGTTTATTTTAATAAGTCACAGTGGTGAAAAAAATAGAAAATTTAGTGTGATTTTTAATTTCAAATATATCATTCAAAAGAAACTTTTTGTTTATTCTCAGGGACTGTCAGCCCTCCGTAATAATCTAATCTTTCATTCTGCGTTTGAATTTTTCAAAAATACTTATTAGTTTTCTCAGAATTCGAAAAAAATAAATTTTGTTTAAAAAGTGTTCGACCGAACAGGTTAAAAATTTGGAACTATAGATTACGAAAACGTTCCATGTATTTTGTCAGACAGAACTTCCAATTGATTTGTTACCATTTCATTAAACTCTCATGCAAAAATCAGACTGGTATTTATCACCAACTGGGCATTTTAAGTCCAACACGAAAAACATGTCAAATGATAGGAATTATATTGGTGATAAATAGCAGTCTGATATTTGCATGAGAGTTTAATGAAATGGTAACAAATCAATTGGAAGTTCTGCCCGATAAAATATATGGGGCATTTTCGTAATCTGACGTTCCAACTTTTTAAACTATTCCACAATTAAAACTTCCCCTGTTCCAGTGTTTCCGTACATCAAAGTTTGTCCGACTAGACACTGTTAAGCTATTAACAAATTTTCAGCTTGCTATTAATCAACTTTTTTTTGGTACGTGGGATCCAGGACTAATATATTATGTTTGTGAGTCAGAGTGTTGCCATACTTTGTTGTTTATTTGTTGTAAAATTTCAATCAATTGTATAATGTACAAGAATAATAAGTTTTATATAGGGTGAGGCAGATAAAGGGCCTATTAGAAATATCTCGAGAACTAAAGTAAAGAAAATTATGAAAATTGGAATATAGGGGTTTTGAGGTGTGAACTATTTAATGAAAATATTTTGGTCTCTTTTCTACTTCCGGTTATACCGGAAGTTGATTGTAACTTCGTTTTTTTAAATAGGACACCCTATATATTTTTACGTTTTTGGATTCTCCTCGATTTTTTCTTTCTTAAAATATAAGGTTTTGTAATATTATACAGGGTAGATTAAAAGATAATTACGTTTTTTTATTAATTTCGTAGTAAAATTCATACCCTGTAGAATTGTAGTAGTTTTACATCAAAATCCCTTTATATGTTCAAATGATTTTTAATATGGTCTACTATTGTTACCAATTATTGGTATAGCTAAATTTTTAATTTTAGTATACAGGGTGGGTCGAAACTCGGAATGTGTATTTTCTGAGTTTTCTTAAATGGAACACACTATATTTTAGTATTGTAATAAAATGGTATTTTATGGTACTTTTTAATTTCTTAAGCATTCCCTATACCCAACTGCTTTAATTTGTGCTTAATTGTAAATCGCACCAACAATCTTAACTACGTAGATATTTTGATAACTCAACCATTATTGGCAATTTTAAGTATCAGTCTCGATTAGTATGTATTTATTTCCGAAAAATTATTTGTGATTGAATATTTTTACGGCCAACCTAATAAAATTTCAGGTATTTTGTGTTGCAATTAATGTTTGGCTTGAATCACCAATAACTTACAAATTGAAGCAGTTAGGTATAGGGATTGCTTAAGAAATTAAAAAGTATCCTAAAATAACATTTCATTACAATACTAAAATACAGGGTGTTCCATTTAAGAAAACTCAGAAAATACTCATTCTGAGTTTCGACCAACCCTGTATACAAAAAAGAAAAAACTTAACTATATCAATAATTCTTAACATAGTAGACTATACTAAAAATCATTTGAACATAAACAGAGTTTATTATGTCAAAATACTACAATTCTATAGGGTGTGAATTTTGCTGTGAAATTAATAAAAAAACGTAATTATCTTTTAACCTACCCTGTATAATATTACAAAAACTTATATTTTAAGAAAGAAGACATCAAGGAGAATCCAAAAATGTAAAAATATACAGGGTGTTTCATTTTAAAAAACGAAGTTACAACCAACTTCCGGTATAACTGGAAGTAGCAGAGAGACCAAAATATTTTCATTAAATAGTTCACACCTCAAAAAACCCGTATTCCGATTTTCATAATTTTCTTACCTTGAGTTCTCGAGATATTTCTAATAGGCCCTTTATCTGCCTCACCCTGTATAGTTTATAAGCTTATTATAGCTTATAATTTAAGTTTAGTTTAGTTTCAGTTTACTTTAACCCTTAACTACAGACATTCCATTATTACAACGTAACAACAGAGGCCCGGTATTTTTTACTGGTACTATAAAATAGAGTCAAAATTTAAAGTTAATAAAAAAAAACAAATAAATTATGCATTATGTATTTTTCTGGAGTCTCTATTAGATATGGAAGAACTAGTAAAATGAGTGATTTTAATAATATAATATGTGAGTTTTAATGAATAATCTACACTCACCGGCACAAAATTCCGCCACCCAAAATTTTTGAAAGTTTGACAATCTATAACTTTATTATTTGTACTCCGATTTTCAAGATTCTTCTGTCAGTTTGTAAATACATGTATTGATATCGTTTTTTATTATTCCGGTAACACAAGTTTTTTGCTTAGATAGCAATATACGGGGGTGAATGGAAGCGTTGTATTTTCTCCTAACTTTAAAAAATTCTGTGGAAAAATTGGAGGGCTGATTTTGTTTCATACTCCTTCTGTATTATCCTGGAGGTATCACTAAGTGTTTTTTTTTTAATTATCCGAATATCTCTTTTATTGTAAGAGCTGTAATTAAAAACACTGCTTTGAAGATTTTTTGAAGTTATACTTCTTTACGAGCGTAATGATGGTGAATTTTTATATGGTAAAACCTAGCGACCGGGCGCATGCGCATTATAACTTTGTTCTGATTGGATGTTCAAGTGACATGTCAAAAATTATCCAATATGGCAGCTGTAGCGCAGCTGTGGTTTGGACGGTTTGGTTATGTCGTTGATTGATAAATATAGTTTCATATTATATTTTTGGACTTATTAACATGCATGTCATAAACTGTGTGAGTGCGATTTTCAATCGCAAAATTACTGATAAAAACCTATTCGCTCGAAGAGGTAGAGTGTAGAGAACTGTGGATAACATCAATCAACCGGGACGATTTACGATCTCACTTATTCAAAACTAAAGACTCGGAGAATCCAGTACTTGGAGTCTTTCATTACTGTCAATGATTACTGGTAAGTGTTTTAAAAATAAGTTAATCGAATTTTGTTCCTACATTTGTACATAGCCACTTTACACATTGCAAGTAATTGCGAAATTTATAGCACAAGTTCTTGCAGCAAAAACTTCTGCAATCAGTTGCAACTTGCAACTAGATTTCTGCAATAAAATGATTACAGGGTACAAGTAATTGCATAAGCTGACATGAAATAGACAGGAACTTTGACCTAACCATAAATTTTAGGTTATGTTGTTTTTATAAATTAAATGTGATTTTTTGAGTACAGTTATCAGATATTAGATTAAAAATGTTAGATTATTGAGAAAATTATAATATGTGTTATATATAACAATTGCAGAAAAAATTGCATGAACATGTTCTATTTAGCTGCAACTTCTTGCAGCAAGAAGTTTCTGCAAGTAATTGCACCTTTTCTGTGCAATTCTCGTGTGACACGATGCAATTTCAATTGCTGCAAGAAATTGCGCAATTAGTTGCATCGTGTAAAGTGGCTTCTCATACATTCACATAACAATATTTTACATAAATCTATTAATTTTAGACGAACCTGCTTATTTAGAGGACGAAAATCATCCTGATCAAGTTCCATCACAGGAAATGGTACGCAAGCCTCAAAAAAGTGCGTAGGTAACAGGATGTTGAAAGAATGAGGAGACTGGAAAAGAAAGAAGTAAATTGAGAGGGAGTAAATCCAATAAACACATTTATCTTATGCTATTTCAAGTGGATATAACAACTAAAAAATAAATAATGGAGAATAATTTAATTTTTTGATTTTTTGTTAAAAAATATTCTCAGCTGAGTAGAATGCGTTGGTAACAGACTGTCTCCTTATATGCAATAAACCATTAGCTCATGTGATGCTCCAACTACAATTTGCTTAATCCATATTTTATAACTTTTCCTCAGCTTTTCGCTTTCATGTATCACATTGTTGTTAGCATTAATGATTCTGATTTAAGTCGAGCTGCAATGCCACTTTTTTTGAATAGCGTAGTTAACCATATATTATCTGGTAAAGTATCCAAAAATTAGTTTTACGTGGACTCATTTAACATTTCTCTGTTTGAGAATAGTCCGTCCGCTATAACTTTTCCCATGCGGTACGATTCATTTTCAATCAAATTAAGTCAAAACAGAAAGTGAAACATATGCCGATGTGTGTAGTATATAGTATACAGTATACAAAATGTATATTCGCGGTGTGCAAGTACTTGGAAGGGAAACGAGAAACAACCGTGCGCGAGTCGCGGAGAAATATTACAACTATCTTAAATAATTCATATTGTCAATTGAAATTGTCAAATTGACGTATATTTTATACCTTCTGTCATTGAAGCAGAAAAATTATATATTGCTCCACAATATCGATATGATATGCAATTATTATATAAAGGTAAATTTAATTAATTGTATTTTGCATGCAGTACTGCATTTTAATAACTAATTTTATTTACTACATACAATTGTTTACGTTTGCATAACATAACCTGCATCTTATTTTTTCTTCTTATTATTTTTTGGACTATGGCCTTGACAATTATCCAGTAACCAGGACTAATATAATTGGCCAATATAATTAAAAGTGCGAATAAAAGTACAGAGCGTAGAAATAGGGGTCGCTTTGCCGAACTTGCACGGTCCCAATACACATCGACGTTCGTTTCAATTTATGTTTTGATTTAGTTTGATTGAAAATGATTCGTACCGCATGGGAAAAGTTATAGCGGACGGACTATATCTGCATAAGTATGCTCTACAAACTCTACATAAATCACTCCGTTTATAATGATCAGCTATTGCCCAAAAATTATTAAATGAATTGAGTCATTCTTTTTTTATATAATTTCGATTTACATTTAATGTTACATTTATCGTTACATCGAGGCCCCAATTCAGAGTTCCTCAGTTCCTTCAAAATATTAATTTTGGAAACACTTGGATCTCTTTGTCTCTCCTTTCCAAGTTTTTTTTTCTTTGGGAATTTTTTCTTAGCAGACGTATCTAATAATAAACTAATGCCTTTGATGCAGGAAGGGGTTTCCGCTGTTGATGCTTCTTGAACATGTAATCCACTGTGAACATCAGATATAACAGTGGAAGTTAGTTCACTCGTTACAAAGTTTTTTCCACCGAGTGATTCAAAATTTGCACTTACAGTGAGGTTATTTTATTAAAAAACTTTATATTTAGGTACATAAGGTAGGATAAAAGTTTTTAGATCAAAATGAAAGTTGTCCATTGTAGATATCATTTAAGCAATAGTTGAAAAACATTATAAGTGGAGTTACAATGTTATTCATATCAGGTGTAGTTGTGATCTAAAATTTAAATTGGATTAATTTTTTTTGTAGGCTCTACAGATAAATCAAAAAGTAAACATAGAGGACAATGATGCATTAGAGACTGGCATATCATCTCATACGGACAACACCGCAGGAGAGTTTTTTTATATTTGAACAATTCAGCTTCGCTTCAAAGAAAGTTGGACGCCTTGAAAAAAAATTTTAACTCACCGTTTGGACTTACGGAAGATATTGAAAATGCTATAAAGTAGGAATATTATACGGGATTTGTATATACTTTTGTAAATAATATATTGTATGATATTTTAAAAGAAAATAATGAGTACCACCAGTGTTACTACAAATGGCTAGTGAATTTAGTAAGTAATTTTGCCAATTTTGTAAAATTGTCAAGAAAATAATTACTAAATAGTTAGTAATTTTGCCAATTTTCGCAAAATTGGCCAAAAACAAAAAAAAATATCTACTAAAAACACTACCCAGTTGTGTCTGAGTTTAGCGAACCGACTATAACTCTTGTTAAATTAAGGTTGAGTGTACACTTTTGACTTGCCTACAGATTTAAAAATAGTTTTGTCATAATTACAGTATGTCGCTGTAAGTTGGAACCATAATATGGAAAACTTTTTTATTATTCATTTTACGAAAAATAGTTATTCTACATAAAAGGTTCTGCAATATCTAGAATCTCTGATTCAACCATCAGATAGTAAATTTTTATGGGTATTACACAGGGTATGTCAAAAAATATGAATTTCACTCAAGAGAAAAGTAGCTTTATTTTTACAATATTGAACATTGTTATTATGAACAGTTAATTGGAATTAGAACTATATTCTAATATACAATTACATCCTTCTAATTGAAAAAGAAATTAAAAATTTTTCTCAACATATATAATCAACATTATTTTCTGTTATTTCAATTATGATAACTTTTGTTATTAATTTTACGAAAGAAAAGTTATAGAATGTTCTGCATGATCTAAAACCTAAAATATAACCATCTTATATAAAATATTATCGATTTTGTATGAGGTATATAAAAAAACTGTTTTTTATGACGACAAAGAAGTATAACTTCTTACGTGCGTACACAAGTACACACACTCTTTTTTTTTAATTAAAAATATCAAACGCACTAAAATTAACAAAAGAAAACAAAATTAACAACAAAACAAAACAATTTAATAGCGGGTATAGCACCTCTTGCAACAACGGCTGCTCGCAATCTGTTTGGCATCGAATAAAGATGTGTTATCCTTGCCTGTGGAATAACCCGATATTCATCTAGCAGGGTCATAACTGTATCAAATTTTCTGGAGGCCTAGGATGACAGCGAATAGCTTTTTTTAATTCTTCCCATAAATACTCAATATGATTGAGATCTGGGCTGCAAGCGGGTCATTCTAATCTTATCAATCCAACCTCTATTTTATGAGTCAATCAGTGTTTTTATTTACAAAAAATGGAACAGCTCTTACAAGAACAAAGATATTCGGATAATTCAAAAAACAAAATTTTAGTGATGCCTCCGGGATAATATACCAAGACTATGAAACAAAATCAGCTCTTCCATTTTTAGGTAGTATAATGCCATGCAAATGGCATTATAAATCTCATTCGGCCGTGCAGCACGTCACGTGGGAACCTAACAGATATTGGACATTTTGGATATTAGTGCACCCTATGTAACGCACAGCTGAATATTATGTTTTTGCGTCACAGTGTTGCCATGTCATTTCTTTCATAATTTCAATCAATGTTAAATGTACCTACAAGAATAATAGAATAAGAACGTTTACTTCTCCGCCATTATACTAGGTAGAATGACAAATGATGTGTCAAATGAAAGCTTATAATCCAAGGATAGTACTAAAGATGAGAAAATAGACCTGGATTGTCTGTCCCTCAAAAAATAAGCGTTATATTGGGGATTTCTAATGTCGACATTAAAAGTTGCACTATTTTTTTTTCTATAAAACATTTTGATCTAAAACTTACCAGAAAACTTCTTTGTACTCTTTGCTTTCAAATAAACGTGATTAAGAAGCTAAATTTTAAACTTCGTCACAGAACTTTTGCGATTAAACTTTGCAATGCAAAAATCCGCACCTTTTTCTTTGAAAAATTCATAACCTTTATCGTGATAAGAATAAAAACTTGAAGCAGGTACCTTTGTCTTCAGAAATGTTAGAGCTATATACTGTAAAAATTTCAGAAAAGAATATTAAAATGGAACAGAGTTATAGCGAGGTAAACGCAAAAAACGTGATTTCATTTTTTTTTATTTTTAGGTTAAAATTGCGATTTTGACAATGTTCCCCCACAGAAAATTCACAATAAACCTAATTTTCGTTTTCAGCACCCTCGAAAATAGAAAGTATGAATAACATTAGCCATTCACCCATCCGTGGTCAGTATCTCGAAAACCAAGCGCTTTTTTGAGGGTGTCCCTCTCGTGTATATCACAAAAAATTGTAACGTGATTGTATGAAAAAATAGAGGATACGGCAACGGTGTTACAAGTGATGGTCGGATCCAATACCAAAATCTACACAGACATATTTGGGTGCACTAATTCCAAGATGTCCCAGATATTTGCTTATTGTTTGGATGCATAATTTCGTATGTGGTGGCGTTGAAATTGAATAGATTGAGGCTGTTTTAAAATATTAAGCTGTTAACGATTAAAGTAATTCTATATTATTTAATTACAAATTGTTGTTTATTAGCGTAACCGTGTATTTTTAAAACTATTATAATATAAATATTAGTTTTATAGTAATTTATTAAAACCGAGACTATAATGCCATTTGAGGTGATATTATGCATGTGCAGAACACGAACATATTTATATTTTTTTTTTGTTTTGATTCTGGCCTTGGTTCAGAACCTTTAGCCACTAACATATATTAGAATGAGAGATATTAACAGAAAAATAAGTTTTAAAAACTGTCAGAGAGCACTTGACAAAAAGATATCTAAATTTTCTAATTTTAAAAAATGATTTTAATTATAGATACTAATTCTAATATTATTAATAAAACTTTTCCCGCAAATTTGTTTTCTTATTAATATACATAATATGTATTAATATACATAATTGATTTAAAGTTAAACCAGGCTAGGAATCTAAAAATTTAAAGTGTGAACATTTTATACATACATATACAGAGTGGGCCAAAGAAAACAGTCCACCTCGATATTTGGCAGTATTTATTAGATTTTAAAGACATAAAGAAACAGGTCGATTTTTGATCTAAGGCTCAATCTCTCTTATGCGATTGTCGCATGCGTTCGACGCAAGCAGCAGTCGCAAGCGATGTTCTGTGCACTCCTCAAATGTAAACTTTATACCATGATACTATAAATAACAAGATAATATATTGCACATCCGGAAGTCGTGACGTAACTGGAGACCGGCAAGTTCGTAATGGTTCGTAATCATTCGTAATGTCCGATTACTTTGAATTGTTCGCGGTTGTATTTTATATTTTATCTTTGACAGTTATTTTGACTGGAATCTCGACACTAAATTCTTTTCGAATACATTGAACTTTAATGTTATTTTGCTAATTGAATAATTTCATCACATAATGCATACAAATCCCATTTAACTTTAACAAGAATTAAAATTCAACTTCCGGTCTCCAGTTACGTAATCAATGCGCGAACTCGGACGTATTTGAGCTACGGGAAAATACTATCTCTTTATTTATAGTATCATGCTTTATACGGGCAGTCTGTCTTGTGCCACCGCTTGTGCGTCCGACGCGATTCCTCGTCAAGACAGACCGCTCGTATAAATTTTACATTTGAGGAGTGCACAGAACATCGCTTGCGACTGCTGCTTGCGTCGAACGCATGCGACAATCGCATAAGAGAGACTGCGCCTTAAGAAAGACACATTTTTACGGTACATACATCTGCCATTTGTCAACCCCCTCCCTTCCATTTCCCTCACCCCTTATTTTTAAATAGGGAATATGGGTCGTGTGCTACCTCACTTGAAAGGTTATTCAATTCTCTATTTAGTAATGTTAACATTTACATAATTATTTATACAGGGTGTCCAAGAAAAATTATTTTGAATTAAATTAATTGACACAAAAAGAAGAATTTATGCAATTTATTTAAATCAAAATACATTCTACTACTGACAGAAAACAGAGAAAAATGTTGTTTTTCGCTTAAATTCAATATTCAACCTACCAAGAGGCAGATGGGTGGCAGCTTGAATATTGAAATTAAGCGAAGAGCAATGTTTATTTATCAAAAAACATTTTTTTTCTGTTTTGTGGCAGCAGTAGAATGTATTTTGAATTAAATAAATTACATATACATTCTTCTTTTTGTGTCAATTAATTTAATTAAAATATTTTTTTCTTAAATAATTATGTTAATGTTTATATTACTGAAAAGAGAATCGAGTAACCTTTTAAATGAGCTAGCACACGACCTCTATTCCCTATTTAAAAATAAGGGGTGGGGGAAGTGGAAGGGAGGGGGTTGACAAATGACAAATGTATGTACCGTAAAAATGTGTCCCACTTAGATCAAAAATCTAACAACAGATACCTAAAATCTTTATTTTTCAATGGAAATTCATGTTTAAATTAAATGCATATTGGAAAATGACAGTAAAAAGAATATAAAATACAATTTCTTATTTAACCCTTAACCCGGCACCTGCCACGTTGGGTGCTACCAGCACCCCATAACACATTTTTATCAAATATTTGGTATATTAAGTTTGGTAACCGAGCTGTGCGTCATAGTATATTATATAGCATATGTATATGTGTTAGTGTTTGAAGTGGTTATTTAGTGTCATTCTGAACTTATAGCTCTAAAGTCGAATTGGGGGTGTCATCATCTGGCACTTTAAGTTTTAAATTTTTTTTGTATTTGTGATAAACAGGTCAAATTTACATTTTTTATTGAAATAACTGATTTAAATTATTAATATAGACTCTATACTCACTAAATGTTAATTTTTTTTTAGATATTTTACTTGACTTCATTTATTATGGCTTGGTACTTGCTAATTTGCTTATAACACCTTTTTCATTTTATTTTTTAACTTTTATAACATCTTAGTGGCTAATAAGTTAATAAAACATGTTTATTTATATTCTTGTGTTACTCGACACATTATTTTGTTTTTTAAACAAGTAGATCACAGAAAATTTTTAAGGAGTGCTGTGAGCACCCCACGTGGCAGTTGGCGCCTTGCAAAGCCACGTGGCAGGTGCCGGGTTAACTACAGAGATCCGGTAATTTTTACCGGTGGTCATTCCCAAAGTGCGGATTTCGTGGTAACCTCACCACTTACAAGTTCATGTGTCTCTGTACCTCTCGGGCAATTTCTATAACAGTGCTAGTCAAAGCGTGTAGTGTGTATTATCAATATTTTCTTTTGTATCACACATCAAAAATCTTAACCGGTACAAATTACCGGATGTCTGTTTTAAGTAAGTATTTTTATGTGGGTACTATATTTGTAAATGTGAAATGTTTATATTATTTTTTTGTGTTCTTAGGGAAAAAGTAAAGAAATAGACTGTGGTAGTCATCCTGGACCTTCAATGAAGGTTAAATTTGAAGATAAAAATTTTGAGGCAACTTTGCAAAAATGGAATTGCCATTTAATTCTGTGACAATTTTACCCCTTGCAGAATTTTTCTCATGGATGTAAAGATTTTCGTAAATGCTATTTTATGTTTCCTTTGTGATTCTATACGTTCATTTGTTAAAAAAAAGTCTAAATTTTTGTTCATATCATTTATGTTCGTTTGTTTCAATAGACCAAAAATGTTACCAAAATTCTCGTTTAATAGATTATTCTTTAAAAATCTTTTATTATATTATTAAAATCACTCATTTTACCATTTTTCTCATATCTAGATAGAGACTCCAGAAAAACACATAATGCATATTTTTTGCACTTTATTATTAACTTTATATTTTGACTCTATTTTAAAATGACCGGTAAAAAATACCGGGGATCTGTTATTACGTGGTAATAATGGGACGTCTGTAGTTAAGGGTTAAAAAACGATGATAGGTACATAATTTTAAAATTCGAACAGCATTGCCGGATGAAAATTAAGGTTCCCATATGACGTCACGCGTTCGCCTTCCATGCGTGCGAACATACCGGTTCTCTGTGTACCGTGGTTCTAAGAAGTTGACATAAAGAAGCTGGCTAATCTGGTACCGTAATATATTATGGAATTTGTGTTTTTCATGAAAAAGCCATTAATTTTATACATTCTGGTTTTGTATATTAGGAGTGAAACACATGTGAATTTTAAATGACCCAGCAAAGGAAGGTTAATATTTAAAATTAGCAATAAAAAAAATAGTAAAATAGTAATAGAAGCGTGTCGCCATAAATTTGATTGCATTTCTTTGTTTTTGCATACATTTTCACTTATTCTCGAATATTTATATTTAGTGTTGGAAAATTCTCGAGAATGAAAAATCGGAGAATATTCTCGAGAATATTCTTGATATGGAGAATTTTCTGAGAATGAACCCCATGACGCACTTAAGAATATTGTTGGAGATGAAAAATATTCTCGATATGGAGAATTTTCTGAGAATGAACCCCATGACGCACTTAAGAATATTGTTGGAGATGAAAAATAGGGTTTTCAAAATCATGATCTTATATACAAAATTATGAGACGAAACAACAGTGTTCTTTGTATATAAAAAAATACAAAAACAACAGAAAACACAAAATTTCTTTGATAAAAAAATGAAATTTTCTTCTTAACAGCAAATAATCGATGTGGTATGATAAAAGATGAGACCTCAGATTCAGAATCTATTTCTATCATTAGCTCATCCTCGTAATCTACAATCTGCATTTCAATTAAGTACTGATGAGTTGTGGGATTTTGTTTTTCACGAGTGGCCAGCTCAGTAATGGATCTACGTCTAACAATTTTAAATTGTGAGCAATAAAAGTTACCTTACGAGCCTGTTCAGCAGTGAGCCGGTTTCTTTTAGAGGAGTGGATAAAAAAACCATAAGTACTGAAACTTCTTTCAGTCGCTGCACTGGATGAAGGCATGCTTAATATATCAACTACTATTTTAGTTAATTTTGTTCCGAAACATGTACCTTTTCACCATATGATTAAGTCTAGTTTTTCAGTTGATTTTACAACGTATGGGTTTCCAAAGAATGCCTCCTTAGACCGATAAAGTGCCAAATCTGCCATTATGTCAGCCGACTCATCACCATATTTTAAAGTCGCCAAATTATCTACAAACTCAGTTTCCTCAACTTGTTCTTCTCTGCTTAAATGAACACCATTCTAAATATTTGCACTTTATTATTGCATTATTGCACCAAAACAATAAATATTGACACTGTAAACACTCTTGCTAGTGGTTCATGGGATTGGCAAAAACAATATACCTACATATTTTTTAAATTATAATAATTTGACGCGTATCTAGTTTTTATTTTTGTTTCGGTTTCTGAAATTATAGAAAATTTTTGCCGAGAATATTCTCGAGAGAATTTTCTGGCCGAAAATATTCTCGAGAATATTCTCTTCTAACATCACTATTTATATTATAGATTATAGTTAGTTTATATTTTAGGATATCTCCAAGAGGAAAACCAAATGGAAATTACGGAGACACTAATTGGACATTCATCTAACGAAGGAAGTTATATGAGTCGACATTCTGAAGGAACGACATTAAATGAGAATATGAAAGTTACGACTGAACAAGGACTTTACAAGTGCCAAATTTGTTGTAAACAATTTACTACAAGAGGTTATTTGAAAGTACATGTGGGATTGCACACTGGAGAAACACCTTATCAGTGTGAAATTTGTTTTAAACAATTTAGTGGAGCAGGTACTTTAAAAAGACATTTGAGAGTGCATACTGGAGAAACACCTTATCAGTGTGAAATTTGTTTAAAGCAGTTTAATGATAAGGGTAATTTAAAAAGACATGTGAGATCGCACACTGGAGAAACACCTTATCAGTGTCACATTTGTTTAAAGCAGTTTAGTAATAAAAGTAATTTAATAATACATTCGAGATTACACAGTGGAGAAAAACCTTACAAGTGTGAAATTTGTTTTAAGCAATTTATTCAAGCATGTGACTTGAAAAGACATTTAAGATTGCACACTGGAGAAAAGCCTCATAAATGTGAAATTTGTTTAAAGCAATTTATTCAAGCAGGTGATTTGAAAATACATTTGAGAATGCACACTGGAGATAAACCTTACAAGTGTGAAACTTGTTTAAAGCAGTTTAATAATGGGAGTAATTTAAAAAAACATTTGAGATCTCACACTGGAGAAACTTCTCACAAGTGTGAAATTTGTTTAAAGAAATTTATTCAAGCAGGTCATTTGAGAGTACATTTGAGAGTGCACACTGGAGAAAAACCTTACAAGTGTGAAATTTGCTTAAAGTCGTTTAATAATAAGAGCAATTTAAAAAAACATTTGAAAGGTCACTGCGAAAAACGACCATAGTCATTTTTAATACGGTATGCGTAGTGTGACCAACTAGCCCGAAAAATCCGGGGCATGACCCGAATTACGAAGTTGTGTCCCGGCGTCCCGGACAAGGCTTCCGGGCCATCCGAATTTTCAACGTTTTGGTCAATTTCTATTTTGAAATTTTGAATACCTTATTTTTCTAAGAACTCACATCAAAGGGCCTAGCCGGGTTAGATGATGAAAAGTGCCCCCAACTCGATTCGAATTCCATATAGGTCACCGTTTAGTATATACATATAGTGAAACTAACTTTCTGAAATTTTTAACCCCCTAGGTGGTCATGTGACCCACCTAGAACCTAATTAGGCGTTTTATGTTTTTATTTTTATCTCAGCCGCATCGAGAACTAGCGAAAAACTTTAGAGAAAAAAGTTGTAAACTTTAAAAAGTTCTGTTCGAAAAAAATTTTTTTTTTAATTTTTGGCGGGAAATTTAAATTTTAGAACGATTTTAAAATTTTAAATGAGTATAAAAAAATAACTAAGACATTCGTTTTCACGAAAAAAATATATAACGTGTATTTTTGCATAATATATCACCCTGAATTTTTTAAAAATTTTAAAATTGGTGAAACGCACCTTTAAAAATAAAACACCGCATTTTTTTGGTTTTTTTTTTTCGTTTTTTGATACAATTTTATACATATTTTTAAAAATAGGTAATACCGTCACTAGAATAGGTAAAAAATTTAAAAAGAATTGGGGTTTGCTTAATAAAAAATTTTTGTAACACCATCCATTTTCAAGATACAGGGCGTTGAAGAAAACAAAATTTTACACATTTTTTACGATTTTGCCGAAACTACTGGCAACATTGTAATAAAACTTAGCGGGTTTTAAGAGGTAGTTATTGTGCATGTTTTGACATACAATTAAGGATTTGATATTCATCGTTGGCGCGCTTAGGGGTAATGGTCTGAATTTTCAAAGAAAAAAAGATAGTACGCCACTGACATATTTCAAATTAACAATCATCTTTGAATTCCTCATTCAATTTGCGATAAAAAAAACTATCTTATCATATAAAAATGTTTTGCTGCAAAAAATAAAATATCTTATCGCTTCCAAAGTATTCGAATTAGTTTTTATAATGGACGTACGAGTTTATAATACGTATGTAGATGTAGAAACTACTAATATGTAGTAGTTCGAATACTTTGTAAGGGTTAAGATGTTTTATTTTTTGAATAAAAATGGCGCGTCGTATGAAAAAATAGGAAGATATATTTTTTGTCTCAAATTAAACGAGGAATTCAAAAAGGATTGTTGGAAGTTCTATATTAAAAAAAATGGCCCGATTTTCATTGAAAGTCCCGGATTTTAGGTATTTTTTTAGACTTGTCCCGAATTCGACTGACTTGGAGTTGGTCACACTAGGTATGCGGCAAAATAAACAGTACCGAAATTCGTATGTAAACTCCTGGACAAAATTAACGCACCACTCATATTTTTCTCAATAATCTTTATTTATTGATAATTTACTGTACGACAAGTTGCCTATGGACCTTGTTTGACAGTGACAGTTGTTATGTAAGATAATAATAATCTTGTTTTAACAATAATTTGTATAAAAATTCGTTTTAGACTAAAACTGAGTTAAACTTTTCATAAAAAGTGCCGATTAAAGCCAAGTGCTTGTGAGAACAAGCTTTTTATTGTGATATTTTTCATCACATGCATGTTTGGAAGTTCATTTGCATAAAAATCAAATAAAAAAATTAACCGCTAAAGAAATTTGTCAATGAAGGAGGCAGTGCGAGCATCGACTCTCCTAGATGAAGGATATTCAATGCGATACGTTGCAGGTTTGTTAGGAAGACATCATTCCAGCATCAGTCGCAAGGTGAGGCGATATAATGAAACAGGGTCGTACCATCGAAGACCAGGGCAAGGGCGAAAACGTTGCACTAATCAAATTGATGATCATCTTTTGAGACAACGTGCTCTCAGAGATAGGAGAGTCACCAGCAATTTGCTAAAAAATAAACTAGCAGATATTCGAAATGTCGCGATATCGTCTCAAACAGTTAGAAGACGTTTACATGAAGCAGAATTGAGCAACAGGAAACCGGCCAAAAAACCCTTGCTTACCAGAGAACACAGATTTCAGAGATTGAATTTTGCAAGATTGCATCAAAATTGGACCATCGATGATTGGAAACGAGTTCTTTTCTTCGATGAGACTAGAGTAAGCTTAAAAGCTCCAGATGGTCGTGAGCGTGTCTGGCGAAGGCGAGGAGAAAGATTTGCCAGCTGCAATATCTCTCCTAAAGTACCTTCTGGTGGCGGCTCTAAAATGTTTTGGGGGGAATTTGTTTTGAAGCTCGTACGGAGTTGGTCCCCATACGTATGAGCTCTATGAATGCCCATTATTACTTAGACAACATTATTGTCGAACATGTAATGCCTTTTTCTCAGTTTCTTGGACCTAATTTTTTATTCATGCAAGACAACGCTCGTCCTCATGTGGCTCGACAGGTTATTGGCTACCTACGTAGAAAAAATGAAAGAATACCCATGAACGAACATATAAAACACGCTGTATTTTCCTGTCACCGTGTCACACAAAAAATTAGCCAGCGCAAGTACATGTAATAATTATTGTTACATGTACTTGCACTGGACAATTTTCTTTGTGACACGGTGACAAGAAAATACAGCGTGTTTTATATGTTCGTTCATGGGTATTCTTTCATTTTTCCGACTGTAAATGATGTTGATATTCCATTATTAGAGTGGCCACCTAACAGTCCGGACATGAATCCTATAGAGCATCTATGGGACTATCTAAAAAAAAAGATTCGAAGTCGTAGACCCCGTATTGCCAATCACAACCAACTCATTGAGGCCGTTATTGAAGAATGGGAGAATATTCCGCAAGCTTTTGTTGAACATTTGATATCAAGCATGCCTCGACGCATAAATGCAGTCATAACAAGTAGAGGAGGGCCTACACGGTATTAGTGTTGACCCAGATGCATTTATTGAGTTACTTTACTGATTTTTTTTTCTTTTTGCAATTTGGAGTTATGCTAGCTTACTTGCGCATTTCCGGCAAAAACAAATTTTTAAAGAAACAATAAGGCAAATTAAGGTCATGATGAAGTCATGTTGGACTTATTTGTAGGTGTTTATTATTATTTCAATGTAAGTTAGTTTTATTTTGTGTTCATATTCAGTGGCGGCCGGTCAGGGTCGGCAGTGCCGACCCACACATTTATATAGATAGATTTTTTTAATATTTGTATCTGTGAAGTAAAAAAAATCTGTTAGATAATACAGACTAAATTTTATTCATGGTTTTTAAAAGGATTTGATCAATCCGAGCGTTAAGTGATCCCTGCGCATAACAGACTTCTCAAAAAATGAATGATCCGAGCCATTCATCTGACTTTTCGGCTAGCGGTACCCAACGCATTCGTAGCTGACGATTTACACGTAAAACTCAACGAAATAACAAGTCGATGAGCAAGCGAACATACATTCTCTCCGTAGGCAGGTACGGCATATTTAAATCTGCCGGTCGGTAGTGCATCGCCAGATCGCATCGGCAGAAATTGTCAAAAATAATCACGTCGTTTAATTGATATTGTAATTTTTTAAGTTGTCAGGAATTATCATTTAGTGGACATGATCGATCGAAGCATTTGTTAAAAATCAAAGTAATTATAGAGAAAATAATAAAATTGTTTTAGAAATATTTACTTTCTGATTCGAAGTGTATTCGTAATACAGAATGAACTAATACATATAATCAAATAGTTACATTTTGAATAACGTTATTGAATCTGAGATTAAGAAAACCATTTGCTTTTCGCTGAAAGTAGATGAAACTTTTGATTATCATGTCATTCACAATTATCAATTATTGTTGTTCCATACGCGTTACGTCGTTACGTGGTAATATTTATGAGAGGTTTTTAGGTTTTAGAAACGTGAGTAAAAGCAATAAGGCAGAATATATTTTTGATGTTTTAAAGAATTTTTTAAAATTTTTTGATATCAAAAATAAATTTATAGGGCAAACTGGGGCAATCTTATGACGGCGTTGCTGTGATGTGTGGTGAATTGCATGGTCTCATAACTAAAACTACATATTGCATCACAAGCTTTATTTACTCACTATTATGCGCATATAATGAATTTAGTTTTGCATGATACGTGTAAAAAAATAAAGAATATCGTCGTTTCTTGCCAGTTTAGCTCACCTAAACGGATTACTGCTTTAGAACAAATTTGTTTCGAAAAAAAAGCGAACAGTTTGTCAGACGCGATGAAATTTTAAATCTCGGTTAGTTTTATCTAAGCAGATTATCTCTGGTAGTTTTAGTATCTGTAGTAGATTTTCGTGAACAGCTTTTGGAAGTTTTTGATTTTATTATCGAAGGCGACGATTTTGAAATTGGCGATACCTCGATCCGTGAAGCAATCGATTTGAGAACTTTCTTTTAAATTTAAATTCTTTTAAATATTTTTAAGACAGAGTTTGCCCAAGATATTCAATATTGTTCAAAATCAGTCAACTGACATTATTTATTCAGAAAATAGAATACGAAAGCTGGTGCAAAATCTCAGAGATTTTCGTAATGATAGTAGTTTCCAATATATACGCAGTGACATTTTGGACTCGCTTGACATTTCCGAACCATTCCAAAAAAGACAACAACATGATACATATCTCGAAAAACGAATAGGTATATCTTGAAATTTTGGATACCTACTAATAATATGCAAATAGATACTCGTTTTTCGAATTTTGAAGATTTGCAAATTTTTGACCTCTTTGACGATTCAAAATTTAAAAGTTACCTTCGCCAAAGAATTTCCAAGATATTTATTATAACAAGTTAGGTACTTAAAAATTATACCGATCCAAATATTTTCAGACAGTGGGATAAGTTACAAAATATGTATGTATGTATATTCTATGTACCTAGTAAGTACTGCAATTCGTTATAACAAACTGTTCATCAATTATCTTATCACCACTACCACCAATTTCTGCCTCAAATAAACGGGATTTATCTTGTCTCAAAAGAATCAACACGTATAGTCGAAACAACATGAAACAAGAGAGAATGTCAAGTACATCAAATAAAAAAAAAACAAAAAACAACAAAATCTCCTATGATGATTTAAGCCTTTTAGTTTGATGGTATACCTAAATGAGGAGACAAAAAAACCTTGCCGACCCTGTCTCTCAAGGCCACGAGCCGTCACTGTTCATATTGTAAATATTTAGATTAATTAAAGTGGTGCGTTAATTTTGTCCAGGAGTTTATGTGTTAGGCGGCGAAACGTACTGAGTGGTTTCCGAACGTCGTTATAACGTATGTGGATGTCGTGATAATGTTAGGTAATAAATTAATAAGTTAGGTGATAATAAATTTGGGGTCAAAGACGACCCCCTTGGCTTTCCATGTTCCAATTGTATATTAAGTAAATACCGTCTATTATGTGGAATTCCGAATAATTTTGCGAATAATAGGTTGTATAAGTGCAATTGCCGTGTACATATCGCCGCTTCGCAAGAACGTAGACTTAAGTCAAAATTTGACGAAATTGAGTTATTAATGCAAACCTACTTAAAATAAAAATATCTATCGCGTGAATAAAGACCTATGTCTACATTTTCTTATGAATACAGACCCAAGTTAGTTACGCCGCAGAAGGTGAAGCAATTTGTGGGTTTACTTCTCGTCAAGAACGACTGTTTTTATATTTACGATTAGTTTTTGTAAAAATTCTCTCTAAAATAATGACCCTTTTTATAGTTAAGTCAGCGTTTTAACAAAGTTGAAGTAAATGTTTTTCAGGAAAAAAGACTCAACTCAAATAGGGGTAACAAAATGATAAAATTTAACCATTTTAACACTTTATAAATTTATCTAGTTATTACAGTTTGTACTTAGATATATTTCTAACAAAATTGTATAGGTAATTTCTTTAAAGTAACAACTTATTCGGAGTTATGCCCATAATCGTATCTATAAAATTTTAAAATGCCTCTCGTCTAAAATCGTCTTTTTTGACTTAAGCCTACGTTCTTGCGAAGCGGCGATATGTAGATAAATAAGTATGAAGACTACGAAAAAGGAAAATCTTTTCCAAGGAGGCTCTTTCTTCAAGATTTGGCCCTTGAGCTAGTTACACCCTTTACACAATCCCGACCGCGTCAAGGTTTTCATAAACACATTCAAACAGCCAGAGATATGGTACTAACAAAATTTTCAGAAGATTCTGAAGATGCAAAGCCAACTGAAAATCCCAGGAAACGTGGCCGATGTAAAATTTACAGTCGATCATCCGACAGAAAAATTCACATCGAAACGCGATAAATACAAACATTTAACATGCATATTTAACAAAAATTTTTTGTTATACCTGTGGCGACGTAAATTAGCGTATATTTTCAAATTTCTTCAGTCCTAAGTTCAAAATGATGTTTCTTGTTTTTGTTCAGTTGTAATTAAAAATGTACTTTACTAATTTTTATTAATAATTTATTGATATACCTAATACCAACATTAAAATTATGAATACATTATTTTATTTCTTACAACTTAATTTTTTTGTCAAATTTCATTTTTGACCGGGGGTCCTTTTTGACCCCCGTTTGACCACCATCATCCCTATAAGAAAAAAGGTTGGCCATCGGAAGGTTAAGCAGTTTTCTCATAATATTACACAGAAACGACATTTGAAAGTACAGTATGCGGCAAAATAAACAGTAGGTACTGAAATTCGTCAAATGCCTCAAAGGGCCTAGCCGGGTAAGATGGTGAAAAGTGTCCCCAACTCAATTTAAATTCCATATAGGCCATTTTTAGCACATATAGAGGAACTCACTTTCTGAAATTTTTAGCCCCCTAGGTGGTCACGTGACCCCCCTAGAGCCTAATTAGGCTTTTTAGGTTTTTATTTTTTATCTCAGCCGCATCAAGAGCTAGCCAAAAACTTTATTTAAAAAAGTTGTAAGTTTCAAAAAGATCTATGTAAAAAAAAATTTTTAATTTTTTTGGCGGGAAATTCAAATTTTTAGAACAATTTTAAACTTTTAAACAACTCTGAAAAAAAACTAAGACACTCGTTTTTACGAAAATAAATTATAATGTGTATTTTTGCACAATCTTTCATCCTGAATTTTTTCAGATTTTTAAAATTGGTGAAACGTACCTTTAAAAATAAAAAACCGCATTTTTTCGGTTTTTTTTTCCGTTTTTTGATACAATTTTACACATATTTTTCAAAAAAGGTAACACCGTCACTAGAATAGGTAAAAAACTGAAAAATAATTGGGGTTTGCTTAATAAAAAATTTTTGTAACGCCATCCGTTTTCAAGATACAGGGCGTTGAATAAAACAAAATTTTACACATTTTTTACGATTTTGCGGAAACTACTGGCAACATTGTAATAAAACTTGGCGGGTTTTAAGAGGTAGCTATTTTGCATGTTTTGACATACAATTAAGGATTTGATGTTCATCATTGGCGCGCATAGGGGTAATGGTCTGAACTTTTCAAAGAAAAAAAGATAGTACGCCACTGACATATTTCAAATTGACAATCATTTTTTAACTCCTCGTTCAATTTGCAATAAAAAATCTATCTTCTCATTTTTTCATACGACGCGCCGTTTTGTTGCAAAAAATAAAATATCTTAACGCTTCCAAAGTATTCGAATTAATTTTTATAATGGATGTACGAGTTTATGTTGGTAGGGGAGCAAAGTATGCTAAATGTGCAGTCACTCGAGCGTTATGGGGACCGATTGGGTTGTGGAGAGTAGGTCCTAAAACCAAAAAAAGTTAAGTAAAGTTTTCCATTTTAGTGGGCGCTTGCCATTTTTTAATTTATTTTTCTATTTCCAACAATCGTTTTTGCCGATTATATCGCCATCTATCCATAATTCGAAAAAATGTCTCGAATAAAAGTTACATATTTTTACGCAAGAAATCCAAATCTGTAATAAAAATGGGGGGCTCCTATTTAAGATTTTAAAGAATCCCCCCACCCCACCTCCATGGGGGGTCGCGTTTGGTGCCATTCGATAGATTTTTTAAAAATATTTAATAAGTGTATTTTACAGTTTTTCGATGTGATGTTCATTTCGCGAAATATCGCGGAATTCGTATTTAAAATATTAAATTTACCCCCACCCCTCTCCGTGGGAAGTAGTGTTTGGTATCATTCGAAAGATTTTTAAAAAATATTGAGCACATATTTTTTAGTTTTTTGATCTGTCATTTATTTCGCGAAATATTCGCTTTTTTGTTGTGAAATTTTGGGACTCACCCATTTCCTTACGCCCGGCTCAAATCGTCAGATTTTTGAAATATATACTCTTTTGCACGTACTTAACTTACCTTATCTTAATCTGACAATTTCGAGTTTTTTTAACGATAGATTTTTATTTTCGGGCCCCCCTTAACGAACTCCCCTGTGTTAAGAGCCAATATATGGTAGAGGTACATCTGCAGGGTACCAGGTTTCTCCCCATATGATAATCTGACGCGCTCGAGTAACTGCAAAAATCCCCGCTTGGGCTCCCCTACCAGTAGATGTAGAAACTACTAGAAGTTCGAATACTTTGTAAGGGTTAAGATCTTTTATTTTTTGAATAAAAATGGCGCTTCGTATGAAAAAATAAGAATATAGATTTTTTGTCACAAATTGAACGAGGAATTCAAAAACGATTGTTAATTTGAAATATGTCAGTGGCGTACTATCTTTATTCTTTAAAAAGTTCAGACTATTCTCCCTATGCGCGCCAATGATGAATATCAAATCCTTAATTGTATGTCAAAACATGCACAATAACTACCTCTTAAAACCCGCCAAGTTTTATTACAATGTTGTCAATAGTTTCAGCAAAATCGTAAAAAATGTGAAAAATTTTGTTTTCTTCAACGCCCTGTATCTTGAAAATGGATGGCGTTACAAAAAATTTTTATTAAGCAAACCCCAATTATTTTTCAGTTTTTTACCTATTCTAGTGACGGTGTTACCTTTTTTGAAAAATATGTATAAAATTGTATCAAAAAACGAAAAAAAAAAACCGAAAAAATGCGGTTTTTTATTTTTAAAGGTACGTTTCACCAATTTTAAAAATCTGAAAAAATTCAGGGTGAAAATTGTGCAAAAATACACATTATAATTGATTTTCGTAAAAACGAGTGTCTTAGTTTTTTTTTTCAGAGTTATTTAAAAGTTTAAATTGTTCTAAAAATTCGAATTTCCCGCCAAAAAATTAAAAAAAAAATTTTTTTCACCAGATTGGATGTTTCACTAACTTTCTACGATTTTTTTCAAAAAGTTATAGCCTTCGACATTTGACCTCTTGGGATAAACAATTTATAATATCTAAGCAACAAATTCGTTAATCTGGCTTTACAATTTTTTTTTATGTTTGGAATTGAAAGATCTTCATTTTAAAGCTTTAAAAAATAAAAAAAATTATTTGTACAATAAATAATGCAATTGTAAGAAACGGCCATTTTGGACTTTTCGCAGGCTGTTTTGCAATAACCAATTAACGAAATTAAACTTACCATGGCTCAAATTGTAGGTTTTTTAATTTTCTACAACTTTCTATTAAAAAGTTTTTCTCTAAAATCAATATCCTAAGCTACAAAATTAAAAATCAATAAAAATTGCAAATTTAACAAATGAAAATCGCAGTTAAAAAAAGCGCACAATATTTTTGGTTACATTTTAGTAGAAGTTATTCCTGGCATCGTCCTTTACAATACCTGATAGGTTTCAAAAATTCCTGAATTATATCACGTTTTTTCACCCACAGCCTGGGGTAGGGGTCTCTTCAAATACTGCGCGATCATTTTGGGAGCTACCACTCACCATAACTAACGCCACCAGATGCATACATATGGGGAAGGCAGAAGGAGTCAGACATATCCACCGTCTGCCATTTCGGAATTGCAGACTAGAATTAAAGATTTAGGCAGTGGCGGATCTAGAAATTTGCCTTGGGGGAACTTCAAATGGAAAAACCAACTAAATGACATAAAAAAGATAAGCGTGTTTATTGGTTTGAATTTGTGTTTCTATGATTTCGGCTTCATGTCAGCTAATATATTTTTATGTTTGAACAATTTTTTCTCTTTAATTTTGGACCTGTTTGGCGGGGAATTTTCTGATTTCCCTCCCCGTAGATCCCTCCCACTGGTCAGAGGGCACCTTTAACATCTGTTTTATCGGGAACGTGTGTCGTCGTGAATAATGTTAGCAAGGCTATATCATGTGTACTAGATATATGTATAAGTAATCCTAAACATTTTTTCAGTTTTTTTCAGAAGACTGGCGCGGTTTCCTTCCGTGACTATAAGGAGAAGCTTGGCTGATCGTTGACCCCTTTTCACCACCACTAGACACACCCAGTATGGGTATCACTGTATTTGATAATCGCGTAAAATAACACTAGATTGATTTAATTTAGGTCGATTCAACGGCGGATCCAGCAACCTTGCAAGGAGGGGGCAATGAAATAAAAATTTTCTCGTCACTCGCGTACGCTGGATTCTTTTTTGGTATGGGCTGTTATTTTATTTTTCTTCGTGTACCATGTCCTTTCAGAACGTTGGTTACTATCATAGCTATCTTAATTTTATTCACTGCCACCCTAAATCAACCACGAAGTGCTTTTTCGTCCTGGACTGCGTTTGCCCTTTATTTTCACTTGCATAATATTTTGTAGCAACCTATATTTGAAACTTCTCATTACATGTCCAAAATACTCCACTATTCTCTTCTTGATGCCTTCTATAATCTCAGTAGTCTTGCTGAGACGTTCTAGTATTGTGGAGTTTTGAATCTTCACCCAAGATACTTTTAAAATTCTTTTATAGAACCTCATTTCGAAAGCCTCAAGGCGATTTAGGTAAGTAGATCGATTTTATTCACAGTCCAAGACTCGACACCATACAGTAAGACCGAGAACACATACTTTGAAGAAGGAATTCTGTTTTATGTTTCATTCCGTTATTCAGTTGTCAACAGGACACAAAACTCACTATTTATTTTCAATCAATTATCTCTTTCTTAAAAAAAGGCGACACCAGGCGAAGTCTCAAGGAGGGGGCAATTGACCCCTCCCCCCATTAGATCCGCGCCTGGGTCGATTTTCACTAAATATTTTATGGTAGGTCGATTTGCTAATCACTGAGAAACTTGCGCCCGAGTCAACCTCCATTTTCACATTTTTGTCATTGAGTAGCACGTCTACTAAATATTTACCGGTAATGCTATCAGACGTCACGTTAAATAACGAAAAATTATAGTCGCTACTTTGATAACAAACACTTTGAGTATTTCCCGAAACCGGCTCGGTATTTTTTGTCGATTCCTCGGAAGTCTGATGCACTTTGCGTCTTTGATTTTGGTCTTTCTTTATACCAAAACAAGCTATTTCAGTATGTCCAACCTTCCTGCAAAATGTACAGATTGATTTAATGTGTTCACAATGTTCAGGAGAATGTTCCTTTCCGCACCGAAAACACTTTTTCCGTTCGCGATCAGCTGATTTTTGTTTTGATTGTCCGGGCTGATTTCCACGAAAACCTACTGCGTTCACATCTGTGTTCAGCTCACTCTCTCGTAACACCTGCAAACTTTGAACAGCCACTTCGTGTGCCAGGCACATGTCTTGTGCGTCTTTAAGTTTTAACTTTTCTGTGGCGAGCAACTTTTGCTGTAAGGTGTCATCTAATAAGCCACAGACTAATCTATCTCGTAGCATTTCCGAAACCACATGGTTCTGCCAATTTTCGCAATTCTTTTAGATACACAGAAATTGTTTCACCAGTTTGCTGATTTCGCCTATAAAATTTGAACCTGCAGACAATTTCAGACGTTTTTGGCGCAAAATGTTTTTTCAATTTGGCAGTGATCTGTTCGTAGCTCGAATCACTAACTTTTGCTGGTGCAACCAAAGACCTTATAATTTCGTAAGTACTTGCCCCACACAGACTCAGAAATGTGGCTCTTTTCTTCTCTGGATCCGTAATATTATTGGCCGTGAAGAAGAAATCTATTCGTTCGACGTAGGAGTCCCAATTTTTTGGCTCACTAATATTGAAATTTTCTATGTGTCCGTAAGCTGCCATCTTTACTAACCTTGTCTTATAATTTATCTCCGGCATGAACAAAGAACAAAGCACTTAAATCCTATTTATCTTCGCCGCCAGTTTAAAGTACGAGTCTGGGTTGACATAATGTCTAATTAATACAACAGTAATTTGGAATTACTACCCGTTTATTTAAGCGTAGGTACATATTACGTAAATGTAAATATAACAAATTACATGTAAATGTAAACAACAATGCATGAGGATGCCATGCTAATATGAAAGTAGTTCGCGCATGCGTGTAAATAATTCTTCGTTGCGCGCGCACGACGTAGTTGATAGTCCAGATAGATCCAGAGAGCTGGATACATTACATATACCAAACAACATAGCAAAATATCTTCGTGCGACTCGATTCTTATTGTATGAAAAGGACAAGTGCGTCAAAACTACCTCACGAGAAAACCCTCGCACGTTCAAAATTCTTATAATGTGAAACAGCCCTTAGAGTGATTAGTTTAAAAAAATGGAGTTAAAAGCGAATAACGAATTTTTGGAAAGCTTTTGTAGTTTGGAAAAAAATGGCCTTTTCTTCAGAATAGAAAGATTAGCATCAGAGACACGAAAAATGTTTCAATCTGAAATTGTAGCTTATCTACTTCTCAAGAACCTGGTATGAAAAAATTTTTCTGCGGCAAAAATTGAGTGAGCTATTGACAATTAAAACTTGCAATAACATGCAAAAACCACTTTTACCAACCCTTTCAAAGTGACCTCTTTTTGCGACTGAGTTTTAAAAAGATTAAATATTAATAGGCTTATAGATCTTGTCAAAGCTTACAAAATTCTTTTTTACCAAACTTTCTCAGATAAAAAATAAAAAAGTTTTGGTTAAAAAATCAATATACTAGGGCAGTCCGATAAGTACTTAGCCTTCAAAAGATAAACGAAAGTTTTGGAAAAGTTGCGATTTATTTCTGAACGTAGTCTCCTTTTAGCTCGATACACCTGACCCATCGATGCTCCACCTTCTTTAACCCCTCTGAAAAACACCTTTCCTCGAGGTCTGCAAAGTAGGCTTCTGTGACGGTGATTAACTCCTTATTCGACTTAAATTTCTGCTCGGCGAGTGACGTGTTTAAGTTTGGAAACAAAAAGAAGTCGTGTAGGCCCTAATCTGGAGAATACGTGGAATTGAACAGCAGTTCTTAGCCCAATTTGGCCATGGCGATGGCGTTGGTGTGAGCCAGATCGTTACATGGTGAAAGAGTATTTTTTCTTCCCCAATTGGGGCTGCCTTTTCTGAAGTTCGGTGTCAAATCGAGTCGATAATGCGGTATAGTAATGCCCTGTGATCGTTTTACCCTTTTCCAGGAAGTGGATATATATCACACCTTGTGAACCCCAGAAAATGGTGGCCATCACCTTTTCGGCCGATTGAACAGTCTTCGCCCTCCTCGGAGCACGTTCGCGGGGTTACGTCCACTGTATCGACTGTTCGCTGGTCTGGTGTATACCAGTGGAACCATGCTTCGTCAACGGGTATGAAACAACCTAAAAACTGATTTGGATTACGCTTAAACAAATGCTTAAACATCATCAGACACTGCTCTGAAGTGGTCTCATGGTTGCGTTTATTGTTCGGAGTTAGAAAATGCGGCAGCCATCGCGCCGACAGCTTTTTTATGCACAAAATTGCATGCAGGATATGACCAATGAGATCTTTTGAGATGCCTACTGCCTCAACTATCTCACACACCTTCAGTCGGCGGTCTTCCAATACGAAATAGTGGATTTGTTTCACATTATCCTCAGTGGTAGCTGTTTTCGGGGCACTTATGGGAGTAACTTATCAGAAACCGACGTGCCACCACGTTGAAACTCGTTAAACCAATTGTTGACGGTTTCCATGGAAGGAGAAGAGTCACCGTTTATAACATTCAAGCGCTTTTTGATTTCGCTGTGGGATTTCCCCTCTAAAAACAGGAGTCGAATCATCGACTGATATTGTTCTTTTTCCTTTTTCTGAAATCCCCAAACACGCCCTCTTACACAAGCGGTCAAAATAAAACTACGAGTCCGATTTGGCTGATATTTTGACGTAGGCTGTCTACAAGAATGTATTACACGATGGTAGATTTTTCTTGCGAGAGTGAGCCATCGGGCGGAAATGTTAAGTACTTATCGGACCACCCCCCGTATATTATTTTTTTTAAGGAGAAATCCAATTGGAAGCATAATAATGTGAGTTAGCAGTGTTTTTAGTCATTAGCTTTATTCATTCTTCTTTATTTATGTATTATTAAGAGGATCGGTACGTATTTTCAGCTGCATTGCTATTCAAATGGGGATTCATTTTTTTCGAATCCTGAGAAAACGAATAAGTATTTTTGAAAAATTTAAACGCAGAATGAAAGATTACGTTATTAGCGAGGGCCGAAAGTCCCTGAAAACTTCTATAATGTTTATTTCAATAAGTTACAGGGGTGAAAAACTAAGAGAAAATTTAGTGTGATTTTTAATTTCAAATATTTGATTCAAATTAACTTTTTATTTATTCTAAGGGACTTTCTGCCCCCGGTAATAATTTAGTCTTTCATTTTGCGTTTAAATTTTTCAAAAATATTGCTTTTTTCAGGATTCGAAAAAAATTAACACAATGTCGTGGTAATATTTTCCAAATCTATCTTTGTCTTACAACGCACTCAGCCGAATAGAATATTGTCAGTCAGACACTGACAATCAGTGACAATTTTAAATATTTGACATGGCATCGGTAATATTTTCAGCTGTTGATTAAATACTATTGATATACAGTGCGTCCATAAAGTAACGCATAAATTCGTTATTTCGTAAACCAGCGACTTTAAGGTAAAATCCCGAAACAGGTCGATTTTTATTTTTAAATTACGATTTTTTGGCATATATATATCATACTAGTGACGTCATCCATCTGGGCGTGATGACGTAATCGATGATTTTTTTAAATGGGAACAGGGGTCATGTGATAGCTCGTTTGAAAGGCTGTTCCATTCTCTATCCAATAATATAAACGTCAACATAATTATTTATACAGGGTGTTCAAAAACATTTTTTTAATTAAAATAGGTGAGACAAAAAGAAGAATATAATATGTAATTTATTTTATTTCAAAATGCATTTTACTACTGTCAGTAAAGAGAAGAACATTTTATTTGACAAATAAACATTGATTTTCGTTTAAACGAAATGTTCAAACTGCCAAGGGACAGGTGGGTGGCAGCTTTAACATTGAATTTAAGCGAAAAACAATATTTATTTGTCAAATAAACATTTTTTTCCTGTTTTCTGACACCAGTAAAACGTATTTTGAATTAAATAAATTACATACATTCTTCTTTTTGTCTCAATTATTTTAATTAAAAAAATGTTTTTTGAACACCTTGTATAAATAAATATGTTAATGTTTATATTAGTGAATAGAGAATTGAATACCCTTTCAAATGAGCTATCACATGACCCCTATTCTCATTTTAAAAAACATCGATTACGTCATCATGCCCAGATGGATTACGTCACTAGTATGATATATATGCCAAAAAATCGGAATTTAAAAATAAAAATCGACCTGTTTCGGGATTTTTCCTTAATATCGCCGGTTTACGAAATAATGAATTTATGCGTTACTTTATGGACGCACTGTATAGTGTATTTGATAAATAATTGATTTAAGACGTGAACTTAATAAAAAGTTATTTATTGTGTATTATTTGTGGAAGATCCAAGCAGAGAATACATCAGGATAATATATTCTGTGATCAAAGATCCAAGTATTTTGTTGTTAAAGATGTTCAAAATTGTAAGCTTTCCATAGTAACAATATATTATTAAAAAATCACTAACACTTTTCCTCTTTTCTCGATTGAGTATTAGTTTTTGTTGTACAAATAAATTATTACAATCACTGAATACATAGTTAGTGAAAAAATTATCACATTTATTAACTGAATTAATAATTTGCAATTATACAAATAACAGTTATCCAAGAACATTCAAAAGTCATCTCTTTAAAGTTAATCATGACATTGTCAAATAGGGCTTTTCATTCACAGTCATTTGTTTCGAGCTTCTGTCATGTGTCACATAATATTAATATATCTACGTCATACGTTATTGGTAATACCAATGATACAAATCACAGACGTATGTCGTAGATATATTAATATTATGTGACACATGACAGAAGCTCGAAACAAATGACAATCGATGAAAAGCCCTATAGAATGACGTTCTAGTAATGTTTACATATTGATACCAGTGTGAATTTTACTACACGTAATTTGCCGTGTAAAGACAGAAAAAGTAGGGATACTCGTGAAATATTTGCGAATTATGTACCCATGGCCTTAATAGATTCTAGAAGTTTGACTGACTAAGGGCCGGTTTTTCAGTGAGCGGTTAAAATTTTGGTTAGCTAACCTAGTTTAAATTTTAACCAATATTTTAACCCTCAGCGTTTTTCAGTGCTTTAAATCAAGTTAAGAAAATATCGGTTAGCTAACCACTTTTTTTCTTCTGTTGGCAGCAGTAACTGTACGTGCGCATGTGCAATTCGAGAAATAATGATCAATTTGACAGAAAAATAAATAAAAAACAATTTCATAACCAAATTTAAAAAATGATTAATGCAATGCAATATCAAGTTCGGAATCTTTTTTTAGTTCATAACGTCTACCTCGGTTTCATAACAGAAGGGAATTAGAAATTAGAATTACTGGGACGATTTAGACATTTTTTCCGATTTTGTTTGTCAAAGACCACGGTCTTATCACTATTTGAACAGATTGACCAGGAAATAAGAAGTCAGACTGTTTGGTAAATAATTAAGTATTTTGCTGTGTAGACAAATATAAAATATTCTTTTTAAAATATTACTAGGAATCATGCATTAAATCCTGTTACAGTAAGTGTAAACATAGGTACCTGTTACAGTTATATTTAAATATATTTACTTATAATTCCTTCCTATATAATAACGATAATAATTTATAATTTCAATAATAATTTCCTTATAATAATAAGGAGGTATTAGAATACTTCCCGCGATGAAAGAAAATAACATAACCCAACTAATCCCTTCTGTCAGGCAGGTACTCAAAAAAAAATAAACTTGATGCATTCACTGCACCAATGCGCAAGCGTAACCGCAAAATTCGGAGTTAAACCATCTATCGTTTGGGTCTTAGAACAAATTTCACCCTGTATACGCTTTTTGAAAACTCTAATATGAATTTTACAAATTAGACAAATAGGCAATTAAAATGGCATATTTGTTTTTTCCCAACACGATTACTTAATTTTTTATAAAAAAATCAAATTATTTTTTTTAACAAATATTTAATTTATGTTACCACCGAATCAACTGATTTATTCAAACTAGAAAAAAATCAGGCCCGGATTTAAAAAATTAGTTTGTTTTTTATCTTAAAAAAAATTTCACCCTGTATACGCTTTTTGAAAACTCTAATATGAATTTTACAAATTAGATAAATAGGCAATTAAAATGGCGTATTCATTTTCCCCCACACGATTACTTAATTTTTTATTAAAAAATCAAATTTGTCTAAATCGGAATTTTAACCTAAAAATGAAAAAAAAAATGAAATCTCGGTTTAACCACGTGGTTATTGTTCTCTGGTTTAACTCACTACAACTCTGTTCCATTTTAATATTTTTTTTCTAAAATTTTTACAGCACATATCTCTTACCAATGTGAAGACTATGAAAATTGTTGTAGACTTTCAGTCTTCTCGTAAAAGTTATGAATTTTTAAAAATAAAAGGTGAAGATTCGTGAATTGCAAAGTTAAATCGCAAAAATTAAGTGAAAAAATTTAAAATGTATCTCTTTGATCACGTCTATGTTAAACTATAGAGTCCAAAGAGAAGTGTTATGGAGAGTTTTAGATCTAGACGTGTTATAAAAAAAATGGTGAAACTTTTAATTTTAAGAAAAACGTTTATTTTGCGATTTTGACAAATTTGATTTTTTAATAAAAAATTAAGTAATCATGTGAGGAAAAAATAAATATGCCATTTTAATTGCCTATTTGTCTAATTTGTAAAATTCATATATTAGAGTTTTCAAAAAGTGTATACAAGGTGAAATTTTTTCTAATACCCAAACGAATTAATTTTTTAAAGCCGGATCTGATTTTTTTCTAGTTTGAATAAATCAGTTAATTGGGTGGTAACATAAATTAAATATTTGTTTAAAAAAATTAATTTTTTTAAATCTATGGTTCACTTTACCAAACTTTTAATTCATAGTCAAATTTGATTTTTTTATAAAAAATTAAGTAATCGTGTGGGGAAAAAATAAATATGCCATTTTAATTGCCTATTTGTCTAATTTGTAAAATTCATATTAAAGTTTTCAAAAAGCGTATACAGGGTGAAATTTTTTCTAAGACCCAAACGAACTAATTTTTTAAAGCCGGACCTGATTTTTTTCTAGTTTGAATTAAATCAGTTGATTAGGTGGTAATAGGGTAACAATTGACCAAAATAAGAGACACATCGATCTGACCGTTCAAATATTATGACGAATACAAATTTCTGTCAAAATGTGAAACTCGCCCTGTATATTATTAAACAATGGGAGCAGACACTTTTTAATGGTCATTTCTTATTCCCCATAGGGGCCTCTATACGAGGTAGGAGTATGTACAGTTCCTCATGACTCACCCTGTATGTATGTATGTATCGAAAAACATTGATTTTTTCGATATAAAACCAACACTATTAAATTTTATCGAAAACTATTAATTTTATCAAAAAAATGTATACAACATTTTTTGCTTAGAATGAATGTTTTTATCAACTTTTGCGGTCAAAATATAATAAAAAATTTCCACCCCCGAGATGGGGTGGCAGCCACCCCCACGCTGAAAGCGCCTTTCGGCATTATATATATTTTGATTCTTGGACCATCCACTACTTATTCTCAAATTTTCAAGCAAATCGATCCATTCTGTAAAAATTGCGAGGTTCCTGGACTATTGCAATGGTCTCGTCGGCATAGGACACTTTGTCGCGTATGGGTATGGATGTGATAAAAACTCGGTCCATGTTTGAAAGTTCAAATCATTTGTACAGTTAATCACTTCCCACGAAACAATTTCATGTTCTTTGTAGATTCGTAGAACATACTTTTCAGAAAAAGTATATGCTGGGAATATGCGTAATTACCATTACAAATGTGCAGAGCAGGTGCTGAGTCTGAGTATATACTATATTACAGTACTTTAACGTTCTATTTATATACTTAGAATGTACTACCGCACTTCTTTTCAGTGTATACCAAGAATATACTTTTTAGAATATTCCAAGGAAGTGCTATAAACCTTCTATTTGTATACTACCGCACATTTTTTTAGTAGGTATATGGGAAGAATATACTTTTAAGAATATTCCAAGCAAGTGCTATATCGCTCAGAAGCATGTTCACCTAACCTCATCCTAGGTTCTACCAACTATCATATTTACATATTCAAATTGCATACGAGAATGTAGGTACACATTATATTTTACAATATTACTTAAAAAGTAAGTACATATAAATTTTAGTTATTTATATAAATATTATATAGGTCAGTATATATATTTAGGTATTATGTGCATATCAAAATAAACATGCTGAATAATAATATATAAATATAATACCTAAAATATAATATTTAGCTACACTAAACTCTCTAATAACTAAAATTTATACACAGAGTTGGGATAAAGTATGGAACCAACCAAATATCTTTAAAACGAAATTCAAAATCTTTATGAAACTTTGCATGCAAGTACAGCGACACAAAAGGCATCTGATGCCATATTTTTGTTACTACTCCACTTCCGGTTTCACCGAAAATGCCCTTAACTTATTTGTTATTATTTAACTTGTCATTTTTAATTCATACATACCAAGTTGGGAAGAAAAAAAACTATTAAAACAATAAATACATCGCTTTACATTTAAACAAGCTGAAAATGCGAGCGTTATCATAACGAAAACTTTGTTTATTTACGAATTTTAATTCATAATATGGAAAATTTGCTATTATGAAAAGTTGTTCAGAATTAAAAATTATGTTTTAATGTGCAATTATATCATTCTCATTTAAATGTTGTGAATTATAAAGGTACTTTATTCTTGATCGAAATTCATATTTTTTATATACCTCGTATAAAATTAATAAAATTTGATATACGATTGTTGCATTATAAATCTTAGACCATGAAGAGCTTTTTATGAAGAATAACTTTTCTTCGTCAAATTATTAAAAATAGAAGAATTATAAATGAAAATGTTGTTGGTATCCATAATTTAAGAAAAATCTTCAAATATTTTTTTCCATTAGAAGGATGTAATTGCACATATATAAGACCATAATTTTTTATTCCAAAGAACATTTCATATATTCGGTTCGCTAAACTCAGACATAACTGGCTAGTGATTTTAGTCAGTAATTTTGCCAATTCGACAAAAAAATAATTACTAAATAGTTAATAATTACTAAATAATTAGTTATTTTGCCAATTTCGGCAAAATTGGCAAAAAACAAAAAAATTGCCTACTAAAATCACTATCCAGTTGTGTCCGAGTTTAGCGAACGGACTATAATAACAATTTTCATTTCATAACAAATGTAACAGTCCATTTATCATTAGGTATAGGTAGTCCCATTAAAGGGGAGGCCGTATACTCGTATAAACCTTTGTAAAGTTATTAGTAAATTATTGCTTTCAAAATATACTCAAATTGTATTTTTGAACATCTTATTTATTTTATATAATAATTAAATTCACTATCAAATGTTATTGATATTTTATTAATACTTAATTTAAAATTTAGTTTGACATTCACGAAATGTCAAACTCAAATGTAAATAACATATGCTTTGCTTAAGAGCAAACAGTAGCGATCAACAGGTAGCAACAAACGCGTTCCAAGATTGCGGATCTAATTTTGAATATTTTGTCGAGATATATGTTGGAGAGATGTTGGCACACATATTCGTAATATAATAAAGATAATGGCAGTTGAGAGCCCAATTTCATAAATGTGTTAGTATGTGGAAATTACTCTATAACTAAATAAAATATTGAAAAAAGGAGCCTGTACCGTCATTAAGAAAGACAAAAAAATCCACTTTCTTCAAATAATTTTATCCCATGCCTAGATTTTGTGTCACATTGGAACTACTAAAAATCGATTTTTTTATAACAAGAAACCGAACGTCACTGTCTTGGCAACAGGGCCCACGTAAGGGTTACTGGCGCCCAGGGGCGTCATTTGATAGGGGGCAGGGGGGCATTTGCCCTCCCTGACCCTGAAAATTACTGAAATTTACAAAAAATAGATCAATTTTGTATTATGTTTGCATATAAATGTATTGTATATATAATGCTTGCCCCCCCTATCAAAATTTCAAATGACGCTCCTGCTGGCGCCTGTGTGCAAAAAAGGATTTTGGCACCCCTTAAGGAATTTTGGATCAAGTTTTTTATTTTTTTTAAGGTATCTTGAAACAAACCAAAAAACTGAACTTTAGAAGTCATATTTATAGTCCATTCCTCAAGATAAAATATTGTAAAACCTCCGAATTTTAAAGAACCGGTTGGATTGATATAGCGTTTGGCATACACATAGCTAACATGTCAAAGAATAAAGTGATATTGTGCCGATGTGTGCTTTTGCCCGAATGTGAGTTTTACGCCTTCTCGGGGGTGGAAAAACATACGTTCAAAAAAGTCCGGAATTGGATAAAATGACTAAACAACTTTTGTTCTATAAAGTTTTTCACTTAGTCAATACTTTTCAAGTTATTTGCGAGTAAATATGTTCATTTTTCAACAAAAAAAAACACGTTTTTGGACGGATTTTTGCAAAATAAATCAAAAAGTAAGTATTTTATCGAAAAAAAAATAGCTTATAAAGAAGTGAAAAAATGGTGTAAGTACCTATATATGAAGACTGCAGACCCAGTAGAAGCAGAGTTGTAGCTAATGAAAAGGATGTCCTTATTCTTCAAATTCCAAATCGAATATTTCAACGTGAAATAACCAAAAAACCAAGCACTTATGAGGGAAAACTCATTATAACTTTTTTACAGTGTTTCACGTTCCGTGTGGATGGCATATATGTGAGCCACATGATGCCTTCACCACTGGGCGGACGGCGCGCATGTATGCCATTGATTATACACATTTTTAATATGTGCTTTTTTTGTCCGCTAAGAGTATCAGTCTTAGGATCAGACATCCGCAAGCAATGTGTTAAAAGAACCTACATATATTTTTGTTTTTTTTAGTTTTTGTAAGATCAAAAATAAGTAAATTACGCTCAGAATAACGTTGGTACTCTTTTTGGTAAAAAAATCGTGAAAATTGCCCCTAATTAGCATCCCAAATGAAATTAGTCGTTACCGCTTTACCACAAGATACTTTACTTGCAATATGTATTATTTATATGATCTGAAGTGTCATCGATTCAAAGTGCTTATTTTTGAAAATGCTGTAGTTAAAAGGGCTTGAACGAGTCACTAATCACGAGTGTATGCAAATTCACATATCTTTACCAATTTTCGTCTTACAGAAAAACAAAAAAATCAAAAAAATTGAGACAAACAAAACCTAAATTTTTTTACTGATTGAGATTTTTGGTATTAATTTTTAAGTTATTTAGAAAAAAGGAATTTTTTCATAATTAAAAAAATCACCTTAAAACCAAATTTTTTCAAAAATGAGCACTTTAAACCGATGAAACTTATAGATCATATAAACAATACATAGAAAGTAAATGGTGAAGCGGTAACGATTAATTTAATTTAGAATGCTAATTAGAGTGTGACTTTTACGATTTTTTTTTCCAAAAAAGGATGCTTGCTGCTTGTTCTTGTTGCTAGAAATGTTGTAAACACTTTAAAGAAGTTGTTACGAGTTTTCCCTGAAAAGTGCTTAATTCTTTGGTTATTTCACGTTGAAATATTCGATTTAGAATTTGACGAATAAGAACCTACTTTTCATTAGCTACAACTCTGCTTCCTCTGGGTTTTGTAGACTTCATATATAAATTATTTTTTTCACTTTTTTGTAAGCTATATTTTTGCTAAGTGTATTTTTTCGATAAAATAATTAGTTTTTGAGTTATTTGCAAAAAACCTTCTAAAAACGGGGCTTTTTGTTGAAAAATTAACGTATTATTCACTTGCAAATATCTCGAAAAGTATTGACTAAATCTCTATAGAACAAAAGTTGCTTAGAATTAGTCAGTTTATCCAAATCCGGACTTATTTTGAACGTATGTTTTCTCACCGCCAAGAATACTCCCAGGTATTCTCGGGCGTATTCCCCTGAGAAGAATACCCCTTTTACCACCAGGGCAAAAGCACACATCGGCACAATATCACTTCTTTTCTTGTTATTTATGTGTGTGACAAATTTCATGTCAATATAAGCGGTTCTTTAAAATTAACAGCAAAACCGTGAGTAAATGGATTATTATTTGTAGACTAAAATATCAATATGAAACAAACAGAATAAAATTATAACAAAATAAATTAAAATGCCTGACTTCTGACATGTTCTCGCAAATGGGAATCAGCAGTAACTGGATAATTTTGTTTGTTTGTTTTTTTTTGCAATTTTTGACCCCGGGTTTTGGCGCCCCTAAAGGATGGCTCCCGTGTGCATTGCACACTTTGCACATATGGTAGCGGGGGCCCTGCTTGGCAACATTTCGCGCCTATGTGTATAAAAATTATTGTTTTTGATAGTATAAACGTCGCTGTCAGTGTCGAATTACCTACGCACTGTTGCCTCACTTTTGAAAGTTTGCAGAACTTTCGCAATCTTGGACCGCGTTTGTTGCTACCTGTTGATCGCTACTGTTTGCTCTTAACAAATTCAGATTAAAAAAACTAGCTTACTTACGCTCGGTTTCATAATCGTTAAAGTGGACTTTAAATTTTAAGTTGGTACACTTCGCGTCAAAAAAAAAACTGGTACAAGTCTTATGACCGAAAATCGTGTTTTTCTAGTTGTGTAAATTGGTCTTATCACATATATCATTCTTATTTCTAGGCAACGTTGCCAGTTCAACTAAAATATTATATCAAACCAGGTAAAAGCAGGGCTGTGAGGCAGACCGCAAGTTTTTAGTAGGTTTACTAAAAATTAAAACAACATCGAGCATTCTCGATTAGTCAGTCACATTTATTTAAACATGCATCCTAAAAAATTCTCTTTTTAATTTTGTAATGTTCCATCATCTCAATTAAGTACCCATAAATTAATTCGTGTTCTATTATAATTTATGACAGATATGACATGAATGACAGATAATAACTCTAGACATGACAATAAATTATTATGTTTAATTTAAAATCGAGAAATGTGAAGGGTTTCTCGTAAAGTTGTGGAATACTAATAAATAAAACACATTGGAAAAATTAAAATTTGAAATTAATACAAAATGAATAACTTTTACAGCGAACAAAT
Source organism: Diabrotica virgifera virgifera (assembly GCF_917563875.1). Taxonomy (NCBI): domain Eukaryota; kingdom Metazoa; phylum Arthropoda; class Insecta; order Coleoptera; family Chrysomelidae; genus Diabrotica; species Diabrotica virgifera. Next base: position 36,181,438 of record NC_065448.1, read on the forward strand.
GTGAAACTTAAATATTATGTATTACAATAAAATTCGAAACTGCTGAAATATTAAGCACATTGGTGAAAAATGTCGCCTGTCAAAATGTTCAATGTGTTTTATTAAATGTATTCATTTTTTTTCGAATCATGAGAAATATAATAAGAATTTTTCACAGAAATCCGCCAAAGTTAGGCCACACACATTACCATAATGTGTATCGGTTGCGTTCCGGCACAGTAAAGTTATTATAAATATTGACAATTTGAACTGTCAAAATTTTTATTTTATCATTTCTTGTTTAAAAAAAATAATAAAATTGATAAGATAGCCTCAGTTGAGGAGAAAGTAATAATAATAAAGATGTTTTATTCAGTCAATAGTGTGCGAACAATAAGGTAAATATTAACGTGGGCCTAACTTTTACACACATGCCTACTGTGGCAAATGTAGGTATTTTTCAAAATGTTGGAATGTGTTTAAATCCTAGAACAATTTTAGCTTTTGTTTTTAATACAGATTTTAATCCCATACAAATAGCTTCTCATGATTTTTGTTGTAAAATGATTAGGGAAGCAGGAATTTAACAGTTTAGAATTTTACATTTTAGAGTTTTACGATTCACCACCATGACTTTTGGACGTTATTTTTTGTATTCAGATTTAGTGCAATTCCATTATCTGTGCTGGCAACAACGCCGTGATTCACGAGCCATTGTGTCCAGTCTGAACACTGGTTTACATTGGGAAAAAAAAGTGTACCAGTTTTTTTTGACGCGAAGTGTACCTTTATCAATAGAATTGTTATGTCAACCTTAAAGTAAACTTTAGTTAATGTTCACTTTAAGTTGATTATAGGTTTGTTCCAACATGAACTTTTGGACGGTCCAGAAACCGTCACGAAACTACTTGTACCGTTTGTTGTGCGCATGTTCGTAATTGTATCGCCCAGTTATCGTCCCATGACGGTAATCATATATTTGTCATTTTTGTTGGTGACAGCTTGTGTGCTTTTAGTCGATCAAAGGCTCAAAAAATTTAAAGAATTAAATCCTAGTGCTCAAGTCAGTCCAAACAGCACATTATGCATTTGCCCGATTACTGAAATGATCATCACGAAACCGTCACCGAAAGATCACAATTATTGTTGGAACAGTGGGAAGGACGATCCGATGACGATCATATTTTTGTTGGAACGGATTTTCTTTAGGTTTGTTCCAACATGAACTTTTGGACGGCCCAGAAACCGTCACGAAACTACTTGTACCGTTTGTTGTGCGCATGTTCGTAATTGTATCGCCCAGTTATCGTCCCATGACGGTAATCATATATTTGTCATTTTTGTTGGTGACAGCTTGTGTGCTTTTAGTCGATCAAAGGCTCAAAAAATTTAAAGAATTAAATCCTAGTGCTCAAGTCAGTCCAACCAGCACATTATGCATTTGCCCGATTACTGAAATGATCATCACGAAACCGTCACCGAAAGATCACGATTCTTGTTGGAACAGTGGGAAGGACGATCCGATGACGATCATATTTTTGTCGGAACGGATTTTCTTTACTGCGCAGGAGCGTTACCGTTTCGTGACGGTTCTCGGTCGTGTTGGAACAAACCTTATGAAACCGGGCGTTATTATAAAAACGATTTAGTTGATTTAGTGACGGCGAAAATAAAAGGATTGTGACGTCACATTTTAGAGTTTGAGGTCGATTAATCTCGAACACGGTTAGAGATATCGAAATGCCGTTTTCAGATTTGGATTCAGAAGACAAAACTACATAAGAATCCATCGATAAATCTACTCTAAGTATTGTAGGAGCGGCGACGCAATAACACACAGACTTTGCGAATTTACAAACGAAAAGTTTTCGTTTGGAAAATAGTTTTTAATTCTGAACAACTTTTCATAATCACATTTATCGATATTGTGAAAAGTAAATGGTTTTTTATTTACTCTTGAGCTAAATTCATATTTTTGACATACCTCGTATAAAATTGATAGAATTTGATATAGATGGTTGTATTTTAGGTTTTAGACCATGCAGTTCATTTTATAAAGAATAACTTTTTTTGTAAATTAATAATAAAAGAATTATCATAATTGAAATAACTGAAAATAATGTTTGGTTCCATAATTTGAAAAAAAAATTAAACTTTTTTTCCATTAGACGGATGTAATTGCATATTATAATATAGTTCTTAATTCCAAACAACTTTTCATAGTAACAATTTTTAATATTGTAAAAAATAAAGCTACTTTACTCTTCAGCGAAATATGTTTTTGACATACCTCGTATAATATTCATAAAATTTAATTTCTGCTGGTTGAATATTAGGTTTTAGACTATGCAAAACTTTTTTTAAGAATAACTTTTTTTCGTAAAATTAATAATAAAAAAGTTTTCCATATGGTTCCATTAGAGGGACTTTACACCTACATATTATGTTATATTTTTTTATTTTATGTTGCTTTATTATTTAATGCTAATGCGCGGTATAATAGGAATATTAGGTAAAGTACTTATATTTTGAATTTCATTTATATAAATAATCGAACAAGCGAATCAGATCTTTTATTTACTGTCTTAATAATATTATATTTAAATACACTTTTCAAATATTGCCCGCCAAATCCTGACTCGACTGTCAATTGTCTAGAAGCTTGTCAGCAAAGCTGTCCCTAGTCCCTAGGCCCTAGAACATAGCCACCTTTACTTAACAAGCCATGAAGTTGAAACTTGGCAACGTCTATTGGTAGACCGATTAATTATGACAGTTCTCATTTGTTTTTAAATAATTTTCACTGTATTTACAGAAAAACTGAAATATTTTACAATATTTCGTGATCCAAATTATAAAGAATATTAAAAGGTATGTTATTAAGATGATTTTAGTTCAATATAATATATTTTTATATAAACTTGCGTGCATATAGAAATCCGTCCACTTAAAAATTTTGTCATTTTTAATGTCTTATATTTCCTAAAGCTGTTGGCAGATTTAAGTGATTTTTTTAATATTTTATAGCCTAATTCTTTAACAATACCGCTGTAATAATGTTGATGCTAACCAGTTAAATTTTTATGGTGTACCGGGCATTTATAAAATACTGAAATTAAAACCCAACTATAGACTCTGGTTTTCTTAACATTCTGCTTTTTTGATTAATTCGCTTATGTTTAACAACTAGATTTGTTCTTTATCAATTCAGGGTGTTTCTAAATAAGTGCGACAAACTTTAAGGGGAAAGAAACAAAATGCAAAATTTTGACGCCTGTATTTTAAATGTAATCATTTTTTTCGAATGCTGAGAAAACTAATAAGTATTTTTGAAAAATTTAAACGCAGAATAAAAGATTACTTTATTACCGAGGGCCGAAAGTCCCTTAAAATGAATACAAAGTTTTTTTAATGACATATTTGAAACTAAAAATCACACTAAATTTTCTTAGTTTTTCACCCCTGTAACTTATTAAAATAAACATAGAAGTTTTCAGGGACTTTCGGCCCTCGGTCCCAACGTAATCTTTCACTCTGCGTTTAAATTCTTGAAAAATACTTATTAGTTTTCTTAGGATTCGAAAAAAATGAATCCCGTTTATATTCTTGTTATTGGTTTTTTTTTGTATAATAAACGTTACTTACAAGGAATTACTTTTAATGTTATTTTGTACAAACTTCTAATTAATAATATTTTCTTGTTCGACTCAAAAAATACTATAAATTTTACCAGAATTTGTACTTTAAAATCGTAGTTTCGAAAGCGGTAGTCCGAAAGTCAGACTACCGACGTCATCAATTGCGACGTTGCCTTTTTCTCTTCATGGCTTGTAAAGTAAAGGTGGCTATGCCTAGAAGCAAGTGACGAGAATCGCGAATGCGATACGTGAAGCCGTGACTCGATTCTAGATCCTGACCCATTACTTAGCGACGTGTGATTTGTGTTGCCTATATAGACTTAAATCGCGAAATGGGCCTATTCAAAAATATTACAAATGTATTGTCCTTTTCATGATCATTTTTCAGTGCGTAAAGTGGACTTTACATCAACAATAAATTGACCAAGTTATTCAAGGCCAAATTTGACGTGTTCTCAAAGCACAATTTGACATCCAATTTGTTCGTTATTAACTTGACGTCAATAAATTCGTGAATTTCTTGAAAGCAAAATTTTCTTGTCCTCAAAAAAATTGAAGGAACTTGGAATAAATGTTGTAAAAATGTCAATATTTTCAGTAGTACCAATCATAGAGAAATAACCAATGCAATGATTTTTTTATTAGAAGCTTTTGAATGTCGTTTGTTTCTTTGTTTGAGTAAAGTGTTTGATTTGAAACAGAATAGAATAGAACAGATTAATAAAATAGGGAGATAGATTAGAATAGATATATAGTATAGTATAAACTTGAAATAGAATAGATGTAATATATATGTAGATATAATACTTACTAATAAAGTATTTGATTTAAAACAGAATAAAGTAGAATGTAACAGATTAAATGAAATATATAGATAGATTAGAATAGATATATAGTATAGAATAAAGTAAAATATAATATAATAGGTGAAATGATTGTGAAAAGCAATAGTTTTAAGTACCTAGGATCGGTATTACAGAGTAATGGAGAAATAGATGGAGATGCATGCAGTAGAATTAGGGCTGGATGGATGAAGTGGAAAGAAGCGAGTGGTGTGTTGTGTGACAGAAAAATTCCAATGAAGCTGAAGGGAAAATTCTATAAAACAGCCATAAGACCGGCTATGATGCACGGAACTGAATGTTGGGCAGTGAAAAAGAAAGCGGAACAACGAATGCATGTGGCGGAAATGAGAATGCTTAGATGGATGAGTGGAGTGACAAAGAAGGATAAAATTAGAAATGAGTATATTAGGGGAAGTCTAGGTGTGGCACCAATTGATGCCAAAATGAGAGAGCATAGGTTAAGATGGTTTGGTCATGTTCAATGTCGAGACGTTAATCACCCAATACGAAGAATAGCTGAAGTGCAGATTCCTGGAAGGAGTAGGAGAGGAAGACCAAAGAAGACGATAAGGCAGGACATGTTGGTAAAGGGGATTAACATTGATATGACCCAAGATAGAATTGTGTGGAGAAATGCAATTAGGGAAGCCGACACTGCATAGGGATAAGGCAAAGAGAATGATGATGATGATAATAGGTGTAATGTGTAGATACTTATATAGAATAGGTTTGAAATAGAGTAGAATATAATAGAATAAAGAGACTATATACCTACATAGATACATCCCTAATAGCACAAGGATGTCCTTCACGGACTTTAGGGAGGTTAGTTTTCGTCCAAGGAACATCCTATTTTGGTCCAAATGTCGCGCTACCGAATGTCCGTTGGACGTCCACTTAAGGTCCGAAGGGACGTACATTGGACCTTAATCGGACGTCCTAGGGGACGTAAATTGGACCTTAACAGGACGTCCTATTTTGGTCCAAATGTCACGTTGCCAAACATCCAATGGATGTCCACCTAACGTCCGAGGGGACGTTCAGTGAACGTCAATTGGACCTTCATAGGACGTCCCAGTTTGGTCCAATGTCTTGCTGCCGAACGTCCATCTAACGTCCTGAGAGGACCTCCGGTGGACGTCTAGCATCGATATTTAGACCTGTGGAGAATGTATGGTGGGAAATAAAAAATATATTTTAAAGGAACTTATATTACATCTTATATTAAATTACAATTATTTAATATTACATTATTTACATTAAATTACAATACACTTCTCCAAGAAATTAACGCACCACCTTAAAAATAGGGCATTTTTGATGTCTCGAATTTTCTAAACCTGTTGTCCCATCTGAGTGATTTTTTTATAATATAGCCTAGGCTATAGGTTACATCCTTAAGCTTGTCATGCACTGGGAGCTATACTGTAATATATGTATATTATATCATATCGCTCTCTATAGTAATGAGTGAGCCTGCAGACAGGGAACTAATGGTTCCGTATGTGCAGGCTCACTCATTACTATAGAGAGCGATGTGATATAATATATATTACAGTATAGCTCCCCATGCATGACAAGCATAAGGAAGTAACCTATAACCTTAGAACTAACAAAAAAATTAAATAAATACTCTATTTAAATTATTTTTAAACATATTCAGAGATATATCAAAAATTTCAATGTGTTTGTCATTTATAAGTTTACAGTAACGATCTATAGGTGAATTTTGGCCATAACTTGTGCGATGGAAAGGAATATAAAATGTTATAAAATCACCTCTTCGATTTCTAGTTTGTATATCAACATTAATACACTGTAATAGATCACAGCAATCTAAATTTCCATTTATTAAATTATACAAAAATACTAATCCTACTTGATTACCTCTATTTTTCAGTGTATTAAGTTTTAAACTGTTTTCTATTAATGAATAATCGTGATCTACAATAGTTTGACCTAATTTAAATGCACAGAACCTCAAAAATTTGTGTTGAATTTTTTCAACAGTCATATTATGAACTGCAAGTTATGGAGACCATACTATAGAGCCATATTCAAGTTTAGATCGCACCAAAGAACAATAAACTCCTCTTACAGTGTCAACTGAAAAATTACTACAGTGTCTCAAAATAAATCCTAACATTTTTGAAGACTGAACTGTTATGTAATTAATGTGTTCAACAAAACTCAAACTCTCGTCAAAAATCACTCATAAATCTTTAACTTTTGAAACATATTTCAGATCTTCATTATTTATTTTATATGAAGTATTGATCTTCCTATTACCTTTGAAAAAACTAATGTAAAAATGATAGAGGCATTCAATCAAATAGAACGAGCTGCACAAAATAGTGGCCTTAAAATCAACCAGAACAAAACAAAATATATGCAGGTAAGTAAAAACACAGAAATAAGGCAGCCACAAAATATAACGATAGGAGAATACAACATTGAGGGGGTAAAAAACTTTACATACTTGGGATCCCTAGTCACATCTGATAATAACGTAGCAGAGGAAGTGAAGAGGCGAATATTTATTGCCAATAAAAGTTACCATGGCTTAATTCGGCAACTAAGATCAGACAACGTCGCAAGGAAAACAAAATGCCAAATATACAAAACTCTAATAAGACTGGTACTCACATACGGCTCAGAAACCTGGACACTCACTAAAAGAGAGGAAACATTGCTAGCCACCTTTAAAAGAAAAATCTTGCGACACATATATAAGGGCACAAAAGAAAATGGAATTTGGCGAAGAAGGTACAACTTTGAACTATACGAAATATACCAGGATCCGGATATCATAACATTCATTAAAATAGTACGGCTGCGTTGGATGGGACATGTAGAAAGAATGGAAGAAGGCGAAATACCAAACAAAATATTCAAACAGATGCCAGTAGGAAAAAGAACAAGAGGAAGACCGAAGCTGAGATATTTAGAACAAATAGAAAATGATATAAAAACCTTAAAAATAAAAAACTGGAGAAAAAAAGCACGAAACAGATCAGAGTGGAGAAGAATCCTGGAACAGGCCAAGACCCAGAAAGGGCTGTCGAGCCAATGATGATGATGATGATGATGATAAAAATTTTATGGGGGTTTTGTTCCCTTTAACCCCCCCAAACTTTTGGGTACGTTCCAATTAAATTATTTCTGCGGTACCATTAGTTAAACACTGTGTTTTTAAAACTTTTTTACCTCTTTCTATTTTTTCGATAAAGCTCTTTTTATCAAGATATGGCTTCTTTTTAAAATGGTTCAAAATATACCTAAAAATGTAAATCATAAATAAATTTTCATATTATTAGTCTCTACAATCGTACTTAACCATATACAAATATGTGGTGGATTTGACAAATATTCAAAATATCAGGATAAAAACTGACTTCAAAAAAGTACTAAGAGGCAAAAAAGTTTTAAAAACATTGTGTTTAATAGTACCACAATAATAATTCAATTGTAACTTACACAAAAGTTTGGGGGGGTTTAAACGAACAAAACCCCCATAAAATTTGTATGGGGTGTCGGGTGTCCAAATTTCACTATACAGTAGAACCTCGATTATCTGTCTCTATTAACTGTCACCTCTGTTCACCGTTTTGTAAGAGAGACTAAAAACTTTTTTTACAGTCACCTCCTGTTTTCATATGATATTTTTTGACATGTTTTGTAGTAAATTCAATTATCTATTTACTACAAAACATGTCAAAATTTACATGTGAAAACAGAGATGACCCTAAAAATGGTTTTCGTCTCCTACAAAATTCATGAAAAAGCAGATAGGAGGTATTGTCACATCACCGACGATATACCAGAAGTATATGTGGCCATACCAAATAATACATCCTTGATAAATATAAACATTTTTATTGCACAAAATCTTGTCATATATTTTTTTCCATAATCATCACTAGGATGATGATTCATTTGTATTGAATTGTACATTGCAATTCTCTGATGTTTGGGAAAAAGGGCTCAAGTCAGAATTGCACATCGATAATGTTTTGATGATTTCTGGACCAGAAAAATCGGCTCTTTTTATTGGTACATACAGTGTAAGTCTGCAACACTTTTTTTTATGGTCCAGAAATCATCAAAACATTATTGATGTGCAATTCTGACTTAAGCCCTTTTTGCCAAACATCAGAGAATTACAATCTGGTCATAACTGACCAATGAGCAAATTTAATTTAACCTAAATTACTACTGTTCCTTAAAATGAAGAGCTTACCCCATAGCGTCTCTTATCTAATCTAACAAGATCGTGCACTATTCTAACATACACAGGCACACAAGCACTACGCTCTGCTTTTCACTATCACCTATCACTCAAACTAGTTCAAAAGGCTTTGTCCTCTTCAATCTTCTAGTTTGTCCAGTAGTAGATATCGAGGAGTGTGGATTTCCTCAATATTCTCATACTTATGAAGTTGTTGTTGCTCATGACTTCCTGCTATCTTCTTGATGACTATATTATCCAGGTTCCATTCCTAGGTCTTGATATTTGTTTATAAAGTAATATCTTATTATGCATCGACAATGTGGAGTTTCTTCCAACTAGTCAATACACTTTTTATAGGTATCTTTCTTTTGCCTTTCATAGCCACAACAAGGCTATAATACGTTTCCTTCCTGGTTTTTTTGTAGACCACTTTCAGCTGATTCTAAAAAATTAAAATGAATGGTAATTTTCTATTCTTTACAATTAAAAATCAAATGAAATAGGTACTACTATTTACAGGTAATAATATGCATAAATAATTCGTTTCCTAAAGAATACAGAAAATTTAAAACGTTTTTATAATACTTACATAATTGTTTAAACAAAAGAGACCCAGCCAGAGCAAAACGCAAAACTAACAGACAGAACTGCAAAAAAAGCCACTAATTTCCATTTTCCCACCCCCTTATCTTATATGCATTTTCCAATCAAAATTTTTAGGTTGTCATGAACATGAAAACCTCAACAAATAATAATAAACAAAAAGCTCTACTTCCACTTCCCGCCAAATGGACACAGGTTGGTGACACTGAATTCACGCCAAATAAATGAAAAAATAGAACAATTTTCTTTTTCGTCAATTTCTTCACGTGAAGTTTATAACGAACAAACCTGGATGTCAAAGTGTGCTTTAACACGTCAAATTTGGCCTTGAATAACTTTGTCAATTTATTGTTCAATTTATTGTTGATGTAAAGTGGACTTAACAAATGATAGGAAAAAGAGTAAGTCCGTGATAATACCATAGATATAACAGAATAGATTAGGCCAGTTCGAAGAATAGCGTAACGCGGAACAGTTCGGGTCGGTGGTCTATCTATCTCTCTCTACCGGCGCTTAGCTTTCTCTCTCTAGCATATGATGGCCGCCGCCTGTGTGTCGCTGTCGTTCCGTTATAGGGCTTTTCATCGATTGTCATTTGTTTCGAGCTTCTGTCATATGTTGTATAATCTGTGTATAATATTAATTTATACGGTATGTGACAGAAGCTCGAAACAAATGACTGTGAATGAAAAGCCCTATTCCCACCTCTTGGTAGATACGCTCACACTCGCACGACAGACAAAGATAGCTAGACCACCGTACTTGATATCGGCGTTACACCCCGATGCATTGAGTGGCATATGACTAGCCTGATCTATTTTCTTTATGGCTCCAGTACACGTTGGGCCAACTAGTTGGCCAATGAGTTGGGCCAAGCAGGGCCGCGTTTAGGTCAATTGCCGCCCTAGGCAATTCTCTAGTAGCCGCCCTTCAAACATGTACCATTTTTGCGAAAAAAAATGCAAGCAAAATTTTTTATTTAGGGAGCGTTCAAGTATTATGTAACACGATTTTTGAAGATTTTTGACCCCCCCTCCCCCCTACGTAACGCAATTTTTGAAGATTTTTGACCCCCCTCCCAACCTGCGTTACGTAATACTTAAAGGGCCCCTTTAATAAGAAATGTATTAAAATGAGGAACATAGAATTTATAAAAAATAATATTTTACACAAGTGAGAAGAACAAAAATCACACTGATCACAGTATGGTATGAATTCACTTTTGACCGGTGAAAATAAACACAGAATGTTTTACATAAAAATGAAAAATTATGATTATGTATAATTTGCAATTTGCACTAGTATAAGATAGGAATGTGTTGCGATAGCAGTAGCCGTTATTTTTTAACTGTTATTTCACTGAAGCTATTTTACACTGTTACATCATTTTCATAACAACTGAAATATTCAGGTAGCTGACTAGTTTTTTATTTATTGTAGACCTATAGGAAGAAAACCTACCCGTGTCCTGTCTAGAGTTCACGTCCGTTTTTTTAATTATTAACAATTTAATTTGTATGTAATTTCTACATACATCACATATATGCAATTTTATTATAAATATATTAATTAATAAAGGGTCTACTTTGTTTAAACATTTCTTGAAAAAATTATTTTTTTCCAAATACCTATTTTCTTAATCATATCATTATAGTATGGTATAACTAGATCCAAACCCAGGCATCCAAAGTGAAAGTTATCCTCCAGCACCAAATTTTTCTATATGGTCTACAGTCTACATAATGTTCAGAAAAAAGTCACACCATTTTGAGCGTCGGGTTTGGGGGGAAGAGGGGGGAGAAATCGGTAAATTCGTAGTTTTTTAAGTTTTTCGTCAATATTTCTAAAACTATGCGGTTTAGCATGAACAGCCTTCTATACAAAAATGCTCTACATTAAATTTGAAACAAAAAAGGTCCTCTGCATAATCCGTCTAAAATGAACGGCTCCAAAGTTATGGAGGTAGTATAGTATAATTGGTCTAAAAAAGGCCTAACCCAGACATTAAAAGTAAAAGTTTTCCTCCAACACCAAGTTGTTCTATAAGGTCCAGATATTATTCAGTAAAAAGTTACACCATTTTCAGCGTCCCGTTTGGGGGGTAAATAGAGGAGAAATCGGTAAATTAGTAGTTTTTTTATGTTTTTCGTCAATATTTCTAAAAATATGCTTTAATGTTCTATACAAAAATGTTCTACATTAAATTTAAAACAAAAAAGGTCCTATACATAATTGTTATAAAATCAACGATTCCACAGTTACGGAGAGTAAAAAGTGGAGGTTTTCGATACTTTTTATATTTTTTGAGCAATTTATAATATTTTTACTGATTGAAATAATTTTTTTTTTAACAGAATTTGCTATTTAAGAGGCCGATGGGATGTTAGTGATAATCCCTTGAAGAATTAAACGTCAACCTCACCACCCAAAATCATCTTCAATTGCCCAAAAAATATAAAAAGTATCGAAAACCTCCACATTTCACCCTCCGTAACTCTGGAACCGTTGATTTTATAACAATTAAGGATAGGACCATTTTTGTTTTAAATTTTATGTAGAACGTTTTTGTATATAACATTGTTTACGCTTAAATATAGTTTTAGAAATATTGACGAAAAACGTAAAGAAATAACTAATTTACCGACTTCTCCCCCATCTCCCCCCCTCCAAACCGGACGCTCAAAATGGTGTAACTTTTTACTGAACAATATGTGGATCATATAGAACAATTTGGTGTTTAAGGAAAACTTTTACTTTGGATGTCTAGGTTAGGCCTTTTTTTGGACCAATTATACTATACTATCTCCGTAACTTTGGAATCGTTCATTTTAGAAGGATTATGTATAGGATATTTTTTATTTCAAATTTATTATAGAACATTTTTGTATAAAATGTTGTTCATGCTAAACCTCATAGTTTTAGAAATATTGACGAAAAACCGACTTCTCCACTTCTCCACTTCTCCCCCCTCTCCCCCCCCCCCCAAACCCGACGCTCAAAAAGTGTACCTTTTTTCTGAACATTATATGGACGATATAGAACAATTTAGTGTTCGAGGATAACTTTCACTTTGGATGTCTGGGTTATGTCATTTTTTGAATCAATTCTATCATACTATTAATGATCATAGAAAAAGTTAAAGTATATTTTAATAAATAAATTATTTTTATTAAATGATAATTTATTGAACATAATTTATTCATTAAAATATCCCTTAACTTTTTCTATGATTAATAATTATTATTTTCAAAAATTATTTAAAAAATTAGACTGTTTATTAATTATTAAATGTCTAGGCAAATTGCATATTTGTAATTTACACAAAAGTACATACAAATTAAAAGAAGAAATATCAAAATTCATTGAGTAGATCCCAAGATATAGAAAATGGTAGTATTTTTAAGTTGCTTTTTTAGTTTTTGAACTCGTGCATTTTTCGGCTCCCGCCAGGTAGCTGACAACTGTTTTAATTGTTGACCTATAGGATAAAAACGTACATGTTTCCTGCCTAGAGTTCGCGTTCGTTTTTTAATTATTAACAATTTAGTGCAATCAACGCAGAAGCTCCCCCTTCACTTACTATGACTAATCATCATTTGAACTACATTTTTAAAAATTCGAGTAAAATATCATCTTTCCGAATACCTATGTAAGAAGATGTTTTCTACGGACAAAATTTTTAAAGTTATTGTAAATGTTTATAAACTAGTATATTTTACTATAATAGATAATTTTTTATCTTTTTTTAATACATTTTGATAGGATCACTTTTCTATTTTCATTTGGCATACGCAGAATTGTCCTATCTTCATTATTTTCTGTCATTTGTTATTACAAAACAAAGGTCTCTGTCAAAAATATAGTGTCACTCAAATTCAATAAAATTTATACGATTAGATTCGTTTTAATATAACGATCAATTCTTATCATTGCGCCAACTCTTAATTATGAATAATTACGGCGCAAATTGCAATTAAAGTTTATCGAAATCACATTTTTGGAGTCCATAAAATGTTAGTTTACAATCATTATTGCTCTGAGTGCTATTCATAACAGCTTAAATCCCGCTGGGCCTAAGCGGATTAGTGAAACTAATCCGCTGATTTATGGAGTACCGAAAATCTGGGTATTTTAAAATATTTTTTCTCTCTCTAACTTATGTACCTACCCATTTGATTTCAGATTTATTTATATCAATTTCTGCTCTTATTTTTGAAAATAGAGAGTTGGCGCAATGATAAGATTTGATCGTTAATTTAAAACGAATCTATTGGTATAAATTTTATTGAATTTGAGTGACATTATATTTTCCATAAGATGTGTGCGATGTCCTTTTGGGAGTTTGTTATGTACCCCAATACCCAACTTTGAGTAAAGCGAAACACTACAGTTCTAAGTCAGTTTTAGGAAAACTTATTAATAAATAACGATTTTCAGTTATTTTGCAGTTTACGAAGCTACAAATTAACTTTTTGACTTTCAAAAATCGTCATTTTGAAGGTTTTCAATGTTCTAAAAAAAAATTGTTGTAATTTTATGTCAACTATTTAGCTTTTTAATTGAGTGCAAAAAATGGAAAAATCGCGTTGATTGCACCAAATTGTTAATAATTAAAAAACACGAACTCTAGGCAGGAAACATGATGGTTTTCATCCTATAGGTCAAGTCCACAATAACTAAAAAGTAGTCAGCTACCTTGATATTAATTTCATTGTCCCGACCATGGTCTATTTCTTGCTTATTTCCCTGGCTGGAGTATTATATCAGTGCGACGACACGAATATTATCTCCTTGTAATAATTCAGTTTGAAAATCCCAATTCTAACTCGATTTCCTACTGGTAATCTTTAGTTTCTGCAATATGTGCAATATTCATGTGATCAGTCAATTCACCGTCTTTGCGGAGCTTCTGGCGGCCCAATAATCACTAAATTTATGACTTCCGTTTTTTTGGATGAATAGTGTTAGGTTTAAGATAACAGAATGCTATGTTTGTTTTATTTTTTATATGAATGCAATTTCTTTTATTTAGAAACGAACGCCCACTTCTATTTCATTGATGGATGAATGACAGAATGCTATGTTTGTTTTATTTTTTATATGAATGCAATTTCTTTTATTTAGAAACGAACGCCCACTTCTATTTCATTGATGGATGAATGATGAATGTACTTATTTGTTATTCGATTTTAATTTTTAAATACAAATATTTTTTTGTACAGTATTTTTGCCGCCCCAGGGGCGTCATTTGATAGGGTTAGGGGAGGCAGTTGCCCCCTCCCCTGAAAATGACTGAAATTTACAAAAAATACTTTCAGTTTTCATCATTACATCATATAATATAATGTATTGTATATTATATAATGCTTGCCCCCCCAAATCAAAATTTCAAGCCCCTGTGCCGCCCTCTCACAATTTGCCGCCCTAGGCAGCTGCCTATATTGCCTAATGGATAAAGCAGCCCTGGGGCCAAGTAAGAGCAGTGAATACATGCTGATTACACGTTGGTGGAGTTATCAGTCTGCATTAACCTTTCTTAGTGGATAAACAAAAAACAAACTCTGATTATGGATATGGATGTGGAGACTGTAGCAGCTGCCGCAATAATTAATTTGTACAGGGCAATTTAATTTTCCCCTGTAAGGGGAAACCTGTATACCTTACCTTAGGGCATTATCCTGTTTGCCATGTGACCATCACAGGCCTTTTTATTGAAGTATGCACTTTTAAGGCATCTATATTTTATGTAAAGGGTTTTTACCCAGATATTTTTCTTTTGTGGCTCAGCTAGCATCCAGTTTATCGAACACTGATGATGATTTTTTATAAAAATCGAAAACGTTTTGTTGTGATGTAGCCCTTTTAACGGATTTTTAATTAAAAAAATTTATACCTTTTACAAAGGATTTCTTTCCAATTTTATAAATTAATAATTTTCCCATTTCTATTTTATTTCAATTTCTATTTGTATGTAATATTTTTTAAAAATATGTAACTCAAAAGGCCCATTTCGCAGATTCAAGTTTATATAGGCAACCCAAATTACACGCCGCTAAGTCATGGGTCAGGATTTAGACAGAATCGAAGCACTGGACACTGGAGTCTGGAGTAATAATTGTACGTTAATTATTAACGTACAATAATAATTTTATTATTTGTTATAATTATAAACTCTCTACTGTTCTAATAATATAATCTGTAATGTAAACTGAGTGCTGTGCTGAGTGTGAGTTTTGAGTTTTCGAGAGAATAATTCACAAATTCACTTACACTATAAAAATTATTTTTATAGTGATTTAACGTGTTGGGAGTTGGGTGTAAAATATCAAGTGTAATCTAAATGGAAGTAAAACAAGAACATAACGAGGAAGCCTGTAAAATAGAAATAGAATATAATGATTTGGATGGTTTTAAATGTGAAATTCAGGAAGAATCAAATAGCAAAAGTACACATGACACAACATATGATTATTTAGATTTAAAGGAACATCTTGTTGTAAATCCTAAAATAGAACAACATGACAATAAACTTAATCCATTTGAAGAAAACCAACAAAATGAAAATGGTTAGTACCTAATTAATATAAATATATACTTCGTCTAATTTACTAACCGTTGCACGTCATCCGCGTCATAGCCTGTGACGTCACGTGGTACCAACACGAAATATTTAGGGTTTGTTCTTTTTTAGAATCATTTTGCCTAGTACACTGGAATTACAGCCATTAGACATATTTTATTATATATGTTACAGTTAAAGTTGATTCTCAGTTAGAGTTGACTCCAACTAGTTGGAGTCAACTCCAACTGAAACGAGCAGTAAAAGTTGATTTAAAAAATTTAAATCAACTTTTACTAGTTGGAGTTGACTCTTCCTGGATCGATTCAGTAAATGTTGATTATACGAGAATCTTAAGTGCATTTTTGATGAGTGTGCGTTTCTTTGTTTTGCCCGTTTCAACTACTTATTATTATAATCTGTAACGTTGCCCCCGTTAGGTAAATTATTCTGATTCGATTTTTTGCACAAAATTACTCAAAGAAATACATCCGTATAACAATCCTTATAACATGTACACAGGGTGTCACGCGGTACCGCGGTCGAAAAATTGTTTAACCAATTTCAGTAAAGTCAGTCAGTAAAATGACTCTTTATCGAACGAGTCTGATATTACGAGCAGAGGAACAGACGCGTTCGATTAAGGGTATTGAGGTGGTGCGTATAAAATTGTATCGTTAATCATAAAAAACATTAACACTTACTTACAACTTTGAGGAAATTTTTTTAATTTTAGACGAAATAAAAAATTCGTATGACAGTAATGACAGTAATGACAGACGACTTTTGCATGATGGCCGGTTTTGATGTTTAATCGATAGTTATCAATATTGTATAGGTACCTACCTAATTACTAAATCTGTAAAGTTTTGATTTATTTTGTATGAATATAATTGCGAAACACAACAGAATTTTACTTTTTGACAAAAATTTTATTAATAATAAGATAAATTTTGTACAATATTTTTAAGGCTATGGGTACATAATTCGCAAATATTTTACGTGTGTCCCTACTTTTTCTGTCTTTACACGGCAAATTACGTGTAGTAAAATTCACACTGGTATGGATATGTAAACAGTACTAGAATGTCATTCTACTTGAAAATGTCATCATTAATTTAAAGAGATGGGTTTTGAATGTTCTTGGATAACTGTTATTTTTATAATTGCAAATTATTAATTCAGTTAATAAATGTGATAATTTTTTCACTAACTATGTATTCAGTGATTGTAATAATTTATTTGTACAACAAAGACTAATACTCAATCGAGAAAAGAGGAAAAGTGTTAAAGTGATTTTTTAATAATACAGTGATGAGCGCGCTAATAACCGGCAAAATAGCTCAAAAGATGGAAAATGTATTAACTTGTGAGATAAAAAGAAATGAAACTACTGGAGGTGGGATTTTATCGGTACTAACTTATAATTTACATTACCAATATGGACAGTTTCCACCTTTATACCTTTAAACGTCAGCTAGTTAACTTCAGTCATAATTCTACGTGTGACGTTCTTTCAAACCTGAGTTTTAATAAGTTACGTATGTCTTCTTCTTCTTTTATTTATTGGCCTCTACTTGCATGGGTATTTGTCTAGTCCATCGTCTTGGAATAAAGGAATAATCCCTTATTCACCTACAATTTAGAGTTAATATCGGACAAATACAACAAAGGTAAAAAACTTTTCTCGTACAGGGATAACTGCCGACCATTACACAATCTGCTTCTACTTCTTCTTCTCGTTCTTTAGTTAATTGGCAATTTTGAATTGTCATGGGACAAATACAACAAAGGCAAAAAACTTTCTAGTTCAGGGACAACTGCCGATCATTACAAGATTTCCCTGGTGTAAGCTGGGCGAATTATCCCGAGGGATATAACCCAATAAAGGAAGAAGGAGAAGAAGATCATTACAAGATTGCGTAATGTAGCCTCGGTTATTTGAAGTGAAAAACCCAGATGATTACAGACTGTTATTATTACAAAATGTTGTATAGTTATTTTACCCAGATTTTAATTATCTAGTCGTATGTAATTTTTGACATATTGTTCAAATTATTTATTATTTTATCCATTCATTTTCAATATTTTACTTTTCTCATAACTACGTATGACGTTAATATGACATTAACATTTTTTTTATTTCGCATAAAGTAAAAATCAATTGAAGACAATAAAGCAAAATAAAAACAGTTTAATTAGTAGTAATTTTTTATTCTAAAATTAACTTAATTTCCACCATGATTTTAGACGTCCCGCATTTACTCATGTCACTACAGAATTGTCGAAGGTTGTTTCAAATCCCACATTTGTGATTTTTTTGCAATAATTAAATATTAAAATTTGAAATTCTTGAGTTATTAAGTCTAAATTTTAGATGATTACGGGATTTTTCCTTTATTCTGAGAGGATCAACTGGCCAAAATACCCATGCAGGTAGAGGCCAATAAACTAAAGAAGAAGAAGACTTACATAACCTGATAAAACTGAGTTTGAAGGAACGTCATACGTAGAATTAGAATTATGACCGAAGTTAACTAGCTGACGTTTAAAGGTATAAAGGTGGAAACTGTCCATAATGGTAATGTAAATTATAAGTTAATACCGATAAAATCCCACCTCCAGTAGTTTCATTTCTTTTTATCTCACAATTTAATATGTTTTCCATCTTTTGAGCTATTTTGCCGGTTATTAGCGCGCTCATCACTGTATATTGTTATGGAACACTTACAATTTTGAACATCTTTATCAACAAAATACTTGGATCACAGAATATATTATCCTGATGTATTCACTGCTTGGATCTTCCACAAATAATACACAATAAAAAACTTTTTCTTAAGTTCACGTCTTAAATCAATTATTTATCAAATACACTATATATCAATAATATTTAATCAATAACTCAACATATTCCCGATGCAATGTCAAATATTTAAAATTGTCACTGATTGTCAGTGTCTGACTGACAATATATGTTGACAATATTATATTCGGCTGAGTGCGTTGTAAGACAAAGATAGATTTGGAAAATTTTACCACGTCATTGTGTTCATTTTTTTCGAATCCTGAAAAAACCAATAAATATTTTTGAAAAATTTAAACGCAGAATGAAAGACTAAATTATTACCGAGGGCCGAAAGTCCCTTAGAATAAATAAAAAGTTTATTTTGAATGATATATTTGAAATTAAAAATCACACTAAATTTTCTCTTAGTTTTTCACCCCTGTAACTTATTAAAATAAACATTATAGAAGTTCTCAGGGACTTTCGGCCCTCGCTAATAACGTAATCTTTCATTCTGCGTTTAAATTTTTCACAAATACTTATTAGTTTTCTCAGGATTCGAAAAAAATGAATCCCCATTTGAATAGCATTGCAGCCGAAAAAACGTACCGATCCTCTTAATAATTAAAGTAAATAAATTTTAATTTCACTCAAATAAATAATCGATTGCTGCCATTGACCACTTACATTCAATCTCGGTTAATTTGATTAATTATCGCGGCAGGTAAAGTAACATTCTTCTTTCAATACAACAAAGTGTTACTTTACTGCCGAAAATGAGGGTAAATGAGCACAATAATGAATGATTTTAGTGAAGTTTGGCGATAAACAATGATTTTAAACAAATTCGCAAAAATACATAGTTTTTTCACTTCGTACAAATTTTTTTTAGATCCGTTGGGCCTTTTTTTCTCTAAAATTGACTGTTGTCGAGTTATTAGCGACTTGGAATTTGAAAAACGCCAAAATAACCATTTTCAAGGTTTAATAACTCGGTTAAAGATAATTATTGTCATTGATTAATAAACACAGTAAGTTTATAATCAATGTTATTGTGAAAGTCGAGCGAGCGGCCGTGGAGTAACTGCATAATCGCTGGCCTCATACGCCAGTGCACGTATGCTCGAGCCCTGCTAAAGACAAACCATTTTCATTTTCAATAATGACACGAGCCGTCTCACCGTGCCTCGGAGAGCACGTTAAGCAGTCGGTCCCCCTGGGCTAGTGTACATCGACACTAGTTACTTGAAACAGGGTTAAAGATGTATTGGCGCCGGAACTGTTCGAAAGGCAAAAATTCCATACGATATTATATATTATGAAAGTCAGAAACAAAAAAAATCAAAGATTAAAGCTACCTCTATAAGATCCTGAAGACATTTTTGTCATTATTTCATTAATAAGATATTATTTTTAATTATCAACAATGAGCGCTAACCGTGTATTGAGGCGGCCGTCAATGTGAGTGCGAGTGAGATTCACCATTGGATGGCTGGAATGGTGCATCTCTTTAGCACTCACCATTGACGGCCGCCTAATACGCACTTAGCGCTCATTGTTAATAATTAAAGATAAAGCTTAGTAATAAAATAGTGACAAAAATTTCTGCTGGATCTTGTAGAGGGGGCTATAAACTTTCATTTGGTCACTTTCTGACTTTCGTAATAATGGATTTTAACCGAGTTATTAAGCCTTGAAAATGGCTATTTTCGCATTTTTCAAATTTTAAATCGCGTATAACTCGACAACAATCAATTTTAGAGAAAAATCTCAAAATACCTTTTTTTGCTCAGAATAACCCAAATGATCTAAAAAAATTGTTCGAAGTGAAAAATTATTCTTGTGAATTTGTCTAAAAAAATTGTTTAAAAAACAATTTATCAATCAAGGTACTGCCTGGCACCCAGTAGATTTGTTATAAGGACCTCTTTTTGAGTAAGTTTGTGCAAAAAATTCGAATCGGAGTAATTTACCTAACGGGGGCGACGATACAGCCTAGACTAATTTGAACATATTCAGTAACATTTAATTTCTAGAATCAGCTGTTTGTGTGAATCAGAATCAACTTTTACTAAATGGCATTGGGAAGAGTATACTTTTCCTAGTTGGAGTCTACTTTTACTAGTAAATGTTGAATATAAATCTTCATTTTATATTTATAATCAACTTTTACTGAAACCAGCCGTTAGAGTTGACTCCAACTAGTTGGAGTCAACTCTAACTGGATAATCAACTTGAACTGTAACATATACACATAGAAATAATATTTGATGATTTCTATTAATGTTAACCTAAAGAAATACACAATATGTTTCATTTAATTTGTATAAATGGATTATAAAGCGTTTTTATGAAGCAGATTTGTTCGCAACACACTGTAACCGTAATCGAAGGAAGGTGACATTTTAGAATAAATTGGTAACATTTATTTGACAGTTGCGGTGATGACACTTCATATTTGTTTATATTCTTTACTATATGAAGAGCTCAGTCCTAAAAGGATGAGGGTCCAAAAAAACAAGTTTTGAGAAATTAGGTTTTTAAGTTTTAAAACTAAATAGAAAAATAATTGTCATCCGCCGCCTATGGATTGTAGTGAGTAGTCGGTTGTAATCTGAGCTCCCGAAAAAGTAACATTTTAATAAGGAAATTCAGCGAAAAATTTCCTAATTTTTCAGTAGTGTGAATATAAAACAGTTTTGGTGCTGTGAGTTGAAAAAAAAAATTGGAACACTATGGTTATTACAAGAGAAGTAAAAGAAGCTATTGAAAATGCTGTAAGTCAAGCCATTATAAAAAGTCTCCAAAATAAAGATATTATAAAAAGTCTTACTGATAATGTCGCCGTAGCCATTATAAATACCATTGAAACCCGTCTAGGTAATTTAGAAGAAACAGTGGCGTCACTTAAAGTGGATATTAACTCCACTAAAACAAACTTGGAGCGCAAAATAGAAGAATTGAACGAGAAATTTGATCGACTAGATCAAGGGAACCGGCGCATGTGTCTACGAATTTTTAATCTAAAGGAAAAGGAGAAAGAAGACACCAGAAACGAAATAATTAACCTAATAAATTCTAAAATGGGTTTAAATTTAAAATATGAAGATATTAACTTATGTTATCGAATTGGTAAACAAAACAAGGATAAAGCTAGGGCTGTGTATCTTAAATTAAATACAATCGAGAATAAGCAAACAGTCTACGCTAAGAAGAAGCTACTAAAGGGTACTGGGGTAGTTATTAAGGAAGATCTCACTAACTTAAAATTGGAATTGGTAAATCAGCTAACCAGTCTTGTGGGTTTAAAAAATGTGTGGACTGACAATGGTAAAATCTACGTCTGTCGAAACGGTAACGTAAAAATAATAAAAAATTCTAAAGACTTTGATGAATACAGAACTCATTATAATTTGTAAAGAATATGTGTTTTATCAATTGTATTATTGCTAATGCTCTCTAGGTTTTAAGGCTTTAAATTTTTGTTTTCGATACCATTTTTCTATTTCGCTTTAATAAACGATTGATTAAATTTTGGGATATCAGGTACAATTTATGACTAAATGCTTGAATATCTAGAAATTTTAGATAATAGTCAGGAAATCGATACAAAAGAATATAATAATTTTCAAGATTACTTACTTGAACTGGAGAGGGTAAAATGGGAGAATGGAATTGGTGTGATTCACTTTAATATTCGAAGTTTACAAAAGCATTTTGATGAACTGCTCATATATTTAGAATCAGGTAAGGATCTTTTGGACATAATTATTTTATCCGAAACTACCCACATAACAATGATGTTCGTATCATGTTCTAAGCATATACTACCAACATTCGTCAGAGTATATTCTTTTTAGTATATGCGTAGTACAAGCATAGCATGTACCTTAAAAAACATTCTAAATTTCATGTTCTTTGCACATACTTTAAAGTATATTCTCGTACCGAATATACTGAGTACATTCGTGTACGTAGTAACTCGGAATATTCGTAAAAGTTTATTCTTAGAATGTACCTTTACCGAATATTCTTAGCACATACTTATAAGTACATTCTTAACACATACTTATAAGTAGATACTATTCTCAGAATATACTTTTACCGAATATTCTTAGCACATACTTATAAGTACATACTTAACACATACTTATAAGTAGATACTTTTAAAATATCTTAAAAATAATATATATGTATGTATAGGAAGAATAATGTTAGCCTATAGATTATCAACTTCGTTAAGAATAATTAATGAAATTTAAAAATTTATGTATGTAGGTACTATTAATTAAACTACCGAATTCATTATTTAAAATTGTTTTAATTGTATGGTAAAAATGTTTAAGAATTAATTGTATTAACGAAAAAGGAGAAATTGTCGTTTCGCTTTCATAACTGAAATGCATTTACTATTTTGATTAAGTTTATTGAGTATTCTTATGAAGAATTTTATTTTTACATGGAATTGACATTCAGGTAAGCTGTGTGACTGAGCCAAAACCCACAACCGGCACAAACAAAGCGGAAACGACCGCTGCATACCTGCATAGGGGTTAGCGGGTAGGGGGTTGGGAACAAAGGAAAAATACAAAATATGAAAATAGTTACTGAATAGGCATTTGGCATTTGTGTCTACACTTAACACTAACAATGTCTATGCTGTGTTGTGAGGAAGACCAAGTATTTCAACCAGGAATAGGAACATGCATAATTAAACGTTTTATTTTGTTTGCTGTCAACTTACAAATAAAAAATTCATTTTGGTACTTCAATATTACTTAAATAGTAAGTATGTATATAGGTACATATAAGCAACATATAAATTTTAGTTATTTACATACATATGTTACATAATATTTATTTGGGTACGATAGGTATATGAATATGAATATATAAATTTATATATTCAGCATTTTTATTTTTATATGCACATAATAACTAAATATATATACCTACTTACCTATATAATATTGATATAACTAACTAAAATTTATATAATATTTTATATTTACTTTTTAAGTAATATTGTAGAATGTACTAACTACATTCTCATATGTAATATGTAAATTTAGTAGAAAGTAGAACCTAGGATGAGATTCGGTGATGCTGAAAACATGCTTCTGAGCAATATAGCACTTCCTTGTAATATTCTTCCCATATACTAAAAAGTACATTCTTCCTATATACTAAAAGATGTGAGGTAGTACATTCTAAGTATATAAATAGAAGGTTTATAGCACCTTCTTAGAATATCCTAAAAAGTATATTCTTGGTATATACTGAGAAGAAGTGCGGTAGTACATTCTAAGTATATACATAGAACGTTTAAGTACTGTAATGTAGTATATACTCAGTATGTGCTCTGCACATTCGCAATGGTAATTACGCATATTCTTAGTATATACTTTTTCTGAAAAGTATGTTCTATGAATCTACTAAGAACATGAAATTGTTATGTGGGTAGGGAGGTAAATATAAATGATTTTCATATTCCGAATTACGGAATATATTATAATGAATCGTGTATAAATAAATGCGATGGTACGGTGATTTATATAAAAGATAGTATATCATCTACAATTAGTACTATAGAGATAAATGATAGTAAATTTCTCCGCGTGAAATTTTTAACGAAACATTTAAATACTTATTATTCAGTTGGGATAACTGCCTATTATCGACCACCTGCAACAAATACTCAAATATTCTTAAACGATCTGGAACAATATCTGCAGCAGTTGGATATGCAACATCTTGAAGTTTATGTAGGTGATATAAATATCGACTTGTTAAAATCCTATACACCCGATACAACTAGGTATCTAAACATATTAAATACATATGGTTTCATCTCTTATATAAATAAACCTACAAGAGTTACTTCTGATTCTAAGACAACAATACATCATATATTTATTAGGAAAACTAATAATATAGAAAGTAAAATTGATATAGATTCGATAGTTTTTCAAACCGATATGACAGATCATTTTTCGCCATTTGTTTTGATATCCTTTAAAAGCTGTGACAGTATAAATACAGAACATAAAGAAAAAAATTACAACAAAAAAATTGACTTTAAAAAAATAAATAATTATTTAAAAAATGAATCATGGTCTGAAGTAATTAATAATAATAATGTTCAAATTTCTTACAACAATTTCATTAATAAAATAAACACAATTACAAACTCTTTCACTAAAATTGTTGTCAACAAAAATAACAAATACAAAAAATTACAACCATGGATATCTACGGCAATAATAACATCCATTCATAAACGTCATATCCTCAAAAAACAACTAAATAAAACGCCTACACCCATTCTAGAAGCACAGTATAAGGAATATAGAAATAAACTTAATGTGTTAATAAAAAAACAGAAAAATGATTACTATAAACAAAAATTATACGGTACTCATGGGAATACTAAAAAATTATGGAATATTATTAATGAGGTTGCAGGAAGTAAAAATACACTAGATATTTCTAATATTGATATTGTTAATGAAAATGGGGACTGCGTTAAAAATAATACAGATAAGGCAAATGTGTTTAATAATTTTTTTATAAACTTAGGAATGAAAATGGCAAATAAAATAGAAAATTCAAATTTACCTGATAATGTGTTGAGAGATGTTTATATAGAATCGTCTATTTTCTTAAAACCGGTAACGCAGGCCGAAATAACTATTTTGATATCTAATTTAAAGAATAATTGTTCTCCTGGTCCCGATAAGATTAGTAGCAAATTAATAAAATATATTCATCTTAATATATTGGGCCCATTAACCCATATAATAAATCTCAGTCTCTCAACAGGACAAATACCTACGCAATGGAAGCAATCTATAGTTTCTCCCATTTTCAAAAGCGGTTCTAGAAATAAACTAACTAATTATCGACCGATATCTGTAATAAATAACTTTGCTAAATTATTTGAAAAAGTATTAACAAATAGATTGGTTAGCTTTCTGGATCAGCATAATGTTCTTTCTAAAATTCAATACGGTTTCAGAAAAAAATCCTGTACAGAAGATGCCGCATTGAATCTAGTTGAAACAATAATTAAAGCTCTCGATAATTCTAAAAAATGCCTAGCAGTCTTTCTGGATTTGGCTAAAGCCTTTGACACGGTATCTCATGCCAAACTGTTAGGTAAATTGAATAATTATGGTATTCGGGGTATTGCATTAGATCTTTTTAAAAATTATTTAACAAACAGAACGCAGCAAACTAAAATCGGTGACAAAATAAGCACTAATATTAATGTTCAGATGGGGATACCACAAGGAACGGTGTTAGGACCTATTTTATTTCTCGTATACATAAATAGTATTGCAACAATCCAGAATTTTGAGGGACAGTTGGTATGTTACGCAGATGATACTGCACTCATAATTACAGGAAATACTTGGGAAGAAGTGCATTTTGCGACAGAGGTTTGTCTTAAAAATATTAGAATTTGGCTAAATCATAATCTTTTAACTTTAAATGTCGAGAAAACAAAATATGTAACATTTTCCCCAACAGTTACGGACCAACCATCTTTAAAGATTAGACTGCATAATCCCAGATGTAAAGATAATATATGTGATTGTCCCATACTAGAACAAACCCCTGTAATAAAATATTTGGGTGTTATGATTGATCATCACACAAGGTGGTCACATCATATTACCTATGTCTCTAAACGTATAAGAGCTTTAATACATAAATTTTATAAAGTAAGGTTCATCCTATCTAAGTCCAATCTTATTATGATGTATAATTCATTAGTTGAATCAGTTCTAAGATATTGTATAACTATTTGGGGTGGTGCATTCTCTACTAATTTAAAAAATTTGCAAACTACACAAAATATTTTACTTAGAATAATATTTAAAAAACCTAGATTACACTCAACATCTCTACTCTACCAAGAAACAAAATTATTCAAAATACGTCAAATTTATATACACCAATGTCTCCTAAGGACCCAATTTTCAAAAGTAAAAAACAATAAAAAAACTTCAATTACTAGAACAGCTACTAATCTACATCTAAATACTAATTTATTTAAAAAAACTGTGACGCAGAGATCATTTTCCTATTATGGTCCTAAACTATTTAATATGTTACCAACGCATTTAAAAGAAATTAATATAAGACATACATTTAGTAAAGAAGTAAAGAGTTTAATTATCAGTAACCCGGAAATGTTTAAAATATTTGAAAATGTTTGAATTTGATTTGCACAACCAATTCGTATTTTCTCCTTTTTTACTCTTTCATCTAATCATCTAATAATCATCTAATAAAAAAAAAAACTAAATCACATAAACAGTTAAAATCTAAAAAGAAATGTATCGATTTGCTATTGTTATTGAATGTTTTGATTTATATTTTACTTTAATTTATACATATTATAGACAGTGTATTTAATAAATTATATGTACATTGTATATTATATTGACTGACATCAGTGGGAGGTATCCGACAAACAGATGCCTTGTGTCTAGGTCTGCCTCCGGATGAATCAGTCAGTATAAGTATATTAATTAGGTCTGTTATATGTATATTGTACAATAACTAAGTGGTTGAATAAATTATTTGATTTGATTTGATTTTTTGAATTAACAGAAAAGGCACTTCATTTTGGTTACTAATTCATGCAGTAACTTACAGGCATAGATATATTATACTCTAGATTGCGCCTTACGATCTTAAAATGGGTGACGGTTGCGACAGAGATAAATGAGCCTATTTGGTCGGTAGTCTCTTTCTAATTCAAGGGGAGTATCGACGACGTCACTATCCTACTCTATCGACGAGTATTTTAGATAATTTGACAGTTCGAGCGGATGGCGACGAGAACTGCCCTAATAACACAAAACATTCCATGAATGTTCCTAGAATGTACACACAGGACATTGAAAACATTCCTGGAATGTCCCCAAATGCACACGAATGTCCCTGGAAAGTACCAGGAAAGTGCTGTGTCAGCATTTTAAATATTCTTAGAATGTTCTGTTGGAACATTCCATGAATGTCTACGAATGTTCTTTGGACATTCACAGTCTATTTTTTAGACTGAATGTCTTGTTGGAACATTCCATGAATGTTCTTTGGACATTCACAGTATATTTTTAGACTGAATGTCTTGTTAGAACATTCCATGAATGTCTACGAACGTTCTTTGAACATTCACAGTATATTTTTTAGACATTCACTGAAATATATCGTCAGTAATGTGACAATACCTCCTATATGTTTTTTCATGAGGTTTGCAGGAGACGAAAAACATTTTTTAAGGTCACTTTCTGGTTTCGTACGTATTCTGACTTTTTTTGTAGTAAATAGATAGTTGAATTTACTGCAAAACAAGTCAAAAAATATATGAAAACAGGAGGTGGCCGAAACAAGTTTTTAGTCTATCTTACAAACCTCTTGAAAAAAACAGATAGGAGGTACTGTCACATCACTGACGATATATGGCCATACCAAATAATACATCCTTGATAAATATAAACATTTTTATTGCAAAAAATCTTTACATACATTTTTTAATGTAATTTGCTGACATTCCTAAATATTATAAAAAAATGTGTCACATTTGCTTTGTAAACCTTTCTTTTGCTTTTCGTAGCCACATATTCCGTTTCCTTTCTGGTTTTTTGTAGACCACTTCTCTCAGCTGATTCTAAAAGAAAATAAAATAAAAGGTAATTTTTCTATCCTTTACAATTAACAATCAGAAGAAATATTATTTACAGGTAATAATCTGCATAAATAATAATAATAAAAAAATAAATATTAAATAATATTTAAATAAATAATAAATAATATTTAATAAATAAAATAATAATAATGAACATTTTGTATTTTGACAACGACATCCGATGTGGAAGTAGAAACCTTAATAAAATTATTTTTTCAAGTAAATTGTGGCTTATTTCCCCATTAGAATAATTAATTACAAAAAAGCCACAAAGAAATAGATTTTTCACAAACAAATAAGTATTTAGTATTCATTATATTTATTGTTTTTATTATTTACTTTAATGTCCTACTGGTACATTATTTGACAAATAATGACATTTCGAAGTCTGTTAAGTACGATATAACGCCCTTGGGCATTAAATTTAAATAACGACTTAGATACTGTCAAGTTGACAAATATCAACCTAAGTAAAACTATGGTTACCACAATTACGTTACTACTGTTACTGGTAAATGTACTTATTTAAAAACTAATCAATTCAAAATTCATTCAAATTTTTCGCATATAAAGAATAATTTAGTCGGGCATTAAACGTTGAAGGCACCACAGGTATTATAATAATAACGCTTTCGGTCAACGTATATCCCTATAATACCCTTGGTACCTTAATAACTGTAACATAAGATTATACCTTAATTCTTGTTTTCGATTTCTGATGTTTTTATTTATTTACATTGAATATTAATCTGTTTTGTTGTATAATCTACTTCGCAATAATTATGTGATATATTTGACTTAAAATGAATTCAAAAATTTTTTGTAGTTGGGCAACAATGTCAACTTAGATCTCCGATGTAGATAATGAATTACAACAGTATCTATATTGTACGGACTGTATTATTAATTAGGTTATGCATATACCTGTGTGACATAAGCTATTGGAACAGCACAGTCTCTCAAACGAACAGATGAAAGTGAAGTTCTGTCAATATCTTTTTCTAAAAAGTGTTTTGAACATACTCCTCTATTAACAAATCTGATCTATACTTCATGTCTTCTTCGCAGGATCTTCTGGAAAGCTAAAAATACAAAATATATGCATTACTAAGCATTATTAACAAATTTTAGTTTTAAATAAAAAATATGATTAATGAACTCACAAAATTATTATAAAACAGCTTAGAAATTGTTTATTAGTATAGTCGGTTCCCCAAACTCAGACACAACTGGCTAGTGATTTTAGTAGGTATTTTTTTTTTGTTTTTGGCCAATTTTGCCAAAATTACAGTAATTAGTACTGAGACTGAGTTTAGCAAATCGACTATAATATTCTGTGTATTCATTAGTTGGTACTGCATATTATAGTGTGTGGTCTACCATCCTATTTATAAACGCATACACTAGCAAAAACGCAAAAAGAATTATTTTAGTTTTACAAATCCTTTTGTTATTACCTATCTCTATTTACTATTTTAGTTAGGAATAAGCGAAGTTTGTGGCTTATTCACAATTATTATTAAAATAATAAATGGATATGACCAATTATTAACTTATAAAATAAAATAATAATTCTTCTGATTTATGCCTTTTATTCACTTTGTTATATCTACGTTACTTAAAAGATTTTTTATGAATAGTATTATTAGGGTATTAATAGTATTAATTTATTTTCTGAAATACAGGGCATGCTTTCGTTTACATATTTGCATACTAACCTTTTAATAGGGCTTTTCATTCACAGTCATTTGTTTTGAGCTTCTCTCATAATTGAAACGTTATTCCTGCAGATTTTTTTATCTACATTTGTTTCTGCTACTCCAACTGCGTTAAAAACAGGACACCATTTTATGCACTATGTTAATAATACTATTAAAGCTATTATAAAAGTATCCGAATTAAAAAAATATTCTTAAAAAGCACAAATAATACAAACAACTAAAAACAATCCACGGCAAGGCAAGGTCGCCAAGATGAAGATGCCAAGATGGCCGAAGCGAGGTCGTTGGTTGGTCGTTTTTAGTCACGTGATGCCCTCTCAAGCGCCATGCACAAAAATATATGCACGGCGAATTTGAAAATGAACGCAAAAGAAATAAATATAAATGCCTCTCTTGGGTTTTGCATAAGTTATAAGTATTTTTTTTATTAACAAAATCGCATTCCAAATTGAATATTCGCGAACAATAATTTTTATTACATTTGTATGTTTATAATCTTGGGAAACTCTTTAAATTTGACATATTATTGCACTGTAGGCCTAAAATGTCACTTAGTTTGTCTGGTATGTTATAAGTAATGTTGTATCTCTTACACGTATGTATTATTTCGCAACTTAAAATATAGGAACATTGGTAGTATGTTCACAGAATGTCTTATGGTAACATTCCAGGAATAATTTAAACAGATGTTCACCGAATGTTCCCTAAATGTCCAGGACATTCAAATATTGATAGAACTTTGGTAGTACATTCCTGGAATGTTGTGTGTTGTTAGGGTGGTCGTTTGTCTTCGGACGTGGATAATCCTGGTTCGAATCCCATACCAATCTTTACTTTTTTTATTTTTTATTTAATCAATATTGCGTTTATTAGATATTATTATATCTCTAAAATAAATCTAAGCAAAGAAATATATAACAAATAAGAAAAACTGTGTAGGTACCTATAGATTTTTAAAAATATAAAAGCCCATGTTATTTTTTTTAATAAGTACAATAGTATAAAGTAATTGTTAAAAATATTCCTACAAATTACCAATAATTAATATCAACATAATGTACCATCATCGATTTATTAATTGAATCGGTCATTTCAAAAACAACACGAGACACGAGTCACATATTCCTAATTTTACAGAAGAGCAAAGAAAACTAGGTACCTATATAGTCGAAAAATGGATGAAATGGATGACATCAAAATTCAGAGTTACCTATATTGTAGTTTTGTTCCTAATGTTTTTACTGGACTGGTGTCGTTTTTGCACACAACGTTTATCTTAAAGGAGTCTATTCCTCTCAAAAAGTTAGTTTCTGAAAATTGTGGACTTTGCTGTTTTTGAAATGACCGATTCAATTATAAGTAATTAGACATTATTTTTATTTATGAAACTATTATTACAATTTTTTAAAAAGGTAGAAGCAATACAAACATTATTCACGTCATTCGAATAAGGCCGAATTTATATTAATAACGAATGACTTTTATTTTACTGTGCAGTTCACAAATAATTATGTATTCCAATATTAACTTACTATACATACATTTATTATCTGCTAGATTTACTTAGGTCCATTTTTCAGATGTAAAAATATCTAATAAACGCAATATTGATGAAATTAAAAATAAAAAACGTAAAGTTGGTATGGGATTCGAACCACGATTATCCACGTCCGAAGACCAAAGACCATTTCTCGTCACCACCCGCTCGAACTGTCAATACATAATACTCGATAAAGTGGGATAGTCACGTCGTCGATATTCCCCTTAAATTAAAAAGAGACTACCGACCAAATAGGCTCATTTATCTCTGTCGCAACCGTCACCCATTTTAAGATCGTAAGGCGCAATCTAGAGTATTATAAATCTATGCTTACAGGGAACGTATAGGTTATGTTTTTGGGTTATCAATTTACAAATTACTATAAATATAAATTTATTTATCTTTTGATGTCATGAAATCTCAGGCTAAATGAATGATGGTCCACTAATATGTCTTAAAATGAAACTAAAAATACAGGATAAGGTAATCTATATTTTGAAAAGTTATATCACACATATCTGCTCCTGTTGTTAACACCAAGCTACAAATACAGTAGAAGATTGTTAGTAATGGATAGAATGGAAAGTTTTAAGCATGTGGCAGTCCGTCAAAATATGCTTGAAACTTTACAGAATAACACCAATGTACACCAGAATAACAGAAAGCTGTAAATAAACCATATACCTATTAATAATATGTCTATGAAATAAACACAGGTATGAACATTAACAAAATATCTAGACAATAAACAGCACTAATAGCAGAGACCTCTGTGGTCAACAATCTGAACTAGGTGGACTGTCATCCTTTTAGCCTGCATATGTAGCACCTTCATTCTTTTAGCCTAGAAGACGTATTTTTCAAAGCTGGATGGCTTGTACATCTTCATCTTTATTGCTTAGTTAGATACCATGCAATATTTTACATGAGATAACGTACAAGAAATTAGCATTATCTCCCTAATGACAAAAAATGGACCCTCATCCTTTTAGCTTTGAGCTCTTCATATGTAAGTAGGTATCTGTTTTATTATATTTATGCCCGATTTCACCAACGATACCTAAATATTTAAGAATTACCTAAATGGGTTTAGGTACTTCCTAACTCTAAAACGGATTTCACCATACGATAAGAATTGCCTAAACCGCTTAAGCATTGCCTTACGTTAGGATACGGATTTCGATCTCCCTAAACTTTAGGTATTACTTATCGTTGACAGTCAGATTATATTTTTACAATTTTGACTAATGTACTTGTGACGTTTGTCAATAATTTGCTTCTTACCTTAATTTTTCTGTTATTCTGTAATATTAGGTATATTAGTTGTAATTTTGTATTATCTTTTTATATTAATAATAACGAGTGATCCACAATTATTGGGATCAAAGCTAGCTGTGCAAAAAATTACGTATGTCTTGTTTTAACCTGAATTTATATCATTGGTTTATCAATTAATTTTGATTAACATTATAAAACATAAAAAATAAGTCAAAACCAGAACTTTAATCAAAAATAAAAAGAATTAACAAAATTATAAGTAACAATAATAAATAAAAACAAACAAGATCTCTACATAACCTTACTTTTCTTGTTAAGTTGACGTACATTGCAAAGTTGACGTAAACCAGGGTTGGAAAAAACACGTACATTGCAAAGTTGACGTAAACCAGGGTTGGAAAAAACCCGGGTTTTTTTTTAAGTCCAACCCGACGGGTTTTTTTGGGTTTTTCAGGATTTTTTCGGGTTTTTTGGGGATTTTCAGTTTTTTATTGATTTGATATATAGTTACGACGACTTACAGGGGAAGAAGAGGAAACAGTCGAACAATGGGTTGCATCGAATCTTTCTGATGAGTTTTTGGCAGTGATGTTATCATTCAAGATAAGGATACAGATATGCTCCCCGCAACACTTTTCAAAGAAGAACTTGTCAAAAAATTCTCAACAAAAAAATGGTGGAAGCTGATATCAATAAAAAATAAAAAAACAAATAAAATACCATATGAATTTTGTATTTATATTAATAATTTATAATCTTTCTTCTCATGTCCAGCTTCATCTGCATCTATTGATCGGATTTTTTCTTCATATGGATTAATATGGACTAAGCTTCGCAACAGATTAGGTGCCGATAGAGCTGCAAACTTGGTAAAAATATATAATCATTTAAGAACCGAGTCCTCATCCTCGACCGAGTCTAACGAATAACGAATGGGAATTGGGAATGTGACAAAAATACAGATTTTGATTTTCCTGATAACTAATATGCTTTGCTGATGCTTTGTTTAACAAGAAACTTGTTTATTTTTTTATTTGTCTATATACCATGTTTAATAAGTGTTTTATTAGTTTAGTTTCAGTTTCTCTCGTTTTGTATTCACCTACTACTTACTTCATGGTATTTATGCTAGTTTTTGTTTTTATTCAGAAATAAATATGACGTTCATTCAACTGAAAATTTGCTATTTTTGAAAAACCCCAAAAACCCAATAATAGTGGGTTTTATCAATTGAAAAAACCCGAAAAAACCCTCTGGGTTTTATAAGATGGGGAAATTCTATGCCAACCCTGACGTAAACTGGTAAGTATATCTGAATTAAGAATAGACATGCACTGTATAGCTATCTCTGTCGTTCACAGCCACCTATGGTGACAATAATTTTGGATCACACGTTATACTATGTGTTGGAAAATATAGAAAATCCTTTGGATTTTTTTACAGGTCTGTTGACAAAATTATATAGTCTACCTACTACCTAAAAAACTAGTGTTGTGTTTCAAAAACCCATTCATTATATAACTAAAAGTGTGTCATTAAGGCTATGGGTACATAATTCGCAAATATTTTACGTGTATCCCTACTTTTTCTGTCTTTACACGGCAAATTACGTGTAGTAAAATTCACACTGGTATGGATATGTAAACATTACTAGAATGCCATTCTACTTGAAAATGTCATCATTAATTTAAAGAGATGGGTTTTGAATGTTCTTGGATAACTGTTATTTTGAATTTTGGAATTTTTGAATGTTCTTGATAACTGAATTGCAAATTATTAATTCAGTTAATAAATGTGATAATTTTTTCACTAAGTATGTATTCAGTGATTGTAATAATTTATTTGTACAACAAAGACTAATACTCAATCGAGAAAAGAGGAAAAGTGTTAAAGTGATTTTTTAATAATATATTGTTATGGAACGCTTACAATTTTGAACATCTTTAACAACAAAATACTTGGATCACAGAATATATTATCCTGATGTATTCTCTGCTTGGATCTTCCACAAATAATACACAATAAATAAATGTCAAAATTTCCTGGCGATTTGCGGAAAATAACTTTTTATTAAGTTCACGTCTTAAATCAATTATTTATCAAATATCAATAATATTTAATCAATAACTCAACATATTCCCGATGCAATGTCAAATATTTAAAATTGTCAGTGTCTGACTGACAATATGTGCTGATAATATTATATTCGGCTGAGTGCGTTGTAAGACAAAGATAGATTTGGAAAATATTACCACGGCATTGTGTTCATTTTTTTCGAATCCTGAAAAAACCAATATATATTTTTGAAAAATTTAAACGCAGAATGAAACACTAAATTATTACCGAGGGCCGAAAGTCCCTTAGAATAAATAAAAAGTTTATTTTGAATTATATATTTGAAATTAAAAATCACACTAAATTTTCTCTTAGTTTGTCACCCCTGTAACTTATTAAAATAAACATTATAGAAGTTCTCAGGGACTTTCGGCCCTCGCTAATAACGTAATCTTTCATTCTGCGTTGAAATTTTTCAAAAAAACTTATTAGTTTTCTCAGGATTCGAAAAAAATGAATCCCCATTTGAATAGCATTGCAGCCGAAAATACGTACCGATCCTCTTAAAAAATTAATAATAAAAAGCAATTTTCAACATATTATTTATTTTAAAATTATTTCATTAATGACAATTCAACTAACTTAAATTTTTCGTCATATGTGAAATTTACAACTCTTTCCTTTTCCTCCATTTCACTGTACATATACAAATAACATACAAGACTATATTTATTATATACAAACTTAGTGCACAAATAACCAACTACTAAATAAAATAACTATAACAGTACAAAACTGAATAAAACGAAATTGGTAAACAAACAATAATGACAAATTTATTCCACTAGCAGACACACTGGAGGGGTAATCTGTTATGTACGTAGTCATATTATTTACCGAGAATTGAAACAATTTTCAATTCAAATGGAGTATTGGTGCACACTTCTTAAAGTAACGATTGGTCAAAAGCATTTAATTATTGGTGGTGTATATAGATCACCAAATGTATCTAGTGCTGTATTTTTTGATTTTCTTCAAGAATTATTTGAGTTAGAAGAAATATGTACAAATGACATTGTAATGTTGGGAGATTTTAATGTAAATGTGTTAAATGTTTCTGTAGTTGGGACTAAACTCTTAAATATTATTCAAGCAGCTGGATGTAAACAAATCGTTAAAATACCAACACGAATTACTGCAAACTCCAGAACTCTAATATATCTAATTATCACAAATTGCAAACTTCAAGAAACTGACCGAACTTTTCCGAAATTTACTGATCACGACATTATTGGTACGTCCATTAATATTTGTGCAAAAAAGAATTTAAAAATGGTATCTTCAAGATATGGGAAAATGGAAAATGAACAATGTACAAATACAAGAATTACTATTTGCAGATGATATGGTATTGTTAGCTGACACGGAAGAGAAACTGCAACAAATAATAAACACTTATATAAAAGAACTAAGAAAAATGAACATGGAAATAAACACAGATAAAAGTAAAACAATGGTTATGGCAACTACAAAAAAAGTGATAAAAATTAAGGTAGAAGGACAAGTTTTGGAGCAAGTAAACAGCTACAACTACTTAGGTACAATTATTGAAGAAGATGGTAAAATAGATAAAGAAATAAACAATAAAATAGGAAAAGCAGGGATAATTTATAATACATTAAGAAATACGTTCTTTGGAAAGAAAGAGGTACCCAAAGAAGTCAAAACACAAGTGTACCAAAAAGTGGTTCGACCATCAATTGTGTATGGGAGTGAGCCGTGGACGCTAACAAAGAACAACAAAAGAAAAATCAAAGCTACAGAGATGAGATTCTTGAGAAAAATAGAAGGGGTCACACGAAGAGACAAAATAAGAAACGACACAATAACTCAAGCTCTAAAGATAAACCCCATAGAGACAATTATAGGGGAACGACAGTTAGGATGGTTGGGCCACATCCACAGACTAAACGACACAAGAATAACGAAAAAAGTATATGAAGTCGAGAGTACAAGGGAAAAATAAAGTATGTCGCCCAAGAATGAGATGGGAAGAACAAGTTAGACAAGAAGCAGAGAAGAGAGGACTGCAATGGAGTATGGCAAAACAATTGGCTCAAAATAGAACAGCATGGAAAAGAAGTATCAAAGAAGCACCACAAGATTAAAACATATGGACAGAAAAATGGGTCAAATAAGTAATTTATATTTATTAAAATTGTATTGTTAAAATAAAAGTATTGTATAATACTGGGGAACAATTTGAAACTTAATTTCTGTTGAGTTAGATTTTTAAGCTGTTTTTTATAGAATTAGGCATGCTGATTTCAAAACTGTTTTTAGTTTTCTTCTATCACGTCACGTTCGTTTTCTATGTGGGTGGGGCGCCTGGTGGGGGTAATGACGCTCTGATAACTGCAACTTGTCTAGACTTGCCTGTTATGTCTGTTATACTGTGGTGAAACGTTGTGTGTCGGTTAGCAGTATTTAGTATTTTGTTACTGAAGTGTATAGAATTGTTTAGTGTGTTTAAACTGAAACGTTTCCTCATGGCTACCTCTGCTCCTATACGTCGTAAGTGCGAAAACAGCCCCGATTCGTTTTGTTACATATGTGGCAGTTTTACCATTCCCAGTCAAAGGACAAACATTAGTACATTTGTCAGACACAGTGGCGGCTCGTCAGAGGAGGCAAGGGAGGCTCAGCCTCCCCATAAATTTTTTACACACTCTATACTGTTTTGTTTATCATGAATCGCGAAAACAACAATTACTCTCACTATTATACAACGTGTAAATTCCATATTATCACTAATTGTCCATACGTACGGAGCATTAGCATTAGAACACATGATCGCGTCTCAGTTTTATTACATACATATTATTGTAGGCAGGACCCTGGGTTATCCCGAGATGCACGAACGGAGCCGAGAAGCCCAGCTTTCTCCGTTGCTAATGCTCCGTGCAGCGCAGCAGGCGTTTAAGGAGACCCGGTCTCCTAACAGTGGCATCTACGGTGCCATCACACGCTGCCCGGAGATATACCAAGGGAGGCAGTGTAGCTTCTCAGCTCCGTTGGGTGGTTGGGTGCGTCTCGGGACAACGAATTTTAGGGTCCTGACTAAAAATAATGAAAAATCTAAAAGTGCGAATTTTGTTATGAAATTTGGTATGTGAGGTTATAATAATATTTGGAACAACTTGCTCAAATAACTTTTTCCGATATCTCTAACTCAAAGCAAAATATCGGTAATTTATCGTGTTTTTGAATTCGCAGTAGGCCGCGTTTAGAATTAAAAAAATTCAGTTGAGTATCTTAAAAAATTTGAAGCTTCATTATGTATGGACTGCAAAACTTCAAATCTGTATTTATTTTGATATGCATAGGTATCTATTTACAAATAGATGGAATTGTTAAGTAAACGAAACAAACTTTGGCATTAAACTTTTACTATTAGACTAACTATTTTTAAAATGATGATATCATGAAATTATGAATTAGGATGATATTATGAAATGTAAATAAAAAATGGTCAAAAGATGGGGCCTTAAATTACATTTTTTGGCGCATTTTTTTGCTAGTGCAAATTTGTCTAGATATTTTACAGTTAGGTATAGCCTCCCCTATTGTAAAAATCACGAGCCGCCACTGGTCAGACAAGCATATTTTGCCTATTTCAAAGTGAAACTTGGTGATCAAGATAAAGTATGGGCCCCTCATAAAGTGTGTAAACAGTGTGTTGAGGGTTTACGGATGTGGACCAAGGGAAATCGTGCTAAACTTCCATTTGGTATACCTATGATTTGGCGTGAGCCCAAAGATCATTCAAGTGATTGTTACTTTTGTATAGTGAAAATATCAGGATATAACAAGAAAAACAAATGTAAAATAGAGTATCCTAGTTTACTGTCAGCTATACGTCCAGTGCCGCATTCAACCGAAATCCCCGTGCCAGTTTTCAATGAATTTATCTCTTTGGAAGAAGGGGAATATGGATATGGTGCAGATGAATGCGACTTCAACGATGAAGATTTCGAAATTGAAGATGACTCTGTACGTAAGGGATTCGAGCAGCAAGAGCTAAATGATTTGGTACGAGATTTGGGACTATCCAAAAAAGCTTCAGAGCTCTTAGCATCACTACTGAATGAGAAAAATTTGCTTGAAAAGGGAGCCAAGGTATCCTATTTTCGAACACGAGAAAGGGCATTTCTGCAATATTTTCAAAGTGAAAGTGGATTTGTGTTTTGCCATAATGTAAGTGGTTTAATGGAAGAATTGGGAATTTCAAATTATAACGCATCTGACTGGAGACTGTTTATAGATAGCTCAAAGCGGAGCTTGAAATGTGTTCTCCTCCATAATGGAAATTTATTTGGTTCTGTTCCAATTGGCCATTCAGTTTGTTTGCGTGAAGAATATGACGACATAAAGAAGGTCATTGCTCTGTTGCAATATCACATGCATCAATGGATCATTTGTGTCGACCGTAAATTGGTCTGCTTCCTACTTGGTCAACAACGTGGATACACAAAGTATCCCTGCTTTTTGTGTATGTGGGACAGCAGAGCTCGTGCGCAACATTGGGTGCAGTCGAATTGGCCGCCAAGACCGGACCTGAGACCTGGTGATCCAAACATTGTAAATCAGCCACTTGTTGACAGGAAGAAGATTATATTTCCACCTCTGCATATAAAATTAGGTCTCATGAAGCAATTTGTTAAAGCTTTGCCAACTGAAGGAGACTGTTTCAAGTATCTCGTGTCGAAATTTCCTAGCTTGTCGTTTGAAAAGATAAAGGCCGGGGTTTTTGATGGTCCACAGATTCGGCAGCTTCTTACAGATGAACATTTCGTGGTCACAATGTCAGAAATTAAAAAGAATGCTTGGTTGGCATTCAAAAACATTGTTAGACTTTCTTGGAAATACACGGGCACTGAATTACGCCGACATTGTCCAGCACCTCTTGGAGAGCTTCCAAAAGCTAGGTTGCAACATGAGCATTAAAGTGCATTTTTTACATAGCCACCTTGCTAATTTCCCGGACAATCTTGGTGCGGTTAGTGATGAGCAGGGTGAGCGTTTCCATCAAGATTTGAAGGTCATGGAAGCACGGTACCAGGGTAGATGGGATGTACATATAATGGCTGACTATTGTTGGAGCATCAAGCGCGAATGTACACAAACTGAACACTCCAGAAAAAGCCATAAACGCAAATGTTTGTCTTAATTTGTAAGTACTGTTTATTAATTCAACAATTTTATTTGTATGAACTCGATTTAATTTAAATTAAATGATTTGTAAACTATATAATTGGTACGCTTATATTTTATGTTCCTTTATATTCATGATTTTTATGATTTTTGAGGATATCCTGTAGTTTAAAAAGTTGACGTGATAGACAAAATCTGAGGTTATTCTCAGATTCAGACGCCAAAAATTAGTGAAAAACAAGTGTCAGATCTAACTCAACAAAAAATGTGTTCCCCAGTGTAATTATTAAAATGTATTGAAATGTAGATATTGAACTAGTTGTAAACAGCCCAACACCAAAAGGTACGAATGGGCTTAACTGATTCAATAAAAAAAAAATAAAAAAAAAATCTTCAAGATATATTACGCCTGAGAAAATTGAAGCAATTAACATTGATTTAATTGGAAAAGATTGGAATTATTCATCTACCAATGTTGACGTTTTGTATGAATACTTTTTAGATAATATCAGAAGCAGTTTGGATAAGATAGCACCAACCCAACATAAATTCTGTTCTGATAGTAGTTATTGGATTGATGAAGAAGTACGAAATTTACAAAGAGAAAGAGACATCTGTTTTTCAACATTTCGGTATACGAATAATCCATTAGATTTTCAACGGTACAAACGGAAGAGAAATGAAGTTGTTACTTTAATTAGAAGAAAGGAAAAAATATTTTACGAGCAAAAAATTGATCAATGTCGCTATGACAGTAAAAGAATGTGGAGTACTTTAAAAGAAATTGTAAATAGTAGTAATAATACATCGAATTTTAGCATATTAGATAGTAGGTTAAATGTTACTAAAGACTTAAATAAGTTTTACTTTGATAGTATTGAGGGGATTGCTCAAAATATTCCTAGATCCTCAAATTTTTCTGAAATACAGCTTGATATTGTTTCTAAGATTGATCCTTTTCCCATCATTTCACTTGGTAAATTGCATAAAGTGGTAAGTAGTTTAAAAAATAAAGCAACTGGTGACGATATTCTGACAGTGTCACTGTTGAAAGGGATATTTTCAGTGGTTGGTTACCCATTGTTAAACATAGTTAATACCTGCCTGCAAGCAGGAGTTCTGCCGTCAGTATTAAAATGTAGTACCATAATACCTGTACCAAAAATAAGTAAACCACAGGCGTTTGAAGATTTTAGGCCGATTAATTTACTTCCGATAATCGAAAAAATCATTGAATTATTAGTTTATGATCACTTATTTAACTATTTAAATGAATATAATTTGCTGTTTGTAAATCAATCTGGTTTTAGATGTAGGCACTCTACTGAAACTGCATGCCAGTTAGTATGTAACACATGGAAGAAAGATATAGATGACGGTAAAATAGTAATTAGTGTCTTTGTAGATTTAAAAAGGGCTTTTGGAACAATAGACAGGCAGATGTTATTAACGAAATGCAAAAATTATGGAGTAACTGGAGTTGTGTTCAAATGGCTAGAAAATTATGTAAACGGTAGATGTCAAAAAACCAAAGTAAATAATAATATTTCAGACGAAATAGGTACTATATATGGAGTTCCCCAAGGAAGCGTTCTTGGACCATTATTATTTATTTTATATATAAATGATTTACATCTCTATCTTAAAAATTCATTTGTAAATCTGTTTGCAGGTGATACATTAATTTCTGTCTCTGGGCAAGATTTTAATAATTTAGTTCAAACAATAAATGATGAATTAGATATTCTTAATAATTGGCTGATGGCAAATAAATTGAAACTAAATGCTCAAAAAACTAAGTGTATGATTTTAGGTACTAAGATAAATTGTTCTAAATTTAATCAAGGAAATTTTAGTATTAAAATAGGTGAAGATATAATAAGTTATGTAGATGAAATTAAATATCTTGGAATTTTATTTGATCCACAGTTAAATTTTACCAAACATATAAATTTTCTGTGTAAAAAAATTGGTAAAAAAATCGGTTACTTCTCTAGAATATCTAAAGGGCTTTCCCGATGGTCTAGGAAGGTTGTGTATAATACAATAATATTTCCGCATTTTAATTATTGTATGTCACTGTTTATTTCATGTTCAAATGAACAGGTATATCGTTTGCAGTTGCTTCAAAATAAAGCTATGAGAATTGTCCTTGGATGTAGCAAGTATACCTCTATAAACTTTATGCTGGAAACATTAAATTTTTTAGATGTTAATCAGCTTATTACTGAGTCATGTTTGGTGTTAATATTTAAAATTATTAACAAGCAAGCTCCTCAATACTTCAATAATTATGTCATTAAAAGATCACTTTTGTTAGGTCAGTATAATTTAAGATTTGATAATTATCATATTGAAAGGTTCAATACAAGTGCCATGGAAAAAACTCTTTTTGTTGAAGGACTAAGAATATATATAACAGTCTACCATCTAGCATAAAAGATTCACCAAATGTTAAAATCTTCAAAAGTAAGTTAAAAAAATTGTATTTTAAGAATTAGTTGATTTTTCGTTTTTAAGTTATATTTATTTAAATATTTGTAAATGTTTATTTGTAATGTAATAGCTAAAAAGCTAAATAAATCCTATTACTACTACAAATAATCGAAAAAGTAAGGAAATGTCATTTTCATTTTATTCTTCTTTTTATTTATCAAAAATAGTTCAAACGTACCCTAGGTGATATCTAGGAAAGCATTTCCTAGATAAGCAGTTCTTTTAGTTGTGAAATGCGATTATTCCTAAGTATTGACTTAAGAAGTTCTTATCGATAAGAATTACTGAATAAGGCAACTGTTTAGGTATCGTTGGTGAAATCCACGGTTATTAGACTTTATTACGGTTGTCTTGTCCGACGGTGGTGGGGAGACTTATATTTTTGACTTTACGTCACAAGAGTTTACATTCCCATATTTTTAAATTATTTTCGATCATTGAATGTGTGTTATTGTGTATATATGTGTATTATTTGTGTTATTATGAAATAATAAGACAAATAGTACACATTTTATCTTATACCGGGTGGTGAATCGTAAAAAGGGCCATATGAAACTCGATGTAAAATTCTGAATTGTTGAATTCCTGCTTCCCTAATTATTCTACATCAAAAGTCATGAGAGAATACTTGTAGAGAATTAAAATCTGTATTAAAATCAAAAGTTAAAATTGTTCTACGATTTAGATGCAATCCAAAATTTAAAAAATATAATACATTTGCCACAATAGGTATGCGTGTAAAAGTAAGGCCACACGTTACTATTTAACTGACAGTGCTCACACCATTGACTGAATAAAAAAAAATCTTTATTATTAATCCTTTCTCCGCAACTGAGGTTATCTTATCAACTGTATTGTTTTTAAACAATAGATGATAAAATAAAAATATTGACAGTTCAAAAATGTGAACATTATTGCATTGTGTGTGGCCTAAGTTTGGGCTGAAAACTAAAATGTATTACATTTTTACAAAATTTTGGAATATGTTTAATTATGTAGACCAATTTTAACAGTTATTTCCAATACAGATTTCAATCCTCTTCAAATAGTTTCTAATGTCTTTTAATGTAAAATAATTATGAGGGAAGCTGGAATTCAACAGTTCAGAATTTTACATCGAGTTAATGCAAAACTTTGACGCATGTCAAAATTCTCAATGTGTTTTAATTGTATTCATTTTTTTCGAATCCTGAGAAAACTAATAAATATTTAAAAAAAATTTAAACTCAGAATGAAAAACTACATTATTACCGAGGGCTGAAAGTCCCTGAAAACTTCTCTAATGTTTATTTTAATAAGTTACAGGCTGAAAATAAAAGAGAAGTGTGATATTTAATTTCAAATATTTCATTCAATAGAATCTGCTTGTTTATTCTAAGGGGCTTTCCGCCCTCGGTAATAATGTAATCTTGCATCCTGCGTTTAAATTTTTCTAAAATACTTGGTTTTCTCTGGATTCGAAAAAAAATCATATTACGATTCAAATGGCAGTAAACTCTCGTGACGTAATCTCACCCTTAACTTCATTGGTTAGTCGATTTAGGCAACCGTAGTAATGTCTAAGAACCGTGGGTGAAATCGAGCATTACTGTTTTTATTTTTTACTTTACTATAAAAAGATCCTCTACTATAAAAATATAAATTTCACCTAATTTTATCACGACTTGGAATAATCGAGGTATCTGACAACTTTTTTAGTTGTTATTGTAGACATATACAAAGAAACCTACTGGCTTCATGCCAAGAGTTCGGAGCCGTTTTTTAATTATTAACAATGCAGTGCAAAAACTCTTGCACTGCAAATCTTAAAAGATTGTAACTTAATTCTTGTTCTCTATTTCTTAAGTTTTTACTTAGTTACATTGAATATTAATTTGTTTTGTTGTATAATCCACGTTTACAATAATTATGTGATATATTTGATTTAAAATGGATTCAGGATTTTTTTATATTTTGGCAACTATGCCAACTTAGATCTCTGGCGTAAATAATGACGTGCAACAGTAAGTAAATTAGATGGACTGTATGTAATAATTAACTGTTTCTCCCATATTTGGCAGTAGTATAATTAGGAATAACTTTTTTACCAGCTAATTATAATTTTGGTTTTAACTACAGTTTAAGGGAATATAGGAGACATTTACAAATTAAGTGTATAGGTAATAGGTAGATGATATTTTGTTAACATGATCAACTTCAGACTTCAGATATAGTTCTTCCACTCTAACTATTCCCATGTGACAGGATTCATTTTCAAAGTATGTAGTTAAATCAGAACATAAAGTGAAACATATCGCACCCTCAGTGCAAGACTG
This sequence comes from Diabrotica virgifera virgifera, assembly GCF_917563875.1. Taxonomy (NCBI): domain Eukaryota; kingdom Metazoa; phylum Arthropoda; class Insecta; order Coleoptera; family Chrysomelidae; genus Diabrotica; species Diabrotica virgifera. Next base: position 36,226,400 of record NC_065448.1, read on the forward strand.
CAGTAAATAAGTCAAAAAAAGTAAGTTTTGAGATAAAGACGATTTTGTTTATTTTCGTGCCTTTATTGCTGTGCTAATGTTGGTGTGAGAGTTGTGATATTTAGCCGGTTGAGCATTTGAAAGTTACTAAAGTTTTACACTGGATAGATATGCATGTTTACAAGCGAATGGCATGATTACTTCATTTTCATAAAATTTTTGGCTTCCAACAGTTTTGCACTGAGGGTGCGATATGTCGATGTGTAGTATAGGTAGGGTTACCATATGTCCGGACAGTCCAGATTTGAAAGATGTTCAGATTGGTGTCCGGATATGAGAAATGGCCAGGATTTTCTCTTTACTAAAAAAAATGAAAAACACTAGGCCTAACGGTGGGAAATTTCATTCTGCGCAGCACCTTAGGTCTAAAGTATGTTAAAACATAGGTGTATATCGATGGTTATACTGCAAAACCTCGTAAGTCAATTTTTGGTTCAATGCGACTAACGAATTTTTGAAGTGAAAAAAAAATGGCCTTTTTTTTCAGAACAGAAAGATTAGCATCAGAGATACGAAAAAATGTTTAGATATGAAATTGTAGCCTATTTAATTCCCAAGAACCTGGTTTGAAAAATTTTTTCTACGGCAAAAATTGGGTGAGCTATTTACAATTAAAACTTGTAATAACATGCAAAAACCACCTTTACCAACCTTTTCAAAGTTACCTCTTTTTGCGACTGAGGATTTTAAAGAGGATTTAATGTTAATAGGCTTATAGATCTTGTAAAATCCTACAAAATTCTTTTTTAACAAACATTCTAAGATAAAAAATAAAAAAGTTACGGTTAAAAAATCATTATATTTTTTTTGAAAAAAAAAGGAGAAATCCAATTGGTAGCATAATAGTGTTAGTTAGCGATGTTTTTAGCCATTGGCCTTATTCATTCCTCTTTATTTATATATTATTAATAGATGCTAGAAGTTTGACTGGCTTAGAATGATTAGTTTTTAAAAAACTGGAGTTAAAAGCGAATAACAAATTTTTGTAGTTTGGTAAAAAATGCCATTTTCTTCAGAATAGAAAGATTAGCATCAGAGATAGGAAAAATGTTTAAATATTACATTGTAGGTTATTTCATTCTCAAGAACTTGGTGTAAAAAATTTTTTCTACGGCAAAAATTGAGTGAATCGTAAATAAGTACTATCGAAAAACATTGATTTTTTCGATATAAAACTAACACTTTCGATAGCGAATAAATCGAAAACTATTAATTTTATCAAAAAAATGTATAGACCGTTTTTTGCTTAGAATTAATGTTTTTATTAACTTTTGCGCTCAAAATATAATAAAAAATTTCCACCCCCGAGATGGGGTGGCAGCCACCCCCATAGTAAAAGTGCCTTTCGGCATCATATATATTTTGATCCTTGAACTATCCACTACTTATTCTCAAATTTTCAAGCAAATCGATCCATTCTGTAAAAATTGCCTGGTGAAAAGCTTCTGTTTCTGGACTATGGCTATGATTACATATTTCTATTTTGACTTTAAAACTGATAATTATATCCTTATTAATGAATATTTAGATTCAGTCGACCGGGAAAGGATTATTGATGAGACAGATATAAATAATAGAGTTGATAAATTTTATGAAGTGTTAGATTCCTGTATTAATCTATTTGTACCAAAAACTAGACGCAAAAACTCAAAATTTCCGAAATGGTACACTCCTCATTTAAAACATATATTATTTCAAACGAAGATTGCTCATGAAAAATACAAAATGACAGGATCTAAGAATGATTATGATCTTTTTTCTAATTTGCGTCAAGAATATAGGGATTGTTATAAAACGTATCATCAGATTCACCTAAATAATTTACAAACTGCTATGTATGATAAAAAAAAGATTTTTGGAATTATGTAAATAATAAAAGAAAATGTTTTGATTTGCCAAACACAATGAAATATGAGAATATAACTTCTGATCATTCCCAAAATATAGCAAATTTGTTTAGTAAATTTTTTAATTCAACCTATGTTACTAGTAATACAGTTTATTAAGCTGTAAAGTCTGATAATAGTCTGAAAATAGTTTTTGTTGAAATTTGTGATATTACTGTATTAGATGTATTTGAATTTATATCTAAGATTGATCTAAAAGTAAGTTGTGGACCTGATAATATATCTGTAGATTTATATAAGTAGATTTATTCTGTAGTTCCAACTACAAATTTTTCTTGTACTCTATACATTAACTTATCACCAAATTCATATTGAGCTGCCATATTTTTAACTTTAATATACCATTCATTTATAGCTTCATCTTCCTGCCTCAATTCCTCAAACATTATTCTTCTTCTATAAACTGCAATGCGAGGTATAAATTGACTTTTTATTAGTGCCATAATATCATCAAATGATTTATCTTTTGGTTTACTAGGGGCACATAGGTTTTTTAACACTTTATAAATGCCCTCACTAAGTAGTTTTAATAATACCGCAACTTTTCTTCCTTCTTCCACTAAGTTAGCAAATAGATATTGCTCCAACCTTTCTTCAAATATTTCAAAATCATCGCCACTTATGAACGTTGCTAACGAAGATATATTTCCTGCATGTACAACAGTTATTGTTTATGAACCACACGGCTCCAATCGGGGCCTGAATTTCGTCTCAACTTTTTGGCATTTATAGTAATCTCTACATATACTAAAAATATGTAAACAAATGAAATTCTTGAAATATAAATTATCACTTTTCCTTTTATCTCGTCGTCAAATTACTAGTACTTTTATTTAATCCAAACTTCTACATGTTGCCAGTAACCAGTAACTCAGGGAATTGGAGTACCCGGTAAATGTCCCGGTTTTTATCCTATTTTAAGCTTCATTACTTGGACTATATTGCATTTATTTGTTTATGCTTTCATTTTCACTTATTTTTGAATATTTATATTATAGTTAGTTTGAATTTTAGGATATCTCCAAGAAGAAAACAAAATGGAAATTACGGAGACACCAATTGGACATTCATCTACCGAAGGAAGTTATATGAGAACACATGCTGAAGGAACGACATTAAATGAGAATGTGAAAGTTACGACTGTACAAGGACCTTACAAGTGCGAAATTTGTTTTAAACAATTTAATGAAGCAGGTAATTTAAAAACACATTTGAGAGTGCACATTGAAGAAAAACCTCATAAGTGTGAAATCTGTTTTAAGCAGTTCAGTCAAGCAGATGGTTTGAAAAGACATTTGAGAGTGCACACTGGAGAAAAACCTCACAAGTGTGAAATCTGTTTTAAGCAGTTTAGTATTAAAAGTAATTTAAAAACACATTTGAGAGTGCACACTGGAGAAAAACCTTACAGGTGTGGAATTTGTTTTAAACAATTTAGTGAAGCAGGTAATTTAAAAACACATTTGAGAGTTCACACTGGAGAAAGCCCTTACAAGTGTGACATTTGTTTTAAGCAGTTTACTAGAATATATTATTTGAAAATACATATGAGATTGCACACTGGAGAAAAACCTTACAGGTGTGAAATTTGTTTTAAACAATTTAGTGAAGCACGTACTTTAAAAACACATTTGAGCGTTCACACTGGAGAAAAACCTCACAAGTGTGAAATCTGTTTAAAACAGTTTAATAA